>NC_080163.1:38307551-38939325 GCF_950295315.1 Erinaceus europaeus
TTCCTATTGTAGGTGTGTCCCAGGGCCTTAAACCTGAGTCCTTGCACATTGTAACATTTGCATTCAACAAGCCCGATATCCTGACAAATAATTTCTAAAATAATTTATATTAATTGTAGCTTTTAATCTTCCTATATGTGATTCAGTATACTATCCTATGAAGTTGGTTGTTTAAAATGCATTTTTTTGGGTGTTTTTTCCTTTTTAAGAAATACTGTATTTGTTTTATTTTAATGAGAGAGAGATGTGGAGAGAAAGATGAGAGCATTACTCAGCTCTAGATCATGGTGGTGCTGGGGATTAAAACTAGGACCTCAGATCTGAGGCATGAAAGTCCAGATGTGAATCTTTTTCCAAATAACCTCATTGAAACCATATAATGGGATGAATTTTTCTTTAAGAGGGTCTAATAATAATTTTATAAAAATCACAGGTTATCTGTATTACTCTTTTTATATGAACAACATCGTTTCTTTGTAGTACTAAAGGCAACTGAAATAAAGTTGTTTCATCTGACAAAAAAATAAAGAAGTCTTTTGCATAACCAATATGCTGTCTCCTCAGCCCTGGTATTTTACTCATTTTTTTATTTCTTTTACTTTATTTTTTGCCTCCACGGTTATTGGCTGGGACTCAGTGACTGCGCTATAAATCCACTGCTCCTGGAGGCTGTTATTTTTTCATTTTGTTTGCCCTTGTTATCATTGTTGTTCTTGTTGGATAGGACAGAGAGAAATCAAGAGAGATGTGAAGCAACCCCTCTGCATTTGGAGAGCTGGTGGCTCAAACTGGGGTCCTTATGCCATGCCATGTGCACTTAACCCGCTGCACCAGCACCCAGCCCCCTGGTTTTTTATTTTACTTTATATTTTACTTATTCATTTATTTTGATAGAGACAGAAATAGGGGGAAAAGAGAAGTGTGGAGAGGAGAGTAATAGACCGACCTGCAGCACTGCTTTACTGATTGCAAAGCTTCTCCAATGCAGGTGTGGGCTAAGGGCCAGAACCTGGGTCCTTGTGCACTGTAACAAATGCAATCAACCGACTGCATATCCCCAGGTTCCTGAAGTGTACTTAAAAAAAATTTATTATCTTTATTTATTGGATAGAGATAGTCAGAAATTGTTGGGCATTATGCCAACTCTCCCCTGCTCCATTGCTTAAAGCTGTGGTCTATTTACATAATCATTGTTTTGTCGGAGACCCACTCTGCCTGCAGGGCATTGGTTTAATCCCCACTGGTTAGATGGAAGCTTTCTACTTTCGAGCTCTTTTCTCCTCTCCACCCCCTATCCTACCAGTTTCCTTTTCCGACCTGCCACTTCTGCTTGGCGAGGTATAAAGGCAGTTCTTTTCTGGTCAATAAAGGAGAATTGCATTGCGTTCCCACTTAGCCAAGAGTTCCTGGTTCCTCTCCCGCATCTCTGAGTGAGCAGCAGCCTAGGTTGGCTCTGGCCGAGTTCTCTCCAATCTATAAAGCACGTGCCTGGGAAGAAACGCCCTCAGGCTAACCTGGCAAGAAATGGAGAGGGGAGAGATAGACACTTGACTTATCCTGTTCTATTCATAAAGATTTAGCAAGATATTTATCCTTTTTCCATGGATAAAGTGCATGAAATGTATTTTTTTTAACTCGATCAACTTGATATAATTTGGTGTTTTCAGATTGTGATTGAAGAAGAAAAGAAATTCTTAAAGTTACTTGAGCTTCTTGGCCATTATCAAGAATCTGGAGCTGTCATTATATTTGTGGATAAGCAGGAGCATGCTGATGGTCTTCTGAAGGATTTAATGAGAGCTTCTTATCCTTGCATGTCTCTTCATGGAGGTGATGATTAATTTCATAGAATTGAAATGTGTTAAATGCTTCCAAATACTGTGCTTTTTATTAGAAGCAGGTAGAGAAAAACAAAGAGTTAATTTTAGGGGTACTCTTTTTTTTTTCTTCCAGAAATATTTTAATAAAAATTGGCCACTTCCAAGAAACACCCACTGCATGCCCATCAATAACAAAATCAGAATTTTACCATAATGCTATAATTTAAAGGGGAGGGAAAAAAAAAAAAAAAACAGCTAACAGACACAAGCACATCAGCATAGTCCAACATTAAAGTCACATTTCTTCTTACGGGCTATGATTAAGATTCTGATCAACTAGATGAAAGGACCACAATAGAAGTGTGTGTCCTCAAAGGCCTTCCAGTTTGAGACACCGTTTCAGAATAAGGCATAACAAATGCTAACAGAAGGCATAAAGAGTAAAGTGGGATTTCACAGTTCCCAGTATACTCTGAACCTGATTAATTCAAACCTAGATTTCTTTTTATTATTATTATTTAAACATTTGCCAAGGCTAGAATCAAAGCTAAATAGAAGGCACAGTTTTTCTCTGGCTTTAAGTTTTTTGAATTTTGGGATTTTTTTTGTTTTCTTTTTGTACAAAAAGTAAACATGAAAAAAACCTTGCAGTTCAAGAAAAGCCTATTAATTGTATCTTAGAAATATAAACCCTATTTTATAATTTAAATTTCTATGGTAAAAATAGGTTTTAGAGTGATTTTGTAATCATATATCAAAAGAAAAAAAACTTAACTACACCTTTTATTGTTTTTAACCACACCAGCAAGGTAGCCCTCTCAAAACAAACAAACAAACAAAACAGTTTGGGTTATGCCTGCCTTAAAAATGTTTATCAAATCCTGTATTTCTCAAAGGCTTTTTAAATACATAAAAATAAGAAATACTCCAATGAATGAAACATACCAAATGTCAACAATAAGCAAGACATTCCTTTGGGGAAACAGCTAGTTTAAAAAAAAAAAATCCAGTCTGTATATGCAAACTAAGCAAGAAAATTTAGTCTTTTTTCCTTCTTAAAAATCCGTTTTTCGGGAGTCGGGCTGTAGCGCAGAGGGTTAAGCGCAGGTGGCGCAAAGCACAAGGACTGGCATAAGGATCCCGGTTCGAACCCTGGCTCCCCACCTGCAGGGGAGTCGCTTCACAGGCGGTGAAGCAGGTCTGCAGGTGTCTATCTTTCTCTCCTCTTCTCTGTCTTCCCCTCCTTTCTCCATTTCTCTCTGTCCTATCCAACAATGACGACAACAACAATAATAACTACAACAATAAAACAACAAGGGTAACAAAAGGGAATAAATAAATAAAATAAATATTTAAAAAAAAATCCGTTTTTCCTGAAATAATCATTCCACAAAAATGGAAGTGAATGATTCATAGGTCAGGAATGGGAAGGGGGTGGGGAGTGTGGTGCAGAACACAAAGGTGAGAGTGTACAAATGTGAGCAGTTTATAGACTAGAGTTACACTCCAATACCCAGGCCAGCTGAAGAGATCCACCACTTTGACTGAGCAGCTTTGACTGAGGTCCATGCAGATTCAGAATACCCTCACTGCTGAGGATTAAGGCCCCTCCCTACCCCAAAGCCTGGCTTCTGCACCATGCACCCACGAGGAGGGCTAGGGATACTCTTTAAGCTATCAGTTGATTACCTTTTGTTGTCCCTGAGACTTCACTGTTTCTGTCTGACTTTTTTGAATAGAGAGATTGATTTGAATAGAGAGTGTGGATTGAGAGGGAAGACATCACATCACCTGTGTGGTGAGAGCTGGGTTGGAACTTTGATCTCTTGTATGGCAAAGCAGACAGTTTGTTTTTTTTTTAAAGGTCTATTTATTAATGAAAACCAGAGCATTACTCTGAGACATAATGCTAGGGATCAAGCTCAGAATCTCATGCTAGAGAGTCCAGTACTTTATCTATGATGCTACCTCTTAGGCTACTGAATTAGGTATTTTTGATCATCTATTTTCTAGAAGGTAAGAGACCAGAGCATTATTCAACTCACACATATGAAATTACCAGGATTGATCCTGGGACTTGTGGAGTCATGAAAGGCAGGTGTTGTACTCTGATACTCTCTTCTCTGCCTAACTATGCTTAATTTTGAATGATACTGACTTTGTTCTCTTTAATTTGGAACTAAATTTTGTATCACTGGGGGTAAGTGCCATTGTTATTCCATCTCAGAGACCAGAATTTTAAAATAAATTAAAGATATTAAAAAAAAAAAAAACTTAAAGGGATGGTGGAGATATCATAATGGTTATGCAAAAGAAACTCATGCCTGAGGCTCCAAAGTACCAAATTCAACCCCCTGCACCACCATAAACCAGAGTTGAGTAGAGCTCTGGGGTTAAAAAAAAAAGGGCACACATTGTTAATTGTACATGTTTGAATGTACAGGAACCCTGGTTCAAGTGTCCAGTCCCCATTTGTAGGGGAAGTTTCACAAGCAGTGAGATAGTGCTGCAGTTCATTCTGCCTGCTTGTCTGTCTATCATATATAATAACATCATACAATATAACATGAACCAGAAAATTTTAAGTTCAGTTCTTGCAGTTATGTATGTTGGTACCTCTGAACCTCTGTGGAAGAATATATACCTTAATGTTCAGAACTACCAATAAGTAACGGGGTAGATAGCATAAGGGTTCTGCAGAGACTCTTGCCTGAGGCTCCCAGGTTAAATTCCCTGTACCACTATAACCCAGAGCTGATCAGTGCTCTGCTTTTAAAAAAATAGAAAACACCTACCAATAACAGGAAGAAAGGACAGGAATTTTTGTTTGTTTATTTATTTATTTATTTTTTATTTTAAGAGTGAAATGGTTCCCACCATAGTGGATTTTAAAGTATATTCTTCAAGTATGCTGCATGCTCTCTAGATATCTCCTGGCATAAATGTCACAAATCTGGGAAGGACAGCACACATATTACTGTCTTTAAAAAGGCCAACCACATAGGCCTCCCTCACGTCCTGTAAAGCCAAGAACAGTTTGTGAATTAAGTTCATTGGACTTTTTATAACACTTTTTTTTTTAAATAAAAAATTTAATATTTAAATTTTATTTTGTTAGAACAGAGAGAGAAATTGAGAGGGGTGGGCAGGAGAGGGAGAGGGAGAGAGAGAGAGAGAGAGAGAGAGAGAGAGAGAGAGAGAGACCGAGACCAACCCAGTACTCTTTCACTATTCATGAAGCTTACCCCTAGCAGGTGAGGGCCATAGTTTGAACCTGTCTTTGTTTGTGGTAACATATACAGCTAACCAGGTGCATCACCACCTCATTGTTTCTCATAACTCTTCTACTGTCACAAAGTGCCACAGTATCAGATTTGTAATTATGAGGTTTCTTCAACCTACTAGTGGAGGGCACACTTATGAGAGCCAGTTGGTAATTTTGTAGGTGATCTGCTTTGTATAAACCATGGTAGAGAGATCTCCTTACTTACCTTTACTTCTGGACTCAGACGTCTGTAGACCAAGCCAGTGGGGATGAGGGTTCAGCTGACTTGGGGCTGACAATATTGGGGCTTGTCTCTGGGGAAGTAGACTTGGAAACCCCCAAACCCCCCCCCCCCCAAAGAAAAAAACAAAACCATTTAAATTAATGTTTCTGAGTTTAGGCTTCTGAAATTATTTTTATTTTGCAAGAAAGGAGGCTAAGCTAGTACACATGTAGAAGATTCTTAGGTGAGTTAATAGCAGTAATTTATGTGAAATTTGTTTTATTGTATATTTAAATTTTTTTTCCCCCTCCAGGGTTATTGCTGGGCTCGGTGCCTGCACCATGAATCCACCACTCCTGGAGGCCTTTTTTCCCCTTTTTTGTTGCCCTAGTTGTTGCAGCCTCGTTGCGGTTATTATTGCCATTGTTGACTTTGCCTTGTTGTTGGATAGGACAGAGAGAATTGGAGAGAGGAGGGGAAGACAGAGAGAGAGGGGAGAGAAAGATAGACACCTGCAGACCTGCTTCACCGCCCGTGAAGCGACTCCCCTGCAGGTGGGGAGCCGGGGGCTCGAACCAGGATCCTTACGCCGGTCCCTGCGCTTTGTGCCACGTGCGTTTAACCCACTGCGCCACCGCCCGACTCCCGTGTATTTAATTTTTTTGAGTGTCATGAATCAAACTTTTGGGTGGGGGAGATAGCATAATGATTATACAAAGAGACTCACCCTGGGTCTCCAAAGTCCCAGCTTCAGTCTCTCAGACCAGAGCTGAGCAGTGTTCTAGTAAAAAACAAACAAGCCCCCACCTCCCAGTAAACTTTTGATTCTGTTTTACAGCTTTTTGTTTTAATTTTGCTTAACGATTCTTTAATTTTCTTGTAGGCATCGATCAATATGACAGAGATAGCATCATAAATGACTTTAAGAATGGCACCTGCAAACTTCTTGTGGCCACCTCTGTTGCTGCTCGAGGTCTAGATGTAAAACATTTGATTCTTGTAGTAAACTACAGCTGCCCCAACCATTATGAAGACTATGTGCACAGAGCAGGACGGACTGGAAGAGCAGGCAACAAAGTAAAAATAACTGCTTTAAGTTAATTTCCTTTGTATTAACATGCAGGCATTTCTTTAGTAAGAGAACCGGTAATAGAAGTTATAGACATATTTTGAAGATGTTTTCAAGTGCAGAAATATTTGATGTACATTATTATAAATATTTGTCTAAGAATTGCTAAAATTATCAGGTGACTGCACTGTTAACTATCTGTGCTCCCTAAAGAGTATCTGCACACATATGTGCATATGTGTATATAGTTTGAAATCTTTTTTTTTTTTTAATATTTATTCATTTTCCCTCTTTTTGCCCTTGTTGGTTTTTATTGTTGTTGTAATTGTTGTTATTGATGTCGTCGTTGTTAGATAGAACAGAGAGAAATGGAGAGAAGGGGGAGAGAAAGATAGACACCTGCAAACCTGCTTCACCGCCTGTGAAGTGACTACCCTGCAGGTGGGGATCCAGGGGCTCGAACTGGGATCCTTATGTCGATCCTTTGTGCCACATGTGGTTAACCCGCTGCACTACCATCTGACTCCCTGAAATCTTCTATTATTTAAAAAATGTGAGATCATAAATATATTTATATCCATATCCATTATCTCTGACACCCACTATTACACAGTACCCTATTCTGTACATAAACAGTACTTATTTTTTTTATTATTCATTTGTATTCTGAAAAGTATTTAGATCTAAGTCATTAATTTTGAAGACAATATGCTGTTACTGGAAATAATGATAAATTTCTTACTTCAATTTTAAAAGTAGATAAAATGGATAAATGATTTCAAACATTTCATACTTCAACCCTGAACACTTCAAAAATATTTTTTTCTTTATATAATAGAGACAGCCAGATTTCAAGAGTGAAGGGTGAGGTAGAGAGGAAGAGAGACAGACACCTGCTTTACCACTTTAGAACCTTCCCCCTGCAGGTGGGAACTGGGGGCTTAAACCTGGGTCCTTGTGTATTGTAATGTGTGCATTTAACCAGACGAGGCACTTCCTGGTACCTTGTCCTTGTGCATTGTAATGTGTATTCAACCAGATGCACTACCACTTGGCAGCGGTCCTGAACACTTTCTTGTATATGAAACAATAGTAGTAATGGCAGTATCAGTAAGAATAGTAAGTCATAAGGATCCCGGTTCGAGTCCCTGGCTCCCCACCTGCAGGGGAATTGCTTCACAGGCAGTGAAGCAGGTCTGCAGGTGTTTATCTTTCTCTCCCTCTCTCTGTCTTCCCCATCCCTCTCCATTTCTCTCTGTCCTATCGAACAGAATGACACCAATAACAACAACAATAACTACAACAATAAACAACAAATGGCAACAAAAGGGAATATATAAATATTAAAAAATAGTAAGTCATTTGTGGAATATATACTCAAGTGTAAGTCATTTTCCAAGTGCTTCATATATATTATGTTTCTTCGTAACTTCTCTTTGAGATGAATGATATTACCCTACTTAATGAAATAATTAAGTCTTTAGTTATTAGGTAGTTGCCCAAGTTTTACACCTAACCAACATTAATGGTTTTTATTCATGTGTTTCAGTTTTCTATGTTGCATATATAAGCAGAACCATCCTGTAGCATTCTGTCAGAGAAATTTGTGACATTTAGTAATAGATATAAACTATTGATATACCACTCTTAGGAGACTGTATCATAAGGAAAATAGCAATCTTCAGGAACCGGGCAGAAGCGCAGCAGGTTAAGCGCACGTGGCGCAAAGCAAAAGGACTGGCATAAGGATCCCGGTTCGAGTCCCCACCTGCACGAGAGTCGCTTCACAGGCGGTGAAGCAGGTCTGCAGGTGTCTCTGTATTTCTTCCTCTCTATCTCCCCCCTTTTTCAGTTTCTCTCTCTATCCAGTAACAAATAAAAATTTTAAAAAGAAAAATAGCAATCTTCAATATGAGAATAAAATAAATGAGAAAAAGTTTCTTCAAAGTGAATGATAAGACAATATTGCAAAAAAAAATTAAGTCACATAAGAAAAGTTGCAAATAAAAATATTATTTTGCTTATTTAAAATCTTTAAAGTCCTTACAATTTTTAGCGTGTTTTTGTTGTTTATTTTTGTCACCAGTGTTGCCATTGGGGCTTAGTGTCTGTAGGATGAATCCTGTGATCTTTGCAGTCATTCCCCCCAACCCCTTATTTCTTTTGTTGTTGGAGATGGAGAAATTCAGAGGAATTGAGGAAGTAGAGATAGAGCAAGGAGAGACACTTGCACCTTTGCTCCATCATTGGTGAAGTTTCCCCCTGTGAATGATAGATAATGTGTGCATTCTACCAGATGTGCCATTGCCTGGCACCTGGTATAACTCTAAAACTTACTGGTATTTGAGCTAGTCTTAAGACGGTTTACTGAGTAGTACACATGTGAACCTTGTGATCTAATTAGGATTTGTTAGTGTGTAAAAGTTTATACTTTTTCTTCATTCATTAGGGCTATGCATATACTTTTATCACTGAAGATCAAGCTCGCTATGCAGGTGACATAATTAAAGCTCTTGAATTGTCTGGGACTACGGTTCCTCCTGATCTAGAGAAACTTTGGAGTGACTTCAAAGATCAGCAAAAGGCTGTAAGTTTTTAAACTCTTAGTACTTTTGTGCAGACCTTTATTGCGTTTTGAACCTTGACTATTAATCATACATCTTGCAGGAATTATTTTCATTTATTTTAAGGAAATTTCGTTTTGTGTAACTTCCAGAGAGTTACTATCTCAGATATGCTGGATTGAGTTCCTTTATTACATAAACATATACTGTCTTGACAAATACTTATTTTGTTTCAATTTTGAGCATTATATTTTTACTGTGAAATTAACTTAAAAAATTTTTTTTTTCTGTTTTGCATTCTAAGGAAGGTAAAATAATTAAAAAGAGTAGTGGGTTCTCTGGTAAGGGATTCAAGTTTGATGAAACAGAACAAGCTTTGGCTAATGAGAGAAAGAAATTACAAAAAGCGGCTCTTGGACTGCAAGATTCAGATGATGAGGATGCTGCTGTTGATGTAAGTAATAATGTAAGCTTCATTCATGCCAATTGAAACAATTATTCACTTTGTACATGTTTGTTGATATAGTCTTGTAATGCAAACTTTTTGATTTGCATTCTACCTGACCTTTTTCTGTGCACTTATACACATATTCCTATTTATGTGTTTTCATCAAAAAGATAATTTTTTAAAATGTGTTTTGTTTATTCTTCACAAACTTTTTATTTCATCATCATCAATATTATTTTTTACCATAGCACTGCTCAGCTCTGGTTTATGGTTGTGTGGGAGATTGAACCTGGGACTTTGGAGCTTCAGGCAGGAGAGTCTCTTTGCATAAGCATTATGCTATCTACCTCTGGCCCAATTTTTTAAACAAGAACAGTACTCAGCTCTAACTTAAAGTACTTCTGGGGATTTAACTTGACACTTCTGGTGCCACAAGCACAAAAGACTTTGCATTACTGAAGATTTTTTTTTTTAATTTTCCCTTTTGTTGCTCATGTTTTTTATTGCTGTTATTAATGTCGTCATTTTTAGATAGGACAGAGAGAAATGGAGAGAGATGGGGAAGACAGAGGGGGAGAGAAAGATACTTGCAGACCTGCTTCACCTCATGTGAAGTGATTCCCCTGCATGTGGGGAGCCGGCGGCTCGAATCAGGATCTTTATGCTGGTCCTTGCACTGCACCACATGCACTTAACCTGCTGCGCTACAGCCCCACTCCCTGACTATTATATCTGTAGCTGTCTGGGGCTGGGTGGTGACATACCTGTTGAGCGCACATGCTCATGGACCCAGGTTTGAGCCCCCAGTCCCTACCTGCAGGGTGAAAGATTTACAACTGGTGAAGCAGGGCTGCAGATGTCTCTCTCCCTCTCTGTCTCCCCCTTCCTCTCGACTTCTGGCTGTCTCTATCCAATAAATAAATAAAGATAATTTAAAAAAAATTATTTGTCTACTTTCACTTTCGCTCATTTTTTCTGTGGCCCTACTTTTTTTTTTTTTTCCCCCACCGCCAAATCTCCATATCCCACCCCCTCCCCACTAGCTTTCCCATTCTCTATCCCTCTGGGAGCATGGACCCAGGGTCATTGAGGGTTGCAGAAGGTAGAAGGTCTAGCTTCTGTAATTGCTTCCCCGCTGAACATGGGCATTGACTGGTCGGTCCATACTCCCAGTCTGCCTCTCTCTTTCCCTAGTAGGGTGGGTCTCTGGGGAAGCTGAGCTCCAGGACACATTGGTGGGGTCTTCAATCCAGGGAAGCCTGGCTAGCATCCTGATGGCATCTGGAACCTGGTGACTGAAAAGAGAGTTAACATACAAAGCCAAATAAATTGTTGAGCAATCATGGACCCAAAGCTTGGAATAGTGGAGAGGAAGTGTTAGGGAGGATACTCACTGCAAACTCTAGTGTACTTCTGCTTTCTTACTTTGGTGCCATACTCCAAACTCAGTCAATTTCTGCTTTGCGTTTCTACTTTTTTTTTTTTTTTTTTACATGCATAACATTCCCCAGATTCCCATTTAACAATACAACCCCCACTATTTCATTCATCATTTTTCATGGACCTGTATTCTCCCCACCTACCCACCCACCCCAGAGTCTTTTACATTGGTGTAATACTCCAATTCCATTTCAGGTTCGACTTCTGTTTTCTTTTCTAATCTTGTTTTTCAACTTCGGCCTGAGAGTGAGATCATCCCGTATTCATCCTTCTGTTTCTGACTTATTTCACTCAACATGATTTTTTCAAGGTCCATCCAAGATCGGCTGAAAACGGTGAAGTCACCATTTTTATAGCTGAGTAGTATTCCATTGTGTATATATACCACAACTTGCTCAGCCACTCATCTGTTGTTGGACACCTGGATTGTTTCCAGGTTTTGGCTGTTACAAATTGTGCTGCCAAGAACATATGTGTACACAGATCTTTTTGGATGGATGTGTTGGGTTCCTTAGGATATATCCCCAGGAGGGGAATTGCAGGGTCATAGGGTAGGTCCATTTCTAGCCTTCTGAGAGTTCTCCAGACTGTTCTCCACAGAGGTTGGACCAATTGACATTCCCACCAGCAGTGCAGGAGGGTTCCTTTGACCCCACACCCTCTCCAGCATTTGATGCTGTTACCTTTTCTGATGTGTGACATTCTCACAGGAGTGAAGTGATATCTCATTGTTGTCTTGATTTGCGTTTCTCTGACAATCAGAGACTTGGAGCATTTTTTCATGTGTTTCTCGGCCTTTTGGATCTCTTCTGTGGTGAATATTCTGTCCAAGTCCTCCCCCCATTTTTGGATGGGGTTATTTGTTGTCTTGTTGTTGAGTCTGGCAAGCTCTTTATATATGTTGGTTATTAAACTCTTATCTGATGTATGGCATGTAAAGATCTTCTCCCATTCTGTGAGGGGTCTCTTGATTTGGGTAGTGGTTTCTTTTTCTGTGAAGAAGCTTTTTAATTTGATGTAGTCCCATAGGTTTATACTTGCCTTAGTCTTCCTTGTAATTGGATTCGTTTCATTGAAAATGTCTTTAAAATTTATGCGGAAAAAAGTTCTTCCAATATTTTCCTCTAAGTATCTGATAGTTTCTGGTCTAACATCCAAGTCCTTGATCCACTTGGAATTTACTTTTGTATTTGGTGAAATACAGTGATTCAGTTTCATTCTTCTGCATGTTTCAACCCATTGTTTCCAACACCATTTGTTGAAGAGACTCTGCTTCCCCCATATAATAGTCTGGTTACCTTTGTCAAAGATTAGATGTCCATAGGTGTGGGATGGCCCTACTTTTTGTTGTTGTTTGTTTGTTTGCCGCCAGGGTTATTGCTGGGGCTTGGTGGCTGTACTGTGAAGCCACTGCTGCTCCTGTAGACCTTCCCCCCATGTTGTTGCCCTTGTTGCTGTTGTTGGATAGGACAGAGAAATTGAGAGAGATCAGGAAGACAGGGAGAGAAACATACCTTCACTGCTTGTGAAGTGACCTCCCCCCCACCCCCCCACCCCCCCAGTGTGGAGCAGAGGACTCAAACCTGGGTCTTTGAGCCTGTTCTTGTGCTTTACACTGTGTGAGCTTAACCCTCTGAGCTAAGTCCTTTTTTTTTTTTTTTTTTTGATGTCGTCGTTGTTGGATAGGACAGAGAGAAATGGAGAGAGGAGGGGAAGACAGAGAGGGGGAGAGAAAGACAACTGCAGACCTGCTTCACCACTTGTTAATCGAATCTCCTGCAGGTGGGGAGCCGGGCGCTTGAACCTGGATCCTTCTGCTGGTCCTTGAGCTTTGCGCCACATGCACTTAACCCGCTGCGCTACCGCCTGGCTCCCGAGATAGTGATTTTATATAGCTCATAAAGATTAGGTTGTTGTAAAGATACCTCTGTCTCCGGAGTAGCTTCACAGGCGGTGAAGCAGGTCTGCAGGTGTCTATCTTTCTCTCCCCCTCTCTGTCTTCCCCTCCTCTCTCCATTTCTCTCTGTCCTATCCAACAACGGCAACAACAATAATAACTACAACAATAAAACAACAAGGGCAACACAAGGGAATAAATAAATAAAATAAAATAAAAAAGATACCCCTCTCTCTCTCTCTCTCTCACACACACACACACACTCTCTCTCTATATATATATATATATAATTTTTTTTATCACGAGCACGAGAAACTAGAACACTATTCCTGGCATGTATGGTGATGGGATCAAACCTGGGGTTTCCCATATGCAGACCTTTTTTTCATTTTCTTCTCTTTCTCTCTCAGAAATCAAGAGGGAAGGGGTGATAGGAAGAAAGAGAGACATCTGAAGCACTGCTTCACCACTCGCAAAGATTTCCCCCTGCAGGTGGGGACTGGGGGCTCGTACCTGGGTCCTTGAGCATTGCAATTGGTGTGCTCAACTAGGTGTGCCACCACCTCTTTCTTTCTTTTTTTTTTGTAATTTATTTCTTTATTGGGGAATTAATGTTTTACATTCAACAGTAAATACAATAGTTTGTACATGTATAACATTCCCTAGTTTCCCATTTAACAATACAACCCCCCTATGTCATTTATCATCCTTCATGGACCTCTGAGCTAAGACCTTTTTTTTTTTTTTTTTAAACATAATTTATAAAATTCTTTGCTTAGAACACAATTTTGGAAACCATGAGTTTCTTCTCATCTTCCCATTTTATTTAATTGAAGCTCAGGAAACAAATGATTCATGACTACACTTGGAAGTTCAGTATAACCAAGACTGAAACCTAGATCTCCTACCTCCTCCAGCCAGTTCTTCTAGTATATTTGTCGTGTTGACTTAAAATTCAGTCAGGTCAAGGACCAAGATAGCCCATCATCTCATAGAGCATTGACTTTATTGTTTGTGAAGACCTGAGTTTAAGCTGGCACCACATTGTAGTACCATGGACAACACCTGGAGATGCACTGTTGTTTCTCCCCCTTTTCTGTTTTTCTGTCTCTGAAACAGAATGAAAAATTTGAAGTAGGAATAGTGGAGTCATGCGATTCATGAGGGCCTGGTGACTCCAGTTTTTCCAGTTAAGTCAGTATTCTAGATATCAATAAGAAATTGGTAACTGAGAAGTTAAAAAAAAAGTTAAGTGTAATGCCACATTTCCTATGGATCAGGAAAGTAGAAGGATTTTACCCAGGTAGTTCTGGTGTAAGGCCTCCCAAAGTTGTAGTCTACTGATGACTTCACTGATGCAAGGCCATTTTCTTCCAAACCACAGTTTGATGACATAATGCATCCAGTTTTAGTCATTATGTCTCCATGCCCTCAATGACATAACATTTGGGTTTCCTAAGAGCAAGTGATCCAAAGAATTATAAAGAGAAATAATCGTAATGCCTTTTATGGCTAGTCTCTGGATACTTCCACTTTATTTATTCTGTTAGAAATAAGATACCACATCTAGTCCACACTTAAGAAGAGGCTCCACTTTTTGAAAGGAATAGTATTAAAGATTTATGACCTTCTTTTAAAACCACTTCAGTTTTTTATTGTTCTTTGGTCATTTTATAAAGTCTCATCATGGAATAGAATATAACTTATCTCGAACTATTATCTTGATTGTTTCTCTGGATTTTGGAATAAAATATAATTTTTGTATGAAATTAGAATACTGCACTGTAATGTGTGTGCTCAACCAAGTGCACCACCACCTAGCCCCAAAAGCAAGACTTTTATGCTTGAGGCTCCAAAGCCCTAGGTTCAAATCTTACACGTCAAAAATCAGAGCTGACGGGAGTTGGGTGGTAGCACAGCGGGTTAAGTGCAGGTGGCCCGAAGTGCAACAACCGGAGTAAAGATCCCGGTTCGAGCCTCCAGCTCCCCACCTGCAGGGGAGTCACTTCACAGGCGGTGAAGCAGGTCTGCAGATGTCTGTCTTTCTCTCCCCCTTTTTTCTTCCCCCCTCTCCATTTCTCTCAGTCCTATCCAACAACAGTGACATCAATAACAACAATAATAACTACAACAATAAAAATAAGAGCAACAAAGGGATAAATATTTAATTTTTAAAAAGTCAGAGCTGAGAAATGCATGGTTATTAAATTGTCTATGATGGTTACTGCACATGAAGCTTCCCTCCTGTAAGTGGGGAGCAGGGCTCAAACCTAGGTCCTTGAGCATAGTAATGTGTGTACTCGACTGAGTATGCCACTTCCCAGCTCCAGGAAATTTCATTTTAAAAATATTTATTGGGAGTCAGGCTGTAGCTCAGCGGGTTAAGCGCAGGTGGCGCAAAGCACAAGGTCGGCATAAGGATCCCGGTTCGAGCCCCCGGCTCCCCACCTGCAGGGGAGTCGCTTCACAGGCAGTGAAGCAGGTCTGCAGGTGTCTGTCTTTCTCTGCCCCTCTCTGTCTTCCCCTCTTCTCTCCATTTCTCTCTGTCCTATCTAACAATGGCAACATCAATAACAATAACTACAACAACAATGAAAAACAACAAGGACAACAAAAGAGAAAATAAATAAATAAAATATTTTTAAAAAAATATTTATTGAGGGATCCAGGTGGTGGTGCATCTGGTTAAGTGTACACATTATGGTGCACGAGGACCAAGGTTCAAGCTCCTGGACCTCATCTGTAGTGGCAAAGCTTCATAAGTGGTATAGTAGGGCTGCAGATGTCTCTCTGACTCTCTCCCTTGATACCTCCTCTTCCCTTTGCAGTTTCTTTCTGGCTCTATCCAATAATAAAAATAAAATAACAACAAAAGAAAAGTCCTTGCTTTTTAAAAATTAAATGTGTTACCTTTTATGAATAATTACTAATTCCCTATTGAGCAATGTGTTTGAGTTATTAACAAAGTAACTTTTATTCTACTGTTTTGGTAGAACCATTCTTAGTTAATTTCTGTAGTTAAACCTGAATTATTAGTTTTAATCTGATTTTTACTAATCTTTTTTTTTTTTATCCTTGTCTAGATTGATGAGCAAATTGAAAGCATGTTTAATTCAAAGAAGAGAGTGAAGGATATGGCTGCTCCTGGAACATCCAGCATTCCTGTTCCTACTGCAGGAAATGCTGAGAAACTAGAAATTGCTAAAAGACTGGCTCTTCGAATCAATGCCCAGAAGAATTTGGGCATTGAGTCTCAGGTATTAAGTAATTCGTTCCGAGTCTTGATCATTACCTTCTTTATTTTTTAAATATTTATTTATACCCATTTATTGCCCTTTTTCATTTATTGTTGTTGTTGATGATGTCGTCGTCATTGAATAGGACAGAGATAAATGGAGAGAGAAAGAGAAGACGGGGGAGAGGAAGATACACACCTGCAGACCTGCTTCACTGCCTGTGAAGCGCAAGAGAGTCAGGGGCTCGAAATGGGTTCCTTATGCGGTCCTGCGCTTTCCGCCACGTGTGCTTAATCCACTGCGCTACCACCCTACTCCTGATCATTACTTTTATAAATTTTTTTATTTAGGTGATTTTTAAGAATTATGTTTGCTTAAATAAACCAAATATTTCCTTAGACATTTGACCTAATTGTAAATATAGAATTGTTCAGTTAGCACATTTGGATGATTTCTCTAATATGTTTAAGTTAAGATCTTAGTACAATTTGGAAGACCATTAACTATATCAGTCTTTGTAGTTTTGTAAAATAATGCTGTAGTTGGTCTTACTAACCTTAATGAAATATTATTATTATTTTTTACCAGAGCACTGCTCAGTTCTGGCTTATAGTGGTGTGGCGATTTGAACCTGGGACTTTGGAGCCTCAGGCATGAGAGTCTCTTTGTGTAACCATTTCGCTGTCTACCCCTGTCCTACCCCTGCCTGGAAAATAATTCTTTCTTGGGGTGGGGGTGGGGTAGCGTGGGGTCTATGGGTAGCTCACAAGAAAAAACAGCAATTTATATAAGTCAGGCTAATGCATTTGAAATGGAAAACATTAATTATTTTGCATATCATCTTTCTCTTGAGAGTTTTTTGTATTTGTTAAAAGTAGTTTTAACTGTGGGTAATATTTCATACCATGGATCTGTGTGGTGGCACCCTCAGAGGAGTGCCCACATTTTTGTGCACAAGGACCTGGATTCAAACTCCCCAGTCCTTACTAATGCTGAAACAGTGCTGCAGGTTTCATTGTCTCTTCCTCTCTATTTCCCTCTTTGCTTTCAATTCCTCTCTCAAAAAAAAAAAAAAACTCTTTTTCATGACATTTCCTAAGAATGAATTGTTACTTTTACCAGTAATTTTGAGATTTTAAGCGCTTGTGGATTTGCATTGCTCTTTATCTAGTGGTCTGTATAAGTTCAGATGTGTTGTGCCATACTGGAATATCCCAAGTAAGAGAATAGTTTACTGACTGACTCAGTGGGGCAGCCATGTGGAGTGGGTGTCTGCATCTGTTTCATTCTGCATCTGTTTCATTTAGTCATTTTGTTTTCTTTTCTTTCTTTCTTTTTTATCTTATTTTTGAGAGAGACGCAGAGAGAGAGAGAGAGAGAGAGAGAGAGAGAGAGAAACACCAGAGCACTGCTCAGCTCAGGCTTATGGTGGTGTGGGGATTGAACCTGGGATTTAGGAGCCTCAGGCATGAGAGTCTGTTTGCATAAGCATTATGCTGTCTCCCCTGCCCAGTCGTTTTGTTTTCATGAAGTGTTTACTCAGCCATATTCTCCTGAGAACAGGATGTAGCACCTAATATTCTCTGGAACTATTATTGCTAGTGACTTTATTGGGGAAATATAACAATATAACATTTGTAACTTTTCATTTGTATTAGAAAAGCTTGTAAATCAGGTGACCACAGAAGAATTCTATGCATGCTAGACACTTAGTAACATTACCCTTAGATTTTTTTTTTTTTTTTTGGTAATGATTTCAAATAAGTCATTGTAATTCACTGAATGTTGACTTGAGTTATAAAGGGAGGAGATCAGTGAAGGTTGTGAACAAAGATTTTAATTGAGACAAAAGGGGGAAAAAAAAAGGAAAAAAAAACTCTTAGGAGTTATAGGCCTTGTAATATACCTGTTTTGTCATGCACTTGACCTAGGTTTGAACCTGGCCCACAATACACTTAAGGAAGTTCTCATCCATTGGCTGGGCCAGCCTGCCCCCTCTCAAATATCTCCTGTTTGGTTTCTGAAAAAGCCCAAAACAGTGAAACTTTGGTGATTACACATATATATTGGGTTTTTGGAAAATTCTTGACATGTTTTTCTTTCCAAAAATATGTCATGACCAAAGTGAAAGATAGGAGAAATGGGAATGAGTGTAGAAAGATAAATTAATTCTGTAAAATAATTAATTTTGAAATAAGTGTGACAAGTAAAAAATGTCGGAGCCACTGACAATAGATATGACTCACAGGTGTCTTCAAAAGTTGTTCAGATTAGATAACAAAAATATTTTAATAAAAAGTAGAAACAAATAATTACACAATGATATCAGGGCAGCAGTTCGGAAAAGTACTATCTGCTCTGTAGTACAACCAGAGAGGTGATGTAATTATTGTAACTTAAATGAATTCAGACAGTAAAATTTATAATACAAAAGAATGGGTCATAAGTTTTCTAACAACCCAGTAGATCTTTGTTATTAAGGCCATCTATAGCTTTGTAGACTTTTAAAATGTGGACTTGAATATTCCCCTTTTTCATTAATGTAAAGAAGATGTATTAGTTATAAAAAAAATACACTGCTAATTTGCAGGCATGGATGAGTCTTCCTTTGTATTGGAAAGACGCTTTTAGTTAATGGCTTTCTAGAGTACAATTTTTTTTTTTTCCTAGAGTACAATTTTTGATAACATCCTTGATCTTGTCTTTGCCCTCTTTGGAGATTTGACTGTAGGTTTTCTTTAACTGCAGGATGTGATGCAACAAGCCACCAATGCAATTCTCCGAGGTGGCACCATTTTGGCTCCTACTGTATCTGCCAAAACAATCGCAGAACAACTTGCTGAAAAAATCAATGCCAAGCTCAATTACGTGCCTTTGGAGAAACAAGAAGAAGAGAGACAAGATGGTGGGCAAAACGAATCTTTTAAGAGATACGAGGAAGAATTAGAGATCAATGATTTCCCTCAGGCAAGTCACAAGTTTAAATCTTTTTTTTTTTTTCATTGTAGAACAGACTTCTTTCCTTTCTTTAGAAAAAAATGGTATTTATTTGTTTAGTTACTACTCCCTTACTGACTAATGAGAGAGCCAGAGCACCACTCTGGTACATATAGTTTCATGGATCTGATTTCAGATCCCCATACTTACAAGCCTGTCATACTACCTAGAAAGCAATTTCCTTGGCTTTTTTATTTATCTTAATAATGATTGACAGAATTATAGGATAAGAGGGGTACAATTCCATACAACTTCCACCACCAAAGCTCTGTATGCCATCCCCTCTGTTGGAAGGTTCTCTTTTCTTTATTGATCTGGGAATATGGAATCAGGATCATTATGGGGTGCATAATGTGGGACTTCTGGCTTCCATAATTGCTTCTCTGCTGGATGTGGGCATTGGCAGGTCGATCTATACTCCCATCTTGTTTCTATCTTTTTCCTAGTGGAGCAGGGCTTTGGAGAGGTGGGGTTCCAGGACACATTGGTGAGGTCATCTGCCCAGGGATGTCAGGTTGTTGTGATACAAAGCAGAACAATTTTTTTTTTCCTCCTAGGTTATTTATGGAACTTGTTGCCGGCACTGTTCCTGGCAACCATTTTTCATTTTTATTGGGTAGGACAGAGAGAAATCTAGAGTGTAGAGGGAGAGAGATCTGCAGACCTGCTTCACTACTTGTGAAGCATCCTCCCCTGCAGGTGGGGCTGGGGGGGGAGGCTCAAACCGGGAGCTTTGCACTTCATAACTATGTGCACCTAACCCAGTGTGCCACCACCCAGCCCCCTAAAAATTGTTTAATAATCAGAAACCTAAAGGTAAGAATATAGCAAATGAGATTTCGGGTCTCTACTTTGGAAAAAAAGCTAGTCTATTTTGGGTGTATTCCAAGGAGCCTGTAACTGTTTTGTTAATTTTTGCCTGATCCCAAAAGCTAACATGCAGGTGGGTAAAGGTAGTGTCTGGGGAGATGATGTCAGAGTTGGACTAGAAAGGTGGACCAAAGAAGAGAGTAGCCCCCCAAATATGGGAAAAGTATATATATAAATACCATTAGCTATAACCCCCATTGATCTATTCTGGGGCCAATGTCTCTTCATATTCAGCCTAGGAGCCTGTGTAACCTCTGCGTCCCTGTAGGTCTGAGGTATTTATTTATTTATTTATTTAAGAAAGGATAAATTAACAAATCCATAGGTTAGGAGGGGTACAATTCCACACAATTACCACCACCCAATCTCCATATCCAACCCCCTCCCCTGATAGCTTTCCCATTCTCTATCCCTCTGGGAGCATGGACCCAGGGTCATTGTGGGTTGCAGAAGGTGGAAGGTCTGGCTTCTGTAATTGCTTCCCCGCTGAACATGGGTGTTGACTGTTTGGTTCATACTCCCAATCTGCCTCTCTCTTTCCCTAGTAGGGTAGGTCTCTGGGGAGGCGGAGCTCCATCCAGAACATATTGGTGGGGTCTTCAGTCCAGGGAAGCCTGGTCAGCATCCTGATGGCATCTGAAACCTGGTGACTGAAAAGAGAGTTAACATACAAAGCCAAACAAATTGTTGAGCAATCATGGACCCAAAGCTTGGAATAGTGGAGAGGAAGTGTTAGGGGGATACTCACTGCATACTCTAGTGTAATTCTGCTTTCAGGTATATATTTTGCAGTAGTTTATGGATACGTGTGAACTTATGCTCTCTCTCACAGAAACTGGTGTATATCTAGGTTTTGGGACTTTGTTAGAAAGTGAACCACCTGGGATGGAATTAGAGAATACTATGAAAGGAAAGGTCTCACCTGAGTAATGAAGCTGAAGGGTTGTCATTCCACATGTTAAGTCTCTGGACATAGTCTGAGCTGAAGCATGTTGAGGTGGCAATCGTTGTGTTGACTAGGTTGCGATCAGCAGATGCAATATTATCTGATATGGATTGGGAGAGGCATACGGGAAAGTAGGCCCTATCCATAGGTTCCAGGACTGGGGGAAGTAGAGGCTCTATAGTGGAGATGTGAGGTTCCTGCTGTTTTAGGGTTCAAAAAGACAATGGATAGTTAATGTTATCATCACATTATTTGGTAATTGGGTTAACTTTGGAAAGTCCTTTTGTTAGGGTTTGCTGTACAGTACCCAGTATCTTGTATATAGCTGTGCTATTGGTTGCTTCTGATAGGTCTGAGTTTTTTAAGATCTTTAGGAGGGAGGAAAAGAAACCTCATTTAAAAAATAATTTTTTAATATGTATTGATTTATTCCCTTTTATTGCCCTTGTTGTTTTATTATTTAGTTGTTGTTATTGTTGTTAATGGATAGAACAGAGAGAAATGGAGAGATGAGGGGAAGACAGAGAGGAAGAGAGAAAGACACCTGCAGACCTGCTTCACCACCTGTGAAGCGACTCACTTGCAAGTGGGGAGCTGGGGACTCTAACTGAGATTCTTCCTCCGTCCTTGCACTTTCCGCCATATGCGCTTAACCTGCTGCACTACCACCCGACTCCCGAAACCTCATTTTTTTTTAAGGATTGACACTTCTGAACTTTTTTTCCCCCTTTTGTTGCCCTTGTTTTTTTTTTATATTTTATTTTAAAAATTTATTTATTTATTAATGAGAAACATAGGAGGAGAAAGAATCAGGCATCATCCTAGTACATATGCTGCCGGGCATTGAACTCAGACCTGATGTTTAAGAGTCCAATGTTTTATCCACTGCGCCACCTCCCAGACCACTGTTTTTTTGTTTTGTTTTGTTTTGTTTTTGCCTCCAGGGTTATTGCTGGGGCTCAGTGCCTGCACCATGAATCCCCTGCTCCTGCTGGCCATTTCCCCCCTTTTTTTCCCTTGTTGTTGTAGCCTTGTTGTGGTTATTATTGTTGATGTCATTCGTTGTTGGATAGGACAGAGAGAAATGGAGAGAGGAGGGGAAGAGAAAGACAGACATGTGCATATCTGCTTCACCATCCGTGAAGCAAACCCCCCCCCCGCAGGTGGGGGGCCAGGGGCTGGAACTGGGATCCTTAGCCAGTCCGTGCGCCATGTGTGCTCAACCCACTGCGCTACTGCCCGACCCCCTCTCCCCTATTGTTTTTGATTGTTGTTTTAGTTATTGTTATTGATGTTTTCATTGTCAGATAGGACAGAGGGGGAGAGAAAGATAAACACCTGAAGACCTTCATCGCCTGTGAAGCGACTCCCCTGCAGGTGGGGAACTAGGGGCTCAAACTGGGATGCTTAGACCGGCCCTTGTGCTTCTTGCCATGTGTGCTTAACCCACTGCGCTACCGCCCAACTTCTGAACTTTTTTTTTATTATTTTATTTATTTATTAATGAGAAAGATAGATGGAGAGAGAAAAAACCAGACATCATCCTGGCACATGTGCTGCCGGGGATCGAACTCAGGACCTCATGCTTGAGAGTCCAAAGCGTTATCACAGCACCATCTCTGTCGGGCTGAGCTTCACTGACAGGAGACAGATGACCAGGGACTCATGGCTGGGTTGTACATAGTATCTCTATTCATGCAGGACGCAGTACAATCTAAACCAAGCTAAGCTAAACTAAAAAACTAAACTAAAAACGAACAATGCTGTCCTTATATATAATTTCCAAGTAGGGTGTGAACAGGATGTGCCGTAGAGAAGGTGGAGAGAAAAGTGACTGGTGAAAATCAGGGTATGACAAGGAGAGGGGGCGGAGCAAAAATACATCATGAACCAGTGGGGATTAAACCAATGCCCTGCAGTGGTTATGTAAATAGAATACAGTGGTTATGTAAATAGAATACAGTGTTAAGCAGGGGTATTAAACCAATGAAACAGAAGGGGTTTTTAGAAGCAGAATTAGAAGCATACCAACACACCTCCTGGACCACACTTCTGAACTTTTTAATAGCCACCTTTAACAAGATAACTAGTGAAACTATAGCTACCATCATTTCTTATCTAGATGGAAACAATAGAATATGTTCTAGTCTAGCTATTTTAGAATCTAAATGAATTCATGATGTAGATGTGATTTAATTAGAATTTTAATATTGGCCATAGTATAGTTAGCCAATCTATTCTTAGTACAATAGGTTTTTGTGTTGTTTTATTATGAAATGATATTTACCTCTGCTCATTCTTAGACTGCGAGGTGGAAAGTTACCTCTAAGGAAGCTCTGCAGAGAATCAGTGAATATTCTGAAGCTGCAATTACAATCAGAGGAACATATTTCCCACCTGGCAAAGAACCTAAGGAAGGAGAGCGGAAAATTTACTTGGCAATTGAAAGTATGTACTCTTGGTTCTGATTCAATTGTGGGTTGAATAAAGGTTGGTATAGGTAAATTAAATTTAGAATATGAGGTTGTTTCTAGAGCTTTGAAAATACCTACATAGGGGAAAGGGTTTCATATGTCATTTGAGGATTTCCGTTTTCTTAAGGAATTCACAAAAGAGAATGATATGTGTTTAGAATTTAACTTTTGCTGGTTCTGTCATATTTCAGAATAACTCTCAAAACATGCATTTTAAGGCCTGATTTGTTTATGCTCCCTGTAAGTGGAATATTCTAGCCAAAGTTTAGTTTAGTAAGTAAATCAACTCTATTAGTCTCTTTTGTAAATGTTTATATAAGCAAATACTGCCTCTGAAATTAAACCTATAAAATGTGCCTCTATTTTAAAAAGTAACTAAGGACAACCAACAATCTAAGGATATATGTAATGCATTATTTACTAGCTACCCCACGTCCTGGAACCAATAATACATTATTTAAGAGTATGAATTCCAAAGTCACTTTCCACTTCTTTTCTAATGTGTTATCCTGCTGTATAGTAGGACAAACTACCTCTCTTCATTTATATTTTAGCTGAACATCTTTATAAGTAGTCTTAAAAATTTTTTTTTAAAGATTTACTTACTTATTAATGAGAAAGAGAACCAGAGCATAACTCACAGCACATTCAGTCTTGGTGATTAGCTCAGGACCTTACTCTTTTAATGTCCAGTGTTCTACCCAGTGCGTCATTTCCTAGATTGCTGTAATAGTGCTTCTAAGTGTAGGCCAGCCAGATCAATTTCATCTATTTAGTGAGCTAAATATTTGTTGAAGCTATTGAAATATTTATTCTATAAATCACCTAAGCCCGGAGTCTACATACCTAGTGCTTAACTGGTCAGACACCAGATCAGTGCTTTGAATCATACATGTCACTTTTGTTGAGAGAGCACACCAGTGATCAAACCGTGGATCTCATGTGAAGAACTCTTAACACGGAGCTGTGTTCCTGGCTCCAATTGGATAGCAACATTTAAATTGAAGGGAGAGAGAAAAAGAGAGAACATGAACTATAGCACTGTTTCTCTGCTTATATGCTTGTGAAGCTTGTGAAGCTTCCCCTGTAGGTGGGGACCAGGGTCCTGCACTCTGGTCCATGAGCATGGTAACATACTTGGCCCCCAAACACATTTTGCTTCTATTTATTCTATTTATTTATTTATTTTTAATTTTTAAAAAATATTTATTCCCTTTTGGTGCCCTTGTTGTTTTATTGTTGTAGTTATTATTGTTGTTGTTGTTGATATCGTTGTTGGATAGGGCAGAGAGAAATGGAGAGAGGAGGGGAAGACAGAGAGGGGCATAGAGGGGAAGAGAAAGATAGACACCTGCAGACCTGCTTCACCGCCTGTGAAGCGACTCCTCTGCAGGCGGTGAAGCAGGTCTGCAGGTGTCTGTCTTTCTCTTCCCTCTGTGTCTTCCCCTCCTCTCTCCATTTCTCTCTGTCCTATTCAACAATGATATCAATATAATAACTACAACAATAAAACAAGGGCAACAAAAGGGAATAAATAAATAAAAATATTTAAAATAAATAAAGTATTTTCCACTTATTTATGGTTTCCCTACTAAAGTTCTGTGAATATAGTAACTTTGTCATATGTTGTATTCCTAGTAAATGATGCAAAGGGTAAAGAGCTGATACATTTTTTTAATAATACATCTAATTAAGTCTTAAGATTTTTTTTTATTTCTTTATTGGGGAATTAATGTTTTACATTCAACAGTAAATACAATAGTTTGCACATGCATAACATTCCCCAGTTTCCCATATAACAATACAACCCCCACTGAGTCCTCTTATCATCCTTCATGGACCTGTATTCTCCCCACCCACTCACCCTAGAGTCTTTTACTTTGGTGTAATATGCCAATTCCATTTCAGGTTCTATGTGTGTTTTCTTTTCTGATCTTGTTTTTCAACTTCGGCCTGAGGGTGAGGTAATCCCATATTCATCCTTCTGTTTCTGACTTATTTCACTTAACATGAATTTTTCAAGGTCCATCCAAGATCAGCTGAAAACGGTGTGTATATATACCACAACTTGCTTAGCCACTCATCTGTTGTTGGACACCTGGGTTGTTTCCAGGTTTTGGCTGTTACAAATTGTGCTGCCAAGAACATATGTGTACACAGATCTTTTTGGATGGATGTGTTGGATTCCTTAGGATATATCCCCAGGAGGGGAATTGCAGGGTCATAGGGTAGGTCCATTTCTAGCCTTCTGAGATTTCTCCAGACTGTTCTCCACAGAGGTTGGACCAATTGACATTCCCACCAGCAGTGTAGGAGGGTTCCTTTGACCCCACACCCTCTCCAGCATTTGCTGCTATTACCTTTTCTGATGTATGACATTCTCACAGGAGTGAAGTGATATCTCATTGTTGTCTTTATTTGCATTTCTCTAACAGTCAGAGACTTGGAGCATTTTTTCATGTGTTTCTCAGCCTTTTGGATCTCTTCTGTGGTGAATATTCTGTCCAAGTCCTCTCCCCATTTTTGGATGGGGTTATTTGTTGTCTTGTTGTTGAGTTTGGCAAGCTCTTTATATATGTTGGTTATTAAACTCTTGTCTGATGTGTGGCATGTAAAGATCTTCTCCCATTCTGTGAGGGGTCTCTTGGTTTCGATAGTAGTTTCTTTTGCTGTACAGAAGCTTTTTAATTTGATGTAAGATTTTTTTTTAAAAAAATTTATTTATTAATGAGAAAGGAGGAAAGAGAGAGAACCAGACATCATTCTGGGCCATGTGCTGCCGGGATTGAACTCAGAACCTCATGCTTGAGAGTCTAGGCTTTATCCACTGCACTACCTCCCAGGCCATAAGTCTTAAGATTTAATGACTTGTCTTCAGGACATTAAATAATATTTGACAGTAATATTTTACCTAATCTCTCAAGAACAGCATTGTCCTTTAGAACTTTATGATGACCTTGGAGCACTTAAATATGACTACTCTGACTGAGAAACTTATTATTTTAACTTTAAGTAGCCACATTACTTATGACTATTATAGTGAATGATTTAGTTCCAACGCTGTTTGTTTTTGTTTTTAGTGATTCAGTATTGATGTATAATATTATGATAGTATTTCAACGGGGTTATAATTCCACAGTTTCAATCACTGTAGTTCTGGATCCCAAGTCCCTCCACTGCAAACCACCACAGTTCTCCCAAGGTTGCTGACATGGGTTAACTGTCATCTTACAAGTATCTGTCTACATTGTACATAATTGTTCCCTTTTTCTTCCAAGTCCAGTCCCCTGTTCCCCTCCAAGCCACTCATAACCCTATTATTCTAAATATTTGTCTCCTTTTTGTTCTCTCTGGTACCTGATCGGCTCCAACGTTGTTGGAAAGACCAGTGAGATCAAAATCGGATCTTATACTTGAGGGTCCAATAGTTTACCCACAGTGATACCTCCTGGGCCCCTATATTGGACTTTTTTAAAAGCTTACTTTATTCCTTATATAGGGTTAGAGACACAGAGAGGCCACAGCTGCATATGTGGTGACAGGAATTGAACCTAGGACTTCATGCTCCCAAGTCCAGAGCTCTACCACGTTGCCACCTCTTGGGTTTCTGTATTATTATTATTAACTAGCCAGAAAAAAAATTCACATGACTGAAAGTATACTCATAGTATGACTTTTTAGTTACTTTGCCTTTAATTGTTGGCCCCAAATTGTTTTTGTGTGACATCTTTGCATATGTATAAAGATTACAAGAAGAGAAACATCCATTCAGTATTTATCCCATCCACCTCTATTTCTTAGCCTGAAATACTTAATCGCTTTAGTGTAAATTAAAACATTGAAAGACCTGTTACAAGATTCAGCTGTTTTTGTTTTCCTTTGTGTTTGCTTGGTTGCTAAACCAAGTTTACTTTAGTTTTCAGAGTCCTGCTAAATAGTTCTGATTAGCCATTTTTGCTATTTATAATTTTCTAGTTTTATATAGAAATGTCTTTTGTAGTTCTGTTATTTTTGTTGATGTTATTCTCACTATTTTACTCAATGGCAATGAGGCAAATTACTTGTGTGAAGTATAGTATCTGGCATTGACGGTGTGTTATGTACTAAGAAAACTAGCTTATAATATGGAATAGGATCCAAAAATAAAATCAATTTTAAAAAGCTTCAGGGTAGACTTAAAGGGGTTTTAGTTTCTGTATTCAGAAGGACAAAGCCAGCAGATAAAACAACCTGCTTCTACTTGCTGTCAGGTAAAAGTTATTTATAGTGGTCCAGGAGGTGGCGCAGTGGCTAAGGCACTAGACTTCCAAGCATGAGGTCCTGAGTTCAATCCTGGCAGCACATGTACCAGAGTGTCTGGTTCTTTCTCTCTCTCTCCCATCCTTCTCATTAATAAATAAATAAAATCTTTTTTAAAAAGTTATTTATAATTATTACTGTGTAAAATTCACAAAATTAGTTTTCATTTTCCTGTATATTTCTTTGTAAATAGAGTTTCAGTAACTTTAAAGGTAATTTTAAATGCAATAGAACATCTCTCTTTTTCTGTACTTTTATTATAATGAATGAGAGCTATAGAGAGAGACCAGAGAACCATCTCTGGTTTATGGTGGTGCTGGAAATTGAGCCTGAGTCCTTGGAGCATCAGGCATGAAAGTCTTTTGCATAACCATTATACTGTCTCCCATGGCCCAATAGAACAAATCTCTAGGAACACATAAAACTAGTTTCCTGTTTACAAATTGCTTTATTTAATCAATATATTGAGACCTGCCTCTCCTCCAGTTAAAGGAGTACATGTGGATAGTCCATGGAATTTATATATAAATTATATATACAATGCATATCTGCTTTCTTCTTAATGAAGACAAATGCAAATTATAGTAATTTTTTATTGTTGTAATTATTGTTGTTATTGATGGATAGGACAAAGAGAAATGGAGAGTGGAGAGGGAGAGAAAGACACCTGCAGACCTGCTTCACTGCCTGTGAAACGACTCCCCTGTAGGTGGGGAGCCGGGGGCTCGAACCGGGATCCTTATGAAGGTCCTTGCGCTCTGCACCACATGCGCTTAACCCGCTGCGCTACCGCCCGACTCCCAATTATAGTAAATTTTAAAGGCAGTGAATTGTAAAAGGGGAACATACAGTGTAGTCCAAGAGGTGGCGTAATGGATAAAGAATTGGATTCTCAACCATGAGGTCCTGAGTTCAATCCTCAGCAGCGTATGAACCAGAGTGATGTCTGGTTCTTTCTCTCTCTCCTATCTTTATCATGAATAAATACGTAAATTCTTTTTTTTTTTTAATAGGCAACAAAAAATTTCCTAGTTTCCCCAATTCTAGAGGTAATAATTATTAATATATATCCCATTGTCTTCATTTAATCTTTTATTCTGATTTTATATATATTAACAGTATTTTCCATTAAAAATGACTAGTGCAAATTTGGGGGTGGCTTAGTGTGGTAGAGTGCACAGCTTTATAATTAACCCCTTTCTTTGATTCCTAGCTCCCTATATGCAGACTTCTGCTCTGGTTGTTCTTGCTATTTTTCTTCCATAATGAGTAAATAATTTTTTCAAATTAGGGGATTGACCCCACCTGCAAGGGGAAAGCTTTGGAAGTGGTGAAGCAGTGTTGCAGGTGTCTCTCTGCCTCTCCCTCTCTATCTCTTCCATCTCCATTTCTAACTGTTTCTATCCAATAAAGAAATAAAGATAATAAAATAATTTTTAAAGAATTAGGGGGTTGGTTAGATAACTTACCTGGTAGGGTGTACACTACCATGGACAAGGACCCAGGCTCAATCCCCTGGCCACCACACAGAAGCACCCTGCAAATACGGAGCCGCATGAGCAGTGAAGCAGTGCTTAGTGTCTCTTTCTCCACTAAATCTTCTGTGTTACAAAGTTGAAATTCAAATGCAGTCTTTCTATTTTTCTGGTTACTGTCTCTATTATTATTATGCAGTAAGATTAGCACTTTTTTCCTAATTCCTTTTTTTATTTATAAAAAAATAAATAATAAATAAGTGGTACGTCAACTGTTGACTTCATAACTTGTGCAGTTCCATGAAGCAGCTTCCCCTGGCCCAGCTTTTTATTTTTGTATACTTAGAGGCAGGTAGGGAGAGAGACATACAGAAAGAAAAGGAGAGACAACAAGCCACTGCTGTGTAGGACTCCCCCCTTCCTGAGCTATGTCCTGACTCTCCCATACGTAATTTTAGTTAATTTTTTGTTTGTTTTTCATTTTTTGTTGTCACAGAAGCATCACATCTCCAGGGCAACTTTTCCCCTTACCCCAGATAAAAAGATGCAGATGGGGCCAGGTGGTGGCACACCTGGTTAAGCGTCCACGTTACAATGTGCAAGGACCTGCGTATAAGCCTCTGGTCCCCCACCTGTAAGGTGGAAACTTCACAAGTGTTGAAATAGTGCTGCAGGTCTCTCTGTCTCTCACCCTCATAATCTCCCCTCTCAATTTCTCTGTATATATCCAAAATATTACCAAAAGAAAAAAAGGTGGAGACACATGCCACAGCACTGAGGTTTCCCTTCAGTGTAATGAGGGCTCGACTCAAACCTCGATTGTGCCGATGAGAAAACAAGAACATTATTTGGGTGGCCTCTTTTGATGGCTCTGTACATATTTTGAAATCTTAGAGTCCAGAACTGGATGGATTGCATTTTTGTTGTATGACTAACTTTCACAAAATGAGTCTTCTATTTAAAGTTTTGCTTTTATATGACACCCTTTTATGTTCTGTAGCTTTTTTTTTTTTTTGGTTTGTTGTCACTGATGGTGTTTCATTGCTTTAGGTAGGTAAAAATATAAGAAAAGAAACATTCCAGCACTGAAACTTCTCTCAGTACTCCAGTGACATGACAAACCAGGCTTGCTTCCATGTGAGATTGGTTCTGCTTTCTGATTTTCCCCTCAGTCAGTGTGACTCAATATGTTTGTTCATTTTATGATACTACTTATTGGATGGTAAAATTGGAGTTCCTAGAACTCAGATCTGCAGGAGCAAAAATTACACTGACATCTTTCTGCTCTTGGAATTGGACAAGCCTCCTCTTCTCCTGTGTTCATTAGGCCATACAGGATAGAGAATCTGGTGATGAACTTTGGTATACACAAATTAAGCCTTTTAGTCTCAGACTGAAGGCCATTGTACTTTAAGCAAAATCAGCAGTTTAAATGCCTGCCTTATAGATAGGTAAATCAGAAGTCTGATTGTTTGCTTTGGAGTAAGAATCCTCTGTGTAATTTTTTCAAAGGTAATTATGCTTGCTTGGTATAATGTAATTGATAGCATCAAAGTTTCATTTATGTAATTATCAGAACACAGGAAGAGAGGAGTGAAGTAAGATGTCCACTGTGTATATCCTGTTGCTTTTGCTGACTTTCCCAGCCTCCTATGGTTTTGGTCACTTCACTTTCAGTTTATACTCAGGAAATAATGCGTGTGTTTTCCCTAGTAAAAAGATAATCTTATCAAAATGAATCTTGAGGACTCCCCAGAATTGAGTGAAATGAGTAGGAGTTGGATGTTGATAATTAACTGATCGGGTGGGGGTAGATGGCATAATAGTATGCAAAGAGACTGTCATGCCTGAGGCTCCAAAGTCCCAGGTTCAATCAATCCCTTGCACCACCATAAGCCAGAGCTGAGCAGCGCTCTGGTTAAAAAAAAAAAAAAAAAAAAATTAGATAATTAGACGATCAGAGGCTTTGACGGTTTTCAGAGAGTATTAGATATTTAAAGGGACTTTCAATTTTCAAAACTGACCAAGTCAACTGAGCACTACTAGGGTGAAAACGTGTTGGAAGGAGCTTGGTGTCATCTGTTTCTTGTTCTGTAATTAGAGGGACCCCACTGCCTGGCTCCTTGGAGGCTCTGTGGTTCAGCAGCTCAAAGCCTCCTGCCAGGCAGTGGAGAGAACAGGAAAGGCTTTCGTGCCTATCCAGCCTGTGTAATTTATATAGCCTGTTCACAACCCTCTCTTTTTACTAGTGGAGAATCGCTTAAAAGCAGCCAGAGTTGTTTTAGGACCAATGAAAGGAAATACCTCTTTTTCATGACAGCTTATAAACATATGTAACCTATTACCTAAAGAAGCTATTATATAAGTGAATATTTTAAGCTGGTCCAAATGGACAGACCCTATGTAAAGTAGGAATATTATTCTTTTACTTGGGTCTAGATAAGAGTGTCATGTTCCCTCTGTTCTAGCTATCACAGAATAGCAACAGAAAGTTTTACATCAGCTGATGCCAAAAGTATGTTTAACTGCCAACTTTTAAGTTGATTCGACTCTTGCCTTCACTTTCACTCTCTTCCATTTACAGCACCTAAATCCACAACCCTGCATTAAATTGTGGTTGGTGGCTGTTGGTGGTGGGGGTTTAGGACATAAATTAGACTTGTTATGTTGCTATGACTTTACAGCTGTATTCATCGTCCTCTTGTTGTTGTTAAACTGCATTTTCTTCTTTCTCTGTTGAGTTTGAGAAAGTTATGCATCAGACTAAGAGGAAAAATACTACCTTTTCTTGTGAATTGCTTTTTTCCTTCAGTTTTCATACAGAGAATTGATAAACTGCAGTTCTCTGCTTTGCAACTCCAGTTCCATTTTTCCCTGACATTTCATTTCTAGTACTTAATCTTCCTAGTTATCTCTTATCAGTGTGTTCTGTACTGTCTACTTAGACATCTCTGTTTTCCTTCAGACCCCATGATGAGTCTCTAATCTCAACTTCTTCTGAACTTCTGGTCTCTTTTTCCCTTTCATATTAATGTTATCTCTGATTGCCCCATGTGCACATCAACTTAATAGCAATCTGAGGATAGTTTTATCTACCACTAGTACTTATAATATCTGGTTGTCCTCTTGGATCTAATATATTCCTTGTTACATCTGACTTTGCATGCTACACAGAATGTTGTGTTCCTCTTCAGTGTTCACAGCTTGTCAGGAAAAAATTTGCTTATTTTGCCTCAATGAAAAATTCTTTTTTTTTCATGGGATGAACACATGAAAAAAAAAGTCTGCCTGGAGAAATCAGGGAAAGCTTATTGGAATAAGTAGTATTTGAAAGTTATTTTTACAATGCTCAGGGACCCAGGTTCAAGCCCTCAGAATCCACTTACAGGAAGGAAAGCTCATAAGCAGTGACGTAGTAGTGCTGTAGTTGTCTCTCTTTCTCTTCCTCTCCTTCCCCTCTTATTTCTGTCCTATTAAATAACAAATTTTTTATTGAAGCAAGGGCAACAAAAAGGAAAACAAATAAATATTTAAATTTTTATTTTATTTTTGCCTCCAGGGTTACAGCTGGGTCTCAGAATTTGCACTACGAATCCACTGCTCCTAGAGGCAGTGGATTTTCCATTTTTCCAATTTTTGTTGTCCTTATTGTTGTTATTGTTGTTGTTGGATAGGACAGAGAAATTGAGAGAGGATGGGGAAGACAGGGGAGAGAGAAAAATAGACACATGCAGACCTGCTTCACTGCTTGTGAAGTAACACCTACCCCCACTCTCCCACTGTAGGTTGGGGAGTTGGAGGCTAGAACCAGGATCTTTGCGCTGGTCCCTGCGCTTTGGGCCTTGTTCGCTTAATTCATTGTGCTACCACCCAGCCCCCTTATTTTTATCTTCTAATATTTTATTTATTGGATAGAGGCTGAGAGAAATTGAGAGGAGCTAGAGATAGAAACAGAGGGATACCTGCAGCCCTGCTCTACCACTTGTGCAGTTACCCCATAACAATAAAAATGTTATTAAAGTAAATAATAAAAATTATTCTGGTGGAAGTCAGGTGGTATCACAGCTGGTTAAGTGCACATGGTGCGAAGTGCAAGGACTGGCTTAAGGATCTAGGTTCAAGCCCCCAGCTCTCCACCTGCAGGGAAGTCCTTCACAAGCGGTGAGGCAGGTCTGCAGGTGTCTTATCTGTCTTTGCCACCTCTGTCTTCCCCATCTCTCTCCATTTCTCTCTGCCTTATCCAACAACGATGACATCAGTAACAACAACAATAAAACCAAGAGCAACAAAAGGGAAAATAAATTTAAAAAAATTATTCTGATAATCATGCAGGACCTGGTTTCAGCCCCCTGGTAACATATTGCGAGCACCATGCATAATGCCAGGGGAAACTTATCAGTGGTGCAGTGGTGCTTCTCTCTCTCTATTTCCTACCTACTGATTGTATTATTTTGTTAATATTTTTATTTGCTTGTTTATTGGAGACAATCATGAGGGAGAGAAGAAATAGGGAGAAAGATTCATAGCACTGCTTCACCTCTTGTGAAGCTTCCTCCCTGCATGTGGAAACTGGGGACTTGAACCCTGTTCCTTGCACATTGTAACAAGTGTGCTCTGATGACTGCACTCTTCCCAACCCTAAAACAATTTTTTAAATATTTTGTTTATTTTAATGAGATACAGAGAGAAAGACCAGAGCACTGTTCAGCTCTGGTTTATGCTGGGGATTGAACCTTTGACTTCAGAGCCTCAGAAATGAAAGTCTTTTGCAGAACCATTATGCTATCTCCCAACTTCCCTACAACTTTTTTTTTTTTTTTGCTAATAGTTTGTAAGATCATGAGAGTATGAATAAATTCTTATAAAATAAGTGTTTTAAATATTCCCTTTTTGTTGCCCTTGTTTTTTATTGTTGTAGTTATTATTGTTGTTATTGATATTGTCATTGTTGGCTAGGACAGAGAGAAATGGAGAGAGGAAGGGAAGACAGAGGGAGAGAGATTGACACCCGCAGACCTACTTCACCACTTGTGAAGCATAAAATAAAAAAAGAAAATTTTAAAGATTTTATTTATTCATGAGACAGATAGGAGGAGAGAGAAAGAACCAGACATCACTCTAGCACATGTGCTTCTAGGGATCAGGAACTCATGCTTGAGAGTCCAAAGCTTTACCATTGCGCTACCTCCCGGACCATATAAAATAAAATTTTAACCATTGAGCATACTTGTAGGTTCTTAGTACTTTGGCTTTGTGACAGGGAGAGGGGAGTACCTGAAGTCATCGTTTTTTGAATTAATAACTGTATGGATGAGTATTTCCACCCTCCCTCGTCTATCTGGCTATTTTGCTATGCTTTTCAGTCTCGTCTTTTTCTTTTCTTTTTTTTTCTATCTTCCTTTTTTTTTCAACTACACTACTTTTACACTAGTAATTAAGTATGTCTTTCTTAGTCTATCCCATTGTACATATGATGTATTCGCTAATGTTATCTCTCCTCCCTAATGGCTATTCTCCATTTGTCTGTAAGACTTTACTCATAAGATCCTATTCAGTAACATTTACTGACTTGACCAGTAGATGTTTGTTTGATAAATAAGACAAGAAAATTATATATGATGTTCACGTTTTCTCATTCTTTCTTCATATAATTTTTATTATATTATTTATTATTGGATAGAAACAGCAAATTTGAGAAAGGAGGGAGAATCAGAGAGACATCTGCCACCCTGCTTCATCACTCGTGAAGTTTCCCCCCTGCAGGCTCCTTGAAGAAATTGTTCATCATCTTTTCTTTGCTCTTTATAATCAAAATACCCAAACACTTAACACTACAGGTTATTTGACCTTAGTGGTTATATTTGAGACTCTTAAGAGTAATCAGAATAATAAACAGCCATTATGTAAGGTGCATGCTGTTCCATAAACATTGAAAAGCCATCTTGGCAGGCAATATAGTGTTCCTGAAAGTTACCCACAGTGCTCTCTACCAGGCCTCCATGACTTGGATAAGCAGTTAGTGTAACTCTAGTAGTATGAATAATGTTTTCCACTCTCTCTCTCTAGGTGCCAATGAACTGGCTGTGCAGAAAGCAAAGGCAGAAATCACCAGGCTCATAAAAGAAGAACTGATTCGTTTGGTGAGTGAGAAACCTCAAGGTTTTATTTGTATTAATAAATGCTTCATTAAACTGTAATATAAATATAGAAAGGTTCAGGATGCATAAATATTTGATTCACTGAATTTTCCAAGTAACCATACAGATGTAGTCCCTGCAGGTTTTGTAATCCATCCCCTGCGTTGCCTTCTTTTCACTTTTCATGTTCCCCAGTGTAGCAGAATTATAATTTTTGCCAATATAGATTACTTTTTTTCCCCTTTTGTTGCCCTTGTTGTTTTTATTGTTACTGTAGTTACTATTGTTGTCGTCATTGTTAGATAGGACAGAGAGAAATGGAGAGAGATGGGGAAGACAGGGGAAGAGAAAGATAGACACCTGCAGACCTGCTTCACCGCCTGTGAAGCGACTCCCCTGCAGGTGGGGAGCCGGGGGCTGGAACTGGGATCCTTATGTCGGTCCCTGCGCTTCGTGCCACGTGCACTTAACCCTCTGCGCTACTGCCCGACTCCCTATAGATTACTTTTTTTTAACTCCATATAAAAAGAATATTTATATTATATACTCTAGCATCTTTCACTCAACTTGACTTTGTTAAAATCAGTTAGTATTGTTGCAGGTTACTTTTCTGACTGACTGTATAGTATTTCACTGTGTGAATATCCCATACATAATTTAATATATGTGTTGAATTTTGGGGATATTTTCGTTTTTTTAACTACATTTAAAAGAGGTTTCTTTTTAATGACATTCCAGTGTACATGGTTTTCTTTTGGATATGTATGTTGCATGCAATTGATAACTATGGATGGATATATATTAGTTGCTAAATGATTTTCCAAAGTGATTGAGCCAATATGCATTACTTCTAGTAGTATATGAAAATTCCAATTTCTGTATATTTTTGCTGTACAGTTATTGTCCATGTTTTTAAACATAGGCAGTGATTTAATTTGGTTTTGGAGAAAGTAACCTTTTGTCGATACTTTCCCTACAGTGTATATACTTGGATAAGACCCTTTGAAAAGAAACTGCCCTTACTTTTTATTATTTTTTTAAATTTCATTTATTTATTAATGAGAAAGATAGGAGAAGAGAGAGAAAGAACCAGACATCACTCTGGTACATGTGGGATTGAACTACCAGGGATTGAACTCAGGACCTCATGCTTGAGAGTCTGATGCTTTATCCACAGCACCACCTCCTGGACCACTGCCCTTTCTTTAAGAATGTGGTTTTAAGCAGTTTTTTTTTTATATTCATTCACAATATTTGGGGGGTGGGGTGGAGTGCAGGGTGAAAACATTTAAAGTATTGTAAGTACAGAAAATACAAAGAGAAAAGAAATAATGTTGAAACCAAGTGGTTAATACTATTTTGCCTAGGAGTCATAGGGAAAGAACATTGAATTTTGCATGTCATTAGCATTAAATTTTTCAAAACAATTGTTAAAGAGCCATCAAGGAAACACTGAAATGATTATTAAGCTGTTTTTTACTTCCTCAACATAGCAATATCAACATTTACATAGTTTTAAATCTTTACTAGTGATTTAAAAAGTGGTCTACAAGATGTTGAGCTTACAAGATTATAGGAAAGAATAGTTCCAAGTTGTGGGACAACAACCCCCCCCATATGTTTGTAAAGGAAATAACCCTAACAAATTGTGATGATTTGTCTTTCTTTTCTATTGTAGCAAAACTCATACCAACCAACAAATAAAGGAAGATACAAAGTCTTATAAAACATCTGGAAAATACTTTTACTTGTGCTGGTCTGTGATACATGTGGCTGTTTTCTGCGATTACAATGTATTGTAAATTAAGATTTTTTTAAAACACTGTCTTGCTGATTTTTTTTTTGATACAAGAAACCAGTATTTGCTAAAGAAATCTTTCAGTAAGTACCCCCAGAATTATCAAGCTATTTAAAGCAGGCCTGTTTTCATAGTAGGTCCTTTAATATAAAGCTTATATCAATATCTGGATAACATTCCCAACATTTCAAAGAGAAAGGAAACATATGTGCTGCCTGTTTAATGGTAATAAAATACACAAATTGCTAAGGGACTGTTCACTTATCCTCTTGAAATGAAATGTAACCATCTCCTCAGAAAAGGTAAAATCCTTTAATATTCTGTCTTCCCTACTTTGAATTCCATGTAACATTATGAACTGGATTTAAGAATGTTATAAAACCCATTTTTACAAAGCAAGTTCAGAGTTTTTGTTTAATTTTTTTATCATTGTGAATGGGCAACAGTTGGGCTACTTTTTGCTTTTATAAAATTAAAAGTTTGTAGTGTAGGAGTTTTTTTTGGGGGGTTGCTTTTTTTTTTTTTTACTTGACAAAGAAATTTAGTGTTTATTGTTTTAGGCTTCCTTTACAACCTCTGGCTCTACTATCTACTAATTTTTTCCTAATCTTTCATAAAAGAAAGTGGTTTGTAATCTATAAACATCAATATTAATATGATTCTTCCTTCAATTTTCAGGTTAAACATCTCTCAGTGAAATTTAGTTTGCAGTGAATCACAAGTAACGTTTTTTTTTGAGGCCCTACATATATCTCTTCAGCATTGTGATTAAAATTAATATAATTATTGGGTTGTTGGGAAAGTCATTATGCATTTTTGCATAGAAAAATATGCCGTGATTTTCCCCAACAACCCAGTTAATCACTTGATATTCTTTTGGGACTCCTGGTATATTAAAATGTTACACTGTTACCACTTTTTGAAAGATAATTTTTAGGAGTTAATTTTTTTTTTTTTTCCCTTGATGTGTTGGAGAATAAACCTGGGACCTCATGTAACTGCTATTTTTTTAAACACCTTTCTTTTTTTAGAGTGAGATACCACTCCACCATCTGTGGAATTTCCTTGGTGAGCACCACTCCACCATCTATGGAATTTCCTTGGTGGTGGTCATGGTGTTTTCCTGTGGTGCTGGGGTCCCAGGATCTGAGGTACTATAAAGCATGCGCTCCATTCACTGCCCCACCTCCCAGTCCAATATATTTCTTAAATGAAGAGACGAACAAGGTCCTTTGACCGTTCTTTAGAGTTCTTTATAAAGAGAAAATAAATCAGGAATTGGTTGAGGTAGCCCACCTGGGGGACCACCTGTTTTGCCATCCACTTGATCCAGCTGTGAGCTCTGTTCCCCATGGGAGGGCTGTAGCACTGGAGGGAACACTTCAGTGCTGTGGTATCGCTCCTTCTGTCTAAACGGATTGAACTAGAGAGGTGCATCAGTGACAACAATGAACAAGTCAAAACCTGCCACAGCTGTTTATTGTCTTAACGATACAAGAAGTATCTGTTATTTAATGAGGACAAGAAATACCTATTATTTTTTTCAATACAAAGTTATACTTACTGGAAACTAAGATAGAGCTAGAAAATATTCTTGGATTCTATATATCCACTTTCTTCCTCAGCAGAAGAAAACAAATGACACACATATAAAAGTAGAGCCCAGTAAGCCATTTACTCTGAAATTCCAGGCATCTTAGCCTCCTCTCCCCTCGTTTATTTCCTTTTGTTTTTTAAAAAAGTTTCCTTTGATAATAAAGTATGTTGTAGTTAGCTTTACATTTGTGATAATTGGTGCTCCTTTCCCGGTTCTAGTCCCCAGCACCCCACGTGCGCTTAACCTGCTGCACTACCACCCGACTCCCTCATCTGTTACAGTCTTACTGGTATACAAGGGATGTCCAACTGGTAGTCTCAGTGTGCCTGTAACATCACACATTTTTATTTTTTATTTTTAAAATAAATTTTGTTAGTAGTTTGTTACAAGATTGTAAGATTACAATGTATAGTTCCACACCACACCCACCAACAAAATTTTGTATCCCCACCCTCCCACCTTCCCAAAATAACTACCATAATGTTCACAGGTTGCTTGCTTCTGCTTTGTTTGAATCACATGTTAAGATGGTTTTTGTTTTGTTGTTTTCTGGCCACCTTGCTTACTGCTATAGGTGCCTGTGCAATGAATCTATCACTCCCAGTAGCCATGCTTCACTTTTTCTCCCCCGCCCCCCCTTGGTCAGAGCATTGTTCAAACTCTGGTTTATAAAAGTGCTGGCATTGAACCTGGTACCTCTGGTGCTTCAGGCATAAAAGTCTTTTTGCATAACCATTATGTCTTCCCAGCCCCTTTTTCTGCTGGAGAGACAGAAATGGAGAGAGAAGGGAGAAAGAAAAAACTCCTTGGGCCAGGTGGTGGTGCACCTAGTTAAGTGCACACATTACAGTGTGCAAGGACCTGGGTTCAAGCCCCTGTTCCCAACCTGCAGGGGGAAAGCTTCACAAGTGTTAAGAAGGGCCCCTGCACTACCATAAACCAGAGCTGAACAGTACTATGGTTAAAAAATTAATAAATTACAAAGTGCAAAGACTATCATATGGATCCCAGTCTGAGCCCCCACCTGTGTGTGTGTGGGGGGGGTCACTTCACAAGCGGTGAAGCAGGTCTGCAGGTGTCTTTCTCTCCCACCCTCTCTTCCTTCCCCTCCTCTCTGGATTTCTTTCTGCCCTATCCACCACCAACAAAAACAATTAACAATAATAAGGACAACAAAATGGAAAAAATGGCCTTTAGGGGCAGTGGATTCGTAGCATAGGCACCAAGCCACAGCAATAACCCTGGAGGCAAAAAATAATAATAAACTAACCTTTGCAAAGTTTTTATTTTTATTTTTTTATATTTATTTATTCCCTTTTGTTGCCCTTGTTTTTGATTGTTGTAGTTATTATTATTGTTGTCATCGTTGTTGGACAGGATAGAGAAAAATGGAGAGAGAGGGGAAGACGGGGAGAGAAAGACACCTGCAGACCTGCTTCACCGCCTGTGAAGCGACTCCCCTGCAGGTGGGGAGCCAGGGGCTCGAACCGGGATCCTTACGCCGGTCCTTGTGCTTTGCGCCACCTGCAGTTAACCTGCTTTGCAAAGTTTTTACAATACTGCTGGTCTTACCTTTGTAGTGGCTGATCCTTAACTGTCGTGTTTGTGTATGTGCACTGTCAAATCACGTGATAGGTGAGGATTTTTTTTTTTTTTTTAATTTTTATTTATTATTGAATAGAGATATTGAGGGTAGGAGAAATAGAGGAGGAGAGAGATAGACACCTGCAGCCCTGCTTCACCACTTGTGAATCTTTTTCCCTGCTGCTGGGGGCCAGGGGCTTGAAGCTGGGTTCTTGTGTACTGTGTGTGTGCTGGCCATGCGAGAAAATTTTTGACCTATTTTCTTCTAAATATGGCATCAGATTATTCATGTTTTTGCAGCTGAGCATTTAAAAAGATTTTCTAATTTTGCTCTGAAAATGTGTGTGGTGGGGAGAAAGTTAACCCTTTTAGATAACTAGAATTCAGTTACTTTTTCAGATTATTAGTGAAACTACAAGAAAAAACCAGAATATCTTTCTAGTACATACAATGTGGGGGAATGTACCTCTTGGCTTGTGCATGCTAGTCTAGTTCTCTGACATTTGAGTCTCCTTCCTTCCTCCCTGGGTATACAGTTATTTTATTCATTTAAATAAATCTTTGTTTTAAAATGTTTATTTTTAGTGACACTGAGAATTGAGCCATAGGTCTTCAGGCCTCAGACATGTTAAACTATCTCCCTAATCCAGGTCTGCATTAACAATACGCACATTAAAAAAAAAAAAGTGGTCTGGGAGTTGGCGCAGTGGCTAAGGCACTACTAGACTGTCAAGCATGAGATCCTGAGGTCGATCCCCGGCAGCACATGTACCAGACTAATGTCTGGTTCTTGCTCTCTCTCTCTCTCTCTCTCTCCCTCCTATCTTTCTAATAAATAAATAATCTTAAAAAAAAAAAAGCTTCATGGGGCTTGGTGGTAGCTTACCTAGTTAAGTAGACATGTTAAAATGTGTAAGTGTCGACACAGTTTCAAGCCCCCTAATCCTACCTACAGGGAGGAAGCTTCGCAAGTGGTGAAGCAGTGTTGTGTGTGTGTTTCTCCCTATCTCCTCATTCCCTCTCAGTTTCTCTCTTATCTCTATCCAGTAAACAAATTAATAATTCATATGTAATGTATACACACATTATTTTATTGCACATGCACTAGAGTATACTTTTTTTTTTTTTTTTTTTTTAGAGTATACTTTTAAAGCTAGCATTTCAGAGAGGCCTGGGTGGTGGCACAGTTAAAAAATCCTTGTACTCTAAGCATAAGGTTCTGAGTTCACCCCATGGTGAACCCCCTTGGCATCCCATGTACCAGAGTGATGCCCCACTGTTTCTCTCACTAGCAAAAATATATGTATATATAGTGGCTGGGAGATGCCTTGCCTGGTAGGATGCATAAGGACTCACGTTTAAGCCCTTTTACCACCACACGGGAGTACCTGCATTGGGGGGAGTGTCATCAGTAATGAGTCAATGCTGCAGTTCCTATTGCGTTCAATGCCGGTATCAAACTGGTACCTCCAGACATACAGACCTGAAGTTCTACCTGTGAACCATTTCTGCAGCCACCTAACCATTTTAGTATGTGAAAATACTTTGTAAGCTTTATTTGATATTTATATGTTTGTTTATTGCCACCAGTGTTATTGCTGAGGTTTGATGTCTTTAGGACAAATCTATCACACCTAGTAACCTTTTTTTCTTTCTTTTTTTTCCCCACCAGGATTATTCCTGGGGCTCAGTGCCTACAGTAGAAAGCCACTGCTCCTGGTGGCCATTTTTTCCTTTTTTTTTTAAATTTTATTTATTTTCCCTTTTGTTGCCCTTGTTATTTTTTATTGTTGTAGTTGTCATTGATGTCGTCATTGTTTTACATAGGACAGAGAGAAATGGAGAGAAGAAGGGAAGACTGGGGGAGGGAAAGACACAGACCTCTGCTTCACCTCCTGGTGGCCTTTTTTTTTTTTTCCCTTCCTTTGTTTTATTGGATAGGACAGAAAGACACTGGGAGCGTAAGATAGAAGGAGAGAAAGATGATACCTGCACATCTGCTTCACCACTTGTGAAGAGACACCCCCCCTGCAGGTTGGGGGGGTCAAACTGGGATCCTTGCGCTTCGTACTATGTGCACTTAACATGGTGTGCCACCGCCTGGCCCCCGTTGTGTTTGTTTTCATCTCATTTCTGTTTTATTTGGTAGGACAGAGAAATTGAAAGGGGTGGGAGGGAAGGGCTCCTGTAGACCAGCTTCACCTTTTGTGAACCCTCTTCCCTGATGGTGGGGAGCAAAGGCTCAAACCAAGTTTTTTTTTTGTTTGTTTTGTTTTGCCTCCAGGGTTAGCAATGGGGCTTAGTGCCTTTACCACGAATCCACTGCTCCTGGAGGTTATTTTTTTCCGTTTGTTGCCCTTGTTGTGGTTATTATTATTGTTACTGATGCCATCATTGTTATATAGGACAGAGAAATGGAGAGAGGAGGGAAAGACAGAGGGGGAGAGAAAGACACCTGCAGACCTGCTTCACCGCTTGTGAAGCAACTCCGCTGCAAGTGGGAAGCCAGGGCCTCAAATCAGAATCCTTAGGCCCATCCTTGTGCTTCGTACCATGTGACACATTGCGCTACCGCCTGACCCACAAAACCAAAGCTCTGTATCCCCACCTTGAGAGAATTTTATGGGAGTAAAGTTGCCAGTATTATACTGTAGCCTTTTATTTTTTCCTTTAAACTTTTAATTATAACTGATAAGAAACCTTAAAAGGGCGGTTTTAAAAGGGTGTCAGGCAGTATCACAGCGGGTTCAGTGTCACGAAGCATAAGGATCCCGGCTTCCCACCTACAGGGGAGTTGCTTCACAGGTAGTGAAGCAGGTCTGCAGGTGTCTTTCTTTCTCTCCTCTCTGTCTTACCCCCCTTCTCCATTTCTCTCTGTCCTAACAATGACGACATCAATAACGACAATGATAACCACCACCACAACAAAACAACAAGGGCAACAAAAGGGAAAATAATAAATATATTTTTAAAAATCTAAAAAATAAAAAAAGAAACCTTAAAATTGCATAATCCTCACATTGCACAAAATACTCATATCCCGGGGCCAGGTGGTGGTACACCTGGTTGAGCGCACATATTACAGTGCACAAGACTTAGGTTCGAGGACCCAGGTTCCCACCTGCAGGGGGAGAGCTTCACGAGTGGTAAAGCAGGGCTGCAGGTGTCTCTGTCTCTCTCTCTCTCCCTGTCATCCCTTTCCCTCACGATTTCTCTGTCTCTAATAATAAAATTAGGAAAAAAGATTTTAAAAAAATAACTCAGACCTCTTTAACCAATACCCAGATTAACAGGATATTTCCTGAAACCCAGAGGATTCCCTTGTGCCCCTTTGCTAACAGTATATCCCCACCTGGAGCTTGTCCTGATTTCCAGTATCCTAATTGGCTTTTTCCTGTCTTTGTGAAAATTGAATACCTGAGAACTTCAAGGAGAATACAAGTTTCTGTGTAACTTAACCTCTCTGTTGTTACTATAAGAAGTGCTAGGTGACACTGATTCTGTGTTACACATTCAACTTTGAGAATCCTTCATTGATAATCTTCGTTTTGCTGTTGGAAAGAGGGAAGAAAATACTAGTCTTCTTATTTTTTGTCTTTATTAACACAGTGCCAGGGAATGGCTACAGGTCCTTACACATGTACAATACCTCTAAGTAAGAAAGATCTCAGTCCTACTTTTTCATATTTTTAGTTTTTGAGGAAGGAGAGATGCCATGGCATTGTTCCACCATCTATTATCCTCTGCCCCAAATTACTGTTCATGGTGCTCCCATATGGTGCTGGGGTTTGAATCCAAAACATCACAGATGGTAAGGTGTATACTCTACCACCAGCTAACTTTGTTTTCTTTAAAACATAATTTCTCAGATTTTTATGTATGGGTTATACATGTTGTATGTTCTTTGTGCTTATATGTTGTTACCTTATTGATACTGGTTCATATTTCAATTATATATAAATTTACATGGGGGTACATGAACAATAAACAGCCTTAGGCATTTTGCTTCAAAAAACTTTTCATATATTAAATGGGAATATGATGCCTGTGTCCCAGGGTTGTGAGGTGAAATAAAGCATTAAGTTACCAAGTCTGTGTCTGGAATATGGTAAACACCCAGTAAATATTAGTACAAGTTATAGTAGTAGGTAATAAGAGATTTTCTTATGTTATCTTTCAATATTGCTATAAACTGCATATCAAGTGGTTATTGATAAAATAAAACCTATAAATTAAGATTTTTTTTAATTTCCCTCTGTATTTTTCAAATGAAAGTATTTAAGAATACTGTTCACACAATTGAAAATCTTTAGAGGTAGCCGTTTCACAGGCCTAGACAAATGTTTCTTTTATGACCATCCTCTCACATGTATATACTCATCATATATCACAGAAATCTTGATAACCAATGGTTAATCTGCGTGATCAACCAGTAGTTTATCTGCATGATCCATGCTACCCTGGATCAGGCTGAAGCAGTTGGAGAAAGAAAGAAAAATGTTGGACTGAGTCCTAATTGTATTTTAAGAATGTACTCTTCTGAAGAAGAAATATTGGGAGAGAAGTAAAGTGGTGTGACACTTAGAAGTGTGCTCTTATTGCAAATGAAGCGATAAGTGGCTGTGCTTTTGAGAAAACTATATTCATCACTACTGGTTCATTGTACCTGTGTTGTATTTACTCTAGTAGCACCACATTAAGACCAACGAGATACTTTTTAGAAAGCAACAGCTCATTGCATTTAAGATTGTATTGAGATTATCTATATGGCTGTTTGTCTACCTCACCAGAATGTAAATTTCCTAACTTTGGGCGCTGTGTCTGTTCTGTGTCCCCACCGCTTTGCAATGAGTAAACACATGTTGAATGGACTAAATCACTTGTCCACAGTTACACAGCTAGTAAGTGGTAAGTCTAAGATTTAAATTCACATCTGTCTTCAACTCTTAGCTCATTTAATTTCACTCCCAGAAGGACATCATTTTCATTTCACATATGTGAAGTCTTTGGGTAATAGAAGCAACTTGTACAACTAGAGGTTCTGCAGTGGTCAGAGTGCTGAGCTTGCAAGCAGGTAGTGCTGAATCCACTCTCTGGCACTGCATATGCCAGAGTAATAATCCGTTATCTTATCTCTTCTCTCCCAAATAATTTTAAGAGCAGTGACTTGCTCTAGGTACCATAGGAGGCCAATGGCAGGAAGAAAAGCATTCAAACTCAAGAACCTCTGACTTCCTCTGTTACTCTGGCTATACTTCCTTGAACTTGCAAATTATTTCCCCTATATGAATGTTTCTGTTTTTTCACATTCATTTTATGAGAGGTTGGAGTTGTTCCAGTATACGCAATGCTGAGAATTTAAAACCCAGGAGCTTATGTATGCAAATTGGCAGTCTGCCTACTGAGCTACCTCTCCTGTCACAAAAAGTTTAAGTGGTTTTATATTCATTTAGACATTTTTCCAGCAAGATTTTAGATTTAGGCATTTATAATAGTCATGATAAAGAAGAGCCACTGTGTTCTCAAATTCCATTTCAGGAATAAAGGGACCCCACAAGCTCACCAAATGGGATTCATGCTTTGTCCCAGAACCACATGGTAGAATCTGGTACCAGGGCAAACTCCAGTACTATGGTGTATCTTCTCCTTTTCCCTACAGCATTTGAAATCATGCATGCTCAAGGCACAGCTCCTAGAAGAGGAACAGTAAGGGGTGGGGGGAAACCTGATAAAACTTGCTTAGAAGGGGCCAGGTGGTGACTCACCTATTTTGAGCACACGTTACAGTGCACAAAAACCCACCTGCAGGGGGAAAGCTTTGTGAGTGGTGAAACAGGTCTGCGGGTGTCTTATCTTTTTTCCTCCTTTCAATTTCTGGTTATCCAATAAATAAGTAAAGATAAAATTTTTTTAAAAAAAACTTGCTTAGAGGGGACCGGGTAGTAAGTATCGCAGCGTGTTAAGTGCACATGGTGCAAAGCACAAGGACTGGCCTAAGGATCCCCACTTGCAGGGGGGTTGCTTCACTGGCAGTGAAGCAGGTCAGCAGGTATCTCTCCCCCTCTCTGTCTCTTGATTTCTCTCTGTCCTGTCCAAGAACAACATCAGCAGCAACGACAATAGTAATAGCAAAAAAAAGGGCAACAAAAGGAAAAAAAAAAAGCCTCCAGGAGCAGTGGATTCGTGCCCAACCAATAACGCTGGAGGAAAAAAAAAAAAACTTGCCTAGAGGAAATCTGTTTTAAAGAAGGCTTTAAGGGGCTAGGTGGTGGCACACCTCATTTGAGTGCACATGTTATAGTGTGCAAGGACCTAGATTTGAGCCCCTGGTCCCCACCTGCAGGGCAAAGCTTCACAAGTGGTGAAGCCGTGCTTCAGGTGTCTGTCTCCGTCTCCCCCTTCCTCTCAATTTCTGGCTGTCTCTATCAAAGATTAAAAGAAGGCTTTAAGTGTATACAGGGGTCAGGTCATGGTACACCCAGTGGAGTGCACATGTTACAATGCACAAGGATGGACTGGAGTTCAAGCCTCAGGTTCCCATCTGCAAGAGGAAGGCAATACATGTTTTGATTTTTTTTTTTTCTTAGTGCATTTTCCTTTTACAGCACTACCATGATCACTACTGTCTTTACTATTTCGTAGGAGTAATTTGAATGATACAATCCTGTTATGAAACCCTGTCAGAAAATGAATGGACTGCCAGCTGCACCTATCTAAGGCAGTGGGAATGGTAGAACTCAGTGCTAAGAATAATTCAGTCTTCATTGTGTGGAGTAAAAGCACCCACCACTAGCTTATTCTCACTGCCTAAATGTTTTGGTAATTCTGGAACCCTGCTTTCTAGCATTTTTGTATTGATAAGATTACTGGGAAGGTGCAGTTTGACAGCCTTGCTAAATTCATAATCAGAGTTTGAGCCCAGTCACAGAGCATCAGGAGGGGACAGGGACACAGGCTTCAGATGCTGTTCCTTTTCTTTTTTTCTTATTTTTTTGCCTCTAAGGTTACCTCTGGGGCTCCGTGCTGGCACTATGAATCCACTGCTCCTGGAGACCTTTTTTTTTTTTTTTTTTAATCGGATAGGACAAATTGAAAGGAAGGGAGGGGGAGACAAAGACACCTGCAGACCTGTTTCACTATCTGTGAAGCGACTCCCCTTACAGGTGGGGAGCTGGGGTCTTTGTGAGTCCCTGTGCTTCGAGTATGTTCGCTAATAGAGTGCGCCACCGCTCCTCCCTCATGCTGTTTCTATTTGAAAAACTTAATTCTAGAGCAGTGAAATCACGAGAAGTCTTAGTGATGCAGTGATTTAATGCTAGAAATTTCACAGCGATGCTATAAAAGGTGGAGTTTGAAAACAAACTGCTTCTTTTATACCTTCCCATGTTGATAGTTATGGAAATTCTAGGGTCAATGTAAAATTTTATTCATTTTATTTTTTTAAAGATTTTATTTATTTTATTAATGAGAAAGAAAGAGAGAAAGAGCCAGACATCACTCTGGTACATGTGCTGCTGGGGACTGAACTCAGGACCTCATGCTTGAGAGTCTAGTGCCTTAGCCACTGCGCCACCTCCCGGACCACTCATTTTTATTTGTTTTTCCACTGTACTGCTCAGCTCTGGGGATCGAACTTGAGACATTAAGAGTCTCAGGCATGCAGGTCTTTTGTATAACTGTAATATTCTCTGGCCTATGAATATAAAAATGTTTTAAATTGCAGAGTGCCCCCATAAAATGAAACTTACTGCTGCTCCAAGGCCTGGTGATCTAAACATCATCGTTAGACAACTCCCCCTTTTGCTTGTAGTTGAAAATCTCGCCCTATCCATCCCTAACAACTAAAAGGCAGGGCTGAATCTTTCTAACTCATGTTTTGGCCAGCAACTAACGCAGACAGGAACGATTACAAGCAGTTTCCGGAACATCACTGCTGGGTTCAGATCCAGACTTTGACATTTTTTAGTCCTATAATCTAAGCAAAAGGGTCAGTAGCAGTTTTCAACATCACGCTATTCTTTTGTTGGTGCCCAATACGCACCCGAGCCTGAGCAGCTCGGGCCAGAGCCCCGCTCCCTGTCCATCACAGTGCGCAAGCGCGTTTTGGCTACCAAGGCTCCCCTCCCTGTTTCAGCCCTACTGGCCGACGGCGGGAGATTAGATCTCGCGATGCGTGGCTGCGTGCGCGGGCCTCGCGAGCTCGCGCACGCCGCCCCTCGCTGTACGGGGCTGTGGCGGCCTCTTCCTCCTGCATCCGGCGCAGGACGCGGTGGCCGCGACCGGAGCCGGGAGCCAGGGGCCGCGGGGCTCTTCGTCTCCCCTGTGCTTGCCGTGTGCTCTCCTGCGCGCCTGCAGACTCAGCAGGCTGGGAAGGGAGCGGCAGCAGCGCGAGGTCCCCAGCCGATGGGCAGCCCCTGGGCGCGCTGAGGGGCCGGGCTACTAGCAGCTGAGGTGGGTGGGCGAGCGGGGCTCTGCGCTGGGCTGGGCGCGGGGTCGGGGCGGCGGGCGCTCGCGGAGAAATGGGGGGCGCGCTCGCGGGCGGGCAGGCGGGGGCACCGGGCCTAGGTCGCCGCGGAGAGGCGGCCTCCAATCCGCTCCTACCGAGGGGCTCTGGCCTAGCGGGGACCGAGAGGAGGGGCCCGGGCCGGAGCCTGCTCCCTCGCCGCGGAGCCATTGCTGGGGCCGGGCGGAGGGGAGAGGTTCCTCCCGCGGCGGCCGGGGGGAGGGGTCACCCTTTCTTTTCTTTGGAGAGAGGTCAGACTCTGCAGTACCTTCCTCCTCTCTTTAAATCTAAGCCAGGCGGTGGAGGCTGTGTGGTGGTGCAGCTTTTGCAGAACTCCCGAGTGCTCGAGCATTAGGGGGTAGGGGGGAGATGGGGAGGGGGGCTGTGGATTTTTTTTTTTTTTTTTAAAGGGTGCACAAACCTTTCTCTAGTGTGGGCGTGCATCATCTTTCTGCAAAGTTGTTACTCAAACGTTAATCACCTTTCGGGGACAACAGGTAAAATGGATTTCTAAAAAACAAACAAACAACAACAAAAAAAACCAACTCAAGTCAAATAAGAACTCAGGCGCCATGGGGCACAATGAAGGAGGGAGAGAGAAGACAAAGAAGGCCGTTATTTCTGGTCTGTCCTAGTAGCTAAACTTTCCTTAGTGGGGCTGGGAGCTCAGCTACTGGCATTTGTTTTGGCCTTTGCTGAAGAGACTTGAGTGGTTGAGTCGAGTCACAAAGGGACTTTGATCAAGAGTTATTGTTAGGAGCATATGATGATTACAAATGGAATAACCTGAAATAAGTCTGAGAATTATGTGGTAATTGGTCTTTGAAAGAGGGCAGACTTTTTTTTTTTTTTTATATAGATACATTTTACTTTAATGAGAGAGAGAGAGAAACCAGAACACTGCACGACTCTGGCTAATGGTGACCCAGGGGATTTTGGAGCTTTACTCATGAAAAGTCTTTTTGCATAACCACTATACTATCCCTGGTCCCAGGCCTTGGATTTCTTGAAAGAAAAAGATTATCTCCATGTTTAAAAAGCTTTATTTTTTTAATGCTTTGTAAATTTTCTAAAAAAAAGTAATAATTCTTTATGTTAGTAATGATGACTGCCACATTCAAGGGAAAGAAAATTATTTCCTAAAGCATGGCTCTCATTAAGTGACTCGAGGGGCTAAGTGTCCCAGGAAACAGCTACAGGGATGGCAAGTTTTGAGTGTCTGCTTTAATAATTCTGATTTAGTCATAGTTATAATAAAGTAAAAAGAAGCTCTTAGTTGACTTCCTTATAGTCGTTGAGGACCATTTTAAAAAATAACCATTGCTGTCAACTGTAAAACATCAATCCCCCAATAAAGAAATTTAAAAAATAATAACTATTGATAGTTCACACATTATGTTCTGTAACTCGATTTTCAGTAAGTACAAACTTGGCAGAAATGTATTTGTTCTCAAAAAAGAGAGAGAAAGAAAAGAAATAGAAATCTACTCATTCTCCCAGTAAATGTGAGTGGTCCATGTATATTCAATGAATTCTTCAATAGAATGGATTTTTTTTTTTTTTTTTTTTTTTTTAAGAAAGAGCTAAGGTTAGCTGCCAAACCCTGAAGTGGGAACAGAGAGACATTGTTAAGTGTAAGCTTAATGTTTGATATGAAAATAATGCATATAGTCATATATTCTGCATATATAATGGGTATATATGTATACATATGTGTATCACATGTACATATGTATAGTGATGATGATTGTGCATACAAAGATCTAATAGTTCTGATTCCCATCTTAAAAAGTTGAAATAGGAAAGGATTGGTTTTGACTGTTTACTTTTTTCCAGTTGACTGTTTACATGGATAGCTATCAGTAATTTTCTTGCCCAGCTTGTTAATGAGTTACTGGATAAGCAGAATACTGTAATGATTTCTTGGCATTATCAGGGAGGGGGAAAATACAACAAAACGACTTGCCTTTTATCTGTATTTATTTATTGGATAGAGACAGCCAAAAATTGAGAGGAAGGGGAGATAGAGAAGAAGAAGAGAGAGAGAGACACCTGCAGCACTGCTTCACCACTTGTGAAGCTTTCCCCCTGCAGGTGGGGATGGGGGCTTGAACCTAGGTCCTTACATGTTGTAACATGTGCACTCAACCAGGTGCCATCACCCCGCCCCTAGAAATGTTTTTTTAAGTCATTGTTTCATTATCTTCCCTTTGAGATAAATACTGTTTATCTTTTTTTTTCTAGTACTTAGAATAATGTTTTGCATGAAGTTTATCCTCAACTGTGCATTGTGTTAGAAGTAAATGAACTGATCCAATGCATAAATTTTGGGGGGAAATTAAAAGATTTAGGGGCCAGGCCATAGCACAGTGGGTTAAATGCACATGGCGTGAAGCAAAGGATCACAGTAAGGATCTGGTTTGAGCCCCCCTCTCTGCCTTCCCTTCCTCTCTCAATTTCTCACTGTCCTATCCAACAACAACAGCACTAAGAGCAGCAAGGGCAACAAAAATGGGAGAAAATGGCCTCCAGGAGCAATGGATTCCTAGTGCAGGCACCGAGCCCCAGCGATAACCCTGGAGGCATAAAAGAAAGAAAAGGTCCATTTTAAAAAATATTCCTGCTTTTTGCACCACCTGCACTACCGCCCGACTCCCTATTCCTGCTTTTTAAATGGTACTTCCTGTTCCCACCGTGCCCCCATGTCTTCATAAAGACTACATGGCAGCATTTTGCTTGCGTTAAAAGCTTAATGTAAGCTGAGACTTGCTATTCTGAGTGCTTATACATCGTGATGTTAAGAGAAAATTAAGGGGAATAAAGATTGAAGTCAAGATCTTATTAAATAAGTGAAAGGACTTTGTGAAAAACATAAACAAGAAAACATTAAAATAGATTGTAGGGGGAGTCGGGCGGTAGCGCCTTGGGTTAAGTGCAGGTGGTGCAAAGCTCAAGGACCAGCGTAAGGATCCCGGTTCGATCCCCCGGCTCCCCACCTGCAGGGGAGTCGCTTCACAGATGGTGAAGCAGGTCTGCAGGTGTCTAACTTTTTCTCTCCACTCTGTCTTCCCATCTCTCTCCATTTTTCTCTGCCCTATCCAACAACAACAACAATAATAACTACTACAACAAAAAATCAATAACAACAATAACTACAACAATAAAACAATGGGTAACAAAAGGGAATAAATAAGTCTTTTAAAAAAATAGATTGTAGAGAGATTATTGAGCAGGTAGAGTATTGGACTTGTTGCTTGGTTAGTTGTCACTGTATATGGCAGGTTACAGCAGTTCTCTGATCTCTCTTTTCCTCCATTTTTCCTCAAAAAGGAAAGTAGATTAAAAGACTGAAAAAAAATTTTTTTTTCTCTTTACTGGCAGTGCTAACTATGAAACAGAACTTGTGCCCCTTTTTTTAGCTTTTTTTTTTTCCTCCAGGGTTATTGCTGGGCTCGGTGCCTGCACCATGAATCCACCGCTCCTGGAGGCCATTTTTTCCCCCTTTTGTTGCCCTTGTTGTAGCCTCGTTGTGGTTATTATTATTGCCATTGTTGATGTTCGTTGTTGGATAGAACAGAGAGAAATGGAGAGAGGAGGGGAAGACGGGGAGAGAAAGATAGACACCTACAGACCTTCACAGCCTGTTAAGCGACTCCCGTGCAGGTGGGGAGCTTGGGGCTCGAACCCGGATCCTTACGCCTGTCCTTGTGCTTTGTGCCACATGTGCTTAACCCACTGCGCCACCGCCTGACCCCCTTAGCTTAATTTTTTTTTAACTTTTTAAATTATCTTTATTTGATAGAGGCAATCAGAAATTGAAAAGAGGGGAGAGATAAATAGAGACAAAGAGACACCTGCAGGTGGGGACTGGGCGCTTGAACCTCAGTCCTTGCGCACTGTAACATGTGTGCTCAACCAGGTGCACTACCACCTGGCCTGTCCACTTTTTTTTTTTTACTTGAGTATCTCAATAGAGTAGTTTCTGAATAAAATTGAAAGGGGGGTTGCTTTTTCTCATACAATATTCTCACATATTTGAGTGTGTTTCCATTTATATTTTCATGTGTGGTCTCTAGTTCAATTTTATGGGCAATAAACTGGGAGTTTAATTCTCATGCATGTTTCTCAGCTTATAATTTGAGTAGAGAGAAATGGGTGATTCTCTTCACAAATCCCAACACTGGCTTTTCTTCAATATGGAAGACAAATCTATTTGACTTTGCAGCTGCTGTATTGACATATAAAGGGTTTTTTTTATGGGTACTTTGTGAGGTGGGAACTGTCAATGAAAAATTGGGAGGGGATCCTACTTTGTGGTTGTAACAGGCATGTGTGCCTGAGACCCTGAATTCATTCCCTCTGCTGCATTAAAAAAGAAATGGAAAGAAAGAATGTTTTAAATGGGGTCTTGCCCTGAAAAATAGCTCACTGGGGAGGGTTCCTACCTTAGCGCATGTCTGACCCGGGTTTGAGCCCTGTAGTAGTAGTGCCTTTCTCTTTCTTTTTAATATTTTATTTATTTATTCCCTTTTGTTGCCCTTGTTGTTTTATTGTTGTAGTTATTATTGTTGTTGTCGTTGTTGGATAGGACAGAGAGAAATGGAGAGAGGAGGGGAAGACAGAGAGGAGGAGAGAAAGATAGACACCTGCAGACCTGCTTCACCGCCTGTGAAGCGACGCCCCTGCAGGTGGGGAGCCGGGGTTCGAACCGGGATCCTTATGCCAGTCCTTGTGCTTTGCGCCACCTGCGCTTAACCCGCTGCGCTACAGCCCGACTCCCGCCTTTCTCTTTCTTATCTCAAAAAGTGGTGAAGTCATCATGCTCTCTGGCTGGATCATGGGCTAGATTTTTTTCTTTTCTTTTTTAAAATTTTTTATTTATTCATTTATTTTTATTTTACTAGAGCACTGCTCAGCTCTGGTTTATTTATGGTGGTATGAAAGATTGAACCTGGGGAGTTGGGTAGTAGTGCAGCGGGTTAAACGCAGGTGGTGCAAAGCATTAATGGACCGGCATAAGGATCCTGGTTCAAACCCCCAGCTCCCCACCTGCAAGGGGAGTGCTTCACAGGTGGTGAAAAATCTGCAGGTGTCTATCTTTCTCTCCCCCTCACTCCATTTCTCTCTGTCCTATCCAACAACGACATCAATAACAACAATAAAGCAACGGCAACAAAAGGGAATGAATAAATAAATAAAATAAATATTAAAAAATGAGAAAAGTTTAAAAAAAAAAAAAGAGAAAGCCTCAGGCATTAGAATTTGTTTCCATAATCATTATCTAACTCCCCTCCCCCATAGCTAGATTTTTTTTTTTTCTTTTGGCTTTTTAAACATCTGGTTTATGGTAGTGTTGAGGGTTGAGCCTGGAACTTTGGAGTCTCAACTATGAGACCATTTATTTATTTATTTATTTATTTATTCCCTTTTGTTGCTCTTGTTGTTTATTGTCGTAGCTATTATTGATGTCGTTTTTGGATAGGACAGAGAGAAATGGAGAAAGGAGGGGAAGACGGGGAGAGAAAGAGAGACACCTGCAGACCTGCTTTACCGCCTATGAAGCAACTCCCCTGCAGGTGGGGAGCCAGGGGCTAGAATCGGGATCTTTACGCAGGTCCTTGCTGGTCCTTGCACTTTGTGCCACGTGCACTTAATGTGCTGCGCTACCCTGGACTCCCAACAGTGAGACTTTTTGCATATCAATCTCCCTGACCCCCCAGGGACTATATCTTAATGTACTTTCTTGATTCACTTTTTTTTTTTTTTCTTTGGCCTCAAGGGTTATCACTACTGGACTCAGTGCCAGGGTGATAAATCCACCATTGTCGGCTCCTTTTTTCTTCTTCTTTATGTGATAGGACAGAGAGAAACTGAGTGGGTTGAGTCACTGGAGGAGAGAGAGAGAGTCATCTGCAGCACTGTTTCACCACTTGGCTTACCTCCTGCAAGTGGGGGAACCAGGGACTTGAATCCAAGCACCACTCTGTTAAATGCAGTGTGAGACATTGAACCAGAAACCTCAGGCATGAAAGTTTAATGCTTTACCAGTTGAGCCACTTCCCCAGCTGTTGGTGCTGTGGTGTCTTTTTCTTTTTTACTTTATCATTAAGATTATTTTTAAAAAGATTTTTACTTATTTGTGAATGAGAAAGATAGGAAAGAAAGAACCAGGCATCACTCTGATAGATTTGCCACCCAGGATTGAACTCAGGATCTCGTGCTTGAGAGTCCAAAGCTTTAACCACTGTGGCACCTCCTGGTTTGCTGGTTTGTTTCTTTCTCTCACACCCTCCTTGCTCCCCCGCCACACACACACACCTTTTTAAAGATCTAATTATTTATTTATTTAATTTATTTTTGCCTCCAGGGTGATGGCTGAGACTCAGTGCTTGCACTGTGAATCCACTGCTCCTGGTGGCCATTATTTCCATTTTTTATAGGATAGGACAGAAATTGAGAGAGGAACGGAAAATAGGGAGAAAGATACCTGCAGACCTGCTTCATTGCTTATGAAGTAACCTCCTGCAGGTAGGGAGTGATGGCTAAAACTGGGATCTTTGTGCGGGTCCTTGCATTTCATACTATGCTCGCTTTACCTGGTATGCCACCGCCTGATCCCGTTTTATTTATTTTAATGAGAGAGATACAGAGAGAACGGTACAGAGTTACCAGAGCATTGCCTGACTCTGGCTTATGGTGGTGCTGGGAACTGAGTCTCAGCATCAGGCATGAGTCCTGTATAGTCATCATGTTACCTCCCCAACCTGAAAGGTTTTCTTTTTTTTTCTTCTCTATTTGATAGGACAGAAATTGCGAGATGAGGGACAGAGAAAGAGACGTGCAGTTCTGCGTCACCACTTGTGAAGCATATATATGTTATTCCTGCTTAGTTATTAAGAAAAAGTAAATATATTGCTGAAAAATTCATGACCCTCGGAGGTTTTAGAACACTAGGCTTGTAAGCATAAAGTTCTGAATTCAGTCCTTGGCATCATTTATGCCACATAATGTTCTGGTTCGTGTTCTCTCTGTCCTCACAATTTGTCAAAAGACTCCATTTAAAGGGAAAAGATCCAGACTCAACTTAAGATCAAGGTAAAAATAGCCAACTTTATGTCTTGATGACCATAACTTTAATGTAGGTGTAATTTTATTATGACTGTTCCTCATATTTTTGTAATATATGTACTATATGTAATCAGCTATATAATTGCTGATTGTAGCTATTAAACATATATGCTTTTTCATCCCTGGTAAATAGGCACTCACTGCCTTCTGTTTGGATAGAATAGTTTGAAAGGAGTCAGTACCTTGGGCCAAGAAATTAAAGTTTTTGATTCTTACATTTCGTATTTTATAAAGTGTAACATGTACTCAGTTCTATGTAACTATTAATTTATAATTACAGTAATGAGGAAGTATTTCCCTGGTAGAAGAGAGTAAAAAATTGAATTGTGAAGACTGCAGTTGATAGTACTTGTGTGCCTGTGACTTGTAGTTTGATCCCTGGTACTATGTATGCGGAAGTGCTACTCTGATGTTGTTGTTTATTTGTTTCCTCTCTCGTGTGAAACTCTAGCTCAGGAAATAAATAAAAATAAATCTTAAGGGGGCTGGACGGTGGTGCACTTGGTTGAGCACACACATAGTGCACATGGACCCAGGTTCAAGCTCCTGGTCCCTCCCTGCAGGAGGAAGCTTAATAAGCAGTGTTGCAGCACTCAATCACACACACATACCCCTTCCTTTTCCTCCCTTCTCCCCCTCTGTCTTTATCTAAAATAACCCTTTAAAAAATCATGTTGTGGTTCAGGAGGTGGCGCAGTGGATAAAGCGCTTGACTCTCAAGCGTGAGATTCTGAGTTCAAGCCCCGGCAGCACATGTACCAGAGTGATGTCTGGTTCTTTCTCTCTCTCCTCCTATCTTTCTCATCGATAAATAAAATCATTTTTAAAAAAATCATATTAATAAGAGTTCTTGAGCTGGGGAACTAGCACAGTGGTTGTGCAAAGGACTTTGCATGAAGAGGTTTCAGCTTCATTTCTCTGTGCCAACAATTGCCAGAGCTGAGCAGTGTTCTGGCTTAAAGAGAGTGAGATCTTTGAGTTCTTTTCATTATTCTTCCTTTGAGGTTGGTAATCTAGAAGAAAAGAGCCTACAAAACATAACAGATTTATTTTCTAGCTATATATTTCTCCAGGTCCTAAACAAAAAACAGTGTTTGCTAAATCAATATTATACTTGAGTTCTCATATATTTTTCCCCACTCATGAGTAAATTGAAAATAACATATTTTTAAATCTGCTAATGTGATTGGTTGTAAGAGGTCTGTATTTTTGTATGTGTATTTATATTACTATTTTTTTTTCTTGGTAGAAAATGATGCATCCAGTTGCCAGCAGTAATCCAGCTTTCTGTGGGCCTGGCAAGCCTTCTTGTCTCAATGAAGATGCTATGAGAGCTACAGACCAGTTTGAAATATATTCTTCCCAGCAAAGCAAATACAGCCACACAGTCAGCCACAAAGCTATGGCATGTCAGAGGCAAGATCCATTAAGTGAAGCACACTTGCAGACTACAAGTGGCAGAAGCATAGAAATAAAAGATGAACTAAAGAAAAAGAAAAATCTCAACCGATCTGGTAAGCGAGGCCGACCTTCGGGAACTACCAAATCAGCAGGATACCGGACCAGCACAGGCAGACCCCTGGGAACCACCAAAGCAGCTGGATTTAAAACAAGTCCAGGCAGACCTTTGGGTACAACTAAAGCTGCGGGGTACAAAGTCAGCCCAGGGAGACCTCCAGGTAGCATTAAAGCTCTGTCCCGTCTTGCCGACCTTGGTTATGGCTGTGGCACTGCTGCTTTTCCCTATCCTATGTTACATGGCCGAGCAGTTCATGGAGTTGAGGAAACCAGCAGTGAAATCAAGCCACCCAGTGAGTGAATGAGGCAGAGAAAGAGGGCTTGATTTAGAAGGAAAATTGTTAATAATCCCAAAGCTTCTTCATTTTATGACCTAGTCTTTCCAATTTTTTGTTTGATTTTTTTTTTTTTCCTGCTTTTGCTCAAAAGCTGCCATCTGCTGACAGATGCACTGAGGGGCACTAGCAGTGACATTCTCTTTGTACATAGGTTTAATTGTAACACTCAAATAGTTTTTGCCTTTTCTTTAGTGTTATGGTTGTGTCTCCTATTTCATAGATACTTTGGGGATGATTCTAAATAGATGATTTATGTATTACACAACTGAAACCATTATACCTATTAATTTGTGAAGTAAGCCTACACTATCATAAAGTTAACATGTTAGGTATTTTAAACTGATGAAACAAAGCAAACTAATGATTCAGGATTACTTGAGGTAATGGCTGTGAGTTTTTGTAACATTTCTTTTCATGAGATAGGACACAGATATTTGGTATTTGCTTTGGTATTTACATAGACCTAAGTTGATCTTATTTTTGATGTTCAAGGTTTAAGCAGGTTCTTATTTATTGATCTACATGGCATTCATTGGTTTAACCATATTTCTAAAAGAATTATTTAATATTTACCTTTCAGCGATGGTAGGTTATATATTTTTTAATTATCTAACAGCATATATACCAAACACTACCAAAAATTCATATTTACAAGAAATTTAAACTTTTTTATAAAACTGACATAACATACAATGTGTTGTAAGAATAGCATATTTAATAGAAAGAGAAACATTCTTAAGGTCTGCCTGTAGCTATAGTCATTACATTTTAATGCCTTTCATATACTTAATGATTTTTACTAAAGCATTATGTTTAAAATATTTGTTGAAGTGTTCTTCAAAATGTTTTTAGGGGCTTTTGTTTGCTTGTCTTCTTTTGTTTTTGTTTTTTTCCCTGAGAAATTCTCCCATTCATGAGCCAGGGGAAATAGCACAGTGATTTATGAATAGACTTTCATGCCTGAGGCTTGTTTAATCCCTGGCACCACCATCAACCAGAGCTGAGCTGTGCTCTGGTCAGAAAAAGAAATTCTCAATTGCTTTACTTACTATGCCTGAGGTTTATATCTGCCAAAGGATACAAATTGAATGGTAGACTGTAAAACTGGTAGAATCAAACACAGTTTTTTGATTGCCAGAACACAAATAGTAAGACATATATAGGAATTCATCTATGCATGAAACATGTACAAAATAACTTCATTAGTTTAATTAAAAATTTAATTGTGGTTCCTTTGAGACCACTCAATCTGGAAGGGGGAAAAAACTCCCAACTAGTTAGAAGCAAGTGAGAGAGAAAAAGGTGCTGGCTAGATAAGATACGTAGAGAGAGGGAAATCTCTGTCCTCCCTCTTCTGAAATTTTCTTTGTAATACACATTTTTATTCTAAGTTGGTTCTAAATAAACTGTTACAAACTTTGGATTTGAAAATATCCACTGAACTTTAAGGTTGCAGAGTATGTATTTGCTATTTTAAATGCCTTTGAGATTATAATGTAGATTTGCAGGACCCAGAAACTTTTAACAGGATTTTTAAAGGGCGCATATGATATTTGGGCTTGCTCTCAGTTAATACATACTCTGATTGCAAATGGATGTCATGTTTCATACCTTTTTTATCAGGAAAAAAGCAGCAAGCCTTCAGGTGTTCCAGTGATGCCTGACACAATGAGCTGGACTTTATGCTGCTCTTTACAGTAAGGTGTTGCATTCTATGTGGGGACTTTGTGTGCACTGGCATATGACAGTGACCTCAATAATTTTAGCTTTGCACAAATAGTAGAGAACAATGTTGGTTGAATACATAATCAGTTATATCATTCTGGCAGCTAAATCGCTTAATTAAAGAGTTCCTTCTTGCAGAAGCTTAAAATATAAAAATTTCAATAATTTACTCAGAACAGTATAACTTCTGACACACACAAATGCTTATGTCTTTATTTGTGTGATCATCAATCGACTTTTAGTGTGCATCATTTAGTTATTTCTTGAAGTGATGTCTCAGCAGTTGACTACTTAGAAATCCCCTTTTGGTTTCCTAGACAAAATTGTTTAATTAAATGTTGTACCATAAATTAAGATACTGTTGTCAAAGATTTGGTTGCATATTGTGTTTTATAGACTATATGTTTGACATTTCTTTTTCAGTTTGTTTTCATTCCTGATTTTGTTAAACACCCTTCCCTTTGCTACATACATCCTTCTTCCCCTCTCCGTCTTTCAGCACATTTACTCAGTGGTGCTGTGCTGTGTGTCAGAAGATAAAACGTGTTATTGTCTATGGAATTTTGTATACATGTTAATGAAACAGTGAAATCAACTAAAGGAAGTATGTTCATAACAATGTTTATCAATATCAGGAGCTATGTCCCGGGGAAAAAGAGGGACGAATGACTACAGTTATGAGTGGATACCATCGTTTAGAAAGCTGAATTTGCTGTTCATGAGCAGTTACGTGGAGTATTAAGTCTGTATGCTGGTGAGCATCTCCTGATCACTTCCTTTTCTTATGAACAGTTTATTGGTGCCATGCTGAAGAGAAAGACATCTAAGTGATAACATGAAGTCTTAAAATAGAAAATATTTTTACTTCTCTATACACTAAAGACTACATTGTGCATCTTTTGTAACACTGTCTCTTGTCATGATAAACACTGAAATAGCATGTTAAACAATTGCCTATACTTTAATATTATCAGTTGAGGAAAACTGGCCTTTTCCTCCTCTGTAAGATTGTTCCTTGAACGAGAAATTGCTAATTTTATATTGTGTAATTCTGTTCTTCACAAAATAGGTTTCACTATTCTGTAGTAAAACTTGGTCAGAAAATGATCTGCTATTCAAGTAAGTTTGCTTTACTTTTTTCTTTAAAAATATTATAACATGCCTTATTTATTCTTACCAATTAACAAATAAGGAGCTAATACAGTTAAGTTTTCATTTTTTGACAGATATAATCTTGCATAACTAATCTTTAGTATGGGATGATTTTGATACTATCTTTGGAGTTTTGCACCGGATATTAAAAAAATAAATATATGACACTGTATATTAGAAGAAATGCATCTGGTTGATTTTTAATATTTGGGGACTTTTTAAAAATCAGTGTTTCAATTAGACTAAAAAGTTCTTTATATTTTTATTTACTTTTTAAATGAAATGTCTGTCAAAGTAATGAAAGTAAGTCATTCCAAAGTGATGTTTGTCTCAATTTAGATGTATATTTTCATGACATAAGAATATAGTTTCTTTGAATTAAGGAGGAAAAAAATTACCTGGATCCATTTATTAGACTAAAGGTGATCCATCCGGTGTAAGGAAAACCAGTGTATGAGCTAGAGAAGAAAACTCCTTTATGTCTAAGAAGCTTTAAAAGCAATTCAGGGAATGTTGACAATACTACTTACTACTCTATTAGTCATTGTCTCAATATGCAGTAAAAATTTAAATCCCTTTATAGTAAAATATAAATTCACGACTCAAAATATTCTTTCCCTGGACATAAAGTATTTTGATGCTATTATGTTTTTGTGTTTATTTTAGCTTAACTATACTCTATAAAACTCTAGGATGTATCTAAATCTTTCCTTTGCTTTTCCCCCCTCCTCCAAAGTAGATAAATTTGTGCTCTCACATATAATGTATTTAATTATTTGAAATTTTAATGCAATAGTAAATCAAGAGTGTGATTGATTTATAGTAATCAGACCACTTTGATTCTTTATAAGTGTCACAGTTTCTTTTTTCTGCAGATAATTACAGAGAAAATAACTACCAATTAACCAATAAAAGCACGCTGTCCTCTGCTGTAAAAAGTCTGAATAGATACTGTGTATGTTTTTATGTCCATGAACTTGAGCTACTCGTGTGCAATTATGTGTATGGGAATGGAGTAGTGTTCATGATTTGTTACCTACATCATCATATGGATGTATATTTATTAATAAAGTCATTACCTTAAGACCACTACATTTGCTACTTTATTTCTTGGTAGTTTTTCAAGTATGGGAATGGTAAACCCTTATTATAACTGTGAGTCTTCTGTTTCTTTGGAGGTTGTGCTGCCTGAAGTCTACCCTTTGTTATTCTTTTGTTTTTCTCCTAGGAACGATATATAGATATAGATATATGTTTATTTTGGCTCCAGTTATCACTGGGGCTTGGTGCCTGCACTATGAATCCACTGCTCCTGGTGGCCATTTTTGTTTTTTTTATTGGATAAGACAGAAATTGAGAGGGGGAGAGAAAGACACCTGCAGACCTGCTTCACCACTTGTGAAGCAACCCCCACCCTGCAGGTGGGGAGCCGGGGGCTCAAACTGGAATCCTTGCACACACAGATCCTTGCACTCTATAGTATGTGTACTTAACCCAGTCCACCGCTATCCAACTCGCTGTATTTATAATTTTTAAAACCTATGAAATGAATTCAGCAATTCAACACCTTTCCCCCCCTTTTTTATTTTCCATGAGACCCCAGTTCTCTCCTCCTAGTTTTTGGTGGTGATAGGACCCTGCATATGTGCTGTTCCACTGCTCCCAGGTCAACTTCATCATTTCAGGTTAGGACACCACAATACTGCTCTGAAGATCATAGCTTCCACTTGTGTTGTGGGTCTCAAAGGCAGGATCTTACTTCATGGTAAGATGGTAAGGCCTGTACCCTACTCTTTACTTTTTTCTTTCTTTCTTCTTTCTCCTCTTCCTCCTCTTCTTAGGATAAGTGACAGAAGAGAGAGGAGAGATACTATAGTAAAACTCCCGTATTCGTGGTCCGGGAGGTGGTGCAATGGATAAAGTGTTGGACTTTCAAGCATGAGGTCCTGAGTTCAGTCCTTGGGAGCACATGTACCAGAGTGATGTATGGTTCTCTCTCTCTCTTCCTATCCTCCTCATTAATAAATAAATAAAATATTTTTAAAAAAAACCTCCCATATTCATGGAGGAGCTCTCCCATTGTCTTCTGTGGTGATTTCATGTAGTGCTGGGCCTTGAACCCAGTGCTTCATGCATGGTAAGGCATGTACTCTACCAAGTGAAGGATCTCCATTATTATATAAATTGGCTTAATAGTTCCTTCAGAGGCTTATATTTGTTTTTATTTATTTTAATTATTTATGCAGTGCTAAGAATTATGGTTTCATTCATCAGCATTACACTGAGACACTCCCCTGCTCAACTTTGCTGTTTTTAGACAGAACGAGAGCAAAGCACTATTTCACAATCCATCTACTTCTCGCTGCTCCCATCTACTTCTCTCGTGCACTTAACCCACTGTGCTACTGCCTGACTCCCGGGTGTACGTGGCGCAAAGCACAAGGACTGATGTAAGGATTCCGGTTCGAGCCCCTGGCTCCCCACCTGTAGGGGAGTTGCTTCACAAGCAGTGAAGCAGTTCTACAGGTGTCTATCTTTCTCTTCCCTTCCTCTCTCCATTTCTCTCTGTCCTATCTAACAACAACAACATCAATTACAATAGCAATAAAAAAGAATAAGAGCGACAAAAGGGAAAATAAATAAATTTGGGGAAAAAAAAAGCTACACCCATGGGAAGTAGACATTCTGTTAGTGAATCACCTCTCCATGGTTGATGCTTTTAGTTTTTTTTAAAAAATGAGATACTGGGACCTGGGAGGTGACACAGTAGATAAATTATCACAAAGCAAGAGGTGTGTGGTCTGTGAGGTGGCACAGTGGATAAAGCTTTGGATTCTCAACCATGAGGTCCTGACTTCAATCCCCAGTGGCACACGTTACCAGAGTGATGTCTGGTTCTTTCACTCTCTCCTAACTTCCTCATAAATAAATAAATTCTTAAAAACAAAAAACACTACAAAGCATGAGGTGGGTACAGAGTTTGAATCTCTAGAACAGTGATAATCAGGTTCTCTCTACAACAGTAATTAAATCTTGTAAAATTTGTAGTTATTAGTCTGGGAAGATAGCTAGTCAGCAAAGCACAGGACTTGCATGCATGAGGGTCTATGTTTAATCCCAGGTATTACATATGCCACAGCTGAGCAGTGCTGTGGTCTCCTCATTGAAATAAATGCCTGGTGCCACAACTGGTTGAACTCGTTATCATACACAAGGACCCAGGTTAAAGACACCAGTCCCCACCTGCAGGGGGCAAAGCTTCATGAGCCGCGCAGTAGTGTTGCAAGAGTCTTCCCCCTCTCTAACTCCTCTTACCCTCTCAATTTCTGTCTGTCTATCTAATAAATAAAATGTTACAAAAGCAGAATAGTACAATGAAGACAAAAAAAAAATCTTAACGGGAAACGGGAGTCGGGCAGTAACGCAAAGCACAAGGACCAACATAAGGATCCCGGTTCGAGCCCCGGCTCCCCACCTGCAGGAGGGTTACTTCATAAGCGATGAAGCAGGTCTGCAGGTGTCTATCTTTCTCCCTCTCTGTCTTCCCCTCTCTCCATTTCTCTCTGTCCTACCCAACAACAATAAAAACAAGGGCAACAAAAGGGGAAAAAAACGGAAAACAAGGACAACGGAAATAAAGCATTAAAAATGGGGTTGGGCCGTAGCGCAGCGGGTTAAGTGCATGTGGCACAAAGCACAGGAACTGGCCTAAGGATCCCTGTTCGGCCCTCCTCCCCCCTCCCCAACTGCAGGGAAGTTGCTTCACAGTGAAGCAGGTCTGCAGGTGTCTGTCTTTCTCCCTCTCTGTCTTCCCCATCTCTCTCCACTTCTCTGACCTATCCAACAATGAACGACATCAACAATAACAATAATAAGCACAACAAAAACAAGGGTAACAGAATGGGAAAAAGCCCCCAGGAGCAGTAGATTCGTAATGAAGGTTCCAAGCCCCAGCGATAACGATGGAAGCAAAAAAGAAAAAAATAATAAATAGCGGACCCGGCGGTAACGCAATGGGTTAAGGGCAACAAAATGGGAAAAATTGCCTCCAGGAGTAATGGATTCATAATGCAGGCACTGAACCCCAGCAATAACCCTGGAGGCAAAATAAATAAACTTTCACACAAGAAATGAGGCAGTGGCTACAGCACTGGACTTGGAAGCTTGAGGTCCGATGTTTGGCGGCTGCCACTGCACATGCCACAGATAGTCTGGTATGTGTGCACCCTCTACCCTTGTCTCCACTCACATTCCTTCTCCTTCCCTTCCTATCACCTTCCTCTCCCCTTCTTTTCCTTCTCCATCAAAAAGGAAAGGAGTATCATTCTACAGACCTCAAGTCTTAGCAATAACCCTGGTGGAAAAATTAAAAATAAATAATCACGTTTCAAGTGTGTTACACAGGAGAGGGGTATGGGGAAGAGGGTCTTTCAGGTCCTGGTACAGGATGATGGACCTAAAACAACTTGAGAGGTGGTAGCATTGGACTCTTAATCATGAGGTCCTAAGTTTGATCCCAAGCATCACATGTGCCAGAGTAGTGCTCTGGCTCTCCCCTTCTCAGTATTTGTTTTAAATGTTTCTGACTAGGAATTTCACATATGTACAAAATTTAGTAAAATAGAGTATAATGACCCTCCATGTGATCATACCCAAGATTAGTGGTTAAAAATTAAAGACTGGGCTCCCCACCTGCAGGGGGGTCGCTTCACAAGGAGTGAAGCAGGTCTGCAAGTGTCTGTCTTTCTCTCCTCTCTGTTTTCCCCTCCTCTCTCCATTTCTCTCTGTCCTATCCAACATCAACGACATCAGTAACAACAATGATAGTAACTACAACAATAAAAAAACAAGGACAAGGGAATAAATAAATATATTTTTTTAAAGTTCCAGACTGGGTGTTGGGTGGTAGGACAGCAGGTTAAGCGTAGGTGGCACAAAGCTCAAGACCCAGTGTAAGGATCCCGGTTTGAGCCGCTGGCTTCCCACCTGCAGAGGAGTCACTTCACATGCAGTGAAGTGGGTCTGCAGGTATCTACCTTTCTCTCCCCTCTCTGTCTTTCCCTCCTCTCTCCATTTCTCTCTGTCCTATCCAACAACGATGACATCAATAACAATAAAAAACTGGCAACAAAAGGGAATAAATATATATATATTTTTTAATTCAAGGATTGGAAGCTGAGTCTCTAAAGACCTAGATACTGGGCTCTGTGCCACATCTCTATAAGTGGCCTGCAGGCCAGGGGATGGCAAGATATGAGTATCACAGGACTATCCTTAGCTCTGGCTGTCAGTAGTGCTGGGATCAGACCTGTGACCTTTTGTATGCAAATCCTAGGGACTTGTGTCGAGCTCTCAGATCTGATCTTTAATTTTTGTAAGCAACTGATACTCAAGCATAAGCATTATGGAATAATATATGTGTACACAAATCTTTTTGGATGGCTGGGCTAGCGTCGCCGCGGTAGAGATAGAGACTCGGGGACATACGGCTGGGCTGAGAAGCTGCAGTTTAATCTTTATTCATGAAGGGGAAAATCACCACACCATGTGTTTCCCCATCATTTTACCTCCGGCTGCTGCTGGGACTCCGGAGTCCTTAGCATAGGAGGCGGGGAGAAAGCTGGGCCTGAAACTAGCAAGGGCCAAACCAATTCTCTCAGAGGTGGGGGGAATGAGAGCAAACCAATATGAAACATACCAACAATTCCCCCTTTTCTTTTTAACTAAATGACCACAGTATCAGGGGTGTGGGGTGAACAGAAACCTATATCGTACAGGCATTTTCAAAAAAGAAACTGGCACAAACATGGAGGAACATGTAAGATAAGAACCAGTGTGCTGCCAAGGGAAGGCCCCTGAGGGGGCCATTTTTTGCCTCTGTGGGCAAAGCTTTATCAGCTTTAAAAAAAACATTTCCTGCCTCTGGGGGGCGTACTTGCCTCGATGGGCATTTTCTTTTTTTTTTTTTAATTTTTTTTATTTAAGAAAGGATTAATTAACAAAACCATAGAGTAGGAGGGGTACAACTCCACACAATTCCCACCGCCCAATCTCCATATCCCACCCCCTCCCCAGTAGCTTTCCCATTCTCTATCCCTCTGGGAGCATGGACCCAGGGTCATTGAGGGTTGCAGAAGGTAGAAGGTCTGGCTTCTGTAATTGCTTCCCTGCTGAACATGGGCGTTGACTGGTGGGTCCATACTGATGGGCATTTTCTAGCATGGGGGGAAGGGTGAGGCTTAGAGTCCCAAGGCATGGCTGCAGTCAGTCTTTGAGAAACCCAGCAGCATAAGGGGAAGCTGCTAGTTTTGTGCAAAGTGTCCCATAGGTGTACCAGTGAGTCCAATAGAAATGCGAGGCCAGAGCAGATGTCCACCGAAGAATTGTACGTCTGTCTCAATGGGGAATGTCAGCCGTTGGAGTTCTGCTTTTCTGTAGAGAGCTTGACAGCTGCAATTTACTTACTATGAAACAAAACTTGTAGCAGGTTAAAAGTTTTCCACAATTGATAACTCTATCACAATTGGAAGTCCCTTTCAGCATGATTTTAAGGCTATTTAAAGTTCAAACAATAAAATGTGGAAAGGCAAACATGAACCATAGAAAGAAAAAGGCCTCAGGCATGAGAATTATTAGCATAACCATATCGCAATCTAATGTTTCTAATTGAGAAGGAATTTGAGACTTTTATATATCAACAACGTCTTTTTAACCTTTTGTTACACCCATTCAAGATGGAGACACACCCTAGGTGTGCGCAGGTTTTTTTTTAGACCAACTTAGTTAAAATATATCGATTGTTAACTAATTTTCACCTCAGACTTTAAATGTAAGTTAATTTTATATTTATGAGAACTATGTTGAAAACCTTTTTCATTTAACTCTGTCTGGTAATAATATAGCCTTAAAGTTATATTTTTAACCTTAAAGTTAATGTTACCAAACTTTAAACACACACATAAACATGGTCTTTAATACACAAGGAGAGAAACCTTTGTTATGAAGACATGTCATTTTAAACACGAATTTAGATCCGTACTGTCTTAGTTGTTGGGGGGATCACCATCCGGAGGTGGCCTCCTGCGCAGCTCCACTTTTAGGAATTGTAGGTTGTGATCTCTGGACGAATCTCTGTGTATTCTAGCTCTTCTGACTTCAGAGCCGAGTTGAGGATCTCGGCCAGGGGGCCCAGTTTTGGTAGGGAGCCCGTGGTCTCCGGGTGGTCCAGGATCCGTCCAGACTTCATAGCAGGAGGGTGGGCGGGCCAGCTGTGCAGAAGGCGCGGGCTGAAGTGCCACAGGGTGGCGGCCAGGATAGGCTGGAAAGCCGGCTCATGCGGGCTGGCGTTGGGCTCTTGTGGGCTAGCGTTGGGCGGAAACCACAGAGTGGTCCAGAGATAAATGTTCCAGAAACAGTGAAACAGTCTCGTGAAGAAAGGGCAGAGGCCTTTGGAGATCTCTTCACAAGCAGAAGAGAAGGCCATAGTGCTTAGGTAGCCAAATTGTCTTCCCTTATCTGAGAGATGCGCAGGTCAGGTCTATGTGGGCGCCATTTGTTGTTAACGTTCAGGGCTCCAGCAGGCTGGGCTAGCGTCGCGACGGTAGACAGAGATAGAGACTTGGGGACACACGACTGGGCTGAGAAGCTGCAGTTTAATCTTTATTCACGAACGGGCAAATCACCACACCATGTTTCCCCATCATTTTCCCTCGGTGGCTGCTGCTGGGACTCTGGACATCCTTAGCATAGGGGGCGGGGAGAAAGCGGGGCATGAAACTAGCAAGGGCCAAAACAATTCTCTCAGAGGTGGGGGGAAGGAGAGCAAACCAATATGAAACATACCAACAAGACAGGACAGAGAGCAATCGAGAGGAGAGAAAGATAGAATGTTGGTATGCTTCTAAATTCTGCTTATAAGACCTTCTGTTTTGATCATCACATTAGGTTCGCTTGTATTACTTACGATGTGGTCTATTTACATAATCACTGTTTTACCTGGGTCCTGTCCTGCCTGCAGGGTATTGGTTTAATTCCCACTGGGTAGACAGAAGCTTTCTATGTTCTGTTTGTGCTCTTTTTTTGCTCCAACCCCTCTCCCAGTCATTTCCTTTCCCTTGCCACTTCAGGTGAAGAGATGCATAAAAGGCGATGTATCTGATTAATAAACGAGATACTGCTTTCCAGCTCAGCCATGAGTCCCCGGTTGTCCGTCTCCCGCCTGCGAAGCTAGACTGGCAACTAGAGCCCCGAACTGGGACTGGCAACAGAGGGGAAAGAAAGCCATCTGCAGACCTGCTTCACTGCTTGTGAACCAATCCCCTTGCAGGTAGGGAGTCAGAAGGCTCAAACCTGCATCCTTAGGTTGGTCCTTGTGCTTGGTGCCACATGCGCTTAACCAGGTGTATTGCTTCCAGGCCCTGGATGGGCATTTTAAATGTTCTAACAGTGCTATTTATGATAGCACACATTACTACTGTAGGTCTCCAAATACGACTACCTAACTAAACTCCCAGATGACTTCTGATGATCCACCCCTCCTGCTGTTCATGCTCTTGGTAGTCCCTGCCTTCATTGTCATGGTGACCTGTGTGGGCATAGGATATTGCAGAAACATGAGGTTAGACATTGCCGTCTTAGCTATGCTGTCATGGATCGCTTTATGTGAGAAGAATGATCTCTCACATCCTGAAAAAGATGTGAAATCCACATGATAAAGAACTGAATCAGGTGTGGGCGGTGGCACAGCAGGTCAAGGGCACACATACCATGCACAAGGATCTGGGTTCAAGCCCCCACTTCCTGCCTACAGGGGGATGCTTCACAATTGGTGAAACATCTTCAGGTGTCTCTCTGTCTGTCTCCTCCCCCCCATTTGTCTTATCTAATAAAAAAGAAAAAAATGGGGGTCGGGCAGTAGTGCAGTAGGTTAAGCGCTTGTGGCACCAAGCTCAAGGACTGGCATAAGGATCCCGGTTTGAACCCTCGGCTCCCCACCTACAGGGGAGTCGCTTCACAGGTGGTGAAGCAGGTCTGCAAGTGTCTGTCTTTCTCTCCCCCTCTGTCTTCCCCTCCTCTCTCCATTTCTCTCTGTCCTATCCCAACAACGAACAACATCACCAATAACATTAATAACCACAACAAGGCTACAATAGCAAGGGCAACAAAAGGGGGAAAAATGGCTTTCAGGAGCAGTGGATTCATGGTGCAAGCACTGAGTCCCAGCAATAATCCTGGAGGCAAAAAAAAAAAAAAAGAAGAAGGAGAAAAGAAGAAGAAGAAGAAGAAGAAGAAGAAGAAGAAGAAGAAGAAGAAGAGGAAGAAAAGAAAAATGGCTGCTGAGAGAGGTGGACTTGTGCTGGCACCAAGCCCCAGCGATAACCCTGGTGTGGTGCAAAAAAAAAAAAAAAAAAAAAAAAACCCTGCCAGCAGCCAGTGTCAACTTTCCATCTTGGAAACAGATCTTCCAGGCCCAGTAAAGTCTTCAAGTAACTGTAACCAGCCTATTGCCAGTACAATCTCATGAGAAATCCCAAGGCAGAACTACTTGGCCGAATTCCTGACTTACACAAATATGAGATGATAAACTATTACTGCTTTAAGATACAAAGTTCTGGGGGTAGTGTTTTATGCATATGCAGCAGTAGATAACACACTGAGTATAATTTCTCATGTATTTAAAGAACGGCCTAACTGGACTAGTTTGTGCTACCAACACTCGTCTGCTAAATTCTATTAGAGGACTATGCTTCACTGTTATTTGCCACTATAAATGCTTGCTTTCTGGGGTCCAGAAGTGTTGCACCCTGTTGAGCACACAGTTACCATTTACAAGGACCTGGGTTCAAACTCTGGTCCTCACCTTCAGGGAGGAAGCTTCACAAGTGGTGAAGCAGTACTGCAGATGCTTCCCTTTCTCACTTCCCCTTCAATCTCAAAAAAAAAAAAAATGAAAAAGAGAAATTATTGGTTTTTTTTAAGCATTGTTATTTTATTTTATTTATTATTGTATAGAGACAGAGAGAAAATGAAAGGGGAAGATAGAGAGGGAGAGAGACAGAGAGACATCTCCAGCCCTGCTTCACCATTCGTGAAGCTTTCCCCCTGCAGGTGGGGACCAGGGGCTTAAACCTGGATCCTTGAGCACTGTAATGTGCGTGCTTAACCAAGTGCACCACCGCCTAGCCCTAAGCATTGGTTTTTTTTAAAAAAAAAATTTATGTATTGTATTTTATTATTGGAGACAGAGAAATTGAGAGGGGAGGGGAAGGTAAAGAGGAGAGAATCAGAGACACCTGCAGATCTGCCTCACCACTTGTGAAACTTTCCCCCTGTAAGTGGGGACCAGGGCATTGAACCTGGATCCTTGGGTACCGTAATGTGAGTGCTTAACCAATTGCACCACTGCCTAGCCCTAAATTATTGCTTTTTAATTTTTAAAAATATTCATTTTTCCCTTTTTGTTGCCCTTGTTGTTTTATTGTTGTAGTTATTGTTGTTGTTAATGTCTTCGTTGTTGGCTAGGACAGAGAGAAATGGAGAGAGGAGGGGGAGACAGAGAGGGAGAGAGAGAGATAGACACCTGCAGACCTGCTTCACCGCTTGTGAAGCAACTCTTCTGCAGGTGGGGAGCCGGGGGGCTTGAACTGGGATCCTTACGCCAGTCCTTGTGCTTTGGGCCACCTGCACTTAACTGCTGCACTACTGCCTGACTCCCAAATTATTGCTTTTTAACAGAGTTATTCTATATCCCTAGTTCTCATGCCATTCTTCACTTAGGTTATGTCAGACTTCCACTCTCCCCTCCCCTCTCCTTGGATAAAACCATAGGCTCCCAGAAGACCTTAATTATTGACTGAGAAAATAGCTTATCTGCGTGCATCCTTCCTCCTATTACACGGAGCAAGTATTCCTTTCTCAGTCTCAAATTTATCCCTCCTTGGATCCCTGCTTCCTTCTCAGCTATTATCTTCTTTCTTGTATCTTTACTGGATAGACACACACAGGACTGGGGAGACAGCATAATAGTTATGTGAAAGACTTTCATGCCTGAGACTCTGAGGTCACAGTTTCAATCCCCAGCACCACCAAAGCCAGAGCTGAGCAGTGCTTTGGTCTGTGTGTCTATCCTCTCTCTCTCTCTCTCTCTCTCTCTTTCACTAAAGAGAGGTAGGGAGGGAGACAGAAATCTGTAAGGAAAGGGTGAAAGAAGAGGGAGAAAGAGACATCAGCAGCACTCTGGTGAAGTTTTCTCCCTGCAGGTGGGGACTGAGCCCTTGTACTTTGTAAGGACACATGTATTCTATGGAATGCGCTACCACTCACCCCTTCTTTTATAAGCCTTTTCCTGCCAGGATAGCCTGAGGGTACTTCTTCCCGAGCTAGTGCTCTCTGGGTTGGAGAGAACTCAACTGGAGCTGATCTAGGCTGCTGCGTGGGAGAAGGATCAGGAACTCGTGCTGCACTAACTTCGCAGGAGATACACTCTGGAACTCTCGGAGCCGGAAAGCAATTTCCAAGTCAGAAGAGCAGCTGTTTTTATATACTCTCCAAGTAGGGTGGAAACAGGATGTGATATAGAGAGGGTGGAGAGAAAAATGACTGGTGACAATCAGAGTGTGACAAGGAGAGGGGGTGGAGCAAAAACATATCATGAAACAGTGGGGATTGAACCAATGCCCTGGAGGGAGTGTGGTACTTTATGTAAATGTAAAAGTGATTTATGTAAATAGACCAAAGCTTTGAATGGGATTAAATCTATCCCTATATAGGCATATGGTTAAGCAGAAGCCAGGGGGAGCTGGCATACTATCCAACATTTTCCCATAGGGTCACTCTCAAATGTCACATACAGCCATCTCAGCGGGGGAGATAGCATAATGGTTATACTAAGAAACTCTCATGGCTGAAGCTCCTGAGTCACAGGTTTGATCCTGTACACTACCATAAACTAAGCCACAGTTGAGCAGTGCTTTAGTCAAACAAACAGATGAAATAAATAAGTAACACCAGCATATTTATGAGTTACTGGGGGCCTGGGTGGTGGCACACCCTGTTGAGCACACGTTACAACGTGCAAGGCTGGGTTCAAGGCCCCAACCCCCACCTGTAGGGGGGATGCTTCACAAGTCTTTTTGTCTCTTACTTCCTTTCCATCTCCCCCTTCCCTCTTGATTTCTCTGTCCCTATCCAATAAATAAATAAATAAATTATTTTTAAAAAAACAAAATGAGTTACTGGTCTTACACCACAGTGTAAAACTCTTGAATTCTCTGGTGGTGGGAGTTGTATGAATTGTACCCCTCTTATCCCTCAACCTTGCCCATAATTATTAAATAAATAATAATAATAATAGAAGTTGAAAATTAAGAAAACACAAAGCAGAAGTTGGACTGGGTTTGGTGTATTGCCACAAAGTAAAGGACTCTGGGGGGCGGGGGGTCAGGTCTTGGAACATGATGGCAGAGGAGAGCCTAAAGGGGGTTGAACTGTTATGTGGAAAACTGAAAATGTTATACATGTACAAACTACTGTATTTTATTTCTTACTACATTTTATTGTTGACTGTAAATTATTAATCCCCTTAATAAAGAAAAAATGGGGGAAAAATTGAATTCAGATTGGTATTTATTCTAGCTCTTGTTCTGTCAGAAATTTCCTATGTGACTCCCTTTCTCTGTGCTTAATTTTCTTTTTTTTAAATTTATTTCTTTATTGGGGAATTAATGTTTTACATTCAACAGTAAATACAATAGTTTGTACATGCATAACATTCCCCAGTTTCCCATTTAACAATACAACCCCCACTATATCATTTATCATCCTTCATGGACCTGTATTCTCCCCACCCACACACCCCAGAGTCTTTTACTTGGGTGCAATATGCCAATTCCATTTCAGGTTCTACTTGTGTTTTCTTTTCTGATCTTGTTTTTCAACTTCGGCCTGAGAGTGAGGTCATCCCATATTCATCATTCTGTTTCTGACTTATTTCACTCAACATGATTTTTTCAAGGTCCATCCAAGATCGGCTGAAAACGGTGAAGTCACCATTTTTTACAGCTGAGTAGTATTCCATTGTGTATATATACCACAGCTTGCTCAGCCACTCATCTGTTGTTGGACACCTGGGTTGTTTCCAGGTTTTGGCTATTACAAATTGTGCTGCCAAGAACATATGTATACACAGATCTTTTTGGATGGATGTGTTGAGTTCCTTAGGATATATCCCCAGGAGAGTAATTGCAGGATCATAGGGTAGGTCCATTTCTAGCCTTCTGAGAGTTCTCCAGACTGTTCTCCACAGAGATTGGACCAATTTGCATTCCCACCAGCAGTGCAGGAGGGTTCCTTTGACCCCCCACCCTCTCCAGCATTTGCTGCTGTTACCTTTTCTGATGTATGACATTCTCACAGGAGTGAAGTGATATCTCATTGTTGTCTTTATTTGCAATTCTCTGACAATCAGAGACTTGGAGCATTTTTTTTTTTATTCATTCCCTTTTGTTGTTGTAGTTATTGTTGATGTTGTTCGTTGTTGGATAGGACAGAGCGAAATGGAGAGAGGAGGGGAAGACAGAGAGGGGAGAGAAAGACAGACCCCTGCAGACCTGCTTCACCGCCTGTGAAGCGACTCCCCTGCAGGTGGGGAGCCGGGGGCTCAAACCGGGATCCTTACGCGGGATCCTTACGCTTTGCGCCACGTGCGCTTAACCCGCTGTGCTACCGCCGACTCCCTGACTTGGAGCATTTTTTCATGTGTTTCTCGGCCTTTTGGATCTCTTCTGTGGTGAATATTCTGTCCAAGTCCTCCCCCCATTTTTGGATGGGGTTATTTGTTGTCTTGTTGTTGAGTCTGGCAAGCTCCTTATATATGTTGGTTATTAAACTCTTATCTGATGTATGGCATGTAAAGATCTTCTCCCATTCTGTGAGGGGTCTCTTGGTTTGGGTAGTGGTTTCTTTTGCTGTGAAGAAGCTTTTTAATTTGATGTAGTCCCATAGGTTTATACTTGCCTTAGTCTTCTTTGTAATTGGATTTGTTTCACTGAAAATGTCTTTAAAATTTATGTGGAAAAGAGTTCTGCCAATATTTTCCTCTAAGTATTTGATAGTTTGTGGTCTAACATCCAAGTCCTTGATTCACTTGGAATTTACTTTTGTATTTGGTGAAATACAGTGATTCAGTTTCATTCTTCTGCATGTTTCAACCCATTGTTTCCAACACCATTTGTTGAAGAGACTCTGCTTTCCCCATTGAATAGTCTGGTTACCTTTGTCAAAGATTAGATGTCCATAGGTGTGGGGCCTCATTTCTGGGCTCTCAATTCTATTCCACTGGTCAGTGTGTCTATTCATGTTCCAGTACCAAGCAGTTTTGATGATAGTGGCCCTATAATATAGTTTGAGATCTGGGAGTATTATGCCTCCGGTTCTGTTCTTTTTCCTCAAGATTGTTTTGGCAATTCTAGGTCTTTTCTGGGCCCAGATAAACATTTGTAGCATTTTTTCTATTCTCCTAAAAAATGTGGTTGAGATCTTGATGGGGATAGCATTAAAATTGTAGATGGCTCTGGGTAATATATTCATTTTGATGATGTTAATTCTTCCAACCCATGAACATGGAATATCTTTCCACTTCTTTGTGTCTTTTTCAATTTCTCTGAGTAGTGACTCATAATTTTTCAGTATACAGGTTTTTCACTTCCTTGGTTAGATTTACTCCTAGATATTTTATTGTTTTTGTTGCTATAGTAAAAGAAACTGATTTCTGGATTTCAATTTCTTCTTAGTGTTTGCATAGAGGAATGCCACTGACTTTTGAATGTTAATTTTATAGCCTGACACCTTACTGTATTGCCTGATGATTTCCAAAAGCTTCTTGCTGGATTCTTTAGGTTTTTCTATGTATACTATCATGTCATCTGCAAAGAAGGAGAGTTTGACTTCTTCTCTTCCAATCTTTATGCCTTTAATTCCTTGCTCCTGCCTGATTGCTATGGCAAGAACTTCCAACACTATGTTGAATAGTAATGGTGATAGTGGGAAGCCTTGTCTAGTACCTGATCTGAGTGGAAATGCTTCCAGTTTTTCACCATTGAGTATGATGTTGGCTGTAGTTTTGCTATATATAGACTCCACTATCTTCAGGAATTTTCCACCTATTCCCATTTTTTGTAGTGTTTTGATCATAAAGGGATGTTGTATTTTGTCAAAGGCTTTCTCTGCATCTATTGATATGACCATGTGGTTTTTGGTCTTGCTTTTGTTGATGTGGTGGATCACATTGATTGATTTATGTATATTAAACCAATATTGCATGCCTGGGATAAACCCCACTTGGTCATGATGAACAATCTTTTTGATATGCTGTTGTATCCGGTTGGCTAGAATTTTGTTTAGTATTTTCGCATCTATGTTCATCAGAGATATTGGTCTGTAGTTTTCTTTTTTGTTTGTGTCCCTGTCTGCTTTTGGTATCAGGGTGATGTTGGCTTCATAGAAGCTGGCAGGGAGTATTCCAATGTCTTCAATCTTCTGGAAGACTTTTAAAAGTAGAGGTATTAGTTCTTCTTTGAAGGTTTTGTAGAATTCATTTGTAAAACCATCTGGTCCAGGACTTTTATTTTTGGGGAGATTTCTGATAACTGTTTCAATTTCATTAGTTGTGATGGGCCTGTTCATGTTATCAACTTCCTCTTTACATAGTTTTGGAAGTTGGTAGGTATCTAGGAAATCGTCCATTTGTTCCAGGTTCTCTAGCTTGGTGGCATATAGTTGTTCATAGAAGCCTCGCATGATATATTGAATTTCTGCGGTGTCTGTTGTGATATCTCCTCTTTCATTTAGTATCCGATTTATTTGGGTCTTCTCCCTTTTTTGTTTTGTGAGTCTGGCTAAAGGCTTGTCGATTTTGTTTACTCTTTTGAAGAACCAACATTTACTTTCGTTGATCTTTTGTATGGTTTTCCTATTCTCAATGTTATTTATTTCTGCCCTAACTTTAGTGATTTCTGACCTTCTTGTTGCTTTAGGGTTCCTTTGTTGTTCTTCTTCTAGGTCTTTAAGATGTGCAATCAGGCTGTTTATTTGTGCTTTTTCTTGTTTCCTAATGTGTGCTTGTATAGCTATGAACTTCCCTCTTAGGACTGCTCTAGCTGTGTCCCAAGTATTTTGATAGCTTGTGTCTTCATTTTCATTGAATTCTCAAAACATTTTGATTTCTTCCTTGATTTCCTCTTTGACCCAGAAGTTGTTAAGAAGTGTACTGTTGAGCTTCCACATTTTAGGACTGTTACTAATCTTTTGTTGATTGTTAAGTGTTAGTTTAATTCCACTGTGGTCTGAGAAGATGCTTGGGATGATTTCAATGCTCTTGAATTGGCTGATGCTGTCTTTGTGGCCTAACATATGGTCTATCCTTGAGAATGACCCATGTAGATTTGAGTAAAATGTGTATTCCAGTTTCTTGGGATGAATGACTCTGAAAATGTCCAATAGTTCTAGTTTATCTATCTCTTCATTTAGCTCCCTTATGTCTTTATTGATTTGCTTCCTGGATGATCTGTCAAGTTGAGATAGTGGGGTGTTGAAGTCCCCTACTATGATTGTGTTACTGTTAATATATTGCTGTAGCTCTTTCAGTAGAAGTTTGATGTATTTAGATGGCTTCTCATTGGGTGCATAGATGTTAATAATTGTTAAATCCTATTGATTGACTGATCCTCTGAGCATTAGGTAGTGTCCATTCCTATCTTTTTTACTCTTATCTATTTTAAAGTCTATCATGTCAGATATGAGAATAGCTGTTCCTGCCCTTTTTTGTGGGCCATTGGCTTGTATGATAGTTTTCCATCCTTTCACTTTAAGTCTGTGTTTGTCATGTTGAGTTAGGTGGGTTTCCTGTAGACAGCATATTGTTGGGTTGTGTTTTCTGATCCATCTTCCTACTCTGTGTCTTTTAATAGGTGAATTCAGGCCATTGACATTTATTGATATCAAAGATTGAAGATATTTTAATGCCATTCTTGTAGAGTTTTAGAGTGTTTTGATATATGTCCTATTTGTGGTGGTCTGGTTGTTTATAGGAGACCTTTCAGAACTTCTTTTAGGGCAGGCTTGGTGATGGTTGATTCCTTCAACTGTTGCTTGTCTGAGAAGGTTTTGATGCCTCCATCTAGTCTGAATGACTGTCTAGCAGGATATAGTATTCTTGGTTGAAAGCCTTTCTCATTGAGCACTCGATAGATATCTTGCCATTATCATCTGGCCTGTAGTGTTTGTATGGAGAAGTCTGTTGCTAATCTTATGGGTTTTCCTTTGTAGGTGACTCTTAGTTTTTCTCTTGCAGCCTTCAGGATCCTTTCTTTATCCTTATTCCTTTCCATTCTAAGTATGATATGTCTTGTGTCTTTAGGTCTGGGTTAATTCTGTTTGGGACCCTCTGGGCTTCTTGAATCTTTATGTCTTTGATGTTTTCTAGACTAGAGAAATTTTCAGCTATTATGGCCTGGAAAATGCTTTCTTTTTCTCCTTCTCTTTCTTCCTCTGGTATGCCAATAATGCGTATATTGTTTCTTTTGAAATCATCCCATAGGACTCTGTTGTTGTTTTCAGCATCTATTAATCTCTTTTTGAGATCTCTTCTTTTTTAGTTGTCTCTAATTCATCCTCAATCTTGCTAATTCTGTCTTCAGCCTCATAGATTCTATTCTCTCTGCCCTCTACTGTTTTCTGGAGTTCATCTATTTTGTTGCCCTGCTCTGATACTGTTTTAGCTTGTTCAGCTAGTTGCATTCTTAGCTCAGCGATTTCAGCTTTCAGCTCTCTAATAACCATGAGATAATTAGTATTTCCTTCCATATTTTCATTTGTTGTTCCTGTATTTCTGATTATAATTTTTTCAAATTCTTTACTCACTCCAGTTATTATTTCCTTAGCTAATGTTTGGATGTTGAACTCGTTATTTTGTGCTTCACCCTCTGGAGGAATTTTAGCTGGACTCTTGTCCTGGTTAGATTCTCCAATATTTCTTCTTGTTGTTTTAACCATTTTATATATTATGAGTTCCCTTTATCAGTACTTTTCAAATTATTGATCACTGTTGCCTGGATTGACTTGTGTCTAAGTAAGTTAATTAAAGGGGTCACAGTGGTGGAAGTTAACAGTTGTTTCAATAGTATTTAAATCTCTTAGTTGGAGCTCAGTGGTTTAAAAGCCTCTTTTTTTTTTTCTTCCCTGTAGGCTATGGGAGCCTGAGAGCTTTTAAACTATCAATAGGCTTCAGCTTAATCACTGACTCCTGACCTAGAGATGAAGCAGGGTGTGGCAGAGATAATCCAGTGGTTATGCAAAGAGACTTTCACAGCCCCTCAGCTATGCCACCGAGGTATAGGTCTTCTCTTGAGTTTCCTGGTTAGATCTCTGTCCCCTGGTGTCCCTCCCTGTCACTGCTCCAGATTCTGAGGGTAGTAGCAATGGAGACTCAGAGTTCCACTTGGTGAGTCTCTGGGGAGTCCTTTCCTCCCTTAAGCTATCCCCTTGTTGGTGGATCAGACTGGAGGTAGTGTCTCAACTGATAAACTGCTGAACTGTTAGCAGTCATTTAATCTCTCCTTAGGCTCCTCTCACCAGCCACACGTGTTTGTACTCACCGGTGATTTACTGGGTTCCTGTGGTCATTCTAGTCCTGTCTTGTTTTGGTCCCGGGTGGTCTCCTTTGGTATTCCTAGTTGATCCAGGAGAGGAGAGGAGAGGAGAGGAGAGGAGAGGAGAGGAGAGGAGAGGAGAGAAAGCGATCTGCTGCTTGTAGCTCCGCCTCCGGAAGTTAATTTTTTTTTAAATTTATTTATTTATTACCTTTTGTTGCCCTTGTTGTTTTAATGTTGTAGTTATTATTGTTGTTGTTATTGATGTCATTGTTGTTGGATAGGACAGAGAGAAATGGAGATAGGAGGGGAAGACACAGAGGGGGAGAGAAAGACACCTGCAGACCTGCTTTACCGCTTGTGAAGCGACTCCCCTTCAGGTAGGGAGCTGGGGCTCGAATCTGGATTCTTAATCTGGTCCTTTGAACCACTTGTGCTTAACCTGCTGCACTACCGCTGACTCCCTTTGCTTAATTTTCATAGTGAGTCACACAGAAATGAAATCTTTGAAAGAAAACCAAAGGGCTAGGAGCTGGTTGTGGTGCACCCAGTTAAGTGTACACAGTATTAAAAGCAAAGACCCATGCAAGGATCTGGGTTTGAGTCCCTGGCTTCCCATCTGCATGGAGACACTTCACAAGTGGTGAAGCAAATATGCAGGTATCTCTTTCTTAATTCCTCTCTATGTCCCCTTCCCCTCTCAATTTCCTTCTGTCCTATCCAATAAAATGGGGGGGGGAGGCTGCCAGGAGCAATGGATTTATAGTGTTGGCACTGAGCTCCAGCAATACCCCCCTGGTGGCAAAAACCAAACCAAACCAAACAAAAACCCCTTGAAAACCAAAGGGCTTAGTCCCCAGGTTAGACATGCAGAGGTCTTGCACAGGCAAGGTATCTGGGCTGGATAGTTTCTGCTTTGTCATGCACATGCCCCAGGTTGGAGTCCATCTCCCACTATACTTCCATGCGGTGGTATCATTTCCCACTGTCTCTGTATCTCCCTGTATATCTGAAAAAGTCAACCCAGAGACAAACTAAATGCTTGGAGTCCAAGTGTGTAGTCATGCCTAACCATTTAAATAACCATTAGACTTTTTTTTTTTCTGTCTCCAGGGTCTCAGTGCCTGCACTACATATCCACTGCTCCTGTGGCCATTTTTTTTTTGACAGGACAGAGAGAAATTGAGTGAGGAGGAGAAGATAAGGAGAGAGAAAGATAGACACCTGTAGCCCTCCTTTACCACGTGTGACATGAGCCCTGCAGGTGGGGAGCTGGGATCCTTATGTGGGTCCCTGTGCTTCATACTATGTGCCCTGTACCCGGTACACTACCGCCCAGCCCCTCACTATCAGACAATTAATTAATTAAATAGAAATAGGCATGGGAGTCGGGTGGTAGTGCAACGTGTTAAGCGCACGTGGCACCAAGTGCAAGGACCGGCTTATGGATTCCAGTTCAAGCTCCCGGCTCCCCACCTGCAGGGGAGTCGCTTCATAGGTGGTGAAGCAGGTCTGCAGGTGTCTTTCTCTCCCCCTCTCTGTCTTCCCCTCCTCTCTCGATTTCTCTCTGTCCTATCTAAGAACGACTACAACAATAACTACGATAATAATTTAAAAAAATAGAGATAGGCAGAAAGGCCGCTAGTGTTAAAGAGACTACATCACCGAAACTTCTTTCAGTGTGGTGGTGGCCAAGCTCAAACATGGGTCATGTACATGACAAAACAATGTACTATTGTTATTAGACTTTTTCGTTTGCCACCAGGATTATCACAGGGATTTGATGCCAGCATTACAAATCCACTGCTCCTGGGGGCCAATTTTATTCCCTTCTTTTCTTTCTATTTTATTTGACAGGACAAAGAGAAATTGAGAGGGGAGAGGAGATAGAGACAGAAAGAGAGGCGCCTACAGGTCTACCTCACTGCTCTTGATGGTTCCCCTGTGCAGGTGGGCAGCGGGAACTTGAATCTGGATTCTTCTGCATGGTGATACACACACCTAGCAAGTTGTGCCACCAACTTTTCCCTACCAGAAAGGAAAATAAAATCAAAGTTTAAGACAAGCTGGAAGATTATTTTTTCATTGAAAATAAGTAATATGCCACCTGTTGGCAATAAAAAATTATGCTGTCTTGTTAGCTACATTGTTTCTAGTGTATATATAGTATCTAATGAAAGGCCTGTAAGATAGGTCATTGACTAGTTCTCCTACTGCTCCATACTGGCCGCCAGCTATAGACCAATTTCTCTCCTCTCCGTGTGTTACAAACTCCTTGAGAGGCTGCTTTTGTCACGTATTTCTCATCTTACAGAGAAATTCCTATCACCCGCCCAGGCTGGTTTCCGCCCAGGAAGATCTACCTGCGAACAAGCCCTGGCCCTCTCAACTTACATTGAAAATGGATTCCAGAAGAATTTAAAGACGGGTGCTGTCTTTGTTGATCTCACAGCAGCCTATGACACGGTCTGGCACTGTGGTCTCCTAGTCAAGATCTCAAGATGCCTGCCTCCATGGGTGGCCAACACTATATCGTTTCTTCTCCAAAACAGAAGATTCCGGGTGCATCTGGGTGACTAGTCTAGCAGATGGAGACCTGTCTCAAGTGGCCTCCCCCAGGGCTCTGTTCTGGCTCCTATGCTATTTAATATTTACATCAATGACCTCCCAGAAACTTCTTCAAGGAAGTTCATCTACGCCGATGACATCTGCTGTGCAACTCAGGCATCCAAGTTCGACATCCTCGAGGAAACACGAAAGACATGTCTCTGATATCTGATTACTGTAAAAAATGGCGACTAATCCCTAGCACTGCAAAAATGGTATCATCTGTTTTCCATCTACACCATGCCTCGGCCTCGCGTGAGCTTAATGTGCAGCTTGGCGGTACGAGAATCCGGCATGAAGCCCAGCCAGTCTATCTTGGCGTTACTCTCGATTGCACTCTGTCATTTCACAAACATCTCATAAAAACTGCAGCAAAGGTGGGCGCGAGGAATAACATCATTGCTAGACTGGCCAGATCCTCATGGGGTGTGAGCGCTTCTACACTACGACCATCATCTCTGGCATTATGCTATTCCACTGCAGAATACTGTGCCCCAGTATGGTTCCGTAGCCCCCATGTCCACTTGGTTGACTGCAAATTATATTCCTCCATGAGGATAATTTCTGGAACCATCCGTTCCACCTCGGTTCCATGGCTGCCAGTTCTTAGCAACATCGCCCCGCCAGATATTCGTCGGGATGCGGCATCATCTAAGTTCATTTCCCACGTTTACGCTCGACCGGACCTGCCAATATACGTGGATATCTTCGCCCACCCTGTCCAACGCTTGACGTCTCATCACCCAATCTGGTCCCCTACGCCTACACTGAACTTCTCTGTTCCAGTCTCTTGGAAACAGAGTTGGCAGTCAGCTGAGGTAAAGAACAAACACCTCATCACAGACCCCTGCGAGCGTCAACCTGGCTTTGACCTAGCACGTTATGATTGGGCCCTCCTCAATCGCTATCGAACAGGCCATGGCCGGTGCGCCGCCGCTATGTTCCATCGCTGGGGAGCCAGAGACTACCCGAACTGCCCCTGCGGCTACAGACAGACTATGACCCACATAGTCAATGACTGCCACCTCTCCAGATTCAAAGAAGGTCTCGAAACTTTACATCAGGCTCAACCTGATGCTGTTGACTGGCTACGGAAGAAGGAAAATGCTAGAAGAAGAAGAACTGCTCCATAGGGTATTCACATTACAGTGTCCAGAAAAGTTAAATCAGCCTCCCTTTCATTAATACTTAGTCGTCTTACTCCTCTGTTCTACTGGCTTTCCATGTACCTTCAGATTGATTATGGAGTTCTGGGAGAGCATAAATTGAAGGAAAATTTTGCTTTAATACCTGTGGAGGTAAGAGAGGGAGGTAGCCTAATGGCCACTGCACTGGTGACCTTTAGGATTGTGACCTCTCATTCACTGTGTCCATTGCTTTCGATTCTCTAGGACCTATAGGCTACTTGAAACTTGATCACAGCAAAATCATGACAACCTGTTTATAATATATGTCATAACCACTCATGGGATCTCTATTATGATGTATCTGTCTAGTTCAACAATCTCTCCTTGATGAGCACAAGGGGACTATGGTTCTCCAGTAGAATTGTAGGTCCCACAAAAGGGAATAAATAAATATTAAAAAAAAAAAGAATTGTAGGACCCATACTCCCAGAGTGGGAGAAATGTTAGGGGAAGATGACTAGAGAATGTTGAAGTCCAATTCTGTCAGGACCCAGAGAGAAGAGGAAAAAAGGAAAGGGAAGAAGTAATAGTGCGACTTAGAAAGGTAGAGAAGGGGGAGTTTGGCGGTAGCACAGCGTGTTAAGCGCTGGTGGCACAAAGCACAAGGACCAGTGTATAAAGATCCCAGTTCAAGCCCGGAGCTCCCCACCTGCAGGGGAGTTGCTTCACAAGCCTGACTTTTTAAAAAAATTTAATATTTATTTATTTATTCCCTTTTGTTGCCCTTGTTTTATTGTTGTAGTTATTATTGTTGTTGTTATTGATGTCACTGTTGTTGGATAGGACAGAGAGAAATGGAGAGAGGAGGGGAAGACAGGGTGAGAGAAAGACAGACACCTGCAGACCTGCTTCACCGCCTGAGAAGCGACTCCCCTGCAGGTGGGGAGCCGGGGGCTTGAACCGGGATCCTTCCACCGGTCCTTGCACTTTGCGCCACCTGCGCTTAACCCACTGTGCTACTGCCAGACTCCCCACAAGCGTGTCTTAAAGCATGTCTGTAAGGTGTCTTTCTCTCCTCCTTTCTCCCCTCCTCTCTCCATTTCTCTCTGTCCTATGCAACAACAACAACTACAACAATAAACAAGGGCAACAAAAGGTAATAAATAAATGAATAAATAAATATATTTTAAAAAGATAAGAGAAGGGGGCTAGGTGGTGGTGCACCTGGTTAAGTGTGCCCACTACAGTGTGAAAGGACCTGGGCCAAGCTCCTGGTCCTCACCTATAAGGGGGAAGCTTCATAAGTGGTAAAGCAGTGCTGAAGTAGTGCAGAAGTAGTGCTCTGCCTCTCTTCCCCTTCACTCTAAATTTCTCTGCCCTATCAAATAAAATAAAGCTAAAAAGTAAAATGAATAAAAGAAGGTAGGACCATAGGAAAAAATGGGCAAAAATATATATAGACAGATAATTACAGAAATAATTATAGAAATAATAGCAGGAGTGGGGGCAGGCGGTGATGCACCAGGTTAAGCACACATAGTACTTACTAAGCATAAGTAAGGATCCCTGTTTAAACCCCTGGTTCCCCATCTGCAGGTGGGTCGCTTCACAAGCAAGGAGGCAGGTCTGCAGGTGTCTTTCTCTCACCCTCTCTATCTTCCCCTCCCCTCTCAATTCCTCTCTGTCCTATCCAATAAAATGAAAAAAAAAAATGGCCATCAGGAGCAGTGGATTCGTGGTGCTGACACTGAGCCCCAGCAATAACCCTGGAGGCAAAGTACACACACACACACACACACACACACACACACGAAATAGTCAATTTGTATCTGTGACCTTGGAAAAACTACTGTAGTTTCCAATGAAGGGAATGAGGACACAGACCTCTTGGTGCGATCTGTGTTGAAATCAATATTAAATCACTAATAGTATTAATAAAAAGAATTGTAGGACCGCCCCCAAATAATAATGGCTGCCACTTGGAAGTGCTTGGTGTGCACTAGGTATTAGGCTCACCACTTTAATCTATATAACTCTATTATTTTATTTCCATTTTATGCGTGAAAGCAACTGAGTTTTGTGGTGAAGGTTTGTTCAGTTGTGGCATTAGGTGGTGTCAGGGATTGAGCCTGCTACTTCTGGGACCTCAGTTGTGCAAGGTGGTGCTCAAACAAGTCAAACTGTCATATACCCCTGTGACTCTTGCATGCTTATGTGAAATTTACATTTCAGAAGCACACCCTATAGAGCGTACGGATTATTATGTGCAAGGACTGGGCTTCAAGATCCAGATTTCCAACTGTGGTAGGGGTAGGGGAAAAGAGCTTCACAAATGCGGGAGCAGTTCTGCAGGTATCATCCTCTCTCTCCCTCTCCTTTCCACCTCAATTTGACTCTACAAAAATAATAAATAAGTGGTCCGGGAGGTGGCGCAATGGATAAAGCATCGGACTCTCAAGCATGAGGTCCTGAGTTCAATCCCTCGCTGCACATGTATCAGAGTGATGTCTGGTTCTTTCTCTCTCTCCTATCTTTCTCATTAATAAATAAATAAAATCTTTAAAAAATAATAATAAATAAAAGATTGCACATGATCAGCATCTTGTATTTTAGGCTGCAACCTTAGAGTAGTACAGTTAGGGCAGGAGTTTGCTTTGCAACTGGAAGGAGGGGTTTCTGGGCCTTTCTAGGTCGAGAGTGAAGAGTGTGTACAGCCAGCATGCAGATCCTAACTAGCCTTAGAAGAAAGAAGATGCTATGTCTCGCTTAAGAGCCTACTTGACTGGTGCTTGGCGGTTCAATCCCTGGAGCCCCAGGGAGCGGGCTGCCCGACTCCAAGATGGCGTCCGCAGAAACTGCCAGCTGCCAAGATGGCGGCGCGGGATCGCGCCCGCGCTCCCGGTTCTCTTCCCCAGCGGGTCTCGGCCTGAGAGCGCGAGTCGCATCTCTGTGCGCCGGTTGCCCTTCGGCCTGGGTGCTGGGCCCGGCCACTGTCCGGTCCGCACCATGCGGCTGCTCGGCTGGTGGCAGGTACTACTGTGTGTGCTGGGGCCTCCCGCCCGCGGCCTGGATGGTGAGTGGGGCCGGGGCCGGGCCAGGGCGGCCGCGATGGAGACGCCGTCTCCCCTGCGCGGCCCGCGCCTCTCCCCGCGGAGACTCCACCCTCTCCCGCAGCTCGAGGTCCGAGGTTTGGGGGTCACGGGGCGGGGCCACGTCCAGAAGGGTCTCCCAGGGTCCCCTCCGCGGTTGCGGGAATGGGGGGCCCCGCGCCGTGCGGGTCGCAGAGGCTGATCCTCCAGGCGCCGTGCTCGGTCGCTGCTGACTTTGCCCCCTCGGGCGCGAGGAGCTGAGCACAGAGCTTTTCACCCGGACTCGCGTCCTCCCATCAGAACCTGTGGAATAGGGACCGTAGTGTCTCCATCTTTTTTTTTTTTTTTTTTAAATTTTATTTTTGCCTCCAGGGTTATTGCTGGGGCTCGGTGCCTGCACCATGAATCCACTGCTCCTGGAAGCTATTCTCCCCTCCCCCCCCCTTTTGTTGCCGTGGTTGTTTTATCGTTGTTGTGGTTATTATTGTTGTTATTGATATCGTTGTTGTTGGACAGGACAGAGAGAAATCAAGAGAGGAGGGGAAGACAGGGAGAGAAAGATAAGTATCACTGCTCGTGAAGCGACCCCCCTGCAGGTGGGAGCTGGGGACTCCTTAAGCCAATCTTTGTGCTTTGCACCATGTGCGCTTAACCCACTGCGCTACCGCCCTACCCCTAGTTTTTCAATCTTACAGACAAGATGCTCAAGGGCGGAGGTAGATAGCATAGTGGTTATATTGAAAGATTCTTCTGCCAAGGGGCTCTGAAGTCCCAGGTTCAATCCCCCTCACCACCGTTACCGTAGTCCAGAGTTTAGCCATGAGCTGATTTAAAAAAAAAAAAAAAAAAGGAAGTGGGGCGGTAGCGCAGCAGGTTAAGCGCCAGTGGCGCAAAGCGCATGGACCAGCATAAGGATCCAGGTTCCAGCCCCCGCTCCCCACCAGCAGAGGAGTCACTTCACAAGTGGTGAAGCAGCTCTGCAGGTTGTCTATCTTTCTCTCCCCCTCTCTGTCTTCCCCTCCTCTATTTCTTTCTGTCCTAGCCAACAACGACATCAATAACAACAACGATAATAACTACAACAATAAAACAAGGTCAACAAAAGGGAATAAATAAATAAATATTTTTTAAAAAGCCTTGCTGAATAAGGAAAAAGAAAGTGGTCCTAAGAAAAAAGAAAAGAGAGCTATCCTAAAGAGTTGTAGGCTATTTTGTTTTTAATTTTTAAATATTTATTTTAATGACAGAGGGGAGAGAGGAAAGGTGTGCACTTTTGGTAAATGGCAGAGCCCGATTCTCTGACTCCAAAGCCTATGACCCTTGGCTAGGGAGACGTTGTAATGATTATGCAAACGACTTTCATACCTTAGGTTCCAAGGTCCCAGGTTCAATTTCCCCCCTCCACCACCATAAGCCAGAGCTGAGCAGTGCTGTCATGCCCCATTCCTTTCTCCCTTTCCCCTTCTGTCATTAAAATAAATATTTAAACATTAAAAACAAAACAAAAAAGCCTACAACTCTAAGATCTCTTTCTTTCCCTTAGGACCACTTTCTTTTTCCTTATTGTTCTTCCTGGACTCTCAAATTTCTTTTGTTTATTTCATATGAAGCAGAGAGTGTTTCATATGAGATAGAGAGAGAAGCCAGAGCACGACTCTGGTATATATACTGCAAATTCCTGGCTGTACCATTTCAGCTGTTTCTCTGGTTTCAAAAGTAGTGTTCTCCTTGAGCTGTTTCCCTGGTTTCAAAAGTATTGTTCTCCCATCTCCTTCTCTCTCTGTCTTTGTCTCTGTCTGTCTGTCTGTCTTTCTCTGGGTGAGGGGCATCCGTAGTGTCTCATGCATGCACAATTTCACTGTTCAGAGCTGATTTCCAGATAGAAACAGAGCGGCCTGGGTGAGATTTTGATCCTTGGCATTGCAAGTGCGAGAGGGTTGCTCAGGTTCTCTCTGTCGTGCAGTCTCTTTTACTAATAAATACATATTAAAAGAAGAAAAATAGAGGTGGGAGGGAGAGAGACATTATAGCGTCAATGCCCCTCCCCCGTGGCATCCTCTGATGTGTTATGCTGGGACTTGAATGTGGGCTGTAAACATCATGGCGGGGTAGACGCCCTACCAAGTGAGCTCTCTGGTTTGTGTATTTATTTATTTATTTATTTATTTATTTATTTAGTATGAGAGAAGGAGGGACGAGGAAGAGAAAGAAAGAGGGAGAGACAGACAGACACTGAAAAGAGACAGAGCATCACTCGGGCACATGCTATGGATTAACTTGGAACTTTATGTTACAACAGTATAAGCCATCTTCCATTGTATCTTTTAAAATAGTATTTGATTAAAACATTATCAATTAATAGATTGTAATTTTTTAAAAATATTTTATTTATTTACTAATGAGAAAGGAGGAGAGAGAGAAAGAACCAGATAACACTCTGGTACATGTGCTGCTGGGGATTGAACTCGGGACCTCATACTTGATTTATCCATTGTGCCACCTCCCAGACCACAATTTTTTGTTATTTTTAAAAAATATTTTGTTTATGAATGAGAAAGATAAGAGAGGGAAAGAACCAGTTATCACCCTGGTACATGTGCTGCTGTACAAGCTGGGACCTCATGCTTGAGAGTTCAGTGCTTTATCCACTGAGCCATCTCCCAGACCACTAGATAGTAATTATTTTAAGTAAATTTAATTAAAACAAATACTTAAAAAATTTATATATTTAATTTTGATAGAACAGGGAGAAATTGAAAGGAAATTGAAATTGATAGAGAAGGAGAGAGAGAGAGAGAGAGATCTGTAGCACGGCTTCACCTCTCTTGAAACTTCTCTCCTACAGTTGGGGACTGAGGGCTTGAACCTGAGTTCTTATACATGGTGGACGTGTGTGCTGTTTAGTGAAGTACATCACTGTCCAGATGCCTAAAGCAAATTTTAATACATTTCAATAATTATTTAAAATTGTATTAATTAAAAAACAGTAGTTTGAAAGAAAGAGAGAAAGGGAGAGTGAGTACCAGAAAAATCACTCTGGCACATGCAGTACTAGGGGTTAAATTTGGGACCTTATGCTTGGGTGTCAAGTGCTTTATCCATTTTGCCACTTCATGGGTCACAAATACTTATTTTATTTATTTCATATGAGGTAGAAAGAGAGCTTCACAGGAGAGAGAAGCCAGAGCAACACCCCAGTGTATGGGGCACCAGAGATCAAACCACAAACCTCAAGCATGCAAATTCTGAATTCTTCCAGTTGAGCTATTTGCCTGGCTGCAATCTCACATTTTTATTTATCACTTTTTTTTAATTGCCACTAGGGTTATTGCTGCCACTGCTCCCAGTGGCTACTATTTTATTATTATTTTTTTTTAATTGATAGGACAGAGAAATTGAGAATGTGAGGGGAGGTAGAGAAACACCTGCAGCACTGCTTCCCTCCTGTAGGTGGGACCCGAGGGCTTGAACCTGGGTCCCTGTGCATGGTAATATGTGCACTCAATCTGGGTGTGCCAACATCTGTTCCCTGCCCCATGTTCTTAAGAAGGTCATTCTTGCTTTTTTGAAGGGGGTGGATGGGGAAGACCACAGAGTAACTTCCCAGAGTAACTGCTGCTAGCTCAGGCATGCCCTGGGGGCCCCTTCAGGTGGGAAGGCAGCCACTGTGGAGGTAAGGCTGTGTTCAGGAGTGGTTTCCTCCCCATCACTCCTTTCAGACACTTTTCACAGAGCAAGGCTTTCCTGGCAGAGAAACAGCCTTCAGAACAGCTGTGAAGTAGCTGGAGTGGAATGCATAACCAGAGCATAACCGGAGCACTCTGGTGCCACCTGTGTGGACAGGCTGCATTACATGGCACCTGGTAGCAACACTGCCGATTGTACTCAGTCACAGAGCAAGGGGAAACCACTGAAGGAGTTTTAGGAGGGGAGCGACACAATCAGGTCCATCCTCAACTTGGGTTGCTGTGGGGAGCAAGATGTGGAGGGGAAATAGAGGACAAAATGGGGAGATTCTGTAGGTGTCTGTAGTATTGGTCTGGGTGAGATAATAGTGGCCTGGGTTGGTTTGTGAGTAGGGATGGTAGAATTGGTTGGGTGAGCCCAGAATGTGTCTAGTAAATAAATAATTAAAATTGGGCTAGGGAGACAGCATAATGGTTATGCAAAAAGACTTCCATGCCTGAGGCAGCAAAGGTCTCAGGTTCAGTTCCCTGCACCATCATATAGCAGAACTGAGCAGTGCTTTGTTTAAAAATAAATACATTAATTAAATAAAAGACAATTCTAGGACTTGGGTACTTGTTCTTCTATTTGATCATCATCATCACCATTACCACCAATGTTTATGGATTGCTTACCTTGTGCCAGGGATGATAGCTTTTTTCTTTTTTTTTTTTAAAAAAAACTAATTTTTCCTTTTTTAATATTTTAATTATTTACTTCTTAATTGGATAGAGACAAAGAGAACTCGAGAGGGGAAAGTAAGATAGAGATAGAGACAATGCACAAGGCTCCAGGTTCAAGTCCCTGGTCCCCACCTGCAGGGGGAAAGCTTTGCAAGTGGTGAAGCAGGGCTGCAGGTGTCTTTCTGTCTCCCCCTCTATCTCTCCCTTTCCTCTCAGTTTCTGGCTGTCTCTACCCAATAAACAAGTAGAGATAATAAAAAAATTAAAACTTGATACAGAGATAATAAAAAAAATTAAAAAGTGATACAGAGAGACACTTTCAGCCCTGCTTCACTGCTCATGAAGCTTTTCCCCTGCAGATAGGGACCAAGGGCTTGAACCTGGGTCCTTGTGCATGATAATGTGTGCGCTCAACCAGGTGCACCACCACCTGGCCCAATTAATTAATTAATTTACCAGAGCACTGCTCAGCTCTGGTTTATGGTAGTGTGGGGGATTGAATCTGAGACTTTGGACCCTCAGGTATGAGAGTCTGTTTGCATTACCATTATGCTATCTACCCTCACCCTATAGAATTTTTTCTTTTTTAATCTGTGAGCTTTTGCATTTTGGTGATACTTCCTTCATTTGTTACGTGAGCAGAGCTTTTTCTTTGTTTTTACCAGTCCAGTGCTCAGATCTGTTGGTAGTGCTGGGGATTGAACCTGAGACCTCTTTCATGCAAATCCTTTGTACTACCACTGTGCTATCTCCCCTATACTGATGATGATGATGATTATAATATTTTTGCCACCAGGGTTTATTGCTGGTGCTCAGTGTCTACAAGATGATGATTCATTTTATTGCTTCTGGTAACCATTTTTTTCCCTCCTCCTCCTCCTCCTCATTTCACTCTTCTTTTGATAAAGACTGAGAGAAATAGACAGGGGGTGATAGGGAGAGAGAAAGAGAAACACCTGCAGTACTGCTCCACCACTTGTGAGACTTCCCCCCTGTAGCTAGGGACTAGGGGCTTGAACCTGTGTTCTTGAACATGGTAACATGCGATCTCTACTGGGAATCTCAGAGAGTGAGAGGAAGGGTCTGGGGAGATGTCACGGCAGCACTCCACTGTTCATGAAACTCCCCCTTTTCATGGTCTTCCCGTCTAGTGGCTTGAACCCAGGTCCTTGCACGTGGTGACGTGTGTGCTTAACCAGGTGTGCCACCACCTGGCCCCTATCTTATTTTGTAGCTGCTTAACTTTTGAACATATGTAATCTGATTACAGTTACTGTTTGATAGCCTCATCTAATAATTCTGACATTTGTGCATGTTCTAGGTCAGTTTCAATTAGCTGATTGCTGCTCTTATTAATAGATCATATCTTCCTGCTGCTTCTCTGTTACCTGTGATTGGTTTTCAGACATGAATTTTACCTGAGTGCTATTTATTTTAGTGCTCCTATAAATCTTTTTGAGCTTTGTTCTAGGACACAATTATTTGAATATGGTTTGATCCTAGCTTTTTTTTTTATAAAAACTTTTTAATTATTATCTTTATTTATATTGGATACAGTCAGAAATCAAGAGGGGAGGGGGAGGTAGAGGGGAAGAGAGGCAGAGAGACACCTGCAGCACTGTTTCACCACTTGCAAAGCTTTTCCCTCTGCAGGTGGGGATTGGGAGCTTGAATCTGGGTCCTTGTGCACTGTAACATGTGCACTCAACCAGGTGTGCCACCACCGGTCTTGCTTATCTTATCTTATTTATTTATTATTTATTCCCTTTTTGTTGCCCTTGTTTTTTTTATTGTTGTTGTTATTGATGTCATCATTGTTGGATAGGACAGAGAGAAATGGAGAGAGGAGGGGAAGACAGATAGGGGGAGAGAAATATAGACACCTGCAGACCTGCTTCACCGCCTGTGAAGCAACTCCCCTGCAGGTGGGGAGCTGGGGGCTCGAACCTGGATCCTTACGCTGGTCCTTGCACTTTGAGCCACCTGCGCTTAACCCAAGGTGCTACCGCCCGACTCCCCTTGTTTATCTTTTAAGGTTTATTTTGATAGGACAAAGAGAAATTGAGAGGGAAGGAAGATAGAGGGAGAGAGTGAAAGAGACCTGTAACTCTGCTACACCACTCATGAAGTTTTCCCCATGTAGGTGAGAACCAGGGCTTGAACTCTGGTCCTTGAGTATGCTGACATGTGCACTTAACCAGGTGTGCACTGCCTGGCCCCTGATTCTAGCTTTTAAAAAATATTTATTTATTTATTGGATGGAGATAGAGAGAAACTGAGATGGAAGGGGGAGATGGGGAAAGAGAGACAACCTGTAGCACTGCTTTACTGCTCATGAAACTTACTCCACTGCAAGTGGAGACCAAGGGCTTGAACCTAAGTCCCAGAGCATTGTAACATATGCGCTCAACCAAATGCGTCACTGCCCACCCTGGTCCTAGTCTTTATTTTTATTTTATTTTATTTATTTTGCCTCCAGGGTTATTGCTGGGACTCGGTGCCTACACTATGAATCCACTGCTCCTGGAGGCTATTTTTTCCCTTTTATTGCCCTTGTTATCATTGTTGTTGTTATTGCTGTCATTGTTGGATAGAACAGAGAGGAATTGAGAGGGGAGGGGTAGACAGGGGGAGAGAAAGATAGACACTTACAGATTTACTTCATTGCCTGTGAAGCAACCCTCCCTCCTCCCACCCGCCACACACACACACACACACACACACACACACACACACACACACACACACACACACACACAGATGAGGAGCCAGGGGCTCAAACCTGGTTCCTTACTCTGATCCTTGCACTTCGTACCATGTGTGCTTAACCCACTGCGCCACTGCCCAGCCGCCCATCCTAGCTTTTAGAGTTTGCTAGATGGAAAGAGAATGATTTACTCTGGCGTAATTATATCCCACCACTGAGGCATGCCTCTTTTGTGTTCTCTACTTAGTGCCTCATGAATCAGGAAGTTTTCTAGTCATGGCCAGGGAGATGTGCATTGGATGATGCATTGGACTCTCGAGCAGGAAGTCCTGAGTTCAATCTCTGGCAGTACATGTACCAGAATGATGTCTGGTTCTTTCTCTGTCTCTTCTGCTATCTCTCTCATTAATAAATAAAAATCTTAAAAAAAAAAAAGGAAGCTCTTTAGTTTAACTCATTTGGACTGGCTCCATTCCTATCTCTGTTATTGTTAGGTACTGTTCCTACTAATCTTCTTGTGTCATTTTCTTTTTAAAGATTTATTTATTTTATTTAGTGACAAAGATGGGAAGGAGAGGGGCCAGGTAGTGGCACACCTGAGTTGAGTGCACATTACAGTGTGCAAGGACCCAGATTCAAGCCCCTGGTCCCACCTACAGGGGGAAGGCTTCACAAATGATGAAGCAGGTGTCTCTCTGTCTCTTTCCCTCTCTATATCCCCCTTCCTCATGATTTCTGACTGTCTCTACCAAATAAACAAAGAAAATAAAAAAATATTAAAAAAGAGAGAGATGGGAAGGAGAGAGAGACTTAGAACATCACTTTGGCATATGTGTTGCCGGGGTCTGAAGTCAGAGACCTCATGTATGTAGACCCATTTTTTAAAAATATTTTATTTATTTATTAATGAGGAAGATAGGAGGAGAGAGAGAAAGAACCAGACATCACTCTGGTTCATGTGCTGCCGGGGATTGACCTCAGGACCTCATGCTTGAGAGTCTAGTCCCTTAGCCACTGTGCCACCTCCTGGACCATTAAACCCGTTTTTTTTTTTTTTTTTAATTTAATTTTATTAATTTTTTTTTTCTTTTAACCAGAGCACTGTCATCTCTGGTTTATAGTGATGTGGGGATTGAACCTGGGACTTTGGAGCCTCAGGCATGAGAGTCTGTTTACATAACCATTATGCTATCTACCCCCACCCAACCCAATTCTCTAACCACTGTGTCATTCTTTCCCTGACCATGGTTAAGTTATTCACATGCATATGTTTATCAGTATATCTGGGGCCAAGCCTCCCCCTGCAAGTCACCAGTTTTTTTTTTTTCTCTCTCTCTCTTTATAGAGACAGAGAGAAACTGAAAGGGAAAGGGGAGGTGGAGGGAGGGAGGGAGGGAAAGAGAGAGAGTCCTGCAGCTCTGATTCTTCCCTATCGCAGCTAGGGACCAACCAGGGGCTGGAAGCTGGGTCTTTGCACACTGCAGTGTGTGTGCTCAGCCAGCTTGCTCTTATGCAGTTTTCCTGTCATCGGCATTCTGCTCTATAGAGCTTGAGCTTCCGTGGCCTCTGAACTTGCAGCTCCATCTGCTCAACCTCAGGGAGTTTGCTGGGCTCTGCCTGGCCACCCAGGCGAGAGTGACTGTAGGGTTCTTCCTTCTCATCTGCTCTCTGTTCTTTGTTGCCTGATAGTAGGTTTTCCTGAGACTTTGTTTCATACATTTGTCTGCTTTTTTAGTTGTTTCAAGAAGGGTAAGTCTGGTTCTTGTTAGTGAGAAACAGAATTCCCAGAGAAGGTTTTTGATTTGCTGAACAAGTCTGAAAATGTCTATGGAGCTATCCTTTGAGACTTGACACAAATGAGCATACTTTGGGAAACTTCCAGACTGCGGCCCAAGTCTGAGTCCTTCCCACTCTGGTGATATGCTGTTGGCATGGCAGAGCTCATTGCACAGCTGGAGGGTCCCTCTACCGCCTGCCACATGGTGAGCATGTCTGAGAGCAGCTGGTGGGGCCTGGAAGAGTCTGGCAGCTGCTTAGTTCATGAGGGTTGGAGGGCAGGAGTCACTGTTACAGAAGTGAGGAGAGACTGCTAAATGAATGCGTGAGACTGTCCAGGATACTTCCGTTAACCAGGCATTTCACCTTAGCCCTGCCTGGTGGCTCTGAAATGGTGGAAAGTTCTGTCCACATTGCGGCTGCCCCTCCACACATAAGCGCACCTAGCATCCCCACAGACAGCAGCGCAAGGGCCGTGGGCAGATCAGGGGCCAGAAGCCACCTCTGGAAGGAGCTGCTGTGTGGCTCCAGCAGTATTCCCCAGGCAGTGCCACCCAGAAAATCCCTCCCAGGAGATAGGAGGCCTTCTCTCCTAAACCTGGCTGTGCTGCATACTAGCCTTGTGCCCTGGGGCATTTTGCACAGAGCTGTATATCTGCCCACTTATTTATTTGACACCCATTAATCTAGTATCATCTTCTGACCATCTGTCATGACTTGGAGAATAGTGGGTGACTCTGGTAGTCTCGTGGGAAAAGCAATTAAAAAAAATTTATTCCCTTTTGTTGCCCTTGTTTTATTGTTGTAGTTATTATTGTTGTTGTTATTGATGTCATTGTTGTTGGATAGGACAGAGAGAAATGGAGAGAGGAGAGGAAGACAGATGGGGGAGAGAAAGATAGACACCAGCAGACCTGCTTCACCACCTGTGAAGCCACTCTCCTGCAGGTGGGGAGCCAGGGGCTTGAACCAGGATCCTTACGCTGGTTCTTGCGCTTTGCGCCATGTGTGCTTAACCTCCTGTGCTACTGCCCGACTCCCTGCAATATTTTTTTTCTTGCTCTGAAGGGGGCAGTTTCATCTTTGACGAGCACTGTATTCACTGGGGCTCACTTATTTGGGATTCATATGTGCCTGAATGTGCTGCTGTGTTTTAGTTGCAGAGGAAAGCGGTCACCCGTTGTCAGGGGAGCAGCCTGCAGCCCTGCTGCAGGCGGATTCTGGGTACATGGGTGAAGAGGAGTCTCCCCAGGACCCGACAGGCCAGGACCCATCTGCAGAAGTGGCTGGTGGGACAGTGCTGACTCTAGACACCAACAGAGACTCCACGGTGATGTTGTCTGTGATTCCTGGTGGGGACAAGGGCAAAATGATCCCAGAGACCAGTGGTGGCACCTGTGGGGCCGGAAGAGAAGAAGATTCGTGGTGCAATCTCCAGGAGAGCCTTTACTCAGTGGATGTTGCAGGAACCACCTTCCCGGACAGAGAAGAAGAGGATTACACGGAGCCAGAGGTGGCAGAGTTAGAAGTGGCCCCCACAGAGGACTCCAATAACACTGAGAGCCTGAAATCCCCCAAGGTGACCTGTGAGGAGAGAAATGTGACAGGATTAGAAAACTTCACTCTGAAAATTTTAAATATGTCACAGGTAAGAGCAACATATTGAACACTTCTGTCTTTTGTCAGTACATTGATTTTATGGTCTAATGATCAACTTTAAAATGGAAAGTCATAATCTTTATTGTATTGTTTAAGTGGGAAAGCACTGAGTGATTGCACCTGTAAAAATTGAGTTTGTTCTCAGATGTTTGTAGGGAAAAGAGATTTAATTAGTGTTTGTTTTTGACTTTCTTTTCTTTTCTTTATTTTTTTGATACAGACAGAGGCAGAGGGGGGCTGGGTGGTTGCCGGGATAGCCTGAGGGTACTTCTTCCCGAGCCGGTGCTCTCTGGGTTGGAGAGAACTCAACTGGAGCTGATCTAGGCTGCTGTGTGGGAGAGGGATCAGGAACGCGTGCTGCACCAACTTCCGCAGGAGATACACTCTGGAATTCTCGGAGCCGGAAAGCAATTTCCAAGTGTCTTTAATCAGAAGAGCAGCTGTTTTTATACTCTCCAAGTAGGGTGGAAACAGGATGTGATATAGAGAGGGTGGAGAGAAAAGTGACTGGTGAAAATCAGAGTGTGACAAGGAGGGGGCGGAACAGGCGAGAATCCTATAACTGAACCACCAATGCCCTGGAGTGCTTTATGTAAAAGTGATTTATGTAAATAGACCAAACCTTTGGATCAGTAAATCCCTATATAGCCATATGGATAAGAAGAAGCCAGGGGGAGATGGCAACTACCCAACATCTCCCCCTTTCTTTTTAACTTTTTGCCATAGTATCAGGAGTGTGGGGCACTTTGTGAGGCAGGGAGACTGATAAGAGGCACACCTTTTTTGGGGTTCTACTGTCCCTCCTTGCTCAACCTCTCCGTGGAGAGAGAGACTAACAGGATTGACACACCCCTCAGGCTCAAGCCCTTCCAAGCTCAACCATATCCTCACAATTCCCCAACATCTTATTCTTACTTAATGGCCATATATAACTGGGTCAATGTCTGTAAAAGGCTTCATCTCTGTCAGGGGAATAGCAGTGTAGGGGTGAACGGAAACCTGTTGGGAAGAAAGCAGAATGATAGTGTGTAAGTGTCTTCAAAAATAACTAGCACAAGACAGGGAGGGATAAGTAAGAGTAGCAAGAGACAGAGTGAGCCTGATGGGTGGAGGAGTGGGGGCCTGATAAGCCGAGGGGCTAGAGGGGTGATCTGGCATTGCAAAATCCCGAGTCAGCCTGCTACAGTCATTCTTCAAGAAGTCCAGGAGTATAAAAGGAGTGTCCAGCAAGTTCTATAGAAGCATCAGTCCAATGTCAACGGCCAGGAAATAAATGCCACACGTCTATCTTGATGGAGGAGGACGGCCACCGGAACTTTTCTTCTCTGTAGAGTGACCTGGAACCGCCAAAACATGATGGGCGAAACAGAAGCAGGAAGAGCAGACACCGATGGTTGAGAGAAAGGCAGTAGGAAAGTCTTGTCCTTCGGAGTCTGTGAATCAGGTTCTCCAGATCGTGTCAGGTCACATCATGGGTTTCTGGGGATGGCTGTAATTGTGGGTGATGTCAGAGGTCAGGGGTCCAAGATGGATTTCTGGGGATTCTATATGAGCAGATGCTTCTTTATGCGAAGGCTTGTCATAGCTGTAGTCAATTACTTATGAAAAAACTTTGTAACAAATTAGAAGTTTACTACAATTGATAACTCAATGATTATAACTGGTTTAGGTATCTTTATAATTTTGTGTAAAGGTCATCTTACGTGACCTCATGTAGCAGTCTTTATATAGCAAAGTTTTCATACCGAGTTTAAGTTACATATATTGATTCTTGACTATTTTTACATTGGGTTTTTAAGCAAACTCAGGTTACTAGAGTTAACACATTTTAGTGACAATTTTTTTTTTTTTTTGGTACATTTACAATATCAGATTGATGCCAAATTTGTTGTGGATTAATTTCCACAAGATAGCTTACAGGACATTTTTGGGGGCCCTCCAAAAATGTCCTGTATAGAGAATTTGTATTTTAACTTAGGAGATGATGAATTGTCACATTGAATATTTAGAGTTTTACCTTAAACACTCAGTTACTTAAATGAATTGATTTTACCTCTTCTCGTAAAAATGTAACTTCGAAGTTACGATTTAACTGTCAAGTTAATGTTTACCAAACTTGAAACACGCATATTAAACATATAGTTTATAACACACAGGAGGAGAAAAACTTGTAAATAAGATATATCATTTCAAATGTGAATTTAGAACTACTGTCATAGTTGAACCATCTTTACTCACACAGTTTAAGACTAAACATTTCATATTGATATCAAGACTTAAAAAAGAAATCAAAAGGGGGAATGAACAATTTTTGGACTGTTTCTGGACGTCTCCAGAAACCATGGCTGCGTCCAGCCGTTTGATATAAAGTCAGTTAACTTTCAGAGTACTCTGAGCACAATGGGTCATACAAAAATTTTGGTCACTCAACTCACTCAATTTTTTTTTTTTTTTTTCACTCACTCACTCACAAAACACAACTGGCCAGTCATAGCATAAGACATTCATTTGGGGGGGGGGGAGAGTTCTGTGAATCAGATTTTTTTTTTTTTTTTTTTTGATTCTGCCATGCTGTATTATGGATCCTGGGGTGCATCCTGTAGCCAGTCCTCTTGCAGCCAGTCTTCTTGCAGTGTTTCTTGTTCTTCAGGGATATCAGCACCATCATGTGGGTATTGCCGGACATGGCGGGCAGGAACCCAAACAGGCTTGGAGTAATTTTGTGGAAAAATACATGCGAAACCCCTCCCCATAGTCAACAGGGGGTCAGGTCCTTTCCAAATTTTATCAAGTGGGTCTTTCCATTTGACTTTAATAGTTGGGAGGGTGGGTGGTGTTTGCCAATGAAGAATTATAGGAGGTTGGTCGGAGTTTTTGTAAATATTAAAGAGATTTAATGTAGTTAAGGCTTTTGCCAGCTGGATATTAGGGGGGTAAATTTCCCCTTTTTCTTTATTTAATTGAGCCTTAAGAGTTTGATGGGCCCTCTCAACAATGCCTTGTCCCTGTGGATTATACGGAATGCCTGTAGTATGAGTAATGTTCCAGAGGGAACAAAAATCTTTAAATTGTTTGCTGGTAAAAGCAGGTCCATTATCCGTTTTAAGTTGAAGAGGTAAGCCCATTACAGCAAAACAGGAGAGCATATGGCTTATAAGCTTTTTTGAGTTTTCTCCAGTTTGAGCTGTAGCCCACATAAACTTAGAGAAGGTATCAATTGAGACGAACACATATTTTTGTTTGCCAAAGTTAGGTATGTGGGTAACATCAATTTGCCAAAGAGCGTTGGCTTTTAAACCTCGAGGATTAACCCTTAGAGTCTGAATAGCAGGTGTTTTGATTAGACCTGCACAGGAGGAACATGTAGCAAGAATACGTTTTAACTGTGGCAGAGGAATATCAGGAAATCGAGCTCGAAGACCTTTAAGATTAACATGGGTTAGGGAATGAAAGTCAGCAGGATTAGAGACAGAGGCTAGGAGAATTCCTGTGGAGGCAAGGCGGTCAGCTGCAGCATTCCCTTCAGACAGGGGACCAGGAAGAGGGCTGTGGGAATGTAGGTGCTGAACATACAGTGGATGGGTTCGAGAACAGAGCATAGAGGCAATTTGAATTAAAAGAGGAGAAAGTGGGTTGTCATCAATTCTTACATAAGATCGAGCCAGCCATGGAAGTAAGGTAACAGTATACACACTGTCAGAAAAAAGGTTGAAGGATTCTGGTACAGCTTTTAATGCAAGGAAAACAGCATAAAGTTCTTTGTACTGAGGGGAATTATCAGGAAGTTCAGTAAAGAGAGGTTTGGGGTATTTCTGGTCTGGATAATATATAAGGGCAGCAGCTCCCTTTTTTCCACCATCAGTGAACACTGTAGGAGCAGAGGGGATGGGATCTCGAGAGAAAAGTTTAGGTACTAGTAGAGGCAACAGAGGTAAAGAAGCTATCAAATTATTAGAGGGAAAATGATTATCTAATTGTCCTGGAAAACCCATTAAACTTATGGCAAAACGAGAATGGTGGCGTATGAGCCATTCTGTATCAGTGAGAGAAAAGGGAAGAATGATTGAATCTGGTTCCCTTCCTAAGACCTGAACTGATCTGTTTCTTCCTTGGCGAACCATAAATGCTAAGGCATCAATCTTGGTAAGGAGTCTTGGAGCTCCGCCTACTGGCGTATGAAGGCATTCGAGAACGCCATGTTTCTGCCACAATGCCCCCACTACCGTGGGGGTGGAGTTAAAGATTAGAAGATTTACTGGAGAGGAGGGGGAGAATCGAACGAGGTGCATGTCCTGGAGAGCCTGGTTAACTTTTTCCAGAGCCAAGGATGCTTCGGGGGTTAACATACGCTTTGAGGAGGGCTATTTGTTTCGTTTTAACAGATCGAACAGTGGTTGCAGGCAGCTCGTAGGCAGATAAAGATACTGCCTAAGCCAATTCAAATTTCCAAGAAAACTTTGTAAAGAAGCAAGAGTGAGATTAGAAGGAAAAGTAACACAAGGTTTTAAAGGACGAATCTGCGTTAGGGAAATCTCTGAGCCTAAGAAAGATATTGGAGGGATTAGTTGTATCTTCTCAGGAGCTACATTAAGTCCACTTCTCTTTAAGGAAGGGATTAGAAAATCACGTAGGGCGGAGAGATCTGTATCTAATTCTCCCCATATTAACACGTCATCCATATAATGAAAAACCTTAAGGCCCTTATGAATATATGGAAAAAGGGCAGATTTAACAACCTCTTGACAAATAGTAGGACTATTAGCCATGCCCTGGGGCAGTACCACCCATTCAAATCTATCGGCAGGGCTGGCATTATTAATAGAAGGAACAGAGAAAGCAAAACGTTTACAATCTTGTGGGTGTAAGGGAATAGAGAAAAAACAATCCTGTATATCAATAGCTATGATTGGAATTCCTGTGGGAATTGCGGAAGCAAGAGGCAAACCCCTTTGGGGGGAGCCCCAAACCTGCATGGTTTTATTAACTGCACGAAGATCTTGGAGGAGGCGCCATTTTCCTGAGCGCTTTTTAATTACAAAGACTGGAGTATTCCATGGGCTCCGAGAATGACGAATGTGTCCCAACGATAACTGCTCTTGGACGAGTTTTTTAAAAATTTCTAGCTTCTCCCTAGGCAAAGGCCACTGTTCCACCCAGACAGTCTCATTAGAAAGCCAATCTAAGCGGGGAGTTCTGTTACGAACAGTGGCAGTTAGTATTGGGGGTGCTGGTTGGGTCTAGCAGTCTCACAGGAGTGAGTGTGGTGTCCTGCAGAGGTGTCTGAGGATATCACTACATCTAAAGATTCCAGCAAGTCTCTTCCCAATAAATTGGTGCTTATATCAGCTATTAAAGGCTGAAAGCGTCCGGTAGTCCCTTCTGGATCTTCCCACACAAGGGAATCTCGTGTGCGGAATGCCTGAGTCAATCCTCCAACACCATGTAAGCGTGGTCCTGGGAGGAGTTCCCAACTCTGGGGAACCTCTGCTTGTCTTAATATTGTCTTATCTGCTCCCGTGTCAATCAAACACTTAAAAGGAATATTACCAATCTTTACTGTCATAGTTGGGTGACCCCTTTCTAAAACAGGGGTGGTCCATAAAATCTCAGGCTCTGAATTCGAGCTGTTCTCTTGCTCCAGCCGGTTATTTCTATGCTGGAAGTTCCCACATACCACGGGTTCCTCCTTCTGCTCACCCTCTGTTATTGTTACTTGGCGTGGTGGGTATAGCGACGGATTGGGTCCCAAGCTGGGCTTCTGTTTGTGGAAGAAGGGCACAGCACCAAGCGGGCGACCTGCTTCCTTCCCTCTTGGGGGCGGGGCTAAGGGAAGCCCCATACCTAGTTTAAATCCCTGTTTACATTTGGCAGAGGCGTGCCGTTCCTATGGAACCTTGACCAACAATCTCTCCTCCAGTGAAATCCTTTCTGGCATCTGGGACAAGGCATTCGTGGTCTCTGATTCCCTGTCTGGAGGTGGGGTTGCCCTGATTGGAGGCGGGGTTGCCCTGACTGGAGGTGGGGTCGCCCTGACTGGAGGCGGGGTCGCGGTCTATTTTCTGGACATTGGTTACGCCAATGCCCTTGGCGACCGCACTGAAAGCAAGCTCCTTTTTGCTTATGTAAGGTAGCTGCATAGGCCTGTAACATAGGTCCTTGAAAAGAGCTTGATCTGAGATCCTGTGTAGCTAGAATCCAAGTATCTGGGTGTTCATTTTTAAGAGTGATACAGGCCTGTCGAAAATGCGGAAGCATTCCATCCCAGACTATGGATCGCAGAAGGAGAAAACGAGCGTCAGGATTATAAATCTTCCTTTCCAAACTCGACTGGACCCTGGCAATGAATTTAGCGAGGGATTCATCAGGTTCTTGTTGCAGGGAGAGAATGGGGGCTAGGCTGCTCCCATGGGTGGTGTTAATCGCTCCCATGCTTTTAATGCACACAGGCGTACTTGATCAAAATACCCCGCTGGAAACTTGGCTTCCGCCTGTTGAATCCCTGTTTCTAATTGGCCTGTTCCAAACAATGCATCAAAATTACCCTCTGGCTGATTTTGAATATTTTTCCGCGATTGTTGTAAACATTCATCGCGAAAGAATGCCTCCCATTGCAGGAAGAGGGGGCCTGGGAGCGTAGCACGAGTCATATCTCTCCAATCTTGAGGGGTATTAAGGTTCTGAAGCAGGCCTTGTAAAATGGACCTGGTCCATGGGGCATGAACACCGTCATCTTTGATAGCCTGGCGTAGTTCCTTCAGGTCTGTGGCGGAATATGGATACCAGGCCTGAGGTTTTTGTCTATTGGGGGCAACATTGACCGGAAATGTGTGGACTTCTTCTGATAAGTGTGTAGCGGTAGGAGGAGTCACTGAAGTGGAAGCTTCTGGACAAGTGGCTGAAGAAGTGGTTTTGGAGGCTACAGGAGAATTCGGACATGTGTCTATCAAAACAGGGTGGGGGTGAAGAAGCAGCCGTGGAGGCAGCACGTTTCTGCCAAAATGGGGGTGGCCGAAGAAGTGGCTGTGGAGTCCAAAGGAGAATTCGGACACGTGTCTGCCAAAATAGGGGCCTCAGGGCAAGATGCCAAAATAGGGGCCTCAGGGCAAGATGCAGAGGAATTAGGGTGGGTCAAGATCACAACAGGCCTTTGCTTCTTCTTGTTTTTAAGGTGCTGGTTAAGTTCTATGATTACTTCCTTTATCTCTTGGACCTCAGCCTCTAGTTTCTTAAGCCTTTTGAGAGGTTGCCCTATATATCCCTTAAAAGCTGCTATGATGATCAACAGGATATAAGGTGAAGCCCCGAGAAAAATGTCCCAGATATATAAAAATTGTATACTGGAAAAAGAATGCAGGATTTGGAAAAGATTTTCCATGGTGGAAAGATCTCCGGAAAACAATAAAAAAGAAAAAAAATCACAGTGCCTTAACACAATATTACAGATACCCAAAAGGTGTGTACTTATCTAAGATGTCTTCTTGTAAATCTGCTGCTTACGGGTCCCTGTTCCGGGCGCCAGATGCCGGGATAGCCTGAGGGTACTTCTTCCCGAGCCGGTGCTCTCTGGGTTGGAGAGAACTCAACTGGAGCTGATCTAGGCTGCTGTGTGGGAGAGGGATCAGGAACGCGTGCTGCACCAACTTCCGCAGGAGATACACTCTGGAACTCTCGGAGCCGGAAAGCAATTTCCAAGTGTCTTTAATCAGAAGAGCAGCTGTTTTTATACTCTCCAAGTAGGGTGGAAACAGGATGTGATATAGAGAGGGTGGAGAGAAAAGTGACCGGTGAAAATCAGAGTGTGACAAGGAGGGGGCGGAACAGGCGAGAATCCTATAACTGAACCACCAATGCCCTGGAGTGCTTTATGTAAAAGTGATTTATGTAAATAGACCAAACCTTTGGATCAGTAAATCCCTATATAGCCATATGGATAAGAAGAAGCCAGGGGGAGATGGCAACTACCCAACAGGTGGTAGTGCATTTGGTTAAGTGCATACAATTTGGTTAAGTGCACAAGGACCCGGGCTCAAGCCCCCAGCTCCCCACCTGCAGGAGGGTCGCTTCACAAGCGGTGAAGCAGGTTTCCAGGTGCCACTCTTCTCTCTCCCTCTCTGTCTTCCCCTTCTCTCTCGATTTCTCTCTGTCCTATCCAACAACAGCAATAACAACAACAGTAACAACAAGGGAAACAAATGGGAAAAATGGCCTCCAAGAGCAGTGGACTTATAGTGGAGGCACAGAGCCTTAGCGATAGATACCTCTATGGGGAAAAAAAAAGGAAGAGATAGAGAGGGAGAGAGACCCCACCTGCAGAGGGAAAGCTTCTCTCCGTCTCTCCTCTCATCTTCCCCTCCTCTCTCAATTTCTCTCTGTCTCTGTCTAATAAATAAAATAAAATAGATACCTGCAGACCTCCTTCATGGCTCACAAAGCTTCCCCCCTGCAGGTGGGGGACTGGGGAGTTAAACAGGGGTCCTTGCACATTGGTTTTTTTTAAAATTTTTATTTATAAAAAGGAAACACTGACAAAACCCGTAGGATAAGAGGGGTACAACTCCACACAAATCCCACCACCAGAACTCTGTACCCCATCCCCTTCCCTGATAGTATTTCTATTCTTTATCCCTCTGGGAGTATGGACCCAGGGTCATTATGGGATGCAGAAGATGGGAGGTCTGGCTTCTGTAATTGCTTCCTCGCTGAACAAGGTTGATCCGTACTCCCAGCCTGTCCCTTTTTCCCTAGTGGGTGGGGCTCTGGGGAAGCAGGGCTCCAGGACACATTGGTGGGGTCGTCTTCCCAAGGAAGTCTGGTTGGCATCATGGTAGCACCTGGAACCTGGTGACTGCTGCAGTCTTGCTCCAGCCTGTGGTGTCCCCACATTGTGGCCCCAGCGTCAGCTCCTCCTCCTGTGGGTACATCCAGGATTACCATCTGGGCAGTAGGTGCTGCAGCGCAGATGTAGAAGTCTCTCTTGGGTCATCAGGTTCTTACCCCACCATCAGTGCTGCCAGTCCCAGGCCCAGGGCCCTAGGGGAGTCGATAGAAGGGGCTCCTTTCCCACCAGAGACCTACCTGGACAGCAGGCAGGAGGTTGTGCCCACAGTAGAGCCTGGGCATGTGGCCAGGCTGCAGGTCCTTGTGCATTGTAATATGTGTGCTCAACCAGGTGTGCCACTGCCTACCCATTTTATTTTAATGAGAGATACTGAGAGAGGTCAGAGCACTGTGCAGCTCTAGCTTATGATGGTGCTCGGGATTGTACTCAGGACCTTGGAGCCTCAGGCATGAAAGTCTTTTGCATGCATATCCAGTTTGCAGTCTCCCTAACAGTGGAAGCTGCTTTAAAAAAAAAAATTAGGGAGTTGGGCAGTAGCGCAGTGGGTTAAGTGCACATGGCGCAAAGCTCAAGGACCGGCATAAGGATCCCGGTTCGACCCCTGGCTCCCCACCTGCAAGGGAGTCGCTTCACAGGCGATGAAGCAGGTCTGCAGGTGTCTGTCTTTCTCTCCCCCTCTCTGTCTTCCCCTCCGCTCTCCATTTCTCTCTGTTCTATCCAACAATGACATCAATAACAACAATAATAACTACAACAATAATAAAAACAAGGGCAACAAAAAGGAAATAAATAGATATTTTAAAAAAAGAAAGCCTTTAAGAAAAAAAAAGTTTATTCATTGATTTACTGATTTAATAATGACTGACAAGACAGTAAGATAAGAGGGGTACAATTCCACACAATTCCTACCACCAGAGTTCTGTATCCCCTCCCCTCCACTGGAAGCTTTCCTATTATTTATCCCTCTGGGAGTATGGACCCAGGATCATTATGGGATGCAGAAGGTGAGAGGTCTGGCTTCTGTAATTGCTTCTCCACTGGACATGGGTGTTGTTGTCAGGTCAGTCCATACCCCTAGCCTGTTTCTAATTTTCCCTAGTGGGGCAGGGTTCTGGAGAGGTGGGGTTCCAGGGTACACTGGTGAAGTCATCTGCCCAGGGATGTCAGTTTAGTGTCGTGGTAGCATTTGCAACTTGGTGGCTGAAAAGCATTAAGATATAAAGCAGAACAAACTGCTTAATAAACAGGAAGCTAAAGGTAAGAAAATAGCAGACGAGGGGTCAGGTGGTTGTGCACCTAGTTGAGTGCACTTTATTACAGTGCTCAAGGACCCAGGTTTGAGCCCCTGGTCCCCACCCGCAGGGGGAAAGCTTTGTGAGTGGTGAAGCAGGGCTGCAGGTGTCTCTCTGTCTCTCTCCTCTGTTGCCCTCTTGATCTCTGGCTGTCTCTATCCAATAAATAAAGATAATTAAAAAAAATAAAAACAAAGAAAATAGCAGATGAGATTTGGGGGGGTCTCCATTTTGGGAAAAGCTAGTTCATTTATTTAATAGCTGTGGAAACTGTTTTGTTTTTTTTTTGCCTCCAGCATTATTGGTGCCTGCCATTATTATTGCTTGGTACCTGCACTAAGGAATCCATTTGTCCTAGTAGCCATCTTTTTTTTTTTAATTTAATTTATTTATTAATGAGAAAGGTAGGAGGAGAAAGAGAAAGAACCAGACATCACTCTGGTACATGTGCTGCTGGGGACTGAACTCAGGACCTCATACTTGAGAGTCTAGTGCCTTAGCCACTGTGCCACCTTTAGCCACTGCGCCACCTCCTGGACCACAGCCATCTTTTTTTTTTTTTCCATTGTTGTTATTGCTGTTATTGTTGTTCTTGCTGGATAAGACAGAGAGAAACTGAGAGTGGAGGGGAAGACGGGGAAAGACAGACACCTGCAGATCTGCTTTACTGCTTGTGAAGTGACCCTCCTGTAGGTGGGGAGCCGGGGGCTCGCTCAAACTAGGATCTTTGTGCACGTCCTCGTGCTTCATACTATATGTGTTTAACCCAGTGCGCTACTGCCTGGCCCCCTAGAAGCTGCTTTTTATTTATTTTTTAAAATTATCTTTATTTATTGGATAGAGACAGTCAGAAACTGAGAGGGAAGAGAGGGATAGAGAGGTTGAGAGACAGAGAGACACCTTCAGCACTGCTTCACCACTTGTGAAGCCTTCCCCCTGCAGGTGGGGACTGGGGGCTCGAACCTGGGTCCTTGCACATTGTAACATGTGCGCTCAACCAGGTGCGCCACCACCCGGCCCCAGAAGCTGCTTTTTAAACAAGGGAATGTACAGCACTTTGAGAAGCATTCTTAGTGACCTCTCCACCGCACCTCCTCTTATAGGCACTGGTTCTGGCCTCATATTCTCCTTCTGTCCACCTGGTAAACACTGTGCCTCAGCTCTGCAAGACTGCTCCTAAGGTGTCACATTGCACCTGGAGGTACACTGTAAGCAGTGAGAGTGCTGATAGGGATGGCAGTCCAGGGTCGGGTGGTAGCGGAGCGGGTTGAGTGCATATGGCTCAAAGCGAAAGGACCAGAGTAAGTATCTTGGTTTGAGCCCCTGGCTCCCCACCTCCAGGGTGGATCGCCTCACAAGCAGTGAAGCAGGTCTGCAGGTGCCTTTCTTCCCCTCCCCCCCCCCCGTCATCCCCTCTTCTTTCGATTTCTGTCTGTCCTATCCAACGAAAGCAATAACAACAACGATAATCAACAAGGGCAACAAAAGGAAAGAAACAGCCTCCAGGAACAGTGGATTCGTGGTGCAGGCACCGAACCTCATCCATAACCCTGGAGGCAAAAAAAAAAAAAAAGTGATGGGGATGGCATTCCCTTGATTTTAATCGATGACCACAAATTAATATGTACTTAACAGCAGCAAGGGAACCTGACGTGTATGATTTTACCATTACTGGGTAGAGTTTTTCACTGCTTTTACTTAAGATAAAGAGACAGAGAGATAGGGAAAGACATCACAACACTGAAGTTTTCCCTAGTGCAGTAGCACCTCCTATGTCATGCTGGAGCTTGAATGCAGGCCATGTGCATGGCAAGGCACATTCTACCAGATGAGTTGTCTTCTGGCCCCTGGCCACATGTATTGATTTAACTACTTAGTCAACTCTTGGCTCAGCTGAAATGATAGTTTGCTGAGGTCTTAGAGCTTTAATAATACTGTTAAACAGTGCGAGAGGCATAGTCCAAGGGCCAAGGCAGTGGCCTATATACATTTTGTATTATATTTTGTATTCAATTAAGTATTGAAATAGTGCAATAATACTATAGCACACCTTAGAGGAAAGTTTATAACCTGTCATTCGGTGACACCTTACTGCCAACTCATGGATTACTTGGTTTAAAACCCAAGTGGTTGCTAGGTGTTGGTATGCTTTTTTTTTTTTTATTGTTATAGTTATTATTATTGATGTCGTCGTTGTTGGATAGGACAGAGAGAAATGGAGAGAGGAGGGGAAGACAGAGAGGGGGAGAGAAAGACAGACACCTGCAGACCTGCTTCACCGCCTGTGAAGGGACCTGCCTGCAGGTGGGGAGCCGGGGGCTCGAACCAGGATCCTGACGCCGGTCCTTGAGCTTAGCGCCACCTGCGCTTAACCCGCTGCGCTACAGCCCAACTCCCGTTGAAAACCCCTTCTGTTTCATTGGTTTAATCCCCCCTGTTTAACACTGTATTCTATTTACATAACCACTGTTAACTAAGCACTGCTCTGCCTGCAGGACATTGGTTTAATCCCCACTATTCATGATGTCTTTTTGCTCTGCCCCCTCTTGTAGTACACCCTGATTTCCACCAGTCTCTTTTCGCTCCACCCTCTCTACGTCACATCCTGTTTTCACCTTGCTTGGCGAGTATATATAAGGACAGGATTGTGATTATAGTTTAGATAGCTTAGATTGCCCTGCGTTCCACATGAATAAAGAGATACTGCTTCCCAGCTCAGCCACGAGTCTCTGGTCGTCTGTCTCCTGCCTGAGAAGCTAGCCCGACAGCTAGGGGGACATTTGTCTTGTTGCTCCACCTCTTTCCCTGGTAGCAGCAGTACTGATTGGTTTTTGTGTATCCTTCATGTGTCTGTTGCTGACTTTGACCCTTGTCCCTTTTCCCATAGGACCTGATGGATTTTCTAAACCCAAACGGCAGCGACTGCACTCTCGTCCTGTTCTACACCCCTTGGTGCCGATTTTCCGCCAGTCTGGCCCCACATTTTAACTCTCTACCCCGGGCCTTTCCAGCTCTTCACTTTCTGGCACTAGATGCATCTCAGCATAGCAGGTATCCTGTTTCATGGGTTTATATCTCATCCTTCTGGACAGTGGTCACTGCGGTTTAGAGCTGGCCACTGTTTCTGTTAGAAGCAGTGGCTAACGGCCAGAGTTTGAAAACAGGACTGAAGGAAGGGAAAGGCAAGTGTAAGCAGTGAGTGTTGTCAGAGTCCTGTGGGAGCTGATGGTATCTCTTTCTACAGGCTGCTGAAGAAGAAACCACAGTTGTCTATGTGGTGAAGAAAAAAAAAGGGGGGGGTTGGGCAGTAGCACAGCGGGTTAAGCACACGTGGTACAAAGCGCAAGGACCGGAGTAAGGATCTTGGTTCAAGCCCTCGGCTCCCCACCTGCAGGGGAGTCACTTCACAGGCAGTGAAGCAGGTCTGCAGGTGTCTGTCTTTCCCCCTCTGTCTTCCCCTCCTCTCTCCATTTCTCTCTGTCCTATCCAACAGCGAATGACATCATCAACAACATTAATAACCACAACAAGGGCAACAAAAGGGGGGAAAAATGGTCTCCAGGAGCAGTGGATTCATGGTGTAGGCACTGAGCCCCAGTAATAAGCCTGGAGGCAATTAAAAAAAAAAGGGAGAGGAAGGGAGAAAGGTAGGAAGAAAAGGTGGCTCTGCCTGGTAGCCGGACTTTTAGGGGTCTGACTAGAATGAATTAACAAAATCAGGGGGCCAAGTGGTGGCACATCTGATTAAGCACTTACAGTGCGCAAGGACCTGAGTTCAAGCCCAATTCCCCACCTGCAGGGAGAAAGCTTCGAGTGGTGAAGTAGGGCTACAGATGTCTCTCTATCTCCCCTTTTCAGTTTCTCTCTGTCTCTCTATAATAATAATAATAATAATAATAAAATTGGGGGCAGGTAGTAGTGCACCAGGCTAAGCACATACAGTGCAAAGAGCAGGCATTGGCACAAGGATCCCACTTCCAGCCCCTGGCTCCCCACCTGCAGGAGGGTCGCTTTGCAAGCAATTAAGCAGGTCTACACGTGTCTATCTTTCTCTCCCCCTCTCTGTCTTCCCCTCCTCTCTAAATTTCTCTCTGTCCCATCCAACAAGAACAATGGGGAAAAAAAAAGACCTCCAGGAGCAGTGGATTCCTAGTGCAGGTACCAAGCCCCAGCAATAACTCTGGAGGAAAAAAAAAACAAAAACAAACAAAACCCCCAACAGAGTTGCATGTGGCTTTTTATTGCAGTGTAGGTCTCTGCTCTGGGCAATGTCACTCTTAATTACCTCTACTCTGTCCCCTTAGGATTTCTTTCTTTTTTATTAAGGAATTATTAAAAATCTTTATTTATTTATTGGATAAAGACAGCCAGAAATCAAGAGGGGAAAGGGAGATAGAAAGGGAGACAAAGAGACACCTGCAGCACTACTTCACTACTCACAAAGCTTTCCCCCTGTACATGGAGACCAGGACCTTGAACCCAGGTCCTTGTGCACTGCAATGTGTATTCTCAACCAGGTGCACCACCAATCAGTTCTAGATTAAAAAAAAATTATTATTACCTTTATTTATTGGATATAGACAGCCAGAAATCAAGAGGGAAGGGGGTGATAGAGAGATAGACACCTGCAGATCTGTGTCACCACTTAGGAAACTTTCCCCCTATAGGTGGGGACCGGGGGCTTGAACCTGGGTCCTTATGCTGGTAACATGTATGCTCAATCAGATGCACCATCACTTGGCCCCTCTGGATTTCTTTCTTTTCTTCCTTTACCTCTTTTCCTCCCTCTACCCCCTCTTCTTTTTTCTTTTTGGATAGAGACCGAGAGAAATTATGAGGGAAGGGGAAGGCAGAGAGGGAGAAAGAGGGACACCTATAGCATTTTTAAACTGCAAATAAGCTTCCCCTGTAGGAGGGGGCTAGGGGCTTGAACTAAGGTCCTTGTGCAGGGTAACATGTACTCTACTGGGCAAGCCACAGCCTTCCTTCCTTTCTCTCATTCTTCCTCTCTTTAAATATTTTTATTCATTTATTAGTGGGTAGAGACATAGAATTGAGAGAGGAGTGGGAGATAGAGAGGAAGAGAGAGAGAGACCTGTAGCATTGCTTCACTGCTCCCAAAGCTTCCTCCCATAGGTGGGGACTGGGAGCTTGAACCCAAGCCCCCTGTTGTAATGTGTGCACTAAGCTTCATTATTACCTCCCCCACCTCTCCTATCTTTAATAAATAAATAAATAAATAAATAAAAATTCTTTTGACTGTAGTACTGTCTGGCTTTGGTATATGGTGGTGCCAGGGGTTGAACCCAGGCCCTCCAGTGCTTCAGGCATAAGTGTCTTTTGTGTAAGCCATTTCTATCTCCCTGGCCCTGGTGAGCTTTTAAAAAAACATTTAACAAAATACTGTAGCAAGTAATGTTCAAATGTTAGATCTCTCCCCGAAATGCTGACGGCTTGGATCCTAAAAAGCTTGTTCCCCTCCTCTCAACTAGATGCTCCTGAGCAGTCCACCACCAGGTTGTGTGTGAATTACTCTGCAATGTCTGGAAAGTATTCAAGTTGTGGTAAAATAATGTTGAGTAAATTTTACTTATTTGGACTACTGATTTTTAGTGTGGCTTATGTAACTGCCAGTACTTACTTGAAACTATTTAGGAAAAAAGAAATTACCCCCTCATCCCCAACACACACACACACACACACACACACACACACATTAGTAAGATAAAGACCAGGGAAATATGTAAGTGCCCTGGCTGAGGGGAGCAGGCTGATTGGCAGGCAGTTTAGGTGGATAGCCATCTCTGACCAGGCTTCCTCACCCTGACAAGCTGGCAGAGCTGGCCCCAGCACCTGTTCTTATATGTAAGCTTTGGTTTGGGATCTGGTATTGTTTTCACCCCCCTCCCCAATTCCCTGAGGTTCTTTATTATCTATTTATTCCTTCTTTTTCTTACATCTCCATGCATCCTTCTCACTGCCCAGTATGGTGCCTTAATCATAAAAAATAGAGAATATGTATGCATGTACATTTGTATCTATCTGATAGAGACAGAGAAACAGGGAAGGGAAGGGAAGGGAAGGGAAGGGAAGGGAAGGGAAGGGAAGGGACGTGAAGGGAGAGATGGAGGAAGAGAGACATCTGCAGACTTCACTGCCTTTGAAGCTTCGCCCCTGCAGGTGGGGACCAGGGACTTGAACCTGGGCCTTGTGCATTATAACATGTCTATTCTAAAGAATGCATCACTGCCTGGACCCAAAATACTTGTTCTTATTGTAGATCCTGGGATATGTTTTTTTAATTTAAGATTTTATTTACTTATTAATGAGAAAGGAGGAGAGAGGAAACCAGATATCACTCTAGTGCATGTGCTGTCGGGGATTGAACTCTGGACCTTGTGCTTGAAAATCCAATGCTTTATCAACTGCACCACCTCCCGGACCACCTCATGTTAATATCTAAGTTACAGTACATTTACAAGAGAAAAAATATCATAATTATCCAATATTGCCACTTTACTATTAGTGGGAACTGAGGCTTTAAAGAAATTAAACAGTCGGCCAAAGGTCACACAGATGGTTCAGTGGAAGGATAGAGGCTTGGACCCAGAGTGTTTTGACTCTGGAGCTTATCATCACTACTTGTATAACATAAAGGTAAAACAATACTGCTCAGGTCATGTTCCATCCCAAACACCATGCCCTCGTGGTGAACTTCTTGGTGTGTTTGTTAGGTCATAGATTTCCTTGCTCTAACTCACTGAGGAAATTGCTTACCATAACATGAATTTTTTTTTGAGGGCTGGAGATGGGCATTCTCAAGAGTTTGAAATTTCTTCTGTCAAGTAAATTGACACAGTGTACTCTGTGTGTGAATTGTAATTTTCTGGTCTGATCTGTGCTAGCATGTAGAAACTTAGTGGGATGACTGTGTCACGAGGAATTCTGTACTGTAATAGAGGGCAAGTTAGAGAGCAGAACAGGAGCGCTCTCAACCATGACCCATAAGGAAAGAGATCAGAAATAACTAACAGCCTCCACACGTCACATGAATGAGACCAACCCTTTCTCATTTATTCCCATCCATCCTGGCATGATCATTACGTAAGAAATCCCACTGTTAAATCAGGTTTTCTGACTGACTTCTTTCTTTCATAGTCTTTCCACCAGATTTGGCACCGTAGCTGTTCCTAACATCTTGTTATTTCAAGGAGCTAAACCGATGGCTAGGTTTAACCATACAGACCGAACACTGGAAACACTAAAAATCTTCATTTTTAACCAGACAGGTATGTAGAAGTAAAAATGCTGTTGAAAAAGAATTATTTTTTTTATATATTTATTTTTATTTATTTATTCCCTTTTGTTGCCATTGTTGTTTTATTGTTGTAGATATTGTTGTTGTTGTTGGATAGGACAGAGAGAAATGGAGAGAGGAGGGGAAGACAGAGAGGAGGAGAGAAAGATAGACATCTGTAGACCTGCTTCACCGCCTGTGAAGCGACTCCCCTGCAGGTGGGGAGCCGGGGTTCGAACCAGGATCCTTATGCCGGTCCTTGTGCTTTGCGTCACCTGCGCTTAACCCGCTGCGCTACAGCCCGGCTCCCTGAAAAAGAATTCTTATTGCTTGGGCTATCTGCCTTCTGTGGGTTCTGACCTGCTGTCATTCTTTTTAGTTTTTTAAATATTTATTTATCCCCTTTTATTGCCCTTTTTTTATTGTTGTAGTTATTACCGTTGTTGTTATTGATGTCATCGTTGTTGGATAGGACAGAGAGAAATGGAGAGAGGAGGGGAAGACAGAGATGGGGAGAGAAAAATAGACACCTGCAGACCTGCTTCAATGCCTGTGAATCGACTTCCCTGAGGTGGGGAGCCGGGGGGCTTGAACCAGGATCCTTACGCCAGTCCTTGTGCTTTGCGCCACCTGTGCTTAACCTGCTGCTCTAACCCCCGACTTCCCCTACTGTCATTCTTATGTGAAGGATTCGATCTTGAATTTGAGATGTAAGGCTTTTTTTTTTTTTTTAAGATTTTATTAATTGTAAACCCTTTTAAAAAATGAATTCTTATGATCTGTTAAATGTCTCTAAATCAGTGGTAAGTTTAACCTCAGTAGGTTATTTATTTACTTATTTATTTTTTACACTATTTAGCTCTGGCTTATAATGATGTGGGGGAATTAAACCTGGGACTTTGGAGCCTTAGGCATGAAAGTCTTTTTGTATAACCATTCTGCTATCTACCCCTGCCCAGTAACTTTTTTTTTCCCATCATCACTGAAGTTTCATCACTCTAGGCTGATTTTTTTAGGCAGAAAGACAGAGACAGAGAGAAAGATACCACAGCTGTGAAGCTTCTGTTAGGCTGGTGAGAACACATTTCAAACCTGAATTAAGCACATGACAAAGCTAGCACACTATCCAAGTGAGCTATCTTCCTAGCCCACAAATAAGCAATTTTAAGATTTTAAATACCTTTAAAAAGGTAGCAACTTTATTGAGATATAATTCATATATCATGGGAGTCGGGCGGTAGCACAGTGGGTTAAGCACACATGGTGCAAAGCACAAGGACTGGCGTAAAGATCCCAGTTCTAGCCCCCAGCTCCCCACCTGCAGGGGAGTTGCTTCACAGGTGGTGAAGCAGGTCTGCAGGTATCTATCTTTCTCTCCCCCTCTGTCTTCCCCTCTTCTCTCCATTTCTCTCTGCCCTATCTAACAACGACATCAATAACTACAACAATAAAACAAGGGCAACAAAAGGGAATAAATATCTTTTAAAAATTCATATATCATACACCTATAGATACCTTTAAACATATATTTTTTATTTAAGTACATCTACACAGAAATGGCTATCAGTCATGACCCAGAAGATGGCACAGTGGATAAAGCATTGCACTCACAACTATGAGGTCCTAAGTTCAATCCTCAACATCATAGATAGAATGATGCTTAGTTCTCTCCATCTCATAATTAATAAACACATAGATCTTTTAAAAATATGCATTAGTCATTACTGCATATGGAATGAATTAAAATAAATTTCCTTTTTCTTTTCTTTCTTTTTTTTTTTTTTTTAACCAGAGCACTATTCAGCTCTGGCTTATGGTAGTGCCCGTGACTGAACCAAGGGCTTTTGAGTCCCAGGCATGAAAATCTGTTGCATAACCGTTATGCCATCTCTCTAGCCTTGGGATGAATTTTCTTCATATGAACACCTTGGGTAACCAGTACTAAGGTCCAGAAAAGAACATAACCAATCCCTTTCCTACACTATTACTTCTGCCTTCTCCAAGGATAGCTCCATTTTAATTCCTAATGGTATAGACTAGTGTTCATGCCTGAGCCTCTGAAGTAAGTCCCAGGTTCAATCCTCGGCACTACCATAAACCAGAGCGGAGCAGCACTTTGGTGTCTCTCTGTATTTCTCATTTCATTTTCTTTAATTGAACATTTTATATGGAAAAAATTTCCTCCAAGTTCATTCCTCAAAAACTTTTATGAGCACTTCTTCCTGTAGTATATATTCACTGAAAATGCAAATTGTAGCATACTTTCTTATATATTTATTAAGTTGTATGTTATTATTACTTTATTTAACACTAGAGAACAGAGTTACCTCATAGGAATAAAAGGCTTGTTATCACATGCTACCAGGTATTTGAATTTTTTGAAAAAATGTTTTATTAATGAAAGGAATAGGAAAGAAAGAAGCAGACATCACTGTGGTACAGGTGTTGCTGGGGATTGAACTCAGGACCTCATGCTTGAGGGTCCAGTGCTTTATCCACTGTGCCATCTCCTGGACCACACTTTTCTTTTAAAAATTATTTTATTTTATTATTGGATAGAGATGGAAATTAAGAGGGGAGAGGAAGATAGGGAGAGAGACAGAGAGACACACCTGCAGCCCTGCTTCACCACTCATGTGATTCCCCTCCTGCAGCTGGGGACCAGGGGCTTTGAACCTGAGTCCTTGTGCACCATGATGTGTGCGTTTAACCAGGTGTGCCACCACCTGCCTCCCCCCACTTTTAAAGATTTTATTTATTAATGAGAAAGATAGGAGAGAAAGAACCAGACATCACTCTGGTTCATGTGCTGCTGGGGATCGAACCCAGGACCCCATGCTTGAAAGTCCAGTGCTTTATCCACTGCACCACCTCCCGGACCATGATTAGTCGTTTTCTTTGCCTGCCTCCCTCCTCTCCCCCCTTCCCTTCCTTTTTTTTTTTTTTTTTTTTATATTTATTTATTCCCTTTTGTTGCCCTTGTTGTTTTCTTGTTATTGATGTCATTGTTGTTGGACAGGACAGAGAGAAATGGAGGGAGGAGGGGGAGACAGAGAGGGGAAGAGAGAGACAGATACCTGCAGACCTGCATCACTGCTTGTGAAATGACTTCCCTGCAGGTGGGGAGCTGGGGGATTGAACTGGGATCCTTACGCCAGTCCTTGTGCTTTGCACCACCTGCGCTACCACCCAACTCCCTCTTTTTAATTTTTTAAATCTTTATTTATTGGATATAAACAGCCAGAAATCAAGAGGGAAGGGGGTGGTAGAGAAGCGAGAGAGACAGAGACACCTGGCACACTGCTTCACTACTTATAAAGCTTTCCCCTTGCAGGTGGGGACTGAGGGCTTGAACCCCGGTCCTTGTGCATTGTAACATGTGCACTCAACCAGATGCATCACCACCCAGCACCCCCCCTTTTAAATTTTTATTTATATATTATGGGGGTAGAGACAGAAATTAAGAGGGGAGGGAGGACAGAGAAGGAGAGAGACAGAGAGACATCTGCAGACCTACTTCATGACTTTTGAAGCTTTCCCCCTGCAAGTGGGGGCCAGGGCCTCGAACCCTGGTCCTTTTGTGTTATAATGTGTGTACTTAACCAGGTGTGCCACTGGCTGGTCCCTCTTTCTCTCTCTTTTTTAAAAAAAATTTAATATTTGTTTATTTTCCCTTTTGTTGCCCTTTTTTATTGTTGTAGTTATTAATTTGTTGTTATTGATGTTGTCATTGTTAGATAGAACAGAGAGAAATGGAGAGAGGAGGGGAAGACAGAGACGGGCCGATAACCCTCTAGTGGCAATAAAAAGTATTTTAGATCAGAAAGCTCACCTTAGAGGTTGCCTGCTTTGCTTCATGGGTGAGCAGGTTCAAGTCTGCCCCCATTGTACCGGAGAAGCTTCAGTGCTGTGGTGTCTTTTCCTCTTTCCTTTTGTCTTTCTCTCTATGTATCTGATAAAACAAAACAAAAATAAACCACACAAACAAAACAGACCCCCTATAGTAAAGCTTCAGTGATGACAAAAAAGAAAAAGAATTCTTTGAAGCATTTCAAATGCTATTTAGCATTGCTTGACCTGTGGAAACATTCCGTAGATTCCGAAGAACAGCTTTATTAGTTTACCTGTTGAACCCTGGTCTCAAAAGAGAATAAAATCAACTCTTATGATTCACTAAGACCCTTCTAATAAGTTCACAGGCATGCTAGTGCTTTTGCTTTGAACATTTCAATATTCCTGCTTCTCTGATGTGGTGAGGAGAAAGGCAAGTTTCAAATCACACTGACAGGCAAGTAAAACTTATCCCAGATTTACTAGTGGTGATGTGTAAGATTGTGTCAGTTTGGATACCATACAAAATACCTTAGAGAAAACTGTAGCAGATATGTTTTCTATCTGATTTGAAACAAACTGATTTCTCTTCCAGGTATTGAAGCCAAGAAAAATGTGGTGGTAACACAAGATGATCAAATAGGCCCTCTTCCCAGTACTTTGATAAAAAGTGTGGACTGGCTGCTCGTGTTTTCCTTGTTCTTTTTAATTAGCTTTATTATGTATGCTATCATTCGAACTGAGAATATTCGGTGGCTAATTCCTGGACAAGAGCAAGAACATGTGGAGTAAATCTGAATAGAGCAGTTTCAATCCATTTCAGAAACTGTCGCTAGAATTTCATGCAATTTATCCAGTGGAGTGTTGAAACACAATTTAAGTCAGATTGAAATAATCATGCTTTCATTGAACTGTTGACATTGTAAAAATAATATAAACTGGTGTTTTAACTAGTAAGTATTTGCAATAAGCAAGTACAAAAATACTCAATAGAACTCATAATTCTTGTTTTTACTACTTGAATGTAATCCAGTGTTTGAAATGTGAAAATGTAGTCTAGTTTGGATAGTGAATAGAATGACAATATGCTTACTATGTAGGAGGAAATAGGCTGTCAGATTATAGTTTTAGAAGACTCTTGATTCTTCATCTGTAAGGATGTTTATCTGCAAGTTCTCAGTTTACAAGCAGTAAAGTGCTGTTATGGGAAAGAGTAACTAGGATTGATAAATGTTACCTTACAAATAGTGACTGGCAACTAATGGGAAAATAAAAGAGTCACACACTTTGGTGTCTTTATCTCTCATGTCACTGAAAGAATCTGAAGTGGTTTAAGACATCGTTTTTTGGCGCAAAGCACAAGGACCGTGCAAGGATCCCGGTTCCAGCCCCTGGCTCCCCACCTGCAGGGTCGTCGGTTCACTGGTGGTGAAGTAGGTCTGCAGGTGTCTATTGCTGGGCTAGCGTTGCAAGTGTTTCTTCCCCGGGCACCAGGAACTTGCGGCGGAGCGAGAACACAATGCAGTGCCTTTATTGATCAGAGACAATGCCTTTATATATCTTTAACTGGAAGTGGCAAGTGGGAAAAGGAAATGGCTAGGAGAGGGGGTGGAGAAAAGAGCTTGAAGGTAGAAAGCTTCCATAGCAGCTGTTGCGCGAAGGTTCTAACCAGCGGGATTAACCAATACCCTGCAGGCAGGGTCTCAGGCAAAACAATGATTATGTAAATAGACCTCAGCATCAGCGATGCAGGGGAGTTGGCATAATACCCAATAGTCTATCTTTCTCCCTGTCTTCCCCTCCTCTCCATTTCTTTCTGTCCTAACAATGACGACATCAACAACAACAACAATAACTACAACAACTGAAAAACAACAAGGGCAACAAAAGGGAAAATAAGTAAATATATACATATAAACATCGTTTTTGGATAAGACTCACTATCCTTTCCCCCCACTCCATTTTATTGGTGGGCTAATGGTTTACAGTGTGGTTGTTGACACAGGGTATAGTTTCATCTTCCTGTGGGGTCTGCAGACCACTCTCACCTCCAACATAGGTCCTTTTCCATCATCAGGCAACAGGACCCCAAAGGCCCTCTTCACACACCCCTCCCCATTGCTCTGGTGATGTACACCCCACCCGGTGCAAGTTTTGCTTTGGGTTTTCCTTTTCTGTCCTCGTTTCTTAAGTTCCACCTATAAGTGAGATCACCAGATCACACATTTTCATTTTTTTAAAAAAGAATTTATTCATGAGAGAGATAGGAAGAGAGAAAGAACCAGACAGACATCACTCTGGTACATGTGGGGCCAGGGAGCAAACTCAGGACTTCATGGTTGAGAATCCAGTGCTTTATCCACTGCGCCACCTCCGGGACCATGGGACATTTTCTCTTCTTTCTATCTTTCTTTCTTTCTTTTTTTTTTTTTTTTTTTTTAAGATTTTACTTATTTATTCATGAGAAAGATAGGAGGAGAGAGATAAAGAACCACACATCGTTCTGGTACATGTGCTGCCGGGGACTGAACTCGGGATCTCATGCTTGAGAATCCAGTGATTTATCCATTGTGCCACCTCCCGGACTACCATTATAAAAAAAAAAAAAAATTAGGGAGTCAGCCGTAGAGCAGCGGGTTAAGAGCACGTGGCGCAAAGCGCAAGGACCGATAAGGATCCCGGTTGAAGCCTCTGCTCCCCACATGCCTGGGAGTCGCTTCACAAGCAGTGAAGCAGGTCTGCAGGTGTCTATCTTTCTCTCCTCCTCTCTGTCTTCCCCTCCTCTCTCCATTTCTCTCTGTCCTATACAACAACGACGGCATCCATAACAACAATAACTACAACAATAAAACAAGGGCAACAAAAGGGAATAAATAATCTATTAAAAGTTATTTTGGGAGTCGGGCGTAGCTCAGCGGGTTAAGCGCAGGTGGCGCAAAGCTCAACGATCGGCATAAGGATCCCGGTTCGAGCCCCCGGCTCCCCACCTGCAGGGGAGTCGCTTCATAGGCGGTGAAGCAGGTCCGCAGGTGTCTATCTTTCTCTCCCCCTCTCTCTCTGTCTTCCCCTCTCTCCATTTCTCTCTGTCCTATCCAACAACGATGACAGCAATAACAACAACGATAAACAAGGGCAACAAAAGGGAAAATAATAAATAAATGTAAAAAAAGGGCAACAAAAGGGAATAAATAAATATAAAAATATTTTTAAAAAGTTATTTTTATTTATTGGATAGACTGTCAGAAATTGAGATGGAAGGGGAAGATAGGGAGAGAGACAGAGAAACGCCTGCAGACCTGCTTCACCACTTGCAAAGGTTTCCTCCTGCAGGTAGGGACCAGGGGCTTGAACCCCGGTCCTTGAGCACTGTAATGTGTGTGCTTAACCAGGGGTGCTACCACCTGGCCTCCATCATTTTTTTTTTTTTTTTTTTTTTAAGACTCAACCATCTTATCTGGCACACTCTTCCCGGGCCTGCCCACCACCTTCTGGTGGGACCGTTTGCCCCAAACAGCAGAAAACCAGGCGCAGTCAAGACCGTCCGCTGGTCTGCAGCCTCCAGGGTCCGGACACTGATGAGCAGAACCGGAGCCTCCACGTCTTGCCCTATATCCAGCCGGCTGCCCAGCACAGGCAGGAAGATCACGAGCCGCAGCCACCCGGAGCGGCTCAAAGTCAGACCCGCGCGCGGGGTCCTGCGGGGTCCTGCGGGGCCTGCCCGCCTGGCTGCCAGCAGGGTTGATGCTCCTGGGGGAAGCCTTCCGGGGCCAGGCGGAGCTCAGACTGTGGGGTGGGGGGTGGGTGTGCGGGGCGGCGTGACCCGCGGCTGGTAGTGGCCTGCACGACCCCCAGCTTCGGGCTGGCCCTCCGGAGAGGCGGCGTGGCAGCGGGCTGCAGGCAGGCAGAGCGCCGGGCAGCCCTCAGCCAGCGGCCATGGCGGCAGCTATAGGGGCTCGGGGGGCGGCGCTGTGCTTGCTCCGGGCGCTGCGGGGTCGCAGCCCGAGCTTCGCAGCCATGGTGAGTCCCCAGGGACCGCGGTGCGGGAGGAGGGCGAGGCCCCGCGGTTCTGGCCGAAGGGCGCCAGGGCCCCGGACAGGCCCCTCAGTGCTTGGCCCCTCGGCGGAGGCGCCCGTGGGAGACAGGTGTCCCCCGCACGGTCTTCCTGTTTTCCCTTTGGCTTCAAGTCTACAAAATTGTCAACTGAAAACGAACGAGGACGTTTCGCTTCTCCTTCTTTTTTTTTTTTTTCCTCCTCCTTCTTCTTTATTTTAATCCTTAAAAGAAGGGATGACAAGCAGTTGTCGAAATGATCTGAATGTTAGGTTCCCCCGTGTCACTTCTGCTAACCTGCACGCTGGGTGCGAGCCGGGATCTTCTCTGTCTCCGCGCCCGCGGGAAACGGGGTTGGGGGTTGGGGGCTGGGTGTTCACGTGCCTCACCTGTCTTGCTATGAACTTTTAAAAAGAATTATTAATAAATTATTTTATTTTTCGTGCCATACGGATCCTTCTTCCCCTTCCACCCCGACCCCACCCTCCTTTCGCCAGGGACATTCCGTCTCTTTTCCCTGCTATAGAAATCAATGTTCTGGGCGGGCAAGACGGGCATATATGTTTAGGCAAAGAGACCCTCAGGTCTGAGGCTTCAAAGTCCCAGGCTCAGTCTCTCACACTAGCATAAATAAGCCAGAGCTGAGTAGTGCTCTGGTAAGAAAGAAAATATAATTATGTATGGAGGAAAAGTTTTATCTTGCAGCACCACCTAGTGGGGAAGTGAGGCATTCAACTAACTTGAGTTAACTTGTTGGAGTCAGCTCATACTTGTAACAAGTAACACTTGAGTTACTTGTTGGAGCCTTCTCATAGTTTGGAATCCTTTTTTGTTGTAGATTTATTTTATATATTATGGGGGAGAAAGAGAGAAACATTTGAGCAAGCCCGAGCAACATTCTGGTACATGCTGAGTGGGGCGTGGGATGAGAAACCCAAGACATGCAAGTCCGGTACTCTACTAGTTAAACTATTTCCTCCGCCACTAGAATTCTTTCTTTCTTTCTTTCTTTCTTTCTTTCTTTCTTTCTTTCTTTCTTTCTTTCTTTCTTTCTTTCTTTCTTCCTTCCTTCCTTCCTTCCTTCCTTCCTTCCTTCCTCCCTCCCTCCCTCCCTCCCTCCCTCCCTCCCTCCCTCCCTCCCTCTCTTCTTTCTTTCTTTCTTTCTTTCTTTCTTTCTTTCTTTCTTTCTTTCTTTCTTTCTTTCTTTTTGCCTCCAGTCGCTGGTGCTCTGCTGGTGCTACTAATCCACCATTCTTGCCTGCCTTTTTTTTCTTCCCCCATTTTATTCTCTAGGACAGAGAATTATAGACATCTGCAGACTTGCTTCACTGCTCGTGAAGCATACCTGCTGCAAGTGGGGGGGGGGCGGGCTTGAATCCGGTACCTTGCTTGTAAAACTATGTGTGCTTAACCTGCTGAGCCCCTGCCACTAGACTGCTTTAATAGAAGAAATTAAGTTGGGTGATGGGTAGAGAGTTATTTGCTTTGGGTGAGAATACAAGTTGAGTGCTCATTGTTTACTCTCAAGGAGTATCTTTTATCCCAACTTCAGGTAACCAAGTAAAATTACAGTGTTCTGGGAGGAATGACTAAACATATGTTTCAGTGACTGCTGAGTGTCAGGATCTGTGCTGGGTTCCATTCTGTTTAAGATCTCTATAAGCCTTTAAATAATATTATCTAGTAGATAATGTGTTATCCCTACCTGTACTCGAAGGTGCAGGTGTCCCTTGAAGCTAAGTGGTTTGTTTTGCATCCCACAGCTAAAAGTAGTCTAATTCTTCTTTATTTTTTAAATTAAAAAAATTTAATTAATTTGTTTTCCCTTTTATTGCCCTTGCTGTTTTTTCATTGCTGTAGTAGTTTTTATTATTGTTGTTATTATTGATGTCCTCTTTGTTGGATAGGACAGAGAGAAATGGAGAGAGGAGGGGAAGATAGAGAAGGGAAGAGAAAGACAGACACCTGCAGACCTGCTTCACCGGTTGTGAAGCGACTCCTCTGCAGGTGGGGAGTTGGGGGCTTGAACCACGATCCTCATGCCGGTCCTTGCACTTTGCACCACATGTGCTTAACCTGCTGTGCTACAGCCAGACTCTTTTTTTTTTTTTTTTTTTTTAACCAGAGGACTGTTCAGCTCTGGTTTATGGTGGTGCCAAGGATTGAACCTGGGACTTTGGAGCTTCAGGCATGAGAGCCTGTTTGCATAACCACTATGCTATCTACCCTCTGCCCATAGTCTAATTCTTAAAACAAATTTACTATCTCCAATTTTTTTTTTTCTGGCTCAGTCTACTCTGCTTTTCCCCCTCTTACAGAAAAGAAAAGCCCACCACAAAGGTTTTTGAAGAGAAGGGCTTTTTCTTCTGTGTAGATGATTCTGTTTCATGTCCCTAGACATAATCCCTGCTCCCAGATGTGTGTGGTAAGTGCTGAGGGCTTACCATGGATCTATACCTGGAAGTGGCGGCTGGACAACCACTACGGGTGTTCCATGGACTCTAGGTGAATCAACCCTGCGCTGCCCCTGGCATGGTTAATTGTTTTTGAAGCTAACCATTGTCTATACAGATGATTTCATTTCTTTTAAACATATTTTTATCTTTATTTATTTGATAGAGAAAGAGAAATTGAGAGGATGGGGGAGATAGAAAAGGAGAGAAACAAGACACCTGAGGTCCTGTTGCACCACTCTTGGAAGTTTTTCCCCTGCAGGTAGAGATGGGGGCTTGAACCAGGGTCCTTGCCATTTTAACATGTACTCAACCAAGTGCATCACCACTGAGACCCAATTCTGTTTCTTTTCTGTTAATACTCTGTTACCTTAAGAAATTAAAGTGTTTAATAAGTATTTTAGGTTATCTTCCCCCCCCCCCTTCCTTTTTTGCCACCAGGGTTATTGCTGGGGCTTGGTGCCTGCATGACACATTCACTGCTCTGAATGACCTTTTTGCCTTTCTTGATAGGGCAAGAGAGAAGTTGAGGGGGAGGAAGAGATGGAGAGAAAGCTGCAGCATTGCTCTTGCTCCCCCCTCACCTCCCCCTTCCCTCTCAGCTTCTGTCTATATCCATAAAACAGAACAAATCTGGGTCTGGAAGGTACCACAGCAGGTAGACCATGCCTTCCATGTTTGAGACCCAGAATTAGATCCTGGCAGCTTGGACAGGCCCATGCATGAAAACAGGTAGAACTCCATGGATGGTGAAGCTATGCCTTGGTCCCTCTGTCTGAAAATATAGGGGAAAAAAAGAGGCAGTCCATTATCATATACATACATACATACATACATACATGCATGCATATATGTATATACACATTGCGTGTGTAATCTTGGAGTTCTTTCCCTGGTACCACATTAAAAAAAATAATTATTGAAAGAAAAAAAAAAAAAGAAAATAGACCCTGGGGTTTAAGAATTTTATCACCAAGGAGAGCAAGACAAGTGCTCTGGCTAGACTGGAAGGAGTCTAACTGGTACTTAGAAAAGTCATTCCAGGCAGTCAGGCGGTAGCGCAGTGGGTTAAATGCATGTGCCGCGAAGTGCAAGGACCGGTGTAAGGATCCCGGTTTGAGTCCCTCGCTCCCCACCTACAGGGGGTTCGCTTCACAGGCAGTGAAGCAGGTCTGCTGGTGCCTTTCTCCCCTTCTCTGTCTTTCCCCCATCTCTCTCCATTTCTCTCTGTCCTATCCAACAATGACGACATCAATAACAACAATAACTACTGCAACAATAAAAAACAACAAGGGCAACAAAAGAGAAAATAAATGTAAAAAAAAAAGAAAAAAAAAAAAAAGAAAAGTCATTCCAGGGGCCAGGCGGTGGTGCACCTGGTTAAGCACTCACATTACAGTGCGCACAGAACCAGGTTTCAGCCCCTGGTCCTCCACCTGCAGGGGGAAAGCTTCATGAGTGAGGAAGCAGTGTTGCAAGTGTTTCTATCTTCCTCTCTATCTCCCCCACCCCTCTTGATTTCTGAATGTCTGTCCAATAAATAAATAAATACATAAATAAAAATAATTGTTAAAAAAAACACCCCTTGAAAATCCAGTGTTTTATTTGCTGCACCACCTCTAGGCTGCTAGTCTTGTTTTTGTCTCTTTTGAGAAATTTGGATTTTGACAGCAAAGGAATGATGGCCAGATTTTTTGTTCTTAAGAGTTTTCTGCTTTGCATTAGGAAAAGAACTCTGGGTAAGTATTTTTTAACTAAACTACCCTTCAGATGTTAAATGTGTTCTTTTCCTAGTCAACAGATGCTCACTGGTTGACTGCAGAGGAGAGGAACCAAGTTATACTTGACCTTACGGCAGCAGGTTGGTTGGAATTAAGTGATAGAGATGCTGTCTACAAAGAGTTCATCTTTAAAAATTTTAATCAGGTAATTATCACATAATTCTGCTAATACCAGGTCTTTTTATCTCTGTAGATTCTTTATTTTACCAGAGCACTGTCCAGTTCTGATTTATGGTGGTGTGGGGGATTGAACCTGGGACTTTGGAGCCTCAGGCATGAGAGTCCCTTTGCATAACCATTATGCTATCTACCCCCACCCTGTAGATTCTTTAAAACATTTTATTTAAATATCTTTATTTATTGGATGGAGACGGCCAGAAATTGCGAGGGTAGTGGGAAATAGAAAATGAGAGAGAAAGACAGACACTGTAGCACTGCCTTACCACTGGTAAAGCTTTCCCCTTGCAGGTGGGGACGATGGGCTTGAGCCCAGGTCACTGCACATTGTAACATGTGTGCTCAACTAGGTGTGCCACCACCCGGCCTTAATTTTTTTTTTTTAAATATATTTTCCCTTTTGTTGCCCTTATTGTTTTATTGTTGTAGTTATTGATGTCGTTGTTGGATAGGACAGAGATAAATGGAGAGAGGAGGGGAAGACAGAGGGGGGAGAGAAAGATAGACACCTGCAGACCTGCTTCACCGCCTGTGAAGCGACTCCCCTGCAGGTGGGGAACCAGGAGCTTGAACAGGGGTCCTTACGCCTGTCCTTGAGCTTTGCGCCACGTGCACTTAACCCACTGTGCTACCACCAGACTCCCTTTTTTTTTTTTTTTAAAAGATTTATTTCATATGAAATAGTTTCACATGAGAGAGGATGGGAGAGGTAGAGAGAGAGGGAGAGAGAAATGAGTGTACCACTTGCTGCAGTGCCTGGGATCAAACTAGGAAGCTCAAGCATACAGTTCCCACATTCTACCAATTGAGCTATTTTTCCAGCAGCTATAACTGATACATCTGGTTGCTTGGCTCTGTGTGGATCCAGGATCCAAATTCTCCCTTCCTTAAGAATTCAGTGATCATTTTTCAGTCCTTATTGCTGTGACCCATTCAGATGATTCTCAGCTCTAGTGAACAGAGGGTGATTTGTGTCATTCTGCTGGTATGATATTTAGTTTCTGCTAAGATATTAAGTACATTAAAAAGAAGCTTAATGGAGTCAGGCAGTAGTGCCGTGGGTTAAGTGCAGGTGGCGCAAAGAGCAAGGACCAGAATGAGCATCCCTGTTCGAGCCCCCGGCTCCCTACCTGCAGGGGAGTCTCTTCACAGGTGAAGCAGGTCTGCAGGTGTCTATCTTTCTCTCCTCTTCTCTGTCTTCCCCTCCTCTATCCATTTCTCTCTGTCCTATCCAACGGTAGTAATAATAATAACAATGCAAGGATAAATAACAAGGGCAACAAAAGGAAAAAAATAGCCTCCAGGAGCGCAGGGACCGGCGTAAGGATCCCGGTTCGAACCCCCGGCTCCCCACCTGCAGGGGAGTCGCTTCACAGGCGGTGAAGCAGGTCTGCAGGTGTCTATCTTTCTCTCCCCCTCTCTCTCTGTCTTCCCCTCCTCTCTCCGTTTCTCTCTGTCCTATCCAACAACAAAGCAACGTCAACAACGGCAATAATAACCGCAACGAGGCTGCAACAACTAGGGCAACAAAAGGGGAAAAATGGCCTCCAGGAGCGGTGGATTCATGGTGCAGGCACCGAGCCCAGCAATAACCCTGGAGGAAAAAAAAAAAAAAAAAAAAAAGAAAGAAGCTTGAGCTTTTTGTTGACCAGAAAGGAGAAAACAATTGATGTCTCTCTCTCTCTCTTTTTTTGCCTCTAATTTATTTCCCTAACCTTTCCTAGGCATTCCTGTTGGTGGTGGTTGTATTTCTGTTGCTAAATCATCTCCTCATCTCCTAAACTGCACACTGTCCTCTGATTGGCTCATTTCCCCCAAGCCCAATAGCCCAACTTGAAACTTTTCTTAAAAGCTAACTTTCCCCTTGGAAACTCCAACTTAACCAGGTAACTATTCCATTAGGGCCCTACCCTGTTTTGAGAGCCATCTCCCATGACTTACCCTTCAGGTCTTAACTCCATTGCTTTTGTGTAAGGTCAAAGCTTTTCACTATTTCATGTTTGTTTAGTTTGGTAATACTCTGGACATATTTACTGTTTTTATTTATATTAGGTGTCAGCATTTTGAAGGCAAAGACCATGTTTGCTTAAATAACTATTGTGCCTAACACAGTTATGGATACAAACAGGCATTTGATCAGTATAGACATTGATAACACTGCCAGCTTCTGGAAGGTTATGTGAGGGCTAGATTTCTACTGAAGGAACTGTAGACATGTTTTTCTAGTAAATGCCATTGGCTTCACAGAACTGCAGTGCTTTATTCTGTTCTTCATTTATCTGGCTGCCAGCCTTCTACTCTGAAACCTGGACCAAGCAGCCTGCTTCTTGGCCTTGCTGCCCCACATGCTCGACAGCTCTTGTCAGGAGCTTAGCACTCTGTAGCTGGTGGCAGGGAAACACATTGGTACAGTAAGCTCGTACATAAGCTCTAGGTAGCATTTTCCAAGCTTATTAAAATTCTTACATGTGTATAGCCTGACTTCTTTAAGCCTAGACTAATTTATTGGGCTTGAACATGTGGCTTAAAGTACTGAGTTGTGTTGCCTCAGGCTCTGCTCATGAGTCAGTCAGTCCTTTCGCCCCACTCTGACCTCATGTTTGGGGTGACTTTCAGAAATGGGAGGAAAGGGAGCCTGTGTAAGGGCATCCTTGATTAATTATAGCATTATTCCTTGGAGCAGTTTTATTAACCAGATATTTCCCACTTTTACCTAGCTTTTAAGAGAAAGAAGCAGACAGGAAAATCCATCAAAATCAGGGAATGTTTTCAAAGAACCAGCACTCAGATTAAATCCTGGGATCAGGTTTCCTGCCAAGCTCTTATGACTTCTGCCTGTAACTGATGTCATGACAACTATCTGTGTCTCTGTGGCCATCAGCCAAAGACTACCAGAAACACAGAAATATTTAAACAAGTCGGACTTGTTGCTCATTGTAGGTGGGAGAATGCATACTAGGGGACAGTGGCATGGTAAAGTGTGTTCTCTACCAGGTGGACTCTCTCCTGGCCCTCTTGATATTTCTTTCTTTTTTTTTTTCTTAAATTTTATTTAGAACCAGAACATCACTCTAGCGTTTGTGGTGCTGGGAAACAGATCCTGTACCACCTGCGTATACGTCCAGCACTCTAACCATTGCATCATATTCTGGGCCCTTTTCTCCTCCCCCCCTTTTTTTTTGTTGTTAAGATTTATTTATTAATGAGAGATAAGGAGAAGAGGAGAGAATAACATTCTGGCACATGAGGTACCAGGGATTGAATTTAGTGCCACATACTTGAGAGTCCAGTGCCCCATGCACTGTACCACTTCCTAGGCTGCTTTTTTTTTTTTTTTTTTTAATTATTTATTTATTTTTGCTTCTAGGGTTATTGCTGGGGCTCAGTGCCTACACTATGAATCCACTGCTCCTGGAGGCCATTTTTCCCTTTTTTTTTGCCCTTGTTGTTTATCATTGTTTCCGTTATTTTTATTTTATTTAATTAATTTTTTTCCCTTTTTTGTTGCCCTTATTTTTTTTTAATCATTGTTGTGGTTATTATTGTTGTCATTGATGTTGTTGTTGGATAGGAGAGAGAGAAATGGAGAGAGGACGGGAAGACAGAGAGGGGGAGAAAGACACCTGCAGACCTGTTTCACCACTTGTGAAGTGACTCCCCTGCAGATGGGGAGCCAGGGGCTCGAACTGGGATCCTTATGCTGGTCTTTGCGCTTCTTGCCTGGTGTGCACCACCCGGCCCCAGCATATTAAGTCTTGAGCTCTTCCAGTTGAGCTATTTCCCACACACTTTTTTCCCCTCCCCGTCCCCTCCTCTTCTTTACCCTCTTCCCCTCCTCTGATTTCCTTCCTTTTGCTGTTGCTGGGGACTCACATGTATAATTTCACTGCTCTTGTTTGACTTTCAGATAGAGACAGAGACAGAGAGAGAAGGAGAGACACAAATAGCACAATACAAGAGCTTCCCTTGGGGCTGTGGCACTCTCCTGGGCCATGCACATGACAAGGCACATGCCCTTCCCAGTGAGCTATCTCTTTGGCTACTTTTTTCTTTTTTAATCTATCTATTGCACTACCGCCCAACCCCCCCATTTTTGTTATTTTTGTTGTTCTTATTGCTGTCATTATTGCATAGGATAGAGAGAAATCGAGAGAGAAGGGGAAGACAAAGGGGAGAGAAAGATAGACACCTGCAGACCTGTTTCACCGCTTGTGAAATGACCCCCTTGCAGGTGGGGAGTGGGGGGCTCCAACTGGCATTTTTATGTCGGTCCTTGCACTTTGTGCCATGTGTGCTTGCCGGCTGTGCTACTGCCTGGCCCTTCATTTATTTGTTTATTTATCATTTATTTACTTCAGGAGTTTATTTATTTGTGAGAAATGATAGGAGAGAGAGAGAAAGAACCAGACATCACTCTGGTACATGGCTACCGGGGATTGAACTCCAGGCCTCATGCTTTAGAGTCCAAAGCCTTATCCACAGCGCCACCTCCCGGACCTTATTTATTTATTTTTTAACTAGAGCACTGATCAGCTCTGGCTTATAGTGGTGCAGGGGATTGAACCTGGGACTTTGGAGCCTCAATCATGACAGTCTCTTTGTATAACCATTGTGCTATCTACTCCCTTTTCCCCCCCATTTTATAGCGGGGAAGGCGCCTAATAGTTTACACTAATGGTGGTAGAAGGACTCAGTACAGGATTTGGACTATGTTAATGTTTGGAGAATCTTTAAGGAGTGAGTCATGGCTTTGCACTAAATTGAAAGCTACCAGAAAATGGGTAATTGTGTGACCCAGTATTTCAATAAGTAATCTGTAGGGATAGGAGGTTAAAACAGGGCCAAAGCTGAATTTAGTACAGAAGCATTAGTCACTTATTAACTGGGAGAGGGGTTGCTTGCTATTTTGTGGTTTTTGGGATGTCAGCGAGAGTAGTCTTGTTTTTGTCTTAATCCATCAGGGTCAGAGTGGCCTTCTCTGCTGCTGATGTTGATATTCAACACCAGGGCCTAAAGGTGAGGGCCAGGCCAGCTCCTAGCAACAACAGGCCCACTTGATCTCCTGGGGCCAGCTCCCACCTGTCAAGGGCTGCTTTCTCTTTCACACAGCTGATGTTTAGGTTGGGACTCTTTGGCCTTGACAGAGTCTTACTTACCTTTCATTTAGAAACAGAAAAAGTACTTTTTTACATTATAATGTAATATAGTAGTATAAAACATAGGGTAGCACAAATAAGATGGACTTTCCCATTATAAATATTTTTATAATGGGAAAGAAGAAGAGAAGAGAGAGAACCAGACTATCATCCTAGCACATGTGATGCTGGCGATGAAATTCTACCTCGTGCTTATAAGTCCAGCACTCTAACCATTGCATCACATCCTGGGCCTCTCTTCTTCTCTTTTCTTTTCATTTTTTTTTGGTTAAGATTTATTTATTAAGGAGAGATAGAGAGGAGGAGGAAGAGAGAATCATCATCATTCTGGCACATGAGGTGCCAGCGATTGAACTTAGTACCACGTACTTGAGAGTTCAGTGTCCCATCCACTGTTCAGTGCCACTTCTTGGGCTGCTTTCTTACTTAAAACTTTGTTTGGGAGTTGGGTGGTAGCGCAGCTGGTGCAAAGCACAGGGACCTGTGTAAGGATCCTGATTTGAGCCCCTGGCTCCCCACCTGCAGGGGAGTCGCTTTATAGGTGGTGAAGCAGGTCTGCAGGTGTCTATCTTTCTCTCCCCCTCTGTCTTCCCCTCCTCTCTCCATTTCTCTCTGTCCTATCCAACAACAACTACAACAATAAAACAACGAGGGCAACAAAAGGGAATAAATAAATATTAAAATTTTTTTCATCTTATTTTATTTATTCACTTTAATTTATTTACAGTACAGTTATTGACATATTGAGCACAATTTCTCATCTCCCTGTGATAAGTATCTACAGCCTTTTTAAAAAAGATTTTATTTTCATGAAAGAGATTTTTAAAAAAGCTTTATTTTATGAGAGGGAGAGTCACATTTAAGAAAGTGGGAAAGAGAGAAAGAGAGAGAGAGAGAGAGAGAGGAGCTAGAGCAGCATTCTGGTATATACCTGTGGTGTTGGGGTTTGAACTGGGAGCCTTAGGCATATTGTCTTTTTTTTATTATCTTTATTGGATAGAGACAGTCAGAAATCAAGAGGGGAGGGAGAGATACAGCAGGTGAGAGACAGAGAGACCCCTGCAGCACTACTTCACCACTTGTGAAGTTTTCCCCCTGCAGGTGGGGACTGGGGGCTCTAACTCGGGTCCTTGCTCATTGGAACATGTGCGTTCAACCAGATGTGCCACCACCTGGCCCCAGCATATTAAGTCTTGAGCTCTTCCAGTTGAGCTATTTCCCACACACTTTTTTTCCTCCCTTTCCCCTCCTCCTCTCCTTTCTTCCCTTCCTGACTTCCTTCCTTTTACTGTTGCTGGGGACTCATACATGTATAGTTTCATTGCTCTTGGTTGACTTTCAGATAGACAGAGACAGAGACAGAGAGAGAAGGAGAGACACAAATAGCACAATACAAGAGCTTCCCTTGGGGCTGTGGCACTCTCCTGGGCCATGCACATGACAAGGCACATGCCCTTCCCAGTGAGCTATCTCTTTGGCTACTTTTTTCTTTTTTAATCTATCTCCACAGGTGTCCTCACAGTGTACATGCAGTTGATTTAAAAAAATTATTTTAATGCTTATTGTAAAAATACTATTCATTAACTCAGCAATCATTGAACATATTTTGTGCCAGGCACTAATCCAAGCTTATGTGTCTTCTATTCTAGTGGGGAAAATAGACAATAAGCAAACTGATAATACATGCACTTATTTTGATAGCACATGCAATAAAAATAAAGAAGTTATTTTGGGTAGTAATAAGTGGTATGAAGAATAAAGTGGAATATTGGAATGGAGAGTGATGCAGGGTGAGCACACTGGGTAGAGTGATATGGAAAACCACTTTGCGAAGCAGACATCTGAAGACCTGAGTAATGTGAAGGGGCTCAAAATGGGAAGCCCCAAAGGAAGAACATCCCATACAGAAAGGATAGCAAGCACAAAATACAGGAAGAAAGATTAAGGAAGAGACAGAAGGCCAGTATTCTGAATGGACAGAGAAAGGATGAGGCTAAAGAAAGAGAAGGGCCTGGTGAGAGAGGTTACCTGGCAGGGTAGCCCAGGTTCAAGAACCCAGCACAAACATGGGGAACATTGCAATACTAGGGAAAACTTCAGTGCTATGGTATCTTTCCCTCTCTGTCTGATAAAGTCAACCAGGAACAGTGTAATTGTAAAGGTCAAAACCCCAGTGATATAAAAACAGAACAAACATCAACAATAGCAACACCACCAATGACCGTGGGCCAGAGCACTGCAGTCTTCTCAGCATGGCAAAGAGTTTAGATTCTGTTCTGTAAAGGAAAGCTACTAGAGGATTTCAAGTAGAAAAGTGCCATGACTTGGTTTCACTCCAAAAAGCTTATGCAGATTGGTCCACTGGAAACAGACATGAGCAGGCAACTATATATGATGCTGTTGGAGCTGTAAAACGTGCCAATGCAGGGGGCTGGGCGGTGGCACAGAGGGTAAGGATCCCGGTTCGAGTCCTGGCTCCCCACCTGCAGGGCGGTGGGGGGGGGTCACTTCACAGGTGGTGAAGCAGGTCTGCAGGTGTCTTTCTTTCTCTTCTCTCTGTCTTCCCCTTCTCTCTTGATTTCTCTCTGTCCTATTCAACAATGACAGCAATAACAATAATAGTAATAACAACAACGATAAACAACAAGGGCAACAAAAAGCAAAAGATAGGGAGCTGGGCGGTGACACAGCGTGTTAATTGCACATAGCAGAAAGCGCACAGACGGGCATCAGGATCCTGGTTAAAGCCCCGGGCTCCCCACCTGCAGGGGAGTCGCTTCACAGCGGGTCTGCAGGTGTCTGTCTTTCTCTCCCCTTCTCTATCTTCCCCTCCCCTCTCCATTTTTCTCTGTCTATTCAACGACAGAAATAATAACAACAATGACAATAAACAACAAGGGCAACAAAAGGGAAAAATAAAGTTAAAAAAAAATGGAAAAGATAGCTTCTAGGAGCAGTGGATTCGTGGTGCAGGCACGAAGCCCAGCAATAACTCTGGAGGCAAAAAAAAAAAAAAAAAAATTACAGCAGCCTAGGCAAGGGATGATGGAGACTGGAGGTAACAGTGGAGTTTGTGCTGTTTATGGTTCTACCAGATGGTTTTTGGGGCTTGAGCCCAGGTCTTCACACATAGTAAAAGGTGTATGTCTGTACTTAATAAATATTGAGGTGTCTGAAAAGTCGACATTTTTCTATGCCTTTTTTATTTTTAAAATTTCTTTATTTGTAGATTAATGATCTACAGTTGACAGTAAAATACAGTGGTTTGTACATGCATAATATTTCCCAATTTTCCACATAACAATTCAGCCCCCCACTAGGTCTTCCTCTGCCATCATGTTCCAGGACATGAACACCTCCCTCCTTCCCCAGAGTTTTCTACTTTGGTGCAACACACCAATTTCTATGCCTTTCTTTTTTTTTTTTTTTTGACGCAATTCGTTGTTGGATAGGACAGAGAGAGAAATGGAGAGAGGAGGGGAAGACAGAGAGAGGGGGAGAGAAAGATAGACACCCGCAGACCTGCTTTACCGCCTGTGAAGCGACTCCCCTGCAGGTGGGGAGCCGGGGGCTCGAACCGGGATCCTTACGCCGGTCCCTGCGCTTTGCGCCACATGCGCTTAACCCACTGCGCCACCGCCCGACCTGTTTATGCCTTTCTATACAAAAATGTGTCATGACTTTTCTGACTGCTACATATATGAGTGCATACTTATATATGTATATATACATACACACCTTGTTAAATATAGGTTCAGCAACAATTTTTTTTCCATTTGCTCAATTGGAATGAACATTCTAGTTCTTTACAGTGTTTTCATTTTGTTTACAATTACTCTTCAGGAGTAAGATTATGCTTGCTTACGTACTGCATGTTTAAATTGCTTATATGTGTGAAATGGCATTATGAATTTGCTTCAGAGTTGATTTCTTTGAATGAAAAGAAAGTGGACCATACATGTTAGAAATATTTTTAGTTACTCTGGATGAGAAAAAATGTTTCAGGCGGGCTGGGTGGTGGCACACCTGGTTGAGCGCACATGTTATAGTGCTTAAGGACCCAAGTTTGAGCCCCACTCCTCACCTGCAGGGGAAAAGCTTTGAGTGATGAAGCAGTGTTGGAGGTGTGTCTCTCCATCTCCATCACCCATCCATCTCTGGATTTCTGGCTCTCTCTATAAAGACACACACATACACACACACACACACACACACACACACACTTTTGATACCTGGGAGAGGACACAGTGAACTGAGTGTTAGACTCAGGCATGGGGGCCCTGGTTCAACCTCTGTCATCATGTATGTGCCAGAATGATGCTTTTATTTTATTTCAAGATATAGTTAATTCCTAATTCTCCATGTGCATTTGATAACTCAGGTGAATGAAACTATTTAGAGACTACAAATAGGGATGAGGAGAAAGCATAGTAGTTATGTAAAGAGTATTTTGTACCTGAGGCTCTGATGTCCCAGGTTCATCCTCTGGATCACCATAAGCCAGAGCTGAGCAGTGCTCTGGTCTCTCTATATACCTTTCTCTCTGTATTTCTCACTCTCATTAAAATAAACCAAATAGAATATATTTAAAAACAGAGATTACAAAAAAGTTCCCAAAGAATTCTAACAGTATAAGCATATGAAATAGCCATACATTTTTTTTTTCCACCTGTTTGCCTGCTGTATCTCTTTGTTAGTAGTGTATCTGCAATGTATCATGGGTTGGTGACAGTGAAACTTCAGGACCAGTCAGAGCATGGTAGTGCCAGGAACTCAGGACAGGAAGTTTCCATACTTGGAGTCCGTGGACTCAGGAAGGGTGGGGCTGATATTTGTAAAGAAGTTTTGCTTTCTTTCTACTCATGTAGACCTAAGGAGGGAGAGGTCTCTAAATGACATATAACTTATTCTTGGGAGTTTGGCAACTGCACAGTGTATGCTTTGAAAGAATAAAATTTCAATTAAAAGTGTGGGTGTGACTATAAAGATACATTTTTGTTGTACATTGTCTTGTATGGGAATAAGCGGCATTTTTTTTTAAATATCAGTGAAAACTTTTTTTAAATTATTTTTTTAATATTTATTTTCCCTTTTGTTGCCCTTGTTGTTTTTTATTGTTGTAGTTATTATTGTTGTTGTTAGATAGGACAGAGACAAATAGAGAGAGGAGGGGAAGACAGAGGGGGAGAGAAAGATACCTGCAGACCTGCTTCACTGCTTGCGAAGACTCCCCTGCAGGTGGGGAGCCAGGGGCTCAAACCAGGATTCTTACCGGTCCTTGCGCTTAGTGCCACCTGCGCTTAGCCCGCTGCGCTAACGCCTGACTCCCTCAGTGGAAACTTTTTTTTTCCCTCCAGGGTTATGGCTGGGCTCGGTGCCTGCACCATGAATCCACCGCTCCTGGAGGCCATTTTTCCCCTTTTGTTGCCCTAGTTGTTGCAGCCTCGTTGCGGGCCATTGTTGACGTTGCTTTGTTGTTGGATAGGACAGAGAGAAATGGAGAGAGGAGGGGAAGACAGAGAGAGGGGGAGAGAAAGATAGACACCTGCAGACCTGCTTCACCGCCTGTGAAGCGACTCCCCTGCAGGTGGGGAGCCGGGGGCTCGAACTTGGATCCTTACGCCGGTCCCTGCGCATTGCGCCACGTGCGCTTAACCCACTGCGCCACCGCCCGAACCCCAATGGAAACTTTTATGACTTAGAAATACATGCAAAATGTGAATCCTGGGAAACCAGATACCAGCAGGTGGAGCCCTGCAAGACAATCACTGCTGCTTACCTAGGCAGTAGCACTACACTCTGAGAAGCCTGTCCCATTCTCTGTCTCTTGGCTACTCATTTAGCATGGATTGTCAAGAATAGGTAAACAGGGATGATGGGACAGCCAATTGGGCTTGGTGCCTTTTGGGTGAATGAAGAATTCCATGTAGAGACTATAAGGGGTTTCCAGTTGGTAATGGAGAGCACTCTTGACTCAGGAGAAAGGACTGAGGTTTGTGAGAAAGAACTGCAATGCTCTGCATTTCCTGGGGGAGCTCATGTATCTTGGTTGTACTTTTCCAGGCAGAGCATTCTATTTTGTTAGGTGGAATCATATTAGCTAGCTTTGAGTCAGATGACAGTTTTTTAAAAAAATTTATTTTCCCTTTTGTTGCCCTTGTTTTTCATTGTTGTTGTAGTTGTTTTTGTTGTTATTAATGTTGTTGTTGGATAGGACAGAGAGAAATGTAGAGAGGAGGGGAAGACAGAGGGGGAGAGAAAGACACCTGCAGACCTGCTTCACCGCCTGTGAAGCGACTCCCTTGGGATCCTCACGCCGGTCCTTGGCTTTGCACCTTTTGCGCTTAACCCACTGCCCAACTCCCTCGATGACAGTTTTCATAGGTCAGCCTAATAGCTATTAAAGTGTAATATTTCTTGCAGGGTAAGGTGCACAGTTTATTTTCCCTGGTATCTTTCTTATCATATTTTAGTTGTTATAATTGCAGCATGAAAAGATTTCTGGAATGGCTGGGAAGGTGACTTAGCTGGTAGAGTGTAGGACTTGCCTGTGTGAAATCTCAGGTGTAACCCCTGCTACCACATAGGCTGGAGTAGCTGGTGCTTTGCTCTTGCTAAATAAGTCAGAGTAAATATTATCATTTTAAAAAATTTTGTTAGTGATTTAATATTGATTTACAAAATTAAATATCAATAGGGGTATAATTCCATATCACCAGAGTTCTGAATCCCTAATCCCTCTATTGTAAGCTACATAATTTTCCTAAGGTTATAGATAAGGGTTAACTATTCTTTCTACAACTATGCATTTGTATACAATTGACCTTTATTATTATTACTATAATTTTATTTATTTATTTTTATAAATATATATTTTAAAATATTTGTTTATTCCCTTTTGTTGCCCTTGTTGTTTTATTGTTGTTGTTATTGATGTCATCATTGTTGGATAAGACAGAGAGAAATGGAGGGAGGAGGGGAAGACAGAGAGGGCAAGAGAAAGACAGACACCTGCAGACCTGTGAAGTGACTCCCCTACAGGTGGGGAGCCAGGGGCTCGAACTGGAATCCTTCCGTTGCCCTTGCACTTTGTGCCACCTGCACTTAACCCGCTGTGCTACTGCCTGACTCTGTATAATTTTATTTTATTATTTATTTAAAATATTTCGTTATTTATTCCCTTTTGTTGCCCATGTTGTTTTATTGTTGTTGTTGATTTCGTTGGATAGGACAGAGAGGGATGTGAGGGTGATCTGGCTGCGACATCTGTCACCCCATTGATCACCAGGGTTGATTTGGCTGATCGGGCTGGCTAGGCGGGTGACCCCGTCCTCCCTCACCGCTCCATGGGTGTCCCTCCCGAAGCTGCGAGCTCGGTCGAGGAGGACGGCCTTACCAGAACAGAGACCGGCCTTCTTCGGTTGAGGGTATATGAGTAGCTGTGCTCCCTTGCTAGAACCTCCAAACAAGCTCTCAAGGATAGGACAGAGAGAAATGGAGAGAGGAGGGAAGGATAGAGAGGGGGAGAGAAGGAGAGACACCTGCAGACCTGCTTCACCACTTGTGAGTGACTCCCTGCAGGTGGGGAGCCGGGGGCTCGAACCGGGATCCTTAAACCTATCCTTGCGCTTAGCGCCACCTGCGCTTAACTTGTTGTGCTGCCGCCCGACTCCCATAATTTTATTTTTTAAGGTCCCATCTTCTCTTCCTTTCCAAACTACACATAACCCTATTACTACATCTAAATGTCCTTCTCTTTTCCCTATTCTCCCTCTGGGTCCCAATGGAGTTGGAGTTCAGAGCCCTCTTATCCTCAGTAAGTAAATACCTAAACAGATTTCTGGAGCTGGGGTGGGTGCTGGAGCGGGAACTTCTCAATTCCCTAGGCTGTGGTGATAATAATGGTGGTGGGTTCTGTGTGTTTTGGAGCAGTAGCACCATATCTAAGTTTGGGGTTTGTCCGATGTTTCTTTTCTTGTGCTCCAGAGCTCTTAATGTAGAACTGTTGAAAGTTACTGTTACTGTTGTGGGGTCACCTGCAGGCAAAAAAAAGTTACTGTTACTTCCTATATTTATTTATTCTGGATAGAAACAAAGAGAAACTGAGAGGGAAGGGCAGACAGAGTCAGAGAGAAAGTGAGAAACCTTTAGTACTGTTTGAGCACTTGTGAAGCTTTCCTCCTGTAGGTGGGGACGAGGTGCACTATAATGTGTGCGCCACCACCTAGCCCCTATAAAAATATTTTATTGATGACTATTTCTTTTGTTTTTATTTTTATTTATTTTAATTTAAAAATTATTTATTTACTGGATAGAGACGGTCAGAAATCAAGAGGGGAGAGGGTGGTAGAGAGGGAGAGAGACAGAGAGACACCTGTAGCTCTGCTTCACCACTTGCAAAGCTTTTCCCCTGCAGGTGAGGACCAGGGGCTCAAACCTGGGTCCTTGCACATAGTAACATGCATGCTCAACCAGGTGTGCCACCACCCAGCCCCTTTTGTTTTGTTTTTAGTGTAGCACAAAAGAGTTTGCTAAGATACTTGTTCATGTGTGATACTGCTAGGTGGCCTCTTGGGCCCAATTTTTAAATTCCTCATTTACAGAGGAGAGAGGAAGAGAAAGACATTTAGAGAAGAGAGCTGTCTCAACACTCTTCCACCTTCCATAGATGCCACTCCCCTGCCCCTGTGTCTTCCATAGTGCTCTTATGTGGCACTGACACTCAAACCCAGCGCCTCATGCATGATAAGACACACACTCTACTGGTTGAGCTCCTGGCTCCTGGCTTTTTCTTTAGGATTTTTCCCCCCTCCAGGCTTATTGCTGGGGCTCAGTGCCTGCACTATGAATCCACTGCTCTTGGTGGCCATTTTTTCCCATTTTGTTGCCCTATTTAGGAATATAATTGACTTCTGGTTAATATTTTGAAGCACTTAGTGAGGTCAAAGGCTTTTAATACCAAAATATAATATATAAATATAATATTTATAAAGTGATCCACTGATGAATTTAGTAATCACAGCCAATTAGAAAATGAGACACTGGGAGTTGGGCGGAGCGCAGTGGGTTAAGCACACGTGGCGCAAAGCTTAAGGACTGGCTTCAGGATCCTGGGTTCAAGCCCCTGGCTCCCCACCTGCAGGGGAGTCGCTTCACAAGCGACTAGTCTGTCTTTCTCTCCCCCTCTCTGTCTTCCCCTCCTCTCTCCATTTCTCTCTGTCCTATCCAATAACGACGATATCAATAACAACAATAACTACAGCAATAAAATAAGGGGAACAAAAGTGAATAAATAAATACAATATTAAAAAAAATAAAATGAGACACTATCCATCGTTATCATTGGAGTGGAGTGTTGAGACACATTCTAGCACACTTTTTACCTGAAAGTTGAGAGGCTCATGAAAAATACCTGGCGGTATGTTCATGGTGCTGCTGATTTTGGAGTATTACTGAAACTCTAGGGAGCCCTAGCAGGACCATGCGGATGTAAGCAGCAGTCTGGATCTTCATGTTGGTCTCCACAAGGGTAAGAAAGTTAACACCTAAGGAGTCTTCTTTGTGTCATACATTAGGTTTAGACTCGGGGTGTATTTGTAAAACACTTGAAGTAGATAGACGAGGGGAAATGTAAAACAGGTGTCAAAATGCAAATATGACACCACACTGAAATGTGAAAATGTTGTGGTTATTATGCTGTCCTTTAATAAAAATGGACTTTTAACTGCATCATTTTTCCTTAGTCATACACTAAATCTTCTGTTTACGGAATTTATCCTGAGTATTTTGTAAAAGTCAAACAGTCAAGAAATATAATTTCCTCAGCTGTCTTTGTCTTGCCCTTTTGCAGATGGTGTAAAATCAGGTGTGTAAAAAATAAAAAGTAGTTTGAGCTGTCGTGAAAGTTATTTCAGATTTATGCTTTGCAGATGATATTTGTATGATTAATGTATTCATTGCTTTTTTTATTGCTTTTCACAGATAATGTACATGATGCATGGGAAATGTTGTGGGTTTAAATCTTTGCCAGGTTTATACTGTGAATATCAACAGATGTTATCAAATAAGTACTATAATTATTATAAAATAAAAAATTTGTCATAAGATGCATTGACATAAATTTTACTTATGTAAATTGCTTTCACTAGTATAAAACCTGAGTGTAGCTGTTAGGGTTTGTGAAGCACTTTAGATGAGATTAACTTGGTATAATGTGGTCACAAATGGGTTGCTTTAAATTTAACTGACAAGAAAATAACACTTTAAAAGTTAGGAAATTACCGAGGCATTTGTTTTCAGCCTGCATTGCTGGTACCACTTATGTAGGTTGAATATGAATTAATAACAATGGACTGCTGGCTCAGTAATTACAGAGCGTAATTTAAAGTAGACTTTAAATAACAACTCAAAAGTATTTTAATTTACTCTTTTTCATTCTGTTGGGTTTTTTGGTTTTTTTTTTTTGGAATATCAGCCTGTCACTTCAGTTCTGCCATTATTGGTAGTGTTCCGGGCTGGGGAGATAGCATAATGGTTATTTTTTATTATTTTTTTTAAATTTCTTTATTGGGGAATTAATGTTTTACATTCAACAGTAAATACAATAGTTTGTACATGCATAATATTCCCCAGTTTCCCATATAATACTACAACCCCCACTAGGTCCTCTGTCATCCTTCTTGGACCTGTATTCTCACCATCCACCTACCCCAGAGTCTTTTACTTTGTTGTGATTTGCTAATTCCAGCATAATGGTTATTTAAAAGACTCATGCTTGACGCTTCCAGGTTCAGTCGCTTGCAACACTATAAGCCAGAGTTGAGTAGTGCTTTGGCCTTCCTGTCTCTGTCTCTCTGTCTTTTTCAAAATATCTCTTGTTAAAATAAAACAAATAGTGTTTAGATATCTGCAGCAAGGTTTTTGTTACTAGAACTCTAGTGCATTAGGACTCTGACATACAAACTTGCGTTCAGCTGTTTCAAAATACAGATTCTGGGTGCCTGCCTGATGGAGTGGCCTCAATAGCTAGTTGACTCTTAGCAGCAAATGCAGCACTGTACTCATGTTTCTGTGGCAGAGTGGTGACCTGGGACATTTTGCCCTCATGAGGGGTTTGACCCGCCAGTATGTCAGTTGCTCAGGGTCTTCTTTCCTGGGTCTGAGCACTCTGAGTTTTCCCTGCATCCCTCCAAATAAAAGAAAACAGTACATTCTCTTTGGTTTTGCAGATAATGACTGCATCATCACATTTCCCTCTGATCCGGGCTGGAATTTAACTAAATTATTTAGAACAATGCACCTATAAAATTGGTAGGTGCCATGCTCACATCTCTGGTTCCTATCAGCAACATTTTTTTTTTATTTTTAATTTTTAAATATTTATTTATTTTCCCTTTTGTTGCCCTTGTTGTTTTTCATTGTTGTTGTAGTTGTTGTTGTTATTGATGTCGTTGTTGTTAGATAGGACAGAGAGAAATGGAGAGAGAAGGGTAAGACAGAGAGGGGGAGAGAAAGATAAGACACCTGCAGACCTGCTTCACTGCCTGTGAAGCAACTCCCCTGCAGTTGGGGAGCCGGGGGCTCGAACCGGGATCCTTCCGCCGGTCCTTGCGCTTTGTGCCACATACGCTTAACCTGCTACGCTACTGCCTGACTCCCTATCAGCAACATTTTTAGATCCTGTTCTGGAACCCAGAGACTTCTTATTTTTATTTATTTTATTTTCTAGGCACTATCTTGTTTTCCAAGGACTACATGTTGGGTTTGACCATACTTCCCTGAGAATTCACCGGCTAAAGCAAGCACAACTGTACTTGTTTAGGGTTAACCCAGGTGTCAGTGTTGAGCAACCAGGGGCCATTTAACTGTATCATTAAACCAGTCCTATCCAAACAGCAAATGTGGCTATGAATCTGTTTGCTCATGTGCTCGCGGCCAGAAGGACAGGATTGTGGCCTTCTCCCAGATCTTGTATCTAGTTGACTTAAAATGCCTTGTCCTTGCCATTGCAGCCCTGATGGGAGCATCTGCCAGACATCTGGTGCAGGTGTGCATGGTCTTCCTCCTGAGAGCCTGGGAGTCTGGCTTTGTTGGGAGCAGTGAGTCTCGCAGAGTGCTTGAACTGGCAACTGTTAAAGGGCTAGCCTTGCTCTACACCTAAGATGTACAAGGAAGATTACATATGCAATTCTGTTTATACTCAGAAGAGTTCCTGGTTTTGTTGGGGAGGTGGCACACCTGAATTGTACAAGAAAGTTGTGTTTTCAAATTGCCAAGCTAATCAGGCACCAAAATGTGAATTACTCTTAAGTTGAAGGAAATATACTCCAGGATGACTGCCTGGTGGAGCTTTGAGTTGGTTCTTTTAAAAAAATTATTATATTATTATTATTTTTTAATTATGATAGAGACAGAAATAGGGGAAAAGAGAGGGAGGGGGAGAGAGAGAGAGAGAGAGAGAGAAACTTGCCAGCCTGTTCCACTGCTTGTGAGGCTTCCCTCCCACAGGTATGGGCCTGAGGCTCGAACCTGGGTCCTAATGCATAATAACTTATGTGCTTTACTGGTTTCACCACTGCTGCCCCTCCCAAGTTGGTTCTTAAAGATCTGATTTTTCTGTTGTAAGGAAGGAGTAAGAGGCGTGAGCAGGTGGCACAGGCCAAGGACAGGAGAAAGAGTTTGCATCTTAATTGTAATACGTTGTGAGAAATAAGGGGCTTAAGATTGGTTTGTTGTGTGGCTGGGAGATAGCTCTTCCTGTAGTGTGCATACTCTACTAGGCATGTCCACATGCAAAATCATGGAGATCTGAGCCCCCAGGACCACATGGGAGCATCATGCACAAGTGGAAGCCTCACAAATGGCGGAGTGGCACTGTGATGATGACTTTATTGTTTCCCTGTTTTTTTTTTTTTTTGGTCATCACTGGGGAGTCATTGTTCCAAGTCTACTCTTTCAGACAGATAGGTACCTAGATAGATAAGAGATAGAGATAAACACATTATAGCACTGAAGCGCTCTTCAGTGAGGTGGGGGTAGGGCTTAATCCTACATCTACACATGGCAAAACAAACACACTATTCAGCTGAGCTGTTTTGCTGATCCTCTCTGTTTCAATCTGTCATTGAAAGGGAGAAAAAGTCCACTAGGAGTGGTGGAATATATGAAGTCCTATTGGCAAAAAAATAAAATAAAATAAAGTTAAATTAAAAAAAAAATAGAAGTGATCACGAAGGAACCTTGTGGTGCTTTCTTTCTTGGGTTTAGCATCGTCTAAGATTTAGAGCATGGGTGGGGACTGTGTCCTGTGGACTGTCATCATTGGGGGCCAAGGCACTGCAGGTAGGACTTGAAATTCAGTAAATCTAGGAGGTTTTTTTTTTTTCCTTTCTCTCTCACAGACAGCAATATTAAGTGCTAATTTTTAAGCTGATAATTTTGTGTGGCTCACAAATGATGTTATACATATCCAAATGGCCTTGGCAGAAAAAAGTCTCCACACTCTTGGTTTTTGAGTATCGGAAAGCAAACTTCCTACAATTGACTGGTTTTCTGCAGCAGTCCTGCCATCCTCGAAAACATCTAGAGTGAAGTGCTTGAGAGGCTGAAAATTATTGTGCTGCATCAAGACCGGGCTGGTCTTTCTTGAGTGTTTTTTTTTTTTTTTTTTAATGTTTCTCCCTTTTGTTGCCCTTGTTTATCATCATTGTTGCTGTTATTATTGCTGTCATTGTTGCTGGATAGGACAGAGAGAAATGGAGAGAGGAGAGGGAGACAGGGGGAGTGAAAGATAGACACCTGCAGACCTGCTTAACTGCCTGTGAAGCGACTCCCCTGCAGGTGGGGAGCCGGGGGCTCGAACCGGAATACCTACGCTGGTCCTTGCACTTTGCGCCATGTGCGCCTAACCTGCTGCACCACCACCCGGCTCCTGAGTGTTTTGTTTTTTTTTTTTTTACCAAAACTGTGCTTCATATTTGGGTGAGCCTTTCTCTCCCTAGAGTTCCTGTGGAAGCATCCTGAAATCTTTCACTTGCAGAGCCTCTGTCTCCAGTTACTCCTATGCTGCTTTATTGTTCTCAAGTTGGATTCTGCTCAGGAAACTCCATTCCCTTCTTACCGTATCATAGACGACATCGTGTCAGGGTTTTTCATAGCTGCCCATGTCTTAACCCAACCCTTCACTGTTTCTTTGAAGAGGCCCCTTTACGCTTTTGAGATTAGATATGTGAAATAGATACCTGAAGAAGTGAAAAAAAAAAAAAATGAAGCTGACAAGAGAGCACAAAACATTTAGTAGCTATGCTAGAACTAGAATCTAGACCCCCAGCATCTTAGTTCAGCTCTTTCTCACCTTTATTCAAGCTGTTCCTTTTGGATGCTATCCTGCTTCTTCCTTCTTTTGCATGCTACCCCACCCCTCCTATTCCCATCTGTTCACATTCCATCTACTTCCAGATTTTTTTCCCTGTATTTTATGCATTCAACACAAGTAACTACTAATTATGTGCTCCTGTAGGACAGGCACTGTGCTGAGCACTAGGGATGCTATCATGAGCAGAGCAGATTATCCTGTTTTCATGGAACTTATAGTATAATAGGAGAGGGAAAGTATAAACAACAATGAAATGATGCCAATTATGATAAGAACCACGAAGGAAAATTCTAGTAACTAATGCTCAGTGAACACTTAAATTTTGGGCTGGACACTATTTAAGGACTTTACATGTATGCATTCATTTAATTCTCACAAAATCCCGTGAAAGAGAAAACACTTTCCTCAATTTACAGATGAGGGAAATAAGATTTAGAGTGACTTATCTAAGGCCCAAGCTCTAGTATGCAGTGAATTGGGAATTTGACATAGACAACCCTACCATTTTTTTTAACATTTATTTTTTTTAATTTTTATTTTTGTATTTATTTATTTATTTATTACCAGAGCACTGATCAACTCTGGTTTATGATTGTGAAGGGGACTGAGCCTGGGACTTTGGCGCCTCAGGCATGAGAGTCTCTCTGCATAACCATTTTGCTATCTACCTCCACAACAACCCTGTCATTCTTTAGCATTGATCCTGCCTCTCCAACAGAAAGGTGTGTTGTGAGAAGGAATAAAAGGAAAAGCTAATACAGCTTGAGGAGAGCATCAGGAAAGGCCTCTCTAGGGAAGCAATAAGTGATCCATTTCCTTAAAAAGATCAACCGAGTGGATGCAGAGGCAGCAAAAGTTGGGGAAAATATCAGGAGGTCTGTTGCATTCATCCAGACAGACATCCCTGTTAGAATAGATGCATCACGAGCATAAACTGGAACAGTGATGAGGGGAAGTAAAGGTATAACACTTGGAAATTAAGTTTTTTTTTTTTTCCTTTCTTTACTGGGATTAATGGTTTACAGTCAAAAGTTTGTCTACTTAGGAAGGAGTGGCTGAGAATAAGACTGTGGAATATTAAAAGTGACTTCCTGAAATGAGAAGGTAGTTCCATGTGTAAAAACAAAGGACTTAGAATACCTGATGCCCTGGATTTGAGTCCTGATACCACTGGGAGCACCATGGATAGCACTAAGGAAACTCTATGGATGGTAGCATGGTACTTTGGTATCTCTCCCTCTGTCCCCTCCCTCTTTGCTTCTCCCTCTTATACCTTAAATAAAACAGTGAAAAAGTTAGTCTAGGAGTGGTGGAACCAGGCATGAATGAGTCCCAGGCAACACACACACACACACACACACACACACACACACACACACACACACACAATTGTTATGTAGGTTTGAGAGTAAGTTTCTTCCCTTTTTCTAGTTCTTTGAAACTGCAAGCTTTAAATAGAAGAGTCTAACATTTGTGAATTACTCATACCCCACAGAGGTCAGCCAGGCCTCTTACTATTAATGGAATAATTCCACTATGCTATGTTTGTGTGGTATGTTTATCTTGTTAAAATGCATTGTTTTTCTTTCTCCCTGATTGCTTAGTATTTTTCTAATTTGGAAAACAGAAGTAATTCAAGGAAGACAAATTGATCTGTAATCCTTCTGTCCATTTAAAAACCATTGTGCATAGGGCCAGGTGGTGGTGCACCTGGTTAAGTGCATGTATTACCATGCACAAGGACCCAGGTTCAAGTCTCCTGTCCCCACCTGCAAGGGGAAGCTTCATGAGTGGTGAAATAGGTGTGCAGATGTCTCTCTGTCTCTCTCCTTCTCTATCACCCTTCCCATCTCAATTTCTTTCTGTTCTACCCAATAAAATAAAGTTTAAATTAAAAATATATCTTAAAAAAGAGAATGGAGATACTTAGAAAAATAAATAAAAACCATTTTGTGAGTATGTATATAGATAAGCATATGTGTATATTTTTGTGGTCATGTTGCAAACTTTTTTTCATTTTATGTGGTACCAGGGAATAAGTCCAGGACCTTGTGATACTGCTGAGGTGCCTCCATGTCCAAATTTTTATTCTATTTTTAAAATAAAAAGGCTGAGTAGTGGCACACATGTTACAGTGTGTAAGGACCTGCGTTCAAGCTCCCAGTTCCCACCTTTTTAAAAAAAATATTTATTTATTTATTCCCTTTGGTTACTCTTGTTGTTTTATTGTTATTGATGCCATTGTTGTTGGGTAGGACAGAGAGAAATGGAGAGAGGAGGGGAGACAGAGAGAGAAAGATAGACACCTGCAGACCTGCTTCACTGCTTGTAAAGTGACTCCTCTGCAGGTGGGGAGCCAGGGGCTGAAACCGGGATCCTTATGCCGGTCCTTGGGCTTTGTGCCACCTGCACTACCACCCGACTCCCATGATTCCCACCTTTAAGGGAGGAAGCTTCACAAGTGGTAAAGCAGTGCTGCAGGTGCCTCTCTGCTCTCTCCCTCCTCTCAGTTTCTATCTCTATCCTAGATAAATAAAATAAAAAAACATTTTTTAAATTTTAATTTCTTTATTGGGGAATTAATGTCTTACATTCAACAGTAAATACAATAGTTTGTACATGCATAACTTTTCCCAGTTTCCATATAACAATACAACCCCCACTAGGTCCTTTGTCATCCTTTTTGTACCTGTATTCTGGCGCCCCCCCCCCTTTACTTTGGTGCAACATGCCAATTCCAGTTGAGGTTCTACTTGTGTTTTCTCTTCTGATCTTGTTTTTCAACTTCTGCCTGAGAGTGAGATCATCCCATATTCATCCTTCTTGTTTCTGACTTATCTCACTTAACATGAATTTTTCAAGGTCCAAGATCAGCTGAAAATAGTGAAGTCACCATTTTTTTTTTATAGCTGAGTAGTATTCCATTGTGTATATGTACCACAACTTGCTCAGCCACTCATCTGTTGTTGGACACCTGGGTTGCTTCCAGGTTTTGGCTGTTACAAATTGTGCTGCCAAGAACATATGTGTACACAGATCTTTTTGGATGGGAGTGTTGGGTTCCTTAGGATCTATCTCCAGGAGAAGACATGCAGGATCATAGGGTAGGTCCATTTCTAGCCTTCTGAGAAAATAAAATATTTAAAATAAAAAGATTAATTGGGCACTGGGAAATAGCTCACCTAATAAAGTGTACACTTGGGGGCTGGACGGTGGTGCACTGGGCTAAGCACACACAGTACGAAGCGCAAGGATCCTGATTCCAGCCCCCAGCTCCCCCACTTGCAGGATGGTCGCTTCACAAGCGGTGAAACAGGTCTGCAGGTGTCTCTCTTTCTCTCCCCCTCTCTGTTTTACCCTCGTCTCTCAATTTTTCTCTGTCCTATCCTGTGCACTTTATCTTGCACACCTTTACCAGGTGCAGCCCACCAGCCTCACCAGAAGCAGTTGCACAGTGGAAACTTCACAAGTGGTGGAGCAGTGCTATGGGGTATCTCTTTTCTCTCTCTTCTCTCTCAGTTTTTCTTTCCTTTTTTTTTTTTTCTTCCCCTCCAGGGTTATTGATGGAGCTAGGTGCCTGCGCTAGGAATCCTCTGTGGCCATTTATTTTATTTGATAGGACAGAGAGAAATTGACCTGCTTTACTACTTATGAAGTGACCCCCACCTCCCGCATGTGGGGAGCCAGGGTTTGAACCAGAATACTTGCACAGGCCCTTGTGCTCTGTACTATGCGCGCTTAACCTGGTGTGCTACTGCCTGGCCCCCTCTCTGCCTTTCTGTTTCTCATCTATCTAAGAACAAATATAAACATTTTTTGTTCCTCCTTCCCAGAGCACTGCTCAATATGGTTTATAATGATGTTGGGGTTTCAACTTGGGACCTTTGGAGCCTCAGACATGAAAATATTTTTGTTTTCTTTTTCTTTTTTTTTTTACTGAGCTCTGGCTTTTGGTGGTGTGGGGATTGAATCTGGGACTGTGGAGCCTCAGGCATGAGAGTCTCTTTGCGTAAGCATTATGCTATCTACCCCCACCTTGTTTATTTTTATTTGATAGAACATAGAGAAATTGAGAAGTGGGGAGATAGGAAGGGAGAGAGAGAGAGAGAGAGAGAGAGAGAGAGAGAGAGAGAGAGAGAGGGGTACCTGTAGCACTACCTCACTCCTTGTAAAGCTTTCCCCCTGCAAGTGGGGACTGGGGGCTTGCACCTAGGTCCTTGTGCATGGTAATACATGCACTTAACCAGGTATGCCACCACCCGGTCCCTCTATGAAAGTATTTTTGCGTAGCCATTATGCTATCTCCCAGGCCCATTATTTAAAACTAACTAAGTGATCTGCTGGGAGCAGAGGAATTGTATAGCAGCAGCGCAAACCCTGGTGGCAAAGTAAAGGGAAAGAATAAGATTTACATAATGGCCTGGGAGGTGGCACAATGACTAGAACACCGGCATTTCAAGTATGAGACCCTGAGTTTCATCCCTGGCATTGCATGTGCCAGAGTGATGCTCAGGTTCTTTCGTCTTTTCTTTATTTTACTTTTATTATTAATATTTTTTTTTGTTCCTCCAGGGTTATTGCTGGGCTCGGTGCCTGCACCATGAATCCACCGCTCCTGGAGGCCATTTTTCCCCCTTTTTGTTGCCCTAGTTGTTGCAGCCTCGTTGCGGTTATTATTGCCATTGTTGACATTGCTTTGTTGTTGGATAGGACAGAGAGAAACGGAGAGAGGAGGGGAAGACAGAGAGAGAGGGGAGAGAAAGACACCTGCAGACCTGCTTCACCGCCTGTGAAGCGACTCCCCTGCAGGTGGGGAGCCGGGGGCTCGAACCAGGATCCTTACGCGGGTCCCTGCGGTTTGCGCCACGTGCGCTTAACCCACTGTACCACCGCCCGACCCCCTTTTTTGTTCTTTTTGTTTTACTGCTACCAGGGTTATCACTGGGGCTTGGTGCTGTCACTGTGAGTCCACTGTTTCTGATGGCCATTTTTTCCTCCCCCAGCCCCTGCCTCCCTAATTTTTATTAGGATAGAGAGAAATTGAGAGAGGAAAGGGAGATACATACAGAGATAGACACCTGCAGACCTGTTTCACCACTCGTGAAGCAGACCCCTTGCAGGTGGGAAGCGAGGGTTCAGTCCCAGATCCTTGCTCATACTATTTGTGTGCCACCGCCTGGTCCCCTAATTTTTTTTTTAATTTTCTTTTTTATTTCATAGGACAGAAAGAAACTGAAAAGGAAGGGGGAGATAGGTAGAAAGACACCTGTAGCACTGCCCCACTGTTTGTGAAGCTTCCCCTTTGTAGGTGGGGACTGAGGGTTTGAACCTGGGTCCTTGTGCATTGTTACATGTGTGCTCAACTGGGTGTGCCACCACCAAGCCCTTATTTATTTATTTTTATTGCCACCAGGGTTATTTCTGGGGCTCCTGCTTCTGCTGGCTAGACTGGCTGGCTTTCTCTCTCTCTCTCTCTCCCTCTCTCTGTCTTTCTCTAGGGCAGAGAGAAATTGGGAGGGGAAGGTAGAAAGGAAAAGAGAAAGGGAGACACGTGACAACTTGCTTCACCACTTATGAAGCTTCTCCCCTGCAGGTGGGGAGTGGAGGCTTGAACTGGCTCCTCAAGCATGGTGATGTGGGCTTAACAAGGTATGCCTGCCCAGCCTCCTGGTTCTATTTCTTTATTTAATAAATAAAATTTAAATAGAATTTTTAAAATTATTAATGAGAGGGAAAGATTGTGCAAGTCCACAGTATCATTTGGGGCATATGCAATGTCAGGGATCAAACTCAAGACCTCATGCTCTCATGTTCTACACTCTTCTGCTGGGCCAACTCCCTGAGCCATTCTTTGTTATGGAGAGAGAGAAAGAGGGAGAGAGGGTGACGTCAGAGCACTGCTCCAACATCTCTGGTGTTCCCTTGGTGTTGCCCATGGTGCTCTCATTTATTGCTGGGGACTGAATCCAGAGCCTCACACATGTGAGGCTGCATGTGCCTTGCTGAGTCATCTCCTGGGCCCTCAGTTTTGCTTTTGATTTTTCACTTAAAGTGTGGTGAACACTTTTTTTCCTTGTCAGTAAAATATTTTTAGTTTTCTTGATACTAGTATACATATAGTGTTCCATTGAATAGAAAGGACATAATTCATTTAGCCAGTACCTTTCTCTAGTCACTAACCAGTGTGCCTGTGAATCTTCCATTTCTAAGCATTCCATATAAACTTTTGGTTGGTCACAAAATTGTCAGAACTTCATACTAAATTTTTCTTGATGGAGATGTGCAAGGTCTTTTAAAAAAATGTATTAATGAGAGAGAGAGGAGGGGAGGAGATAGGAGGGGAGGGGAGGGGAGAGGAAGGGAGGAGAGGACCAAAGCACCACTCTGGCACATATGATAGCAGAGATCAAATTCACACCTCATACCTGAGAGTCCAGTGCCTTATGTACTGTGCCACCTCTCGGGCTGCAGATATGCAGGATCTTAAGGCCTGTTGAGATTAGGCATAGATCCAGATACTTGTTTTTAGAAAAGTAAATGGAAATCGTCACTTAAATTGAATTGATCTATTGAAGCTTAAAAAAAAAATCAGGCCATTCAAGTTACTCAAGAATGTCAGAAGAAAAATATTAAAAATATTATAGTGCTTTGTAGCTACCATTCTCATAGCTTAGTGCAGTGGTGTAGGGAATATTTTTAGAGAAATAATTCTCTTTTTGAGATTTTTTTTTTTCTTTTCAGATAAACAAGGCTTGTTTAATTCAGGGAGAGTAATTTCTTAGGAAATTAAATCTTTGTAAATCCTCTGTCATGTTTCCACACTTGTTAATCCTCTGGAAAATGGTGGTTTTCAAATAGTTCAGTAAGGGTTTCTTAAAAGGAATAAAATCTCTCTGTAATACATAATCATCTTTTTTCAATTGCATACGTAAGGGAAATTTGTGCTTTCTTTTTGTGTTTATGTATGAATGACATTGCCAGTTTGCAATCTCAATGTTAATTACTTATAGTGATTGTCTTCTTGGGTATGATGAATATTTCTAATAGCTCGCTTTTCTTTTTTACTGTCCAAAGAACCTTACACAGTCAGTGATGTTTACCATGTTCTGGAGAGTTGCTGCTACTTGGAGATCAGTAATGGCTACATTTTGGTTTGGTATGCTCGGTGGTGTCTAATCATGTCTAGTCTTTGGGAACCATGAAGGAATTTTCTTTTCAGGTCTTAGTTCATTATTTTTTCTCACATTGATCAAAGGTTGGGAAGCTAGTACTATATGCCTAATTGAGGCATTCATAACATTCTTAATTCTACATTCTTAATCTTTTGGCTATTTGGTTGAAATATATCTACACATCTTTTTTATTTTTTTAATATTTATTTATTTTCCCTTTTTGTTGCCCTTTTTTTTTTTTTTTTTTGTTGTTGTTGTTGTCGTTGTTAGATAGGACAGAGAGAAATGGAGAGAGGAGGGGAAGACGGGGAGAGAAAGACAGACAACTGCAGACCTGCTTCCCCGCCTGTGAAGTGACTTCCCTGCAGGTGAGGAGCCCGGGGCTCGAACTGGGATCCTTCTGCTGGTCCTTGTTGTCATTGTTGTTGGATAGGACAGAGAGAAATGGAGAGAGGAGGGGAGGCAGACAGGGGGAGAGAAAGATAGACACCTGCAGACCTGCTTGAACGCCTGTGAAGCAACTCCCCTGCAGGGGCTCCAACCTGTATCCTTACGTCAGTCCTTGAGCTTTGTGCCATGTGCGCTTAACCTGCTGCGCTACCGCCCCACTCCCTTTTAAAATTTATTTTTTATTTTTTTAATATTTATTTTCCCTTTTTGTTGCCCTATATCTACACCTCTTAAATATTGAAGCCATAATATCCTTGAACTTAGAACTGCAGAGTTAAAATGAATTGTATGTAAAATGTTTAGTTGTGGACCACATCTTCAGCTTTTTATATGCCACAGTGGTCTTTTTTTTTTTTTTTTCTTCTTCTTCTTTCCCTTCCATTGTCTGATAGTGAGGTCATTTTCAGTCCTCTGAGAATTCTATTCCCAGCCAGATGCGGCTCATATATTAAAAGTAGCACCTGTGGCTAATATCACAGCAGCTTACCATAAATTTACATGGTAACTAGGATTGTATCTGTCAAGACTGTTAAAAAACATCTAGATTTAATTTGATTTCCAGTATTGTAGAAGCTATCCAACATTTTGCTTCATAACTATATTTTAAAAGTTAAAAATCACTTCATTGTTACGTTTTATAGCACTCCTAGTGCCCATTAAGTTGATTTGTTCAATGGAGGTCAAAGTAAAGCGACTTGGCTGCATTAAGATCGGAAACCAACCCATTTGTGACAAATTTAGTCCTTTCGTGTGAATCTTCTCAAGGTCTCTGCACTGATTGGATTCAGGTGTAGCTTATGTCAGTAGCATTTAACCTCAAAAGAATGAGCAGTGTGATTGGGTTGTTGTAAATTATTTTGCCTTTGTTGTAAAGCATTTTGCCTTTGCTTTAAAAAACCTAGCTGTTGATGCTGCCGTCCATGACTAACTGCTTTACTGCATCTGCTTATAAATGAGTAGTTTGGTTTTAAAGACATCTTAGAAAATTGGGGCCCATGCCCTTTCCCCCTTCCCTTCTCTATATGACCCTTCCTAAACTGGTTTATTCCCTGTTATCCTTTGAGTTGTCTCCCACATGCTATGATTTGCACACCTGCAGTTATAAAAATTGTTTTGGGGTGTCATTATATCATGTTCTTCAACTTTCCTGCATTTATGAATACAATAACGATTCACTATAAATCAAAATAATTTACAAGTTACAGAGAATCTGCTCCTACAAATAAGAATTGAATGATTAATTTCTTTGGTGTCCTTCCACTTGAACACAGGCCCTTGAAAAAACCTCGGAACATATTTTTCTGTATCTGTGAATTGAAGTTCAGAATTAAAGTATGTAAGTTCAGTCTTCTGAACATTTGGCATTTTAAGACCTGCAAGATAGCTTATCTGGATAATGTGCCTGCTTTGTGAGGTTCAAGCCCAGCCCCTGCCATGCTGGAGGAAGTTCTGAACTATGGTGTCTTTCCCACTCTCTCTGCCTCTGCTTTTCTCTGTCTGTATGAAAAAGTCCCATGATTGTGAAGCCCTAGTGTCAAAAAACAAACAATGACAACACCCCCACACAAAACCAAAAAAACAAATGTGAACAAACTAAACCAAAGTGAATAAAAAAAAAAAAGGAGCATCTCTGTTAAAATCAATATTTGTGATCATCTTAGCAGTAATTTTGCACAGAGTGATGTCGTATGCTTTACATTGGCTTGTTCTAGCCCTCCCCCTCCAAGAGAATTGGATGAGTCCTGTTAATTTCGCGGGCCTGCTTGGCCCCGCCCCAAGGGACCCTGGGAGAGGGTTCCGGAGTCCGAGAGTTCCTGAGTTCCCCAGTGACAGAGTTCCTGGGTTCCGGAGTGCGAGAGTGCGAGAGTTTCTGAGTTCGAGAGTAAGGGAGAGGGTTCCTGAGTTCCAGAGTAAAAGAAAGAGTGCTTGCGCCGCCGCAAAGAGAGTTCCAGAGTTCCAGAGTTGGAGAGTTCGAGAGTAAGAGGGAGTGCTTGTGCCGCCGCAAAGAGACAGCAGAGTTCTGTTTGGTGATTAGTTTGTCTTAGTTTATGAATCGTTGTTCCTGAATAAAGAAATAGAGCTTCCCTGCCCAGCCGTTGTCTCCGCGTCTCTGTTCACCACCGTGAAGCTAGCCGGCCCGGCAAGAGCCCCGGAAATTTTAACAACAAATGGCGCCCACGTGGACCTGACCTGCGCATCTCTCAGATAAGTAAAGACAATTTGGCTACCTATGCACGATGGCCTTCTCTTCTGCTTGTGAAGAGATCTCCAAAGGCCTCTGCTCTTTCTTCACGAGACTGTTTTGCTGTTTCTGGAACATTTATCTCTGGACCACTCTGTGGTTTCCACTCGCTCGGGCGAACTCAGAACAGCCAGCGGGAAGAGCCAGCGGGCGGGAGGCAAGGCGCGGAGCTGCTGTTTCCACCTGGTCAAACAGCCAGCCAGCCGGCTGCGCCCAGACAACCCCGCGCACCGCGCCAGCAACCCCGCAGCCCCGCAGCCCGCAGGAGGCCTACGCCACCATGCAAGAGCCCGATGCCAGCACGCTAGAGCCCGATGCCAACATGCTGGAGCCCGATGCCAACATGCTGGAGCCTGAGGCCAACATGCTGGAGCCCGATGCCAACATGCTGGAGCCTGAGGCCAGCCCACAGGAGCCGGCTCTCCACCGCGTGGTGCAGGGCACTGGACGCTTGATCCCTCCACGCTGCTCGGCCACTGCGAACAGGGCAGCAGACATGGCAGGGCCATGGGGCAGGGCCGCGGCGGCCTATCATGGCCGCCACCCCTGGGCACCTAGGCCCACGCCTTCTACAAAGATGGCCTGCCTGCCCTCTTTCTATGAATTCTGGAACCATCCCGGGCCTCCCGGACCCCCGGGCTCCCTGCCGAAACTGGGCACACGAGATCTCCAGCCGCCGGTCCGGTCTGAAGACAGACAAGCTGGAGTATGCAGAGATTTGTGCAGAGATCGCAACCTGCAATTCCTAGAAGTGGAGCTGCGCGGGAAGCCACCTCCGGATGGTGAACCCCCCCCCAACAACTAAGACAATATAGATTTAAATTCGTGTTTAAAATGACATGTCTTCGTAACAAAGGTTTCTCTCCTTGTGTATTAATGACCATGTTTATGTGTATGTTTAAAGTTTGGTAAACAATAGCTTTAAGGCTAAATTCTTACTAGTCAAAGATAAATGAAAAAGGTTTTCAACGTAATTCTCATAAAGATAAAAATTAACTTACATTTAAAGTCTGAGGTAAAAATTAGTTAACAATCAATATATTTCAACTAAGTTGGTCTAAACAAAAGGTTAAATAGACTTGTTGATATGTAAAACACTACCTTCTCTATTAGAAATGGTAGATCGCACAATGGCTATGCTAATTATTCTCATGCCTGAGGTTTCCTCTCCAGCCCACACCTAGGGTGTGTCTCCATCTTGAATGGGTGTAACAAAAGGTTAAAAGACGTTGTTGATATGTAAAAGTCTCAAATTCCTTCTCTATTAAAAACGTTAGATCCTGCAGTAGATATGCTAATAACAAGTTTTGTTTCATAGTAAGTAAGTTGCAGCCAGCTGCCTGTGGGACCCTAGGCCGTTCCCCGCCCCCATGCAATTGCCCGTCGAGGCAAGTAGCCCCCCAGAGGCAAGAAAATTTTTTTTTTTCAGATATGGCCCCCTCAGGCCTTCCCTTGGCAACATGCTGGTTTTGGTTATGTATGTTTCTGTTCACCCCACACCCTTGATACTATAGTCATTTAGTTAAAAAGAAAAGGGGGAATTGTCGTATGCTTTACATTGGCTTGTTCTAGCCCTCCCCCTCCAAGAGAATTGGATGAGTCCTGTTAATTTCGCGGGCCTGCTTGGCCCCGCCCCAAGGGACCCTGGGAGAGGGTTCCGGAGTCCGAGAGTTCCTGAGTTCCCCAGTGACAGAGTTCCTGGGTTCCGGAGTGCGAGAGTGCGAGAGTTTCTGAGTTCGAGAGTAAGGGAGAGGGTTCCTGAGTTCCAGAGTAAAAGAAAGAGTGCTTGCGCCGCCGCAAAGAGACAGCAGAGTTCTGTTTGGTGATTAGTTTGTCTTAGTTTGTGAATCGTTGTTCCTGAATAAAGAAATACAGCTTCCCTGCCCAGCCGTTGTCTCCGCGTCTCTGTTCACCACCGTGAAGCTAGCCGGCCCGGCAAGAGCCCCGGAAATTTTAACAACAGAGTGAGAACATTCTCAGGCATTGGGAGTGAGGGTAGGGCGGCATGCAGTGAGTGCCTCCCCACAGGCCCACAATGCTAAGTGTGCCTATCCAGTTTATGTTGAAATTCAGAGTAGAGATGTATTTTCTCTTTCTTTCTTTCTTTCTTTCTTTCTTTCTTTCTTTCTTTCTTTCTTTCTTTCTTTCCTTCCTTCCTTCCTTCCTTCCTTTCTTTCTTTCTTTCCTTCCTTCCTTTCTTCCTTTCTTTCTTCCTTTCTTTCTTTCTTTTCTTCCTTCCTTCCTTCCTTCCTTTCTTTCTTTCTCTCTTTCTTTCTCCCTTCCTCTCATCCTCTCATTCTTCCTTCCTTCCTCCTTCCTTCCCTCCCTCTACTTAATATATATATTTCAATTTTTATTTTTTATTTGATAAGACAGAGAGAAATTAAGAGGGCAGAGGGAGATGGAGAAGGAAGAGAGGCAGATAGGTGCACTATCTGCTGCTTCACTGTTCATGAACGCTCCCCCTGCAGGAGTTTGACCCATATCCCAGTGCAAGGTAACATGTGCACTCCTCCAGGTGCACCACCGCCCCACCCATGGAGGTGCTTTCCACTCTGTTGGACTATCATTCCGAAGGATGCTTATAAGCATCCTTGAGTTTGAACCTCACCTAGTAAGTGGAACCATAGCTAAGGATTATTATGCTGAAATGATTGTGGTGATGGAAAGACAATTAGGAATGAGGCTGAAATTATATACAATTTGTGGGTTACCAGGAGTAATTAATCACTTAATGGTGTAATCAGATTCCTCCAAGACCTATCTGGAGTCTTGTAATATACCTTTTTTTTTTTTTTTTTTTTTTAGTGAATTATGATATCTCGTTTTCATTTGTGTGCCTCATATATTTAGTTCCTTGTGTAATTGCGGTGCTCTATTTGTGAATCTGGATTGCTGTTACAACTTTTACTTAGCCCTCTGTGGAGTGAGACATGAAAATGCAAGATAGATGTGCCCGGCACTACCTCTCACTTTTTTCTTTTGTTTTGGTGTTGGTGAAGGAACCCAGGACTTCATACTTGGGATGCATAAGCTCTGCTACTTAGTATACCCCTAACCCCAACCTCCTTCACTTATGAGCTTTTCTTGGTTGACCTTTCTATTCTCTCCCACCACACCATATGCTTCCCTTGGAACCAAACTATTATCCCAGAGTCTAGAAGGAGGTACTTGGTATTAAGCAGCAGATTGGTAAGTGTATGTTCCATACATTCAGGAGCAGACTGGAAGATTCTGAATTTTCCAGTATGTGAAAGGTTTCAGAGTGTGTGGAAAGCAGAAACATAAGAAGTTGACAAGGCAGCGCCGGCTGGTGATACACCTGGTTGAGGGTGCACATTACAGCACACAAGGATCCAGGTTTGAGCCCCTGTTCCCCCCCACCTGCAGGGGAAAAGCTTTGCAAATGGTGAAGTTGTATTGTGCTGTGTCTCTCTATCTCTCTATCTTCCCCTTCCCTCTCAATTTCTGACTGTCTCTATCCAATAAATAAATAAAGATAAAAAAAAAAAGAAATTGATAATGCGGACAGAACATTGGACTTGCAACTATGAGGTCTTGAATCTGATTCCTGGCATCCCATATGCCAGAGTGATGCTGTTTTTTTCCCCCTCTCTGTTATTAGTAAATAAATGCATCATAAAAAAAGAAATTTATAATTTTTTTTAATGGTGACACACAAATATTTTTCTCCTTACTCTTTCTTGCAGTCAAAAGTCATAGATGTGGTGTCAGATGGCATTCTGAAGGGGATAAGGTCATGAACTAGCTGACAGTGAAGGTGGCTATGTGGTAAGATCCCTGGATTTAACCTACAAAGAATCCAGGAACTGCATCTGTCTAGTAGAAAAAGACATTTTTTTTTTAGAAGACCTTTTTTGAGAAGTATTTTGCCCCTCAACTCAGAAATGAGTTCAATCTTAAAATCATGGAACTGAAATACACAGTACCAACTTTTATCATTAATACCATATTACCTTAAGTGACTTGGAGATGGGAGAAATAATTAATTTAAAGCTAGATGGACCAATTTTATTTTATTTTAAAAATTTAAAAGATTTATTTTATGTGAGATAGAAAGATAATTTCATTGGATAGATAGAGAGAGGGGGAGAGAAAGAACAGCTAGGACGCCAGATGGACCAGTTTTATAGCACTGGATATATAAAATATTTTTGTATGCTTTGACTTGTAAAGCACTGTTTAACTTTTTTTTCTTTATAAAAACACTCCATGTTAAAAAATGAAAATGTGGCATTATGCTGCATTTTTACCTAGATTTTTGTCTTCTACCATGCAAAGTGGAATTGTGTAATTTTTTTTGGTATTATAGTGCATACATTTCTATTTCTACTAATAATATCCTCATTTGTCAAATTTTCGTTGTTCTAATATAGTTGCTGTTGGATAACATTTATTTTACATGAATTTTTTCTCACTTATATCAACATTAAAAAAAGTTTCCCTTGACTAAACTTAAAAAATCCATTTTAAATTTAAGAAACTTTGTTACAGTGAGACCAAGTTATAAATGTATTACTGTAATATTCTGGGATTATAATAAAAATTGGGTTTGGGAGAGGCCGAGAAGAAAGTTACAATATATTGCCCATTTATAAATTAACCATTACCTGCCGAAAGCTCATCAGACCCACACAGCGGACATCCGCTAATCCAGTGGTTAGCCATTCCGGGCTCTAATGCACACTGTTTTACACGTTAACGGTTTTGAAGTTCCAGGCCAAAGCTGACCTTTCACATATGCTCCTTTCACAGTAGGAATCTCCACTCACTGCTTCCTGTCAGAATGGATTATGGTGACACAGCCCAGGGCTCACTTTGGCTGCAATTAAGTTTTTGATCAGAATTGTTTCGTTCACAAACAATCACATTTGTTAAAATGTTACATCTGCCCTGAAAACCACTGGCAGCCTCTCAGTTTATCAGTGTGATGTGAGTTTAATTCTTCATTTGTTTTTCATAAAAAGGCAAACCATCTTATATGTTATTTACTTTTTTCCCTTTTTCTGGTTTCTGCCTTTGATTTCATTGGGTTTGGAAGGAAACTATATCTTGAAATTAGCATGAATCTGCTCCTAGACTTTGGGAATTTGAATGGAATTGTTTTTGGTGCAGAACAAAAATTATCCCGTTGAACCAAGACTCAGATACTTCCAAGAATTGTTAATAGTGGTTTTGTTTCTCACACGAGGAAGCATTTTAGCTTTGTGAGTGTGGAGTTTTGAGGTTCTGACTCTTGGTCTGCAGGTTCTGTATTCTCCATGCCTATGATGTTGCTGCTTTTCAGTACTTATCATAACACACATGTCAGGAACTATCACTGTTGCCTTTGACTTTGGTTGCCAGAAATGAAACTAGCAGTGGCTTTATTAACCTTGCCTCTATGGTTCTTTGACTCATTTTTGAAGTCATCTTATCCATTAAAAAATGGTAGTTGTGTTTTTTCAATGACTAACCATTTTGTGTCTATAATATGATAAGGCTATCATTGGAACTTTTGAATTTCATAGCTCTTTTTTACTATCACAGACTCACTTTGGAAAAAAGTTAAATTTAGTAGCATTTTTGTTGTTGTTGGGTAGAGATGTTTTGATATATTAGGACTAGAGTTTAGATAAGAGTTTTTGTTAGAGTGAAAATTATCATTTTACTAAATTTTGTGTGGGAGTAGAGTCTGAAAGCTGTTGCTGAGGTACTTGGGAGAGAGAAAAGGAATGCGGTACTTAGGTTGTTGTATTAGGAATGCTTAACACTTTTTAAGATTCAAGCATTAGGTTTAGCTATTTTAATTATTTGAATATATATTTAAGTATATAAAATATATAAATATATAATATATAAAAATATATAAATATTTAAATATATAAATATATATATATTTAGAATGCTACTAAAAGAGGATGTATTGATAGTTTTCTAAATGTTGCATAAAAACCCAAACTATTTTCCATGTGTTTTGATGTAATCAAACTTATCTGTTAGTAATTTATAATACTGTAAGTGGCAAAAGAAAAGTGAGATGCTATATCAAAAGAAAGAAAAACAAACAAGCAAACAAACAAAAAACCCCAAAAGCCAACCAGCAAATCAAAATTAGTAATGATTTTGGAATTTTTTTAAACTTATATTAGGGGGGCTACCTGTATTTCTAAAATTCAGAGACTTTATTTGGAATGGAATGATGCAAATTCTGGCTATTTTTTCTTTTGTTAGACTGTGAACAAATTTTTCTTAAATTGCATCCATTATTGTATAAGTATAGTACTAAATTTTAAAGTATTATATTTAGAATATACCTGGCTGTATTTACTGCTTAAAGAAAGTGTATTTAAGGAAAAATATTGAGTACTTCTGATTTCAAGAAAAAATACCAATCTGAAACCTAAAAATAAGTAGATGTGAGTTTCTTCAAACTGTCAGAATCAACACTGCCCTTCCCTCTTAGTAGCATACAGGGGATTCGGGCAGTAGTGCAGTGGGTTAAGCGCATGTGGTGCAAAGCATAAGGATATAAGGGTCCTGGTTCAAGACCCCGGCTCCCCACCTGCAGAGGAGTCCCTTCACAAGCGGTGAAACAGGTCTGCAAGTGTCTATCTTTTTTCTCCTCCTCTCTGTTTTCTCCTCCTCTCTCCATTTCTCTCTGTCCTATCCAACAACAGTGACATCATTAACAACAACAATAACTACAACAAGGGTAACAGAAGGGAATAAATAAATACATATTAAAAAAAAAAAGAAAGAAAGTAGGATACATAGGGGCCGGGTGGTGGCGCACCTGGTTGGGTGCACATATTATAATGTGCAAGGACCTGGGTTCTAGCCCCCGGTCCCAACCTGCAGGGGGAAAGCATTGCAAATGGTGAAGCAGGGCTGCAGGTGTCTCTCTGTCTCTCTCCTTCTCTATCAGCCCCTTCCCTCTTGATTTCTAGCTGTCTCTATCCAATAAATAAAAATTAAAAAATAAAAAAAGAAAGCTTACAAACAGAAGTTTTAACTAGACAGAATTTGTCTTTTCTTTTTTTTCTTTATTTTTAAAAATTTATTCCCTTTTGTTGCCCTTGTTGTTTTATTGCTGTAGTTATTGATGTCATTGTTGGATAGGACAGAGAGAAATGGGGGCTCGAACTGGGATCCTTTCGCTGGTCCTTTCATTTTGCCTGCCTGCACTTAACCCGCTGCACTACCACCCAACTCCCAACTAGACAGAATTTGTAACTTTATCATAAGCTTATGTTCATACAGTCATTGATTTTCTGATATTCAGATTTTGCTTTTTTGAGATTCTTTTAAAAATTTTTATTTTTATTTCATGATTTAATAATGGCTTACATTATAAGCCTATAGGGGTGTGGTCCCACACTGCAGCTACCATATTTATTACATATACAGATTTCAAGTAAAAGTTTAAATTTTTTTTAAACTTTTACTTGAAATCTGCATATGTAATAAATATGAGGCATCTGCTGGGTCCTAGGACCCTGCATATTTTTTTGTTTGTTTTTAAGATTGACTTTATTTCATGAGCTAGACCAGAGCAACAGGAGAGTATGGCATATGTGTTGCCAGGGATTGAATTTAGGACTTGCAAGTTAAGAACTCAACCACAACTCCACCTCCTAGGCTGAGGAACCTTCATCTTTGAAAGCTTTCTCTCTCTCTCTTTCTTTATAACCCAAATCTGAGGCAGTCAGGAGGGGGAAGAGTGATACAGAGTGCCTCAATCTATGAAAGAAAGATGGCATCAAAATCCTGTGTATCATCCAGTGTACAGTCTCCAGGCCTAAAATTCTCAATGATTAAAGGAAGGCAACAGATGAAATACATAAGATTCAAAAGCACTCGGTCTGTTGGAGACAGACATCTGTGACTTGCATTCTGCTCTCACAGTATATGAAACTGAAAGAGAAATTGAACACTTAACTACCTTAAAGATTTACTGGAGCTTGTAGAAGTCTGAGATTTTAAGTAAGTTATACCAAACAGAAAATTTAGATTCTTCCTAACTACCACGAAAATGCAAACCCTTGCTTCCTCTTTTTCTTTATAATTTAAAATTTTATTTGTGACTTAATATTGATTTACAAAATTGTAAGATAATAAGGGCATAATTCCACACTGTCCCCACCACCAGAATTCTGTGTCGTCATCCCCTCCACTGGAAACTGTAGTAGTTTTCTCAAGATCACAGATGTAGGCTGACTTTGTAACTGTCTATGTCTATATTATATATGTGTGTGTTTGTGTGTGTGTGTGTGTGTGTGTGTGTATGCTGGGGCTCGGTGCCTGCACTACGAATTCATTGCTCCTGGAGGCTATTTTTTCCCTTTTTGTTGCCCTTGTTGTTATTTTTATTGTTGCCACTGCTGTTGTTGTTGCTGACTTTGTAACTGTCTATGTCTATATTATATATGTGTTTGTTTGTGTGTGTGTGTGTGTATATATATATAGGACAGAGAGAAATTGAAAGAGGAAGGGAAGACAGGGGGAGAGAAAGATAGATAACCTGCAGACCTGCTTCACAGCTTGTGAATCGACCACCCTGCAGGTAGGGAGCTGGGGGCTCCAGCCAGGATTCTTACCTGGTCCTTGCGTTTTTCACCATATGCACTTAACCTGCTGCGCTACTGCCTGACCCCCTCTTTTTTTCTTTGTTAAGAATTTTTTTTATTTATTTATGAAAAAGATAGGGGAGAGAGAAAGAACCAGACATCACACTGGTACATATGCTGCTGGGGACTGAACTCTGGACTTCATGCTTTATCCACTGCACTACCTCCTGGACCACTCTTTTAAAAATTTTATTAGTGAGCCCCCAGCTCCCCACCTGCAGGGGAGTCGCTTCACGGGCGGTGAAGCAGGTCTGCAGGTGTCTTTCTCTCCCCTCTCTCTCTCTGTCTTCCCCTCCTCTCTCCATTTCTCTCTGTCCTATCCAACAACAAAGCAACGTCAACAATGGCAATAATAACCGCAACGAGGCTGCAACAACTAGGGCAACAAAAAGGGGGAAAAATGGCCTCCAGGAGCGGTGGATTCATGGTGCAGGCACCGAGCCCAGCAATAACCCTGGAGGAAAAAAAAAATTTATTAGTGACTTAATGTTGACTTATAAAATTATACCATAACAGGGGTATAATTCTGCACTGTTCCCACCACTAGAGTTCCCTTCCCCATTCCCTCTGTTGGAAGCTACAGTAGTTCTCCCAAGGTTGCAAATATAGGTTGACTGTTATTTCTTTTTAAAAAAAATATTTTCTTTTTTAATATTTATTTATTCCCTTTTGTTGTCCTTGTTGTTTTATTGTTGTAGTTATTATTGTTGTTGTTATTGATGTTGTTGGATAGGACAGAGAGAAATGGAGAGAGGAGGGGAAGACAGGGGGAGAGAAAGAGACACCTGCAGACTTGCTTCACTGCGTGTGAAGCGACTCCTCTGCAGGTGGGGAGCCAGGGGCTCGAACTGGGATCCTTATGCCCGTCTTTGAGCTTTGCGCCATATGTGCGTAACCCGCTGTGCTACCGCCAGACTCCCTATTATTTCTTTTTCTTTTTGTCTTTTTTTATTGTTGTAGTTATTGTTGTTATTGATGTCATTGGATAGGACAGAGAGAAATGGACAGAGGAGGGAAAGACAGAGGGGGAGAGAAAGACACCTACAGACCTGCTTCCCCACTTGTGAAGTGACTCCCATGCAGGCGGGGATCCGGGGGCTGGAACCGGGATCTTTATGCCGGTCCTTGCGCTTTGTGCCATGTGTGCTTAACCTGTTGCGCTACCGCGGACTCCCTGTTATTTCTTTTTTAGGCATTTTTAAATTGATTTAATAATGATTGACAAAATTATAGGATAAGAGGAGTACAATTCCATACAATTCCCACCACCAGAGTTCTGTATCCCACCCCCTCCATTGGAAGGTTCCATATTCTTTATCCCTCTGGGTGTATGGACCCAGGATCATTATGGGGTGCAGAAGGTGGGAGGTCTGGCCTCTGTATTTGCTCCTCTGCTAGACATAGCCTTTGGTTGACTAGTTGATCCATATTCTCAGCCTGTTTCTTTTCTTTTTTTAAAAAATAATTTATTTATTTATTTATTTATTTATGAGAAAGGAGAGAGAGAAAGAAGCAGACATCACTCTGGTACATGTGCTGCCGGGGATTGAACTCAGGACCTCATGCCTGAGAGTCCGATGCTTTATCTACTGTGCCCCCTCCTGGACCACTCTCAGCCTGTTTGTATCTTTCCCTAGTGAGGCAGGGGTCTGGAGAGGTAGGGTTCCAGGACACATTAGTGAGGTCATCTGCCCAGGAATGTCAGGTTGGCATCATGGTAGCAACTGCAACTTGGTGGCTGAAAAGCATTAACATATAAAGCAGAACAAATTATTTCTATAACTATGTCTATATTTATATATATTAGCCCCCCCTTCTCCCCTATGATCCTGCCTTATGTTCTTTTCTTTTTTTAATATTTATTTATTCCCTTTTGTTGCCCTTGTTTTATTGTTGTAGTTATTACTGTTGTTGTTATTGATGTTGTTGTTGTTGGATAGGACAGAGAAATGGAGAGAGGAGGGGAAGACAGAGGGGGAGAGAAAGATAGACACCTGCAGACCTGCTTCACCGCCTGTGAAGTGACTCCCCTGCAGGTGGGGAGCTGGGGGTTCGAACCGGGATCCTTAGGCCGGTCCTTGTGCTTTGTATCACGTGCACTTAATCCACTGTGCTACCACCCGACTCTCCTTTGTTCTTTTCTTTCTCCCCCCTGACTCCAGTGAATCCTTGTTCTTTTCTAAGCCATACCTACACCTATTATTATTTCTGAATGTCCTTCCTCTTTTTCTCTTTGTCTGGGCCCTATGGAGTTGGAGTTCAGAGTTTTCTGTTCTCTTTTGCATATCACTTCTCTTTCTCTGGTAATATGGACCAAAATTCTTTTTGGGCTGCAGAAGATGGGAGTTCTGCCTTCTGTAATTGCTTCTCCACTCGACATGGACATTGATAGATTGACCTATACCCCCTAGCCTGTTTATATCTTTCCCTAGTTGGGTAGAGCTCTGGAAAGGTGAGGTTCTAGGAAGCATTGATGAGGTCCTCTGCCCTGGGAAGTCAGGATGGAATCATGATAGCATTTGCAACTGGTGGCTGAAAGGTGGGGCAGTAGGGCAGAGGTAAATAGCATAATGGTTTTGCAAAGAGACTCTCATACCTGAGGCTCCATAGTTCCAGATTCAATCCCCTGCACCACCATAAGCCAGAGCTTAGTAGTGCTCTGGTTTAAAAAAAAAAAAAGAAAAAAACGATGCAACATAAAACAGGACAAGATGATTAATAAATAGGAACCAAAAAGTAGGAATAGAGCAGAGAGTCAGGTGGTAGCACAGCGAATTAAGCTCACATGATCCCAGTTTGAGCCCCCAACTCCCCACCTGCAGGGGAGTTGCTTCACAGGCAGTGAAGCAGGTCTGCAGATATCTATCTTTCTCTCCCCCCTCTGTCTTCCCCTCCTCTCTCCATTTATCTCTGTCCTATCTAACAATGATGACATCAATAACAACAACAATAACAACAACAACAATAAAAAAGACAACAAGGGTAACAAAAGGGAGAATAAATAAATATTAAAAAAGTAGGAAAACAGTAGATGAGAATAGACATTTTAGGGTGGGAAAAAAAGGAAGTCTATTTTATGGGTCACCAGGGACCCATGACTTCATAGCAAACCCTTTCTTCATATGTGATTGCTGGTTTAGGGAGATCTAGCTTGTGATGTGAGAGTAATAATAGCAATAATAATAATCATTATTGTTATTTTATCTCCTTATGCTGGCCATCAATTCACACAGTAAGCATGATGGGAAACCCATGGCTGAAAGGGAGGAATAATTAAATTGGGGGTAATACTAGGCTTGTATCCCCAAGCACACTTTCCCTTGTAGGTCTGTGGTCATAAACCTTTTGGGCACTTTTTAATGACATTTTGCGTGGGGACAGACACATTTAAAGTTAAAGCAAACTACCTCTTTTGTTAATAAATGTCAAAAAAAATTATAAGACATGCTTTTCAGAGCCTCAGGGATTAGAGCCAGGTAACTACTGCAGTCTCTGCTAGCTCCAGCCCTGTGGTACCGTACATAGAGCATTGCTCTCTGCATCATCTCACTTTACTATGTCAAAAGTTTTTTTAAAAAACATTTTTATTTATTTATTGTTGGGTAGAGACAGAAAGAAATTTAGAGGGGAGGGGCTGATAGGAAGAGAGACAGAGAGACACCTTTAGCCCTATTTCACCACTTGTGAAGCTTTTTCCCTGCAGGTGGGGACCAGGGGCTTGAATCTGTACCACTCCAAATTTATTTCTCACTTCATGCACACTCCCCGTACTGACAACCTAGTGTATTGTCGGGAAATTGTGAGGATGTTGTTGAGCTTGGCAGGGCTTGACCTGAGGAGTGCGTCTATCCTCTACCAAGTCTCTCTACTGAGAGGTTGAGCAAGGAGGGACAGGAGTAACCCCAAAAGTTTGCCTTGTCTTATCAGACTCCCTGCCTCACAAAGCACCCCACAAATCTGATACTATGGCCATTAGGTAAAAAGAAAGGGGGAGATGTTGGGAAATTGTGAGGAGCCTCACAAAGCACCCTGCATTCCTGATACTATGGCCTATCCACATAATCATTGTTTTGCCTGAAAGATCCCCACCCATTCCATTCCTTTGATCTATCTTCTTTCTACCCTCGAGACCCTCCCTGCCTGCAGGGTAATATTAATCTTACCAGTTAAAACCCTCCCAACAGTTGCTAAGGAAGTTTCTACCTTCCCAGCCCCTTTTGCCTTTCTCCGCCCCTTTCCTAGTGATTTCCGTTTCCGACTTGCCACTTCCAGGTCTGCCTTTAAAAAGCCTTGGCTCTCTGATCAATAAAGACATTGCATTGCTTTGTGCCATGTGTTTGGTTCCTGAGTCATCTCCCTCATGTTGCTGAGTGAGTAGCAGCCCAGGATGGCTTCTGTTGCGTTCTCTCCAACCCAAAGAGCATGCGCCTTGGAAGAGGCACCCCCACGCTAGCCCAGCAGTGTATCTTTTCTTTATAACCTTTGACTTGCAACTGGTCAAAATCCTGAAAACTTTTACTTATATATTTATGAGAGAACCAGAGCATCATTCTGACACGTGCAATTCTGGGGATTAAACTTAATGATCTCATGTTTGAGAGACCAACACTTTACCCACTGCACTACCTCCTAGATTGTAACCTGACCCTACTTAAAAAAAAATTATTTATAAATTGGAAATATTGACAAGACCATAAAAGGATAGGAGGGGTACAGTTCCATATAGTTCCCACCACCAGAACTCCATATCCCTATTTCCTCCCTTGAAAGCTTTTTTATTCTTTATTCCTCTGGGAGTATGGACCCAGGATCTTCTGGGGTGCAGAATGTGGAAGGTCTGGCCTCTGTAATTGCTTCCCTGCTGAACATGGGCTTTGGCAGCTGACCCTACTTTTTATGTGTAATCCTGGTAGTATGACTAATCTCTTGGGAGATCAGCTTTTCTTCTGTAAAATGGGAATGATCAATCTATGCAAGGGCTTGTTAATGCCCAATGAGGAAAAGCTATTTCATAAACACCTATTGTATTTTGTATTTTTTCCTTTTCTCCCCCCCCAGAACTAAACAGTTATAATTAGTGGTGTCTCAGGCCCTGAGATCCACTAAGATCTATAGTCAGTAAGAACCAATTCTGTTCAAAGGTGCTGTTTGTTCAGAAAAGAGTTTCCATGTAAATGATAATATAATGTATGATGCATGCTGAAATTACTAGAATGTACTTAGATATCCTGTCCCAATGTTTACTACTAGATGATAGTAGTATTATTAATAAATATTCTTTTTACTAAGTGTTTTGTTTTGCTTTTAGTAGCCTGAATTATAGAGTATAAATATTTTTAAAATAAATTTTTACCTCTTTATAATGTGCTGCTATACTCTGCCCTCACCAAAGCACTATTATTCCTTCACCAAAGTCTATTGGATCACAACTCTCTTTTTTAAAATTTATTTATTTTTATTCCCTTTTGTTGCCCTTGTTGTTTTATTGTTGTAGTTATTATTGTTGTTGTTGGATAGGACAGAGAGAAATTGAGAGAGGAGGGGAGACAGAGAGGATAGAAAGAGACACCTGCAGACCTGTTTCACCGTTTGTGAAGCGACTCCCTGCCAGGATAGCCTGAGGGTACTTCTTCCTGAGCTAGTGCTCTCTGGGTTGGAGAGAACTCAACTGGAGCCGATCTAGGCTGCTGCGTGGGAGAGGGATCAGGAACTCGTGCTGCACTAACTTCGCAGGAGATACACTCTGGAACTCTCGGAGCCGGAAAGCAATTTCCAAGTGTCTTTAATCAGAAGAGCAGCTGTTTTTATACTCTCCAAGTAGGGTGGAAACAGGATGTGATATAGAGAGGGTGGAGCGAAAAGTGACTGGTGGAAGATCAGGGTATGACAAGGAGAGGATTAGGGTGTGACAAGGAGAGGGGGTGGAGCAGGTGAGAATTCTACCACTAATCCACCAATGCCCTGGAGGGAGTGTGGTGCTTTATGTAAATGTAAAAGTGATTTACGTAAATAGACCAAAGCTTTGAATGGGATTAAATCCATCCCTATATAGGCATATGGTTAAGCAGAAACCAGGGGGAGCTGGCATACTATCCAACAACTCCCCTGTAGGTGGGGAGCTGGGGGCTCGAACTGGCATCCTTATGCTGGTCCTTGCACTTGGTGCCACCTTCACTTAACCTGTTGCACTACCACTTTAAAAATTAATTTTAATGACAGATATAGCAAGAGGCAGAGGAGAGAGAGACAGAGACAGAGACCAGAGCACTGCACAGCTCTGGCTTATGGTGGTGCCAGGTCCTAGGTGCAAGGTCCTAGGTTCATTCTAGGAACCTAGGACCTTGGAGCCTCAGGCATGAGAGTTTTTTAAATTTTAAAAAAATATTTATTTTCCCTTTTGCTGCTCCCCCTTTTTATTGTTGTAGTTATTGTTGTTGCTGTTAATTTGATGTTGTCATTGTTAGGACAGAGAGAAATGGAGAGAGGAGGGGAAGACATGGGGGAGAGAGAAAGATAGACACCTACAGACTTGCTTCACCACATGTGAAGTGATTCCCTGCATGTAGGGAGCTGGGGATTCGAACTGAGATCCTTATGCTGGTCCTTGCGCTTTACACCACCAGGCTTAACCTGCCATGCTACCACCCGACTCCCGAGAGTTTTTGCATAACCATTATGCTGTCTCACCAGCCCATTGGAATACTACTGTCCACTCCACATTGATAACCTCATTTCAGTCTGAGACCAAAGGCTTGTCTTTGGCTTACTCCCTTGATTTGCTTCAATATGAGAGATGGGTTTCGTATTTCTCTCTTTTTTTTTTTTTATTGTTGTTGGGCAGGACAGAGAGAAGTTGAAAGAGGAGGGGAAGCTAGAGAGAGGGAGAGAAAGATAGACACCTGCAGACCTGCTTCACCGCTTGTGAAGTGAGCCCTGGCAGGTGGGGAGCTGGGAGCTTGAACTGAGATCCTTGTGCTTTGCACTATGTGCATTTAACACAGTACGCTACCACCTGGCCCCCTATAGTGTCTTTTGTTGGTTATCATTTCTCCTTTGGCTAATTCTGCTTCTAAGACCCCTTCTGTTTCTTTCTTTTTTTTTTTTTAATTTATTTCTTTATTGGAGAATTAATGTTTTACATTCAACAGTAAATACAATAGTTTGTACATGCATAACATTCCCCAGTTTCCCATTTAACAATACAACCCCCACTATGTCATTTATCATCCTTCATGGACCTGTATTCTCCCCACCCACCCCAGAGTCTTTTACTTGGGTGCAATATGCCAATTCCATTTCAGGTTCTACTTGTGTTTTCTTTTCTGATCTTGTTTTTCAACTTCGGCCTGAGAGTGAGGTCATCCCATATTCATCCTTCTGTTTCTGACTTATTTCACTCAACATGATTTTTTCAAGGTCCATCCAAAATTGGCTGAAAACGGTGAAGTCACCATTTTTTACAGCTGAGTAGTATTCCATTGTGTATATATACCACAGCTTGCTCAGCCACTCATCTGTTGTTGGACACCTGGGTTGTTTCCAGGTTTTGGCTATTACAAATTGTGCTGCCAAGAACATATGTGTACACAGATCTTTTTGGATGGATGTGTTGGGTTCCTTAGGATATATCCCCAGGAGAGGAATTGCAGGGTCATAGGGTAGGTCCATTTCTAGCCTTCTGAGAGTTCTCCAGACTGTTCTCCACAGAGGTTGGACCAATTGACATTCCCACCAGCAGTGCAGGAGGGTTCCTTTGACCCCCCACCCTCTCCAGCATTTGCTGCTGTTACCTTTTCTGATGTATGACATTCTCACAGGAGTGAAGTGATATCTCATTGTTGTCTTGATTTGCATTTCTCTGACAATCAGAGACTTGGAGCATTTTTTTCATGTGATTCTCGGCCTTTTGGATCTCTTCTGTGGTGAATATTCTGTCCAAGTCCTCCCCCCATTTTTGGATGGGGTTATTTGTTGTCTTGTTGTTGAGTCTGGCAAGCTCTTTATATATTTTGGTTATTAAACTCTTATCTGATGTATGACATGTAAAGATCTCCCATTCTGTGAGGGGTCTCTTGGTTTGGGTAGTGGTTTTTTTTGCTGTGAAGCTTTTTAATTTTATGTAGTCCCATAGATTTATACTTGCCTTAGTCTTCTTTGTAATTGGATTCATTTCATTGAAGATGTCTTTAAAATTTATGCAGAAAAGAGTTCTGCCAATATTTTCCTCTAAGTATCTGATAGTTTGTGGTCTAACATCCAAGTCCTTGATCCACTTGGAATTTACTTTTGTATTTGGTGAAATACAGTGATTCAGTGTCATTCTTCTGCATGTTTCAACCCATTGTTTCCCATTTGTTGAAGAGACTCTGCTTTCCCCATGTAATAGTCTGGGCCCCTTTGTCTTCTGGAAGACTTTTAAAAGTAGAGGTATTAGTTCTTCTTTGAAGGTTTTGTAGAATTCATTTGTAAAACCATCTGGTCCAGGACTTTTATTTTTGGGGAGATTTTTGATAACTGTTTCAATTTCATTGGCTGTGATGGGCCTGTTCATGTTATCCACTTCCTTTTTACTTAGTTTTGGAAGTTGGTAGGTATCTAGGAAATCGTCCATTTCTTCCAGGTTCTCTAGCTTGGTGGCATATAGTTGTTCATAGAAGCCTCGCATGATATGTTGAATTTCTGTGGTGTCTGTTGTGATATTTTCATTATATCTCTTTCATTTACTACCAGATTTATTTGGGTCTTCTCCCTTTTTTGTTTTGTGAGTCTGGCTAAAGGTTTCATATTTCTCTTTTTTTAAATAATAAACATGCATTTAAAAATAATTATTTGATAGAGACGAAGAAATTGAGAGAGATAGGGAAGAAAGCTAGAACAAGAGACAGAGAGATACCTGCTGCTCTGCTTCACCACTTGCGAAGCTTTCCTCCTGCAGATGGGGTCTGGGGACTTGAACCCAGTTCCTTTCTCACTGTAACATGTGTGTTCAACCAACTGCACTATCACCCAGCTCCAGTATTTCCCTTTTATGTAAGTTTTTATATTTTTTTTAGTATTGTTTGAGGGGCTGTTTTAGTGTTAATGATTTATTTTAATTGTTGCTTGTATGAAAAACATCATCACTCCTTCAAACCTAAATGATAACCTGATAAAGTATTCTTGAGTGGATGCCATTTATTTATTTATTTATTAATTTATTTATTTATATTGGTGCAGTGTGGACTTTGTTAGGGATAGCATGGAGTCTGTTCATTGATTTGTGCAAAATGGTCATTTTTTCTTTCTTCTTTTTTTGTTTAGTGATTTAATAAGATTGATTTAATAAGATAATAGGGGTATAATTTCATAATGTTTCTACCACCAGAGTTCTGTGTCTTCATTACCTTGATGGAAAACTGTAGTAGTTCCTCCATGGCCACCGATAGGGGTTGACTTTATAATGGTATATTTATATATCTATATGTGTTACATATTTTTCTACATTCCTGCCTTTACTTCCTAAGTACACATACACCTATAACTACTTCTGAGTGTCCTTCCTTTTTTTTTTTAATTTCTTTTTTTAGGGAATTAATGTTTTACATTTGACAGTAAATACAATAGTTTGTACATGCATAACATTTCCCAATTTTCCATATAACAATACAACGCCCACTGGTTCTCTGTCATCCTTTTTGGACCTGTATTCTCCGCATCCCCCCTGAACCCCCCAGAGTCTTTTACTTTGGTGCAACATGGCAATTCCAGTTCAGGTTCTACTTGTGTTTTCTCTTCTGATTTTTTCAACTTCTGCTGGAGTGAGATCATCCATATTCATCCTTCTGTTTCTGACTTATTTCAGTTAACATGATTTTTTAAGCACCAAACAAGATTGGCTGAAAACGGTGAAGTCACCATTTTTTTTCAAAACACCACCTGCAGGGGAGTCACATGATGAACAATCTTTTTAATAGATTGCTGTATCTTGTTCGCTAGAATTTTGTTCAATATTTTAGCATCTCTGTTCATCAGAGATACTGGTTTGTAGTTTTCTTTTTTGGTTGTGTCCCTGTCTGCTTTTGGTTTCATAGTGATGTTAGCTTCATAGAAGCTGGCAGGGAGTATTCCAGTGTCTTTAATCTTCTGGAAGTCTTTTAAAATAGAGGTATTAGTTCTTCTTTGAAGGTTTTGTAGAATTCATTTGTAAAACCATCTGGTCCAGGACTTTTATTTTTGGGGAGATTTTTGATAACTGTTTCAATTTCATTAGCTGTGATGGGCCTGTTCATGTTATCTACTTCCTCTTTACTTAATTTTGGAAGTTGGTATGTATCTAGGAAATCGTCCATTTCTTCCAGGTTCTCTAGCTTGGTGGCGTATAGTTGTTCATAAAATCCTTGCATGATATGCTGAATTTTTGCAGTGTCTTTTGTGATATATCCTCTTTCATTTGCTATCAGATTTATTTGGGTCTTCTCCCTTTTTTGTTTTGTGAGTCTGGCTAAAGTTTTGTCGCTTTTGTTCACTCTTTCGAAGAACCAACATTTTCTTTTGTTGACCTTTTGTATGGTTTTCTTATTCTCAATGTTATTGATTTCTGCCCTAACTTTAGTGATTTCTGTCCTTTGGTTGCTTTAGGGTTCCTTTGTTGTTCTTCTTCTAGGTCTTTAAGATGTGCAATCAGGCTGCTTATTTGTGCTTTTTCTTGTTTCCTAATGTTTGCTTGTAAAGCTATGAACTTCCCTCTCAGTACTGCCTTAGTTGTGTCCCAAATATTTTGATAGCTTGTGTCTTCATTTTCATTGAACTCTCAAAACATTTTGATTTCTTCATTTCCTCTTTGCCCCAGAAGTTGTTAAGAAGTGTTCTGTTGCGCTTCCACATTTTGGGACTGTTACTAATCATTTGTTGATTGTTAAGTGTTAGTTTAATTTCACTGTGGTCTAAGAAGATCATTGGGATGATTTCAATGCTCTTAAATTGGCTGATGCTGTCTTTGTGGCCTAATATATGGTCTATCCTTGAGAATGACCCATGTGGATTTGAGTAAAATGTGTATTCCAGTTTCTTGGGATGAATGACTCTGCAAATGTCCATTAGTTCTAGTTTATCTATCTCTTCATTTATCTCCCTCATGTCTTTATTGATTTTCTGCCTGGATGATCTGTCAAGTTGAGAGAGTGGGGTGTTGAAGTCCCCTACTATGATTGTGTTGCTGTTAATATATTGCTGTAGCTCTTTCAGTAGAAGTTTGATGTATTTAGATGGCTTCTCATTGGCTGCATAGATGTTAATAATTGTTAAGTCCTCTTAATTGACTGATCCTCTGAGCATTAGGTAGTGTCCATTCCTATCTTTTTTAATCTTATCTATTTTAAAGTCTATCATGTCAGATATGAGAATAGCTGTTCCTGCCCTTTTTTTGTGGGCCATTGGCTTGTATGATAGTTTTCCATCCTTTTACTTTATGTCTGTGTTTGTCTTATTGAGTTAGGTGGGTTTCCTGTAGACAGCATATTGTTGGATTGTATTTTCTGATCCATCTTCCTACTCTGTGTCTTTTAATAGGTGAATTCAGGCCATTGACATTTATTGATATCAAAGATTGAAGGTATTTTAACACCATTCTTGTAGAGTTTTAGATTGTTCTGATATATTACCTATTTATGGTGGTCTGACTGTTTCTAGAAGACCTTTCAGAACTTCTTTCAGGGCAGGCTTGGTGATAGTTGATTCTTTCAACTGTTGCTTGTCTGAGAAGGTTTTGATGCCTCCATCTAGTCTGAATGACAGTCTAGCAGGATATAGTATTCTTGGTTGAAAACCTTTCTCATTGAGCACTCAATAGATATCTTACCATTCTCATCTGGCCTGAAGTGTTTGTGTGGAGAAGTCTTCTGCTAATCTTATGGGTTTTCCTCTGTAGGTGACTCTTTGTTTTTTCTCTTGCAACCTTCATGATCCTTTCTTTATCCTTATTCCTTTCCATTCTAAGTATGATGTGTCTTGGTGTCTTTAAGTCTGGGTTAATTCTGTTTGGGACCCTCTGGGCTTCTTGAATCTTTGTATATTTGATGTTGTCTAGACTAGAGAAGTTTTCAGCTATTATGGCCTGAAGAATGCTTTCTTCCTCTCCCTCTCTTTATTCCTTTCTTCCTCTCCCTCTCTTTATTCCTCTGGTAAGCCAATAATGCGTATATTGTTTCTTTTGAAGTCATCCCATAGGTCTCTGTTGCTGTTTTCAGCATCTCTTAATCTCTTTTTGAGATCTCTTACTTCTTTTTTTAGTTGTCTCTAATTCGTCCTCAGTCTTGCTAATTCTGTCTTCAGCCTCATTGATTCTATTCTCTCTCCCCTCTACTGTCTTCTGGAGTTCATCAATTTTGTTTCCCTGTTCTGATACTGTTTTAGCTTGTTCAGCTAGTTTTGTTCTTAGCTCAGCTATTTCAGCTTTCAGCTCTCTAAGAACCTTGAGATAATTAGTGTTTTCTTCCAGAGTCTCATTTGTTGTTCCTATATTTCTGATTACAATTATTTCAAACTCTTTACTCACTCCTGTGATTATTTCGTTAGCTAGTGTTTGGATGTTGAACTCATTATTTTGTGCTTCAGCCTTTGAGGGGCTTTTAGCTGGACTCTTGTCTTGGTTTGTTTCTCCATTATTTCTTATTGTTGGTTTAACCATTTTATATATTATGTTATGATTTCCCTCTCTGAGTACTTTTCAAATTACTGATCACTATTGCCTGGATTGACTTGTGTCTAAGTAAGGTAATTAAAGGGTTCACAGTGGTGGAAGTTAACAGTTGTTTCAATAGTATTTTAATCCCTGAGTTGGAGCTCAGTGATTTAAAAGCCTCTTTTTCTTTTTCTTCCCTGTCTATCGGAGCCTGCGGGCTTTTAAACTACAAGTAGGTTTCTTAGCTTAATCACTGACTCCTGACCAAGAGATAAAGCAGGGTGTGGTAGAGATACTCCAGTGGTTATGCAAAGAGACTTTCACAGCCCCACCGTTATGCCATAGAGGTATAGGTCTTCTCCTGAGTTTCCTGGTTAGATCTCTATCCCCTGGTGTCCCTCCCTGCCGCTGCTCCAGATTCTGAGGGCAGTGGCAATGGAGACCCAGAGTTCCACTTGGTGAGTCTCTGGGGAGTCCTCTCCTCCCTTTAGCTGTCCCCTTGTTGGTGGAACAGACTGGAGGTGGTATCTCAACTGACAAACTGCTGGACTGTTACCAGCCACTTAATCTCTCCCTAGGGTCCTCTCTGTCACCAGCCACATGTGCTTGCACTCACTGGTGATTTGGTGGGTTCCTGTAGTCGTTCTAGTCCTGTCTTGTTTCGGTCCCAGGTGGTCTCCTTTGATATTCCTAGTTGATCCGGGAGAGGAGAGGAGAGGAAAGAGATCTGCTGCTGCTCGTAGCCCCCCATTGCAGTTTTCATTTTGTTGAATATTATTAGGAGTATAACTTTGAAAATTTTATAAGGTTTATATTTCTTTGTTGAATTTGGCTTTTTTTTCTGCTCAGAATGCTGTCTTATGTCTACCAGGGTGGGTTATTACTTGTGTGTCTTCCCATTATGTTTGATGTTCAATGAGGACCAGGGTTCTGTGCCTGAGTGACCTTAGGCAGTGGCCAGAGATTCAGAGTCATAAGTGCTTGGTTGAAGCAGTGACAAACTAGAGATTTGAAGTTGCAGGTACATAGCAGATTGGTGGAAGAGCAAACTCTGGAAGATAGAAAAGAGGCTTTTCCCTGGCTCCACCTCCATAGCCTCTTACTATGGAAACTGAATTCCAGTATTGATGTATCCACTGGGTTGTACTGCAACTCCCATGCGATTTATTTCACATTTCCCACTGTTGTAAAGTTGTAGATAGGAAGTTGTAGTAGGACTGAGATGCTGAGATTTTAGTTCAGCATGTTTCTACTCACCCACTATGTTTTGTGGGGTCTCTCTTTGCAGTGTGGTGCAGCATGGAGCAACTCTCTGCCTTTCATGAACACATTTGTGTCCTTGCCACTTCGATGCAGTTTTTGTCATTTGTTATGTTTGCTTATCTGAGATTCAAGCCGATTTTCATAAGTAGTTTTTCATGTATGTTTTCACTTATATATTGTTGTGGAGATGAAGGAAAGCAGATCCTGCTAGGTTGCCTTATTTTTTCTGCCTCCTATATTTTTCTTAGATTTATTTAACTAATGAGAGAGAAGGATGGGTGTAGAGAGAGAACCAAAGCATTGCTCTGGCACATATGATGCTGGGAATTTTTAAGGATCTTGTTCTTAAAAATTCAGTGTTTTATCTACTGCACCACCTCTCAAACCATGCTTTTTTTTTTTTTAATTGAGCATTATTATGTGTGTGAGTGCATTGTGCTATGTAATTGGTGTACATCATGTCCTTGTACCAAATGGGAGTTGCTAATTTAGTCAACTCATGTAGCTTGCACAAAGTCTATGCATAGAGGGCAGGTTTTGAATTGATAGTCATTCCACCTCACTGTTTCTGATACAATAGATTTTGAACATGTTCTGTTTCTCTTAAAATGAAGTGAAAAATTAAATTAAGCATTTCCCTGTTGGTGGACATTAAGATTGTTTCCAGTGCTCTTTATTACTATCAGTTCTATAACAAGAATTCTTTTTTAAAAAATATTTTTGTTTATTTATTATTCAATAGAGACAGAGAGAAATTGAAGGGAGGAGGAGATAGAAGTAGAGAGACAGAGAAACAGAGACACCTGCAGCCCTGCTTCAACACTTGTGAAGTTTCCCCCATGCAGGTGGGGACCAGGGGCTTGAACCTGTGTCCTTGCACACTGTTTTTTTTTTTAAATTTTTATTTATTTTCCCTTTTGTTGCCCTTGTTGCTTGTTGTTGTAGTTATTAATGTCATTGTTGCTAGATAGGACAGAGAGAAATGGAGAGAAGAGGGGAAGACGGGGAGAGAAAGATAGACACCTGCAGATCTGCTTCACCGCCTGTGAAGTGACTCGCCTACGGGTGGGGAGCCGGGGACTTGAACCGGGATCCTTATGCTGGTCCTTGAGCTTTGAGCCACGTGTGCTTAACCTGCTGTGCTACCGCCTGACTCCTAACCTTGCACAGTGTTATGTGAGCTTTTAACCAGGTGCACCACCGCCCGGCCCCTACAAGAATTCTTATGTTTCCCTGTGTACAGGTGTGAATTTCTTGAGGATATGAATCTGAAAATAGAACTACTGAGATAAGCCCTTTGTATACATTAATAAAAATGAAGGTTCAGCATAGTGAGAATGTCAGAACTTGGAGACAATCATATTGTAGTCCACTGACAAGACACTTTGTCATTAGAGAATTCCTCATCATGCAAAAGGCCAGAGTAACCTGTGGTGACCTGTCCCGTCATGATTTCAGAGCAAAGTGAACTGCTTTTGAAGTGGTTCTGTGAATCTGGGAAGGTGTACATAAAATGAGATTGTGAAAATCTAACTTAACAAGTGAGGCCTCTGTTCAGGTTGTGAGTGCTCTAGGGTACCGTTTATTTTAAACCAGAGTTCCCTATTGATAGCACTAAACTGGAATGTCACCAACAATACTGCAGATTTGTAATCTGTTAACTAAAATTTTTACAAATGCTCATAATATAAAGTTCAACTCCAAGTTACTGAATATCTATTGCCTGGGAAAGGATGCTCTGAAATATTTCCTATTATCTAGAGACTTCTTTTAAAAATTTTTTTAAAATAATATTTATTTATTTATTTATTCCCTTTTGTTGCCCTTGTTGTTTTATTGTTGTAGTTATTACTGTTGTCGTTGTTGGATAGGACAGAGAGAAATGGAGAGAGGAGGGGAAGACAGAGGGGGAGAGAAAGATAGACACCTGCAGACCTGCTTCACCGCTTGTGAAGTGACTCCCCTGCAGGTGGGGAGCTGGGGGCTCGAACTGGGATCCTTAAAACAGTCCTTGTGCTTTGTGCTACCTGTGCTTAACATGCTCGCTACTGCCCGACTCCCATCTAGAGACTTCTTATTGTTATAGAAATGCAAATACTTGCTATCTCCATTCCAGTATATAGACTAGAGTCAAAAAAAAAAAAAAAAGATGTGGGTCAAGTTAGCTTAGATTCTGTGCATTTTGGGACTAGCAGAGTTGAGTTAGTAAGTTTCAGTGTGGACTTTAGTGAGCCTAGGTTTGGGATGTAATGTCATCTGCTAGTCCTGTCTTATCCAATTGTGTTTTAATAATCTCATTGCTCTTACTAGAGAAGTACTATTTTATACTGGTCTTTATGGGCAAAGATAATTATATATATTTGCCTGGATAAGCAAATTGATAAACTTGTAATAAAGTGTATCAGACCATTTCCTTGGCAGGACCAACCAGAACAGCTTGTGAAGCAGAGCCCCTTCCAATGGAGCGTGAAAAGCGTTGAAAATTCTCCGTAATAGTAGAAAGTAATATTTGAAACCACCCTTAAACAATTGTTTGTTTTCCTCTTCCCCAACCAAGTTTATAAAAATTTGGTCAGACAGGCGTTTTGTTTTGATTTGAAATATTTTCAGTGAATTGTTATCTGCTGAATGCACATATGTTCCTGCACTGTTTCTTTCACAAATGAAACTTTAAACCTTTGCCTAAGTCGCCCTAAAGCCCTCCCTCTACATGGCAAGGTTTGCACATGTGAGGAGGGTGAAGGGGTTGGGACTTAGGAGAAACTCTGCAGTTTGAAATCTGCCTTGTTGTGTATCAGAAATGTCTGTGATAGTGCCACATGGACTCTTTGTTTTGTCCCCAAATGATACTGGTTAATTTGGGTGTTTTAGTTTGGCTAATCAGATCCTGAGTGCCTGTGCGCATGGCAAAAGGCATGATTGAAGCATTTATAAAAATTTGGCTCATAGTAAGCCCCACAATTTGTTTTAAAAGAATTACCTCCTTAGTGACATGAAAAAAAATTAAAAACCTCCAAAAGATTGTGGTTTATAACACCACACCTGGTCCAGATTGTACTGGATGAATCCCTATTTGCTTTGCTGTAAATGATTTTGAGGGTGGAATTCTTGGATTGTTTTCTGTCTTGTAAACCCTTGACATTGTACTGGTACCTATGTGCACACAAGCCCCCTGACATGGGAAAGACCAGTTCACCCTCCCACTGAAATGCAGGTTGGCTGCATTTATTCTGCATGTTCCTCGAATGAGGAAATGATATGACAATAAACAGAAATGCCCTTGCTGAAGAGAGAAGGGAAACTGGTGTTTATCTGGTCAGGTGGTTTAGATTAGCTGTGATGCAGCTCTGTATTATGTTACTCTAAATCATTGTGTCCCAACAGGACATAAATTATGAAGATTGTTACAGTATGTTTCATCCTATGTAAGATCAACAAATTGGAATAATTTTTTATGGGAAAATCACAGTGCTTTTGGCAAGGCTATTGAAGACTTTAATTTGACTAGAATATTTCTCAAATATTCTGGCTTAATACATAAAGTATAATTTGCATAAGGTATGGAATAATAAACATTAAAAATAAAAGGGCAGGGTTTTTCTTCTTGCAATTGCATCCAGTGGTATAGCACTCCCACTCCATCACTATCTTTGTGTTTCTTCTTGTGCTAGTGTTCCAGAGCCAGTTGCTTTCTTTCTCTCTGGTGGGACTGTAGACGTGCTGTGCAACAGTGGGTGCAGAGATGGCGCTCTGCCGTGTACTGTCTGCCTGGCAGTCCTCACCTGCAGACACAGTGACTGCTCTGGAGCAGGAGCCTGTCTGAGTCAGGAAAAATAATAGTATATGTCTGCTCAGGAAAGTGAAGCTTTTTCTTTTTCCTTGCATGATATTTTGAGTTTTTTGTTTTCTTAACACAACCCAAATCCGAAAATCCCTAATAGACAACTGCTGAGTTAAAGTAATATATTTAGGAGCATCACAAAAAGAATTGACTTAAGCACTTACTCTTTTAGATACATCGGCCTCAGCTCATTACTGTTTTCTAAGTTGCTAGCTTGATTCGTGAATTTTTATTTTTTACCTATTTATTTTTTTAAGATTTGATTTGTGAATTTTTAACACAGAGATGTACTCAGGACGTAACTAAGTGTATTTGGCCATACAAAGTACATCCTGTAGATTAGAAAAATGACACAAAAATCACTTTGTATAGGATTCAAGCAACCCAGAGCCTTTTTTAATATTCCAGGGCAGCATCTTTTCTGTGCAGATCAATCTGTGTGTCTTCATGAGACCTCATCACACCATGAAATTGAGTACTGGACACTTTGATTTATATAGAGACTGGTTGAGGCAAGATATGTTTAGGATTCACTCAAGGCCATTGAATGGGACAGCTGTGATTATAATTTTTCAGGATATGATGATACCACCTACCAGATCTTGTGAATATTTTAATACCAAAAATTAGGTTAACTGCTAAGCTTATTTTACTTTCTTTGTGCTTCAAAGGCTGAGATTTTTCTTTATTTCGTTAGTGATATTGTTTACAATAAAAACAAAAAGTTCTTAGTTTTCGATCTATAAGGGTAGGACTAGAGCTTTCCTTAGACCTTACCATAACAAGGTGATGATAAGTTCTGAAGATATTTGAGATTTCCTTCAGCTCAGTGTCTGAAGACACTGATGGGTTTAGGGACTTTTCCAAGTTCACAACCTATGTGTGCAATTTGAAACAAATAAATCTTTCTTCAGTGGGCTTCTTCTGGATTGGTACTGCTTTCTGAGAAGTGGGTCTGGCAGGCTGTTTTTTCCTTTCTTTTATTTCTCCCCTAGTGAAGCTTTGTAGCTGTCTGTCACTGAAGGTCCTCTGTGGAATTATCAGGATATCTGATCAGGCCTGGATGTTTGGATGATGTGAATTTTCTTATAGAAAATATTGTCAAATTTGTACTTAAAATCTCCTAAAAGTTGAACTGATTCAATTTAAAAATAAGCGAATGGTGGTCTGGGAGGTGACGCAGTGGATAAAGAACTGAACTCTCAAGCATGAGGTTCTGAGTTCAATCCCTGGCAGCACATACATCAGAGTGATGTCTGGTTCTTTCTCTCTCTTCTCTTATATTTCTCATTAATAAATAAATATTAAAAAAATAAAAATAAGCAAAGGAAAGGATGAATATGAATTTGTTACTGTTATGTAGACCTTTTTATACTGTCAGATATATTGTGATGTGAAGAAGGATGAGATTCTGCTTTACAAAAAGCATACTGTTTATACAAAATGTGTATCTTGTACCATTAAGCCAAATTACTAAAGTATGCATTTCTTTGTTTCTATAAAGTATTTTGTGTGCCATCCCTTCTACCCCCTACAGTAGTGGGGGAATGGCTGCTATTTCTGCCACGAGCACTTATTCCTTTCACATTTTTATTGTTTCAGAATCTTAAACTTCAGTTTAATTTAATGTGGCCAGATTTGAATAGAATCCTTTTGCTTTTTCTATTTTTAAAATTGGGTGTATTAGATTTTTATTAGAACAAGACAGTTTCATATCAGACATAAACTGGAATATGTATTAATCAATTGCATCTCTTAAAAGGAGAGTTGCTTATAGAGCAGATAAGGGATAGTTTGTCATTTTGCATGTTAACAGATTTTTAAAAACATATTTAGTTAGATCTCCAAAAGACTTAATGGTTCATGTGCATGAATTTGAAACCTAGAGATATTTTTCTATATAAATTGGAAGTTTTAAATTTTTAATAATGATATTACCAGGAAACCTAAATTATAATTGTTATAGTTGCTAAAACAGAATAAAGAAAAAACTTTGATGGTCTTTACAATGCTTCTCAACCTGTGAGAGGACAGAAGGCTAACAAATTTGGATTGTCTGCAATCTAGGAAAGAAAACCTCCAGTGGGACTTTTCTTTTTTCTTTTCTTTATTTATTTAAAAAATTTTGACTGGACTCGGTATATGCTCTAACTTAATAAATAATGCACAAGAAAAAAAATTTTTAACACCAGAGCCCTGCTCAGCTTTGGCTTATGGTGTTATAGGGGACTGAACCTGGGACTTTGGAGCCTCAGGCATGAGAGTATTTTTATATAACCATTATGCTATCTACCATCACCCCCCAGTGGGACTTTCCCAAGGCAAACAATTGGCAGTAATGAACAAGACCAGTGAATAACGAGGCATAAGAAGTTATCTAGACCTTAGGAAAACTCCAGGTAAATAAATAGCTTCTCTACTTCATTCCTCCTAGGGTGATTTCGAAGCCATCCTTTCATTATGCTTTAGGAAGAAAAGATGGGTAGGAAACTGGTAAAATGTGCTGATTCCAGGAGATCAAAATGGAAGAATTGTAAGAAATCCTGGAAGGAGCTAATCAGAGACTGAGCTGTTTGTATATCCAGTAGTAACATGGGGAAATAGAATTCAAACTTAAATGCAGAGGAATTTGGAAATGAATCATGTCTTTTCAGGGAAATCTTATTCTCAGCTTGTGATCCTCTTGGCTAGAGTACCTTTTGGGGCACATAATCTGTTATGTGAAATTTACCTAGCTAGAGAGCTTTAACTAGAGATGGAGCAGAAACTAAGGACTTTTAAATAAACTTGTGAGTATAGGTATCTATTAAACTCTTTTACTAGAGAAGATTCAATTTGTAATAGTAGACCTCTGTCAACGAGTTTGCCTAGCCTGGGAATGAACTCATGATGAATTTACTAATGCAGTGATAAATCCTAATTCTGCAGAGGAAAATCATTTTGTATCTTGCTTTTTCATTTCATTTGACAGTGTATATTGAAGGTTGTACTATGTAATTAACTAAAAGAGCTACCTTATTTTTCCAAATGGCTGTTTAGGATATTATGGTAATGGCCAAAAGTGGGGACTTGAGAACATTTTTTTCCACCATGAGTTCTAAATATAAAGGCTTTGTGAGTACAGCGTTTGAAGTGCTGTGCAGAAGTGAATACACTGTCACAGGTAATGCAGGTATTTCTAGTAGTGGAGAGGGCCTGACTGAGCCAAGGATAAAATGGAGCAGTTCAAGGTCATTGTATCAGGTGTTGGGGAAGCAAGTTTTAGTTTCAAAGCAGTATCTTCTTGGTCTAGGTATTGGGAATGTTGAACTCTGTTGGTCAAGAAGAAGTCAGGTAGACTAGTGGCCTGAGGTCCATGGAAGTTATATTTGCTCCTAGACCTACACACTGGACCATCCACTTAAGGAATGTCCTTAGGACCATTTTCAAGGAAACAAACACGAGTCACCTGCTTGGCTAACAAGATAAAAGATGCTTCCCAACAGATTGCCATTTCCATTAGAAATCTTTCTGTGAGGCTGCTTGCACATAGAAAAACAATTAAAAATTTTTCTGTTTTTCTCAGCCTTGCAAAGGTGAATTTCACTGACTTTCAAATTGTTTTTGTAATAAATTTGGCAAGGAACTCTTTCTCCCAAGGCCATAGACACTATAATGTTAAAGTATAGAAGATGACGACAACTATCATGTACTGATACCTAGTAGAATACTTAGCACATTCTTAAGTATGTCATAAGAATAACCTCTTTTTTTACATATGAGGAAACAAGCTCATGTGGAATGTCAGAGCTGTATCTTTGACCCTAAATCTCTGCAGTTGACCACTGTGCTCCAAACATAGTTACAGTTCAGAGAGAAGAAGTATGGTTCAAATATATCTTTGATTAGGTTTGTTCCTCACAATCTCTATGGTGCTGCTCAAGAATATTTTTGTCTTGCCTGTGAAGTAAGATTGGAAATTCCTTTTGCAGTGATTATAATAGTTAACAATGTTTTCTTTAAGAAACTCACAGTAAGACATGTACCAGACTCTGGGGTGAAGAACATCTTTTCTTGGTGTACCAAGCAATGTTTATGGGATTGATCAGTCAGTAACACCAAGGGAAGGTCCTGTCCTGTGACATGTGCATGGTTGGCAATGATCTTGCTGTGCATTTTCCTTAATAATTTTCATTATTTTTAATTAAAGTTGAAGAAGTGCAGACTCTAGCTGAAATTAAGCTAGGTTGTGTTGCCGGAATCTGGTAATTACTTTAATTGATCACAAGATAGTTTCCTTGATCACCAATTAGACTAAATTGCTGATCATGTTTCAAGACGTGAAGAAATGCCCAAACTGATTTACGTAATAGTGTTTTTATTTCTAATCAGACATAAATATCATTTCCTTCCATAGCAATTGTGTTTTATAAAAGAAGGGTTATAGGCCTACAAACATAAAGGTGATTCATAAACAATAGAGTTCTAATTCATTGAATTAGTAAAGGAAGTATTTAGAGGCTTAATGGAGATTGTGCTGGGGAAATTACTTTGGAGTTGCTGGTGCTCATTTTCTTAGTGGGAGATATGTTCCTTTTTAGTGCATAATTAAAAGACTCTATAATCAAAATATAAAAGGCAGCTGATTTAAAGGACATATATCAAAGAGAATTGCTCTGAGTAGTGAAGGATTTGTATTATATATGTGTGCTACAAGCTAGGTCTTAGCACTTTAATAAATCATACATGCTTTTTAGAACAAAGCCGAATTTTAAATTTAGGATACTGTTAAACATTTCACAGATTGATACAATGTTTGTGTTTTTGTTTTGTGCATCTGACAGTCTTGCATATTTTCATGGGATAAAATAAAAGGAGTTTTAAGAAAAATTTAAGTTCCCAAAGAATACTCAATTTGGGGTTCATAGAAAAATCTTTTAATTGCTGATGGTTTGGAGATTTCCAAATGACAAACTTCATTGGCCCAATTTACTGTGATTGTAATGCTTACATTCCTTAAAATGGCAGAGTGACTTAAAAAGTCATACTTCATCATGCATTCATTGACTTGCTCATAAAATGTTTGTAATTTGCAATAGAGGAAAGACTGAAACTATTATCAGCCATTATATGTTATTTGTTGGCCATATGTTTGTTTGAAATGGCCGTGGCTCAACAGAACATGGCTCATAGACAAACTATGTTGTAAATTGGCACTCAAAACCCACCTAAACAGGTAGGCATATGTTAAGAAGTTAATATGAGCCAAAATATTTTAATATGAACCAGGTTATATACAATGCATGAATCTAGTTCCTTTTACAATGAAGCCTTAATTTGCATGGCTTGATCATTTTTTCCATACTCATTGTGGAAGAAAAGAAAGATTAAGTAATATACCATACAAATTTTAGAAGGTACCAAACAATGTAGTCTCTTCCTGAGTTTTATCCACCCAGGTCCCTCTCTTTATCCCAAGTATCTGTTGATATTGTTATTGATATTATTATATTCTAATATGTATTCTTTTTTTAAAAATATTTTTTATTTTATTTATTCCCTTTTGTTGCCCTTGTTGTTCTTTATTGTTATAGTAATTGTTGTTGTTATTGATGTCGTCGTTGTTGGATAGGACAGAGAGAAATGGAGAGAGGAGGGGAAGACAGAGAGGAGGAGAGAAAAATAGACACCTGCAGACCTGCTTCACCGCCTGTGAAGCGACTCCCCTGCAGGTGGGGAGCCGGGGGCTCCAACCGGGATTCTTCAGCCGGTCCTTGCGCTTTGCGCCACCCACGCTTAACTCACTGTGCTACTGCCTGACTCCCTCTAATATGGATTCTTAGAGACATTAATTCATGTAGTTTCTATTCTTCTTCCTCTTCCTTGCCACCAGGATTACGGCTGGGGCTCTGTGCCTACATGATTTCATTGTTTCTGGTGGCCTTTTTTTTTTAGATTGAGAGTGAGAGACAAAGAAGAGGAGGGAGTGAGAGAGACACCACAGTGCTGATCTACTATTTAAGAAGCTCACCCTCTCCCAACCCAATGTAGGTAGGCGTTCTCATGTAGTGACCAGGGGCTGGCACCCTGATCCTCGTGTGTATCAGGTGAACCATTTCCCAGCTCCTGCATTCTTTTTACTTTCATATGGTTCAAGGACTATTCCAAGAGCTTATTGATAATGAATTGTATTTTTGTTTCTTGGGAGAGTCCCCCCCCCCCCCCCCAGACTATTAAGCTTTTTTTTTTTTTTTCCATTTAGTAGTAAATCTTAGAGGTATTTTTTTCTTCAAGGTTACTTTCTTTCTCCTCATCTTTCTCTTCCTCCCCTTTAAAAATATTTAATTTCTTTATTAGAGAAGAGAGCATCACTCTGGCACACATGATGATGGAGATTAAAATCAAGACCTCATGTTTGAGGTTTATCCAGTTAGTTGTTCCATCTCTTGAGCCTCCTCCTCTTCTGCCTCTTTCTCCTCTTTCTCTGCCTCCTCTTCCTTCTCTTCCTATTCCTTCTTCTCCTCCTCTGTCTTTTTCTCAGTTTCATTTTTAATTTGTGACTAACAGTGGGTTACAAGATTGTAAGACTATAGTGGTGTATAGTTCCAAACTATACATACCACCAAAGTTCTGTGTCCCCACCCTTCCACCTACCAAAGTCTTCACAAAGTCATAGAAACTGTTTGCTTCTGTTTATTCATTTCTGCAAGTTCATGTGTATCGGTTCTCTAGATTCCATGTATAAGTGAAAGCATCTGGTAGTTGACTTTTACCTCTACTTATTTCACTATGTATAATCACCTTCAGTTCCATCCTATTGTCCCAAATAATACAATATCATTTTTTATTGCAGAGTGGTATTCCATGGAATATATATCCCATAACTTCTTTATCCAGTCACCTGTTGATGGGCATTTAGTCTGCTTCCACTCTTTGGCTACCATGAATAATGCAGCTGTGAGTCCTTAAACAAATAAAATGGAATTACCTATGATCCAGCAATATCACTTAAGCACTAATTTGAAGGGACATATGCACATGTCCCTGTGTTCATAGCTGTGTTCATAGCTGCATTACTCCTCATTATTCTGAGTTGTTGCATAGTATTTCAGCATATAAGTGTATAATAACCTATTTAATCAGATTCTGTTATTTAATGTTAATGTTACATCTTTATGGCTATTACAAACTGTGTTGTAGTGACTATTCTTATAATTTCTGTATGAGTATGTCTGCAAGACAAATTCCTAAAAGTGAAGATGTTTGGCCAAAAGGCATGAACATTTTTTACTTTGATATTGTCAAATTCTCATCTATAGTGATTACATCAACTTAAATTCTTTAGTAATGTGTGATTATGCTTTTTTCTTCTGTATTTTCACCAGTAGGATATTACAGACTGTTGTTGAGGAGGTCTGGTGTCGGGCTGCACCGCGGAGAAGAGAGCGGACGTCCAGAGCAAAGGGGTACACAGATCTTTATTATAGGATGGGGGGGAGGTTTGGTTCAGACCACGTGGAGCCAGCCAGCAATGGCCGACCACGGGGGGAGAGCAGGGAGCGAGACCTCAGAGAGGGAGAGCCGAGAGCCCAGAGAGAGAGAGGGGAGGGGTGAGGGGGCTTTTTATTGGGCGACAACCAGGGGTGACGTGTAGGGCCAGGATTGGTTGAAAGGGGGCACTCTAGGATTTAGCGGGGCATAGAAAAACCTGGGGGCGGAGCCAGGATTGGTTGAAAGGGGGCACTCTAGGATTTAGCGGAGCATAGAAAAACCTGGGGGCGGAGCCTGCATCAGAATAAGTCCTCAGCAACATCTCCTCCTATCCCTTTATATCTAAATGGACACAGTAAAGAAAAATGGAGCAGGCTTAAATGTTTTAGAGGAATGCCATGCTCGGGTGGGAAGATGTAGGACTTTCTGTGGAGGAGGGAAGGCTTAAATGGCTGCCAACCTTGTGAGATTTATGCGTCCTCCTGTGCTCAACCCCTCTTTAGAGAGAGAGACTTACCTGGAGAGACTCATCTCATAGGTTTAAGCGCAGCCTGCTCAACCATCTCTTCACAATATCTCTACCTCTTTTCTATCTTTCTACCTAGTAATAGCATAAGATGTACAAAGTCTATAAAAGACTATCATGGGGCAGAAACCTTTTGGGCATAAGCCTACATGACATAACAAAATAGGAAGGGACACGAAGGGGAGAAGTAAAAGCCAGTGTGGTGTGAAGGGAAGGATTGGTGTGTAAAGGAGCATTCCCTGTTTGGGTGGGGAAAGGGGCAAGGGTACATAATGAGGGGGAGGCGGGAGGCATGACCCACCAAACAGAGGGGCTATTTGGCATTGTATAGTCCTCAAGGCAACAGTCTGTAAAGTCTATGAATTACTCAGGATCAGTCTATGAAAAACCAGCAACGTGAAGGGAAGGAAGCTGCTGTAAAATTGTCTAAAGTGTCCAAAGGGTATACCAGCAAGTCCGATAGAAGTCTCAGTCCAAAGTAGGCGACTAGGGGGAGAAATGGCAGGGGATGAAATGCTGCATGAGGAAGGTCAGCCTCTGGAATTCTGCTTTTCTGTAGATTGTGAGCTGGAACCGCCAAAACGTGACAGGTCAAAGCAAAAGCAGGAAAGGCAGACAGGCAGTAAAAAGGTTCTGTCCTTGGAGTCTGCGAATCAGATTCTTCAGATCGCGTTGAGTGACATCTAGGGTTTCGTTGCACGGTAGTCGTGCCATCTAGTGAGTGACGTCAGTGTGTGCAGGGGTTCAGATGGTTTTTCCGGGATTCCTGTGAAAGAAACACAAACAATCTGCTTCTCGTGGTTAGCAGGGCATCTGATTTGAATGCTTTATAGAAGAAGAGGTTTGGTGCCTTGACCAACTGAGTATTGGGGGATGTATCTTTCCTATTCATTTATGATTATATTTTATATTATTTGTCATGGTAGTCAGCCATTTATCTGGAAGGTCCTGGGTGATTCATGGGGAAAAAGACCTTATCTTTTAACAAAGACTCTAAGGTGTAGGGAAGCGGGAACTATCTTATCCCTTTTTTTTTTTTTTTGTATCTTGTATCTTGCCTTTTGTTGCCCTAGTTGTTCTTGTTGTAATTATATTGTTGTTATTGCTGATATTGTGGTTGTTGGATAGAACAGAGAGAAATGGAGAGAGGAGGGAAAGACAGAGGGAGAGAAAGATACCTGTAGACCTGCTTCACCGCCTGTGAAGTGATTCCCCTGCAGGTGAGGAGCCGGGGGCTCAAACTGGGATCCTCAAGCCAGTTCTTGCTAAACTCGCTGCGCCACCACCCGATTCCCAGGAACTATCTTTTAACATAAACTCTATGGCCATGCCAATAGCAACCTTGAGGGCACATGTGGCTCCCCACATGTCCCCCTGTCTTATATCATGTTTTGATGTTTGGCGGACTTTGTTTTGTGGCAGGGTGGACTGTGCCTGTCTTAGGTTGGGGATCAGCCTTCCATCTTACCCATCATTGGAACACCTGGTCATTTTTGCCCAGTAGTACCAGATGCCCTGTCTTAGGTTGACTGGATAGCGCTAGTTTCCTCTTACCCGTCATTGGCTAGCCAGCCCTCTACATGGTGGACGTTCTGATGGAGGGGGGCAAATCCTCCACAGCAACTCAATATTCTGCCATGTCCAGCCTATGATAGTGACTTTGTATAGGTTGCATCTTTATGGCATCAATCTGTTGCTGCAAAAGGCCATGAGCTTGTTAAGAATTATAGGACTGTGGTCCGGGAGGTGATGCAGTGACTAAAGCCTTGGACTCTTAAGCATGAGGTCCTGAGTTCGATCCCTGGCAGCACATGTACCAGAGTGAGTCTGGTTCTTTCTCTCTTTCTCATTAATAAATAAATTTAAAATGTTGAAAAAAAGAATTATAGGACCTATTGTGAGCAGAAGAAGTAAAACAAGCTAGGGTCCCACAACTAAGGGTATACAGGTAAGGAAGGGGGAATGTATCCATTGATATGAAGAGGTAGGAGCATATCTCAAGTCTAAGGGAAGCAGTCAGTGAATGTGATGTCCAGGGGAACAGCCAATTGTCTTTGGGGGTAGTAAAGGATGTCCGTGGCATGGGTGATGTTATAAAGAGAAACATCTTTAAATTGTTGGCTGACAAAGGCAGGCCTATGGTGGCAAGACAAGATACACCAGTTAAGTTTACAAGAATATGTGAATGTTGCTAATTCACATAGGTTGGATATGGAGGAACTTCTTACAGTTTAATACCTTACCGTATGAACAGATGATTCCTCATATGAAGGCTTGATAGCTATAATCACTTACTTGTGAAAAACAATAAAACTTGTAACAAGTTAGAGGTTTACTATAATTGACTTTGGACTATAAGCAGACTCAGGTTACTTAGAGAGTTAATGCATGTTAGTAACAATGGTTTTAACATTTAGAGTACTTCTGAGCAGATGGGTCATACAAAAAATTTTTGGTCATTCAGCACACTCACAAAACACAACTGGCCATTCATAACATAAGACATTCAGGGAAGGGGTAGGAGAGAGGGCTCTGTGAGCCAACTTTTGTAGGTTCTGCCATGCCATATTATGGATCCTGGGATGTATCCTGCAACAGACAATTTTAATCACTTTTTTTTTTTTTTTGGAAATAGTGATTTATAAGACAGTTGTCACATGAATACAATTTCTTATCTTCCCATGATAGGTCACTCTCATTACTTCCATCACTCCCACCACTAACTTGATTCTTCCTAGACCACGGTGCACTGGGTCCTCGATGCACTCCCACCTCCCCCTATTTCCACTGGAGTTCTTGGCTTTACTTCAACTGACCACCCCAGTCCAGGTTTCTCCTTGTATTTTCCCTTTCTGTCCTTGTTTCTTAATCTATAAGTGAGATTATCTAGTATTTGACTGTCTTTGGCTTATCTCCTTCAAGTTCTATCCAAGATGTGGTACAAACTTTTTGATCTTTGCTAAACTGACAGATTTCACTTAATTCCTCGCCATGATTTGTTGAGTTATAATTGACATATACCTAGCACAGTGGGTTAAGCGTAGGTGGTGCAAAGCGCAAGGACTGGCGGCGCAAGGATCCCCTGTTCAAGCCCCCAGCTCCCCACCTGCAGGGGAGTTGCTTCACAAGCGGTGAAGCAGGTCTGCAGGTGTCTTTCTCTCCCCCTCTGCCTTCCCTTTTTCCATTTCTCTCTGTCCTATCCAACAACAATGACGTCAATAACAACAACAACAGTAATAACTACAATAATAAAACAAGGGCAACAAAAGGGAATAAATAAATATTTAAAATAACAAATAATTGACATATAGCTTGGTTTCAGTCTATGTATTTCTCTTGTCATGTATGAGACTGAGAAGTTTTTCTTTCTTTTTTTTTGAGCCATTTGATTCCTATTAACTATCCATTCAAAACTGAATTCTAAGAATTCTTTATATGCTAAGCAAATATGTACTGCAGATACAGATTGTTGTTTGTTTCTTTAATTTTTAACAATAAATTCTTTTAAAAAAAGATTTATTTGTTTATTTTGAGACAGAGAGAGAGAGACTGAGACCAGAGCATTACTCATCTCTCGCATATGGTGGTGCTAGAGATTGAACCTGAGACTTCTAGGGTCTCACGTGTGCGGTCTGGTGATCTGCCACTATCCTGTCTCCCTGTCTTGTCTTTAATTTTGTTGGTTTTTATTGTCACATAAGCAAAAAATGGTAATATAGGAAGATTTATCTGTTTTTTAGTAGTGATTTAAAAAATCATCTGCATGTAGGATTTATGCATTTCTTATTAACTTTATTTCTAGATAATTTTGGTGCCATTTTAGATGGACTCTTTGAATATGTTTTCTAACTAACTGTGTAAGAAAGTTATTGATTTTTCTTTAAAGTTACTCATTCATTTATTTAACATATATTCATTGAATGCCACTGATCTAGACATGTTTTCAAAACAAGTAAGCCATAACACAGATTCTGATGTATTTGTAATTCGTTTTTCTTTTTATAAAGTATGATCCATATTTTTGCACTAGAAACACCTGAAGATAAAAGTGCAGATCTGTGGCCTATTCTGTGATAAGAGGTAATGTGTAGTGCTTAAGAATTAAAAAAAAATATATTAGTGATTTAATAATGATTGACAGGACTGTGGGATAGGAAGTTATTGATTTTTTTGGCTTGTTTTATTCTTGATTTTAATGTTAATTCTTCTGGTGCTTCTTATTGAGTTGACTTTTTAAAAATTTCTTTATTGGGGGATTAATGTTTTACAGTTAACAGTAAATACAGTAGTTTGTACATTTCCCAGTTTTCCACATAACAATACAACCCCCTCTAGGTCCTCTGCTATCATGTTCCAGGACCCAAACCTTCCCCCTCCATCCCAGAGTCTTTTACTTTGGTGCAGTACACCAACTCTAGTCCAAGTTCTGCTTAGTGTTTTCTCTTCTGATCTTGCTTTTCAACTTCTGCCTATGAGTGAGACCATCCCATATTCATCCTTCTGTTTCTGACTTACCTCACATGATTTTTACCTCACACTTACCTTAACATGATTTTTTTCTTGATTTTCATTTTTTTCTAATTGTTTTATTATTATTTTTAATTGGGGAATTAATGTTTTACATTCAACAGTAAGTAAAATAGTTTGTACATGCATAACATTCCCCAGTTTCCCATATAACAATACAACCCCCACTAGGTCCTCTGAATCCTTCCTGGACTTGTATTCTCCCCACCCACCCACCCCGGAGTCTTTTACTTTGGTGTAATACGCCAATTCCATTTCAGGTTCTACTTGTGTTTTCTTTTCTGATCTTGTTTTTCAACTTCTGCCTGAGAGTGAGATCATCCCATATTCATCCTTCTGTTTCTGACTTACTTCACTCAACATGATTTTTTTTCAAGGTCCATCCAAGATCAGCTAAAAACGGTGAGGTCACCATTTTTTAAAAAAATTTTTTATTTAAGAAAGGATTAATGAACAAAAACATAAGGTAGGAGGGGTACAACTCCACACAATTCCCACCACCCAATCTCCATAACCCACCCCCTCCCATGATAGCTTTCCCATTCTCTAGCCCTCTGGGAGCATGGACCCAGGGTCGTTGAGGGTTGCAGAAGGTAGAAGGTCTGGCTTCTGTAATTGCTTCCCTGCTGAACATGGGCGTTGACTGGTCGGTCCATACTCCCAGTCTCCTTCTCTCTTTCCCTAGTAAGGTGTGTCTCTGGGGAAGCTGAGCTCCAGGACATATTGGTGGGGTCTTCAATCCAGGGAAGCCTGGCCAGCATCCTGGTGGCGAGGTCACCATTATTTATAGCTGAGTAGTATTCCATTGTGTATATATACCACAATTTGCTCAGCCACTCATCTGTTGTTAGACACCTGGGTTGCTTCCAGGTTTTGGCTATTACAAATTGTGCTGCCAAGAACATATGTGTACACAGATCTTTTTGGATGGATATGTTGGGTTCCTTAGGATATATCCCCAGGAGAGGAATTGCAGGATCATAGGGTAGGTCCATTTCTAGCCTTCTGAGAGTTCTCCAGACTGTTCTCCACAGAGGTTGGACCAATTGACATTCCCACCAGCAGTGCAGGAGGGTTCCTTTAACCGCACACCCTCTCCAGCATTTGCTGCTGCTACCTTTTCTGATGTATGACATTCTCACAGGAGTGAAGTGGTATCTCATTGTTGTCTTGATTTGCATTTCTCTGACAATCAGAGTCTTGGAGCATTTTTTCATGTTTTTCTCAGCCTTTTGGATCTCTTCTGTGGTGAATATTCTGTCCATGTCCTCCCCCCATTTTTGGATGGGGTTATTTGTTGTCTTGTTGTTGAGTTTGGCAAGCTCTTTATATATGCTGGTTATTAAACTCTTGTCTGATGTATGGTATGTAAAGATCTTCTCCCATTCTGTGAGGGGTCTCTTGGTTTGGGTAGTGGTTTCTTTTGCTGTGCAGAAGCTTTTTAATTTGATGTAGTACCGTAGGTTTATACTTGCCTTAGTCTTCTTTGTAATTGGATTCGTTTCATTGAAGATGTCTTTAAAATTTATGTGGAAAAGAGTTCTGCCAATATTTTCTTCTAAGTATCTGATAGTTTGTGGTCTAACATCCAAGTCCTTGATCCACTTGGAATTTACTTTTGTATCTGGTGAAATACAGTGGTTCAGTTTCATTCTTCTGCATGTTTCAACCCATTGTTTCCAACACCATTTGTTGAAGAGACTCTGTTTCCCCATTTAATAGTCTGAGCCCTTTTGTCAAAGATTAGATGTCCATAGGTGTGGGACCTCATTTCTGGGCTCTCAATTCTATTCCACTGGTCAGTGTGTCTATTCATGTTCCAGTACCAAGCAGTTTTGATGACAATGGCCCTATAATACAATTTGAGATCTGGGAGTGTGATGCCTCTGGTTCTGTTCTTTTTTCTCAAGATTGTTTTGCCACCAGGGTTATCACTAGAGCTTGGTGCCGGCACCAACACTATTGGCTGCAACCAACCAACTTCCTTCCTTCCTCCCTCCCTCCCTTTTTCTTTTCCTTCTTTCTTCCTTCCTTCCTTCCTTCCTTCCTTCCTTCCTTCCTTCCTTCCTTCCTTCCTTCTGTCCTTCCTTCCTTTCGTTCTTCCTTTCATTTTATAAGACAGAGAGAAATTGAGGGGAGGGAGATAAGAGTAGGAGAGAGAAAGATAAAAGCTGCAGACCAGCTTCACTGCTTGTGAAGTATTCCCCCTGTAGGTGGGGAGCAGGGGCTTGAATCTGGGTCCTGGAGCATGATAATGTGTGTGCTCAACAGGGTTAAGCGTACATAGTACTGTGTGCAAGAACCTGGTTTGAGCCCCCACTCCATACCTGCAGTGGGGATGCTGGGGGCTCAAACCCATATCCTTATGGCACCGTTCCTTGCACTTTGCACCACGTGCGCTTAACCCACTGTGTTACCGACTGACTCCCTAACTTTCCTATTCTTTATCCCTTTGGTAGTATGGACCCAGGGTCATTATGGGGTGCAGAAGGTGGAAGGTCTGGCTTCTGTAATTGCTTCTCCGCTGAACATGGCTGTTGACAGGTTGATCCATATTCCCAGCCTGCCGCTCTCTTTCCCTAGTGGGGCAGGATTCTGGGGAAGTGGGGCTCCAGGACATCTTGGTGGGGTTGTCTGCCCAGGGAGGTCTGGGTGGCATCATGGTAGCATCTGGAACCTGGTGGCTGAAAAGAGAGTTAACATATGGAGCCAAACAAATTGTTTATTAATCATGAACCTAAAGGCTGGAATAGTGCAGTTGAAGAGTTGGGGTGGGGGATCCTCCGTTTTGTAGATAGCTAATAGGCCTATATTCCAAAGGGCCCGTGACTATACTAGTTTTTTTTTTTTTTTTCCCTGAGCCTGAAATCTGATAAACAGGTGGATCCAAGTTATTTTCTGGGGAGATGATGTCATGGCTGGAAAAAGGACCAGAAAGCTGAATCTGGGAAGAGAGTAGCTCCCAAATATGGGAAAGGTGAATAACAATTGTTGACTGTAAACCCCATCGATTTGATGTGATCTGGGGCCCATATTCATAGGAGCCTATGTGATCTCTACATCCTTGTAGATCTGACCTCACGTTCTGTGATCATAAGTAGGAACGTTCCAAGCTGCTCCAGTTTCAGGACCTATCTTCCTCAGGTGGAGCATAGAGTATGTTTCCTTTTTATAAATTAAAAAAAACAAAACTTAAAAAAAATAGATCTTAACAATAATTTGACTGTGCCCTTTATTTTCATTTTTTGTGTGATAATTTAATTAGTGTTAAAGATAACTTCCTAAATGGTGGGTAGAATTTCTCTATGAGTTAATTGGACCCTACCCATGTTTGGGGTTTTTCTCTCCTGTAGTTAAGTTTTGAGAATTCTTATTTTTCTGATGACTGTTTGACCAATTAAAAGGTTTTTTTTTTTGGTGTTGAACTTGGGGCATCTCTCTGTGAAGTATGTGCTCTATCACTGAGTCACATCTGTCACCCTTCACATTTTTAGAACTTATTTTGTTGTATTACTTTTTCTTTATCTGTAGATGCTGTCTCATTCTCCTTCTTTCCTCCTCCCTCCCTCTCTCCCTCCCTCCCTCCCTCCCTTCCTCCCTCCCTCCCTCCCTCCCTTCCTTCCTTCCTTCCTTCCTTCCTTCCTTCCTTCCTTCTTTCCTTCTTTCCTCTGCTCCTGGAGGGCTCAAACCGGGATCCTTGTGCTGGTTCTTGTGCTTTGAGCCATGTGAGCTTAACCCACTGGGCCCCCTTTTCCTTTCTTTCTCTTCTCTTAACCAGAGCACTGCTCAGCTCTGGCTTATGGGGGTTCTGGGAGTTGAAACTGGGACCTCAGAGCCTCAGGCATTAAAATCTTTTTGCATAGCCATTATGCTGTCTCCCTGGGCCACTCTATTCTTATTAGCTGCTTTGTTCATCAGTATTTTCTCCTCTTATATACTTTTTATATATAATTTTAATTAGTGATTTAATAATGGTTTATAAGATTATAACATTACATGGGTTTGTTCTATCCGACACTCACCACAAAGCTTCTATGCCCCCCCTTGTTTGTTTTAGATGAAGTGGGCATTTCTCCATTATATACCTTTTTTCAGGTATAGCATTCAAATTCAAATTTACTGTTGTACTTTTTCACTCGTTCATGTCCCTCTACTTTTCTCTTTATTTACATTAATTGCTGTTCTCCCTAAGTTTGTTTGTTTATTTATTTATCTACTTATTGCCTTCTTGGTTGAATGGTTAATTTTCTTTCTTTTGAAAGGGATGGAATGGAGTATCACTGGGGTCCTAGTGCATGATGGGGGGTGAGGAGGGAAGATGTACATTGAGGGAGTGAGTGTCTTACAGACAGACCCCTAGAGAGCTGAGAAGTTGTACCTATGTGTCAGTGACTGTATTGTAAACCATTAAATTCTCCCCTACCCAGTAAAATCGCTAAAGAAATAGATAACACACACACACACACACACACACACACACACACACACACACTTTTACTTCCCCTTTTGTTGTCATTGTTGTTTTTTATTGTTGTTGTAGTTGTTATTGTTGTTGTTACTGATGTCATCATTGTTAGGACAGAGAGAAATGGAGAGAGGAGGGGAAGACAGAGAGGGGGAGAGAAAGACAGACACCTGCAGACCTGCTTCACCGCCTGTGAAGTGACTCCCCTGCAGGTGGGGAGTCAGGGACTTGAACTGGGATCCTTATGTTGGTCCTTGTGCTTCGCGCTATGTACACACACACTTTTTTCCCCCCACAATGATTTATTGCTAGGTCTGGGTGTCTGCATGATTAATTTAACCCACTGCTCCCAGTGATCAATTCCTTCCCCCCCCTTTCTTCTTATCTTCTTATTATGATAGAGAGCAATAGAACACAAGAGGAGGGAGAGGTAGAGAGAGACACCTGCAGCCCACTGCATTGCTCATGAAGCTTCCCACCTGCTGCAAATGGGGACCAGGGACTTGAACCCAGTCCCTTGCACATGATAACTTGTGTGCTTTACTGGTTGTGCCACTGCTCATCCCAAGTGCTTAATTTTCAGAAGATTTATGTAATTATTAAGGGGAGATCCAGAAAACAAGAAACAGATCATCACTCTGGTATATGCAGTGCCAAGGGTTGGACTTCATAATTGCAAGTTTGGTACTTCAGTCACTGTCAGCCTCCTGGGCTGCTGGTTGCTCAATTTATTTATTATTGATTTTTATTCAGTTTATGATTTGGTTTCTTCTTTGACCCAAGAGTTTTAAAAGAAGAATTAAAAAACAATTTCCTGACTTGTGGGCAGACAGCCTAACAAATGTGTTCCAAAGCCTCACCTCCCCAGAGCCCTACCCCACTAGAGAAAGACAGAAACAGGCTGGAGTATGGATCGACCTGCCAAGGTCCATGTCCAGTGGAGAAGCAATTACAGAAGCCAGAACTCCCACCTTCTGCACCCCATAATTGGCTTGCTTCTGTCTGGATATACTTTTAAAAGTATATTTATTTTTATAAGAGCGAGAGACCAGAGCTGCTCTGTCATATGCAGTGCCAGAGGTTGAACCCAGAGCCATACACATGCAAGGCACTTGCTTAGATGCTGAATTGCCTCCTTAATTCCCACTGTAGATATACTTTATAGTTGTAAATTATCTTGATAGTTTATTTTTTAAATAAGTTATTTATTAATGAAAGATATAGGAGAAGAGAGAAAAGTAGAGCTAGACATCACTTTGATACATGTGCTGCTAGTGATTCAACTTAGAACTTCATACCTGAGAGTCCAACACTGTCCACTGTGCCACTTCCTGCATCACTTATAAACTCTTTCCTTCTTTGTCTCTTTCCTTATCTACCTTCCTTCCTTCCTTCTCTCCTCCCTGTCTCCCTCCCTCCTTCCTTCCCTCCCTTCCTTACTTCCTCTCTTTTCTTTTTTTTTTCTTGGTTGCTGGGGTCTCATACATACACAGGCTTACCACTTCTAGACAGCTGTTTCATTCTTTCTAGTTCATATACCCAGAGTCAAAGAGACACCATGCTATTAGAGCTTCCAGGTGCTACTGCACTCCCATGTGTAGCTGGGGCTTGAACTAAGACAAGGCACATGTTTTACTGGGTGAGCCGTCTTCTGACCCCTAACCTGAGGATTTCTTTGAAATTTTGTTTACATTTGACTTTTTATTTCTAGTCATTTAATTCTATTTTATGATCCATTATAGCATTTTTATCTCCTTTATTTGGTTGTATTTAACCTTTTTACATTTACTGGAAATGTTTGGTCTTATACGATGATATAGTGGTGGGGGGGTCGGGCAGTGGTGCACCTGGTTCACCGCATATATTACCGAGTGTAAGGACCCAGGTTCAGACTCGCTTCCCACCTGCCGGGGGTTCACTTCACCAGCTGTGAAGCAGGTCTGCAGGTGTCTGTCTTTCTTTTTTTCTTTTATCTTCCTCTTCCACTCAATTTTTCTCTGTCCTATCTAGTAAAAATTAGAAGAAAAAAAAAAAGAAAAAATGGCTGCCAGGAAGATTTGTAGTACTGGTATCCAACTCCAGTGATAATTCTGGTGTCAATAAAATGAGTAAATAAAATAAAATGTGGCAGGAGCAGTATACATTGTCTTCCTTAATTTAAATCACAATATAAATTGTATTTTCTTTACTTATTTTAATTGTGTTATTTTAAATTGTGGATGCTTTTATTTTAGTTCTTTTGAATAGTATTATACCTATAATTTTACAGTCAATTATCTATTGCTATTTATTTATTTATTGACTTATTTTTTTTTCACCAGAGCACTGCTCAGTTCTGATCTGTGTTGCTGGTATTAGACATGGTATTAGACATTGGCACCTCTTGCACGAAAGTCTTTTTGTATGACCATTATGCTATCTCTCCTACTGGCTATCTCTCTATGTAACACTTTTTCCTTTTCTTGTTGTTTATTCTTTTTTAAAAAATATTTATTTATTTACTTATTCCCCCTTGTTGCCCTTGTTGTTTTATTGTTGTAGTTATTGTTGTTATTGATGTTGTCGTTGTTGGATAGGACAGAGAGAACTGGAGAGAGGAGGGGAAAACAGGGGGAGAGAAAGATAGACACCTGCAGACCTGCTTCACCCCTTGTGAAGCAACTCCCCTGCTGTCGGTTGCGTCGCAGGGGAGAGAACTGGACTGGAGCCAACCTGGGCTGCTGCTTACTGCTTACTCAGCGATGCAGGAGAGGAACCAGGAACTCATGGCTGAGCGGGAACACAATGCAATTTCTTTATTGGTCAAAGTAAACGCTTTTTATATATATCTCTTTACTCAGAAGTGACAAGTGGGAAAAGGAAATGGTTAGGAGAGGGGGTGGAGAAAAAAAGAGCATGAAGGTAGCAAGCTTCCATAGCAGCTATTTTGAAGGTTCTAATCAGTGGGATTAAACCAGTACCCTGCAGGCAGGGCGGGTCTCAGGCAAAAACAATGATTATGTAAATAAGACCACAGCGCTAAGCAATGCAGGGAACCTGGCATAATGACCAACACCCTGCAAGTAGGGAGCTGGGGGGCTTGAATCGGGATCCTTATGCTGATCCTTGCACTTTGTTAATCTGCTGCACTATGGCCCAACTCCCGTTTATTCTCTTTTTGACAGTTAATCTGTTTGTCTTCTGTATTCATTCTAAAAAAAAAAAAGAAAGATGGAAGTCAGGCGGTAGCACAGCGGGTTAAGTGCAGGTGGTGCAATGCGCAAGAACCGGTGCAAGGATCCCAGTTTGAGCCCCAGGCTCCACACCTGCAGGGAAGTCTCTTCACCAGCGGTGAAGCAGGTCTGCAGGTGTCAATCATTCTCTCCCCTTCTCTGTCTTCCCCTCCTCTCTCCATTTCTCTCTGTCCTATCCAAGAACAGCAATAATAACTACAATAAAACAACAAGGGCAACAAAAAGGAATAAATAAATAAATATTTTTTTTTAAAAAAAAGAAAGATGTATTTAGTTTATAGGAGATAGAGACAGAGACCAGAGCATGGCATGGCATATGTGGTCCTGGAAATTGAACCTGGAACCTTATGTGTGTATATCCTGTTCTCTGTCCACTGAACCGTCTCTCCAGATACTTTTTTTCAACCAGGGTTATTGCTGGGGCTCGGTGTCTGTACTATGTATCTGCTGCCCCTTGAGGCTATTTTTCCCACTTTTGTTGCCCTTGTTGTTATTCTTGTTACTGTTGTTATTGCTGCTGCTGTTGTTGTTAGATAGGACAGAGAGAAATAGAGAAGGGGAAGACAGAGAGGGAAAGAGAAAATAGAAATAATAGTTAACCAATATCGTCAGCCTTAGGGAAACTGCTGTAGCTTACACTAGAGGGGTTAGGGATTGAAAACTCTGGAGGGAATGGTATAGAATTATACCCCTGTTGACATGGCTTCTGTGATTGCTTCTCTGCTGGACATGGGCATTGGAAGGTCAACCCATATCCCCAGCCTGTCTCTATCTTTCCCTAGTGGGGTAGAGTTCTGGAGAGGTGAGGTTTCAGAACACATTGGTGAGGTCATCTGCTCAGAGAAGTCAGGATGGAATCATGGTAGCATATGCAACTTGGTGGCTGGAAGGTGGCAAGATATAAAGTGAGATAAAATGGTTAATGAACAAGAATCAAAAAAGTAGGAACAGAGCAGATGAGATTAGAGATTTTAGGGTGGAAGCAAGTTAGGAAGTCTACTTTATTGCCTGTATCATTTGTCTTTAACAGTTTTCCTCTATTACGCATGTACTGTATGATATGAGAGTACCTACTGATGGCATATGGGAAAAAGGAAGAACCTGTTTGTTTGTTTTTTTTTCTTTTTTTCTTTTTCCCCTAGAAGCAGCTACTGAAATCTTAGATTGTCAAGGCTGTGGGAGGAAGGAATTTTACCCAGTGTTTTATAAGACTGATGTTCAGATGGATGTAGTCGTGGTAGTGGTACATGCCATTATTGATCCCTTACTCTGTTAAGTGCTATTCTAAGAGCTTTTATAGCTTCTGTTTTATTAAGTGGGATTAAAAGAGCTCTTATCCCACCAAGTTGCAGATGCTACCATGATGCCAACCTGACTTTCCCGGACAGAGGACCGCACCAATGTACCTGGACCTCCACCTCTCCAGAAGAAGAAGAAGAGCCCTGCCTCACTAGGGAAAGATAGGGACAGGCTGGGAGTATAGATTGACCTGCTAATGCCCACATTCAGTGGGGAAGCAATAACAAAAGCCAGACCTTTCCCTATAATGACCCTGGGTCCAGACCCTCTGTACCCCATAATGACCCTGGGTCCATACTCCCAGAGGGATAAAGACTAGGAAAGCTTTCAAGGTAAGGGATGGGATGTGGAACTCTGGTGGGAATTATGTGGAATTGTACCCCTCTTATCCTGTGGTCTTGTCAATATTTTTTATTTTATAAATAAAAGAGAGAGAGAGCTATTATCATTATCCTCTTTTTTTTTTGAAGAATTTATTTATTTATTCATGAGAAAGATAGGAGAGAAAGAACCAGACATCACTCTGATACATGTGCTGCTGGGGATTGAACTAAGGACCTCATGGTTGAGAATCCAATGCTTTATCCATTATGCCACTTCTCAGACCACATCATTATCCTTCTTTTACTGATAGAAAACTTGTAGATAAGTCAGTTGGCAATTTAGCAGTAGAATTGGAAACCCATGCAATGGAATTTGAATTCAGCACTTCCTTGCCCTTAATGAGTACATTACTATTTCTCAGGGATGTTCTGAAGTCAAACAAGAAAAAGGCATTATAGGCAGTGAAAAATCTCATAATTTAATATACCTTACAGGTTAGCTTTGTGTTTGAATAAGCATGTTTGACTTGTCCCCCTCACATAACCTTGAGGTTTGGATTATGAAATGAAGAGGGTTGGGAGAGTGGATATTAATTCTTGTTTTATTCCTGTATGTAGTTAAATGGATTTTGCTTGTCTTTCTAATATGGAAAACTCTGGCCTTAATTGCAAAGTGGAAATCTTTATCCCTAATGAAATTGTTTTTGTTTAAGGTGGCATTTCTAACTTAGAAATATATTCTGACTGTCATTGGTGCTCTAAAAAGCATAGGCCAACTAGTATCAGATTGGTTTTTCTGGATAGGAGTAATGAAATTATTTATTTATGTAGTAGTAATGGTACTGACCTGTGAAGTCCATAGTAACTTTGTATATAATGGAATCTTACCAAGTAGTTCCGTTCTACATATGATAGAGACAGGTTCTTCTGCTGTTTGCAATTATCCTCATAAAAAACTGAAAGCAAATGAGCAGGGGAGGTAGCATAATGGTTATGCAAAAAAAAAAAAAAAAAAACCTTCTCATGCCCGAGCCCCTGAGGTCCCAGGTTCAATCCATTGCATCACCATAAACCAGAGCTAAGCAGTGTTGTGTATGTGTGTGTGTGGAGGGGGGGTAGGGGGGCCTGGGGGCTGACAAAAGCAAGCAAAAATAACAAGATGTTTATTTATTTATTTAAATAATAAAGAAAGAAAGAAAGCATGTTTGCCTTCTTTTTAGCAGTATTAGTGTGCATACTTTTCCTGTGCAGTTGTGTTTTTGCACTGAGTCTTTAGCTCTCTGCCTTGACATGGGGCACCTTCTCCCATAAATGGCAGTGTTGAGAAGTAGCAAGAGGGGCCAGGTGATGGCACACTTGGTAGAATGCACATGTTAGAATGCTCAGGGACTCAGTTTTGGGCCCCTTGTCCTTACCCTTCACAAGCAGTGAATCAGTGTTGCAAGTCTCTCCTCTATTTCTTTGTCTCTAGCCAATGAATAAATAAAATGAAAAGGAACTATTATAAAAAGAAACACTAATATTAAAAAAAAGAAGTAGCAAGAATTCTCTGAGTGGTCAATCTTTTGCACCTTCCTCTTCTGCCTGGGAGATGGGATGGGAAGCTGTTCATTTCTGCTAGTGCTTTTTCCTAACACATGCTCTCAAGACTTTTTCCCTTGACCTTGTGATTGTTGCTTTAGTTAGCAACCCAGTCACTGAAAATAAAAGGATCTATGCTGCAAGGATTGTGTCTCCTAAGATTTAGGACCAGGTAGTAAGACCCAGGGCACTGAATTGAAGGGAAATTATTCCTGTGCTTTTTTTTTTTTTTTTTTTTTTTGAAGAGTCTTGTTCTTAGGATAATTAAACAGTCCAGACAGGTCACTGGATGATACCAATTTCGTGGTTTGTTTATTTGAGCTTGTTTGTTTTTCACCATTGAGCAGTAGGTCACAGTCTTATTACACTGTTACCTCAGCACTGTGGAGAGCAATCCCTTTTATAGTTTATTTATTTTTTAAATATTTATTTATTTATTTTCCCTTTTGTTGCCCTTGTTGTTTTATTGTTGTAGTTATTATTGTTGTTGATATTGATGTAGTCATTGTTGGATAGGACAGAGAGAACATGGAGAAAGGAGGGGAAGACAGAGGGGGAGAGAAAGATAGACACTTGCAGACCTGCTTCCCTGCTTGTGAAGTGGGGAGCTGGGGCTCGAACTGGGATCCTTATGCCGGTCTTTGAGCTTTGTGCCACCTGCACTTAACCAGCTGCACTACCGCCTGATCCCCTCATATTTTATTTCTATAGTCTTCCCTAAGGATCCTAACCATGTCCTTATCTGGCTGTAATGCTCTGGTGTCCCCTTCATTTCCAAAGCAAGAGGGAAATGTCAGTAATCACTTTTTACTTTATCTTACACAGGCATTTGGCTTTATGTCCAGAGTTGCTCTACAAGCAGAGAAGATGAATCATCACCCAGAATGGTTTAATGTGTACAACAAGGTAACTAAATTACCTTATTTTGTCATCACCTTAATTGTGGACTTCAAGAAACTGCTTTCTTCTTATTTCTTTGTCATCCTGTGCAACTAAGTGTTACTGTTCTTAGAAAGTGTTCTCTTACTCTTTTTCCTAGAATCATTGTGTGTTATTGCAAATTAGTAACACATTTTTAGATCTTCTCCAGAGAGCAGTGACTAGGCTCTGTATTTTTATGAGAAAGTTGGGCCAAATTAAACTCCTCATTAAATTTATCAACCATGCAGGTAAATCTTAAATCTCATTTAAGACAAATTACTCTAAGAAATGAGCAAATAAGATTGACTGCATTTATCTCAAATAAATTTCCTCAAGATCTGCGTTAAGTAGCTATTAAATTCTATACCCTCATTGGGAACTGCTCTTCTTATTCAAGATGAAGAGCAGATTAAAAAGACTTCATTAAGTAATTTTAAGGGGGCCCAGAGAGAAGAATCATGCCTCACAAAAGTGTCCTTGCCTTTTATGGTCATGCCATTTGAAATGTCTTATCCAGATTTCTGAGGTTTTATTTCTTCAGTGTAATTCTCTTTCCATTTTGACAAAAGAAAAATTCACACTATCCTTATGACTTTGTGGAAAATCTGCCACCAATATATTTTTTGTTCCTAATTAACTCTTCGCCCATAATTTTGCTTTTCCTTCTTAGTCTGTTAAGAAGCAACAGTTTTCCTTCTACCCTACCCTGACTCTACTTCCCTGATTTGGAAATAGCCTTTTTTTTTTTTAATGTTGTTGCTAAGATATTACATTTGATAGCTTGGATTTCTCAGTGACCTGAAAATAGTAATGGCAGTTAAAATAAAACCATGGCATGTGTGTGTTTGTCTTTTTCTGTCTCTTTCTCGCTCAGTGAAGATTTGAGATTCTGGCAGCTGAACTGCCTGTCATATAAGAGAAACTTTTTATGCCTGGGTGGTTACTGGGTCCAGCTTCAAGCACACTATACTCCTGGAATTTATTAGATTTTGAAAATACTGTGCTTATTCATAATGTAATGTATCCTAAGTCATTAATTCTCAAATATGAATTTGAATAATGAACTTTTTTCTAATTCATCAAGGGACTTGTTGTTCAGGATTTTAAAGACTGGTTTTCTCTTTTTATAGGTCCAGATAACTCTTACCTCACATGACTGTGGTGGACTGACCAAAAGAGATGTGAAATTGGCCAATTTTATTGAAAAAGCAGCTGCCTCTATGTGATGTCATACAAAAATGGATGTAAAATCTGATATACATCCTATCTGTGATGTATCATGAAGGCAATTTACAGAAACAAATCATGTTGTAAATTTAGTTTCCCTTATTACCAAAGTTTATAATATCACTGCTTAAATACAAAATGATTTTCATTTGGACCTTACTTTTCATTGTATCTAATAATATGCATAAGGTAACCAACTCATATAACTATATCAATAATGTTAAAAAAAAGAAATCATATTCATAAGACCAGAAACTGGAATGGAGGAGAATACACCACAGTATCACTCTCGCATGTGAGATTTCTGGGGTTGAACTTGGGACCTCATAGATGAGTGTCTAAGGCTTTGTTCATTGCACCACCTCCTGAGTCCTAGCTAAAGGATTTTAACTACGTAAAAATCATCCCTATGAAGCTAAGAATTTGTATTTTAGCTACTGTTATAAATTAAATAGTTAGATTACAAATGTCACAAAAATTGGGTGAGCTCTCTTGATGTATTTTATACTTTTCAGACAAGAAGTTGAAGATGAGTATAATTGTTTTATCCATGATTTCTATGAAGGTAGGACAATTTACAGGTCATTATTTGCCTTACTGAGTTAAAGTGTTTTTTATTTTTTATTTGCGGGTTAGCACCCTTAATTAAGAGTATTTAGCCACTGAGCTAGAGCTAGATGCTACTTGTGCATTATTCAGTAATAAACTCTGTTTACTGGAGTAAAATGAATACAGAGTAATCTATTATGTGAAAAGAGTAGGAAGATTACTCACCAAGCTGGCCATGTGCTTCAGGACCATATGGGAGTGCCATGTCACTATGAAAAATTTCAGTGGTGTAGTTTCTTTCCCTCTGTCTCTGTCTCTATGGGGGCGGGGGGGAAGAATAGAAAAAAATCAGTCCAGGTGCAGTGAAACTGCATGCACAAAACCTCAGTGACTTAAAAAAAAAGTGTAGTAGCACAATTCTTTGAAGGAATTTAGGGAGGTACTTATTAATGAGATTAGAATATAGATTAAAATAACATATATGTATTCATACACAGACATGTTAATCTTTTTTTATTTAATTTTTTATTTATAAAAAGGAAACATTGACAAAACCATAGGATAAGGGGGGTAAAACTTCACATAATTTCCACCACTAGAACTCTGTATCCCATCCCCCATCCCCTCCCCTGATAGCTTTCCTATTCTTTAACCCTCTGGGAGTATGGACCCAAGGTCATTGTGGGATGCAGAAGGTGGAAGGTCTGGCTTCTGTAATTGCTTCTCCGCTGAACATGGCTGTTGACAGGTTGATCCATACTCCCAGCCTGTCTTTCTCGTTCCCTAGTGGGGAAGAGCTCTGGGGAAGCGGAGCTCCAGGACACATTGGTGGGGTTGTCTGTCCAGGGAAGTCTGGTTGGCATCATGCTAGCATCTGGAACCTGGTGGTTGAAAATAGAGTTAACATACAAAGCCAAAAAAATTGTTGACCAGTCATGGACCTAAAGGCTGGGATAGAGCAGATGAAGTGTTGGGGGGGGGGGTTCCTCCATTTTTTAGATAGCTAGTAGGCATATTTTAGTTATATTCCAAAGGGTCTGTGGCTATACTAGTGGTTTTTTTTTTTTTTTTTTTCCTGAGCCTGAAATCTGATATGCAGGTGTGTTGGGCTAGCTTCGCAGGCAGGAGAGAGAGAGAGAGAGAGAGAGAGAGAGAGGAGAGAGGAGAGAGAGGACCAGGGACTCATGGCTGAGTGGTATGCAGTTCAGTCTTTATTCATGTGGAACGCAGTGCAATCTCAGCTATCTCTAATCACAATCCTCTCCTTATATATCCTGAGGCGGAAGAGTCAGGTCCGAAGAGGATGTACTAGGATAGGGGGTGGGGAGAAGGAAAAAGCGTGCAAAACAGTGAGGATTAAACCAATGCCCTGGAGGCAGGGCAGTGCTTAGTTAACAGTGGTTATGTAAATAGAATACAGTGTTAAGCAGGGGGTATTAAACCAATGAAAGAGAAGGGGTCTTAGAAGCAGAATTTAGAAGCATACCAACATTTTGACCAGTCAGGTACCTAAAGGCTGGGATAGTACAGATGAAGTGTTGGGGGGGGGGTGTCTTCCATTTTGTAGATAGCTAGTAGGCATATTTTAGTTATATTCCAAAGGGTCTGTGGCTATACTAGTGGTTTTTTTTTTTTTTTTTTGCCTGAGCCTGAAATCTGATATGTAGGTGGATCCAAGTTATTGTCTGGCGAGGTGATGTCATGGCTGGAAAAAGGACCAGAAAGCTGGATCAAGGAAGAGAGTAGCTCCCAAATATGGGAAAGGTGTATAACAGTTGTTGATTGTAAACCCCATTGATTGTAAACCCCATATTCAGTTTAGGAGCCTGTGTGACCTCTGCATCCCTGTAGATCTGAGCTCACATTCTGTGGTCATAAATAGGAACATTCCAAGCTGCTCCAATATCAGGACCCATCTTCCTCAGGTGTAGCATAGAGTATATTGTTCAGCCTCCCTTCGGAGGATGGAACATTCTCTACCATTGTTGATCCAAGTTGAGGGCAAGGTCCTATGGGGGCCTGGGGTCTATTGTATTGTTCCTGATAGGAATTACTGGTAACAATGGAGAGAGGGATTTATTTGAGGTCTAGGCCCATCAAGACATGTTAATCTGTTGGAGCACTGTGGTGGTAGGATTTAACAGGGATCATCTTTATAACCTACCTTATATCAGAGACCAGAAAAATTACTCTAGAGAGTAAAAGCAAACAAACTTTACCCTCTCCAACCACACTCAACCTCTAATCTGAGAAGCCATATGGGAATATGACAAGGAGGCTGAACACTGGGAAACAATTTTTTAATTATTTATTTATATATTTTTTCCCTTTTGTTGCCCTTGTTTATCGTTATTGTTGTTATTGCTGTCGTTGCTGGATAGGACAGAGAGAAATGGAGAGAGGAGGGGAAGACAGAGAGGGGAGAGAGAGATAGACACTTGCAGACCTGCTTCACAGCCTGTGAAGCAACCCCCTTGCAGGTGGGGAGCCGGGGACTCGAACTGGGATCCTTAAGCTGGTCATTGTGCTTCATGCCATGTGCGCTTAACCTGGCTCCCGGAAAAAAATTTTTATCTGGTTCTGTTGGATTGGGAGAAGCAGCTATGGTATATTTGGTCTGTTTGTAGAGGTGATGTTGGAAGGGATAATAGAGAAGAGACAGATTCTGTTGCTAAAAGACAAAAAAAAACTAGATACTAGAGGAGTAGGGGCAGATAGCATAATGGTTATACAACAAGACTTTTATATCTGAGATTCCAAAGTCTCAGGTTCAGTCCACTAGACCAGTATGTATGCCAAAACTGAAAAAGAGAGAGAAAGAAAAGAAAATAAATCTAGGTATTAGAACAGTGTTTTTTAGAATTTTCTTTAGAAGTAGAGGTGAAACTTTTAAAAAAATAACTGTTAGAGACATGGGAGCTTTTATACATTTTATTTCAAAGGATTATAAAAAATATTAGTGGTTATTTAATAGTGCTTTACAAAATTATAAGACTTCAGGGATGTAGTTTCACACTTACAGATGGTGTGTGTTGGCGCCTGCTCCTACCACTAAAATATTGTACACCAACACCACAGTTCTCACAATCTGAGATATCGATTGTTCACCTTTTTAGCTAGTATACCAGTTTTTACATGAATTGTAAGATTTATTCATTTTATGAGAGAGAGAGACTAGCACATAACTAGTCAAATTTTGTGTTGGGAATCAAATCAATCCTGAGGCCTCACACAATCAAGACATATACTCTACTTCCCAGACCTCTCTTTTCTCTTCTCTTGTCTTCTCTTCTCTTGTCTTCTCTTCTCTTGTCTTCTCTTCTCTTGTCTTCTCTTCTCTTCTCTTCTCTTCTCTTCTCTTCTCTTCTCTTCTCTTCTCTTCTCTTCTCTTCTCTTCTCTTCTCTTCTCTTCTCTTCTCTTCTCTTCTCTTCTCTTCTCTTCTCTTCTCTTCCCTTCCCTTCCCTTCCCTTCCCTTCCCTTCCCTTCCCTTCCCTTCCCTTCCCTTCCCTTCCCTTCCCTTCCCTTCCCTTCCCTTCCCTTCCCTTCCCTTCCTTTCTTTCTTTCTCTCTTTCTTTCTTTTTTGTTGCATGTTCTCACTGCTCTGGCAGCTTTATTCATATATATATTTTGGGGATGGTGTGGGGTCGGAGACAGACAGAGAAGTAGAGGCACCACAACACTGAGCCTCCCCCAGTATTATAAAACTCATATGTGAAATGTTGGTGCTTTGAACCTGAGCCATGCATATGGCTAGGCAGGCCCCTATCAGGTGAGCAGTCTCACCAGCCCCCTGATACATGAAAACATTTAATTTCATTTAAAAATTGATTGTGTTGTAACTTGTGTCCTTATGTATTGATCACTCAGATTTAACAATTACCAAAATTGTGCCCCAGTTACTTTATATAATCCTCCTCTTCCATCGTCTTTGCTGAAGTATTTAAAAGCCAGTCCCAAATACCCCTAAGTATCCCTAGAAACCATGATAATTTTTAAGCATAAACTAGAAAACTCTATTATTATAATATTATTATGCCAAACATAAATTTTGGTACTGCCCCCATACCTGAGTGAATGTTTTTAATGGGGGCTGGGTGGTAGCATACCCGGTTAAGTGCACATAGTAAGAAGAAGAACAGGGATCCCTGTTTGAGTCCCCAGCTGCCCACCTGCAGGGGGGTTGCCTCACACAAGCAGTGAAGCAGGTCTGCTGGTGTCTATCTTGCTTTCCCTCTCTTTATCTTTCCCTTCTCTTTCAATTTCTCTCTGTCCTATCCAATAAAAGGAAAAAAAAAAAAGGAAAAAAGGAAAAAATGGCCTCTAGGAGCAGTGGATCCGTAGTATAGGCATGGAGCCCCAGTGATAACTCTGGAGGCACACACACACAAAAAAAATTAACAGTGATTTTGTTTTTAAATCAGGATCCATATGAAGTTCATTCATCACATATGGTTTTTTAAAAAAATATATTTATTTATTTATTCCCTTTTGTTGCCCTTGTTTTATTGTTGTAATTAATATTGATGCTGTTGTTGTTGGATGGGACAGAGAGAAATGGAGAGAGGAGGGGAAGACAGAGAGGGGGAGAGAAAGATAGATACCTGCAGACCTGCTTCACCTCTTGTGAAGGGACTCCCCTGTAGGTGGGGAGCCGGGGGTTCAAACCGGGATCCTTCCGCCAGTCCTTGAGCTTTGTGCCACCTGTGCCTAACCCGCTGCGCCACCGCCCGACTCCCCATTACATGTCGTTTTTTTTTTTTTTTTTACCAAAGCACTGCTCAACTCTGGTTTATGATATTGAATTTATGGTTTATGGTTTGAATTTATTGGTTTTTGGTATTGAATTTATTGGAATTTATGGTTTGAATTTATTGGTTTATGGTATTGGGGATTGAACCTGGAATCTTTAGTGACTGAGGCATGAAAGTCTTTTGCATAACCATTATGCTCTTTCCTCAGCCCCGATTTGGTTCTTTGATATTGAAATCTAGCACAAAAGAAGCTCTCACTTATTCCTTCCTTTCCCCCATAATATTGATGGTAAAAACTAGACCAACTATCCTACAAGATAGTATACATTCTTGTTTGCAGCCTTGTAGTATCACTTGTTTCACTATCTTTTCTCCTGTTTTTTCTTTTTTTTTCAATAGTCCTTTTAAGAATTACTTATTATTATTATTATTTTAAATATGTATGTATTTATTTATTTATTCCCTATTGTTGCCCTTGTTGTTTTATTGTGGTGGTTATTATTGTTGTTATTGATGTCGTTGTTGTTGGATAGGACAGAGAGAAATGGAGAGAGGAGGGGACGACAGAGAAGGGGGAGAGAAAGATAGACACCTACAGACCAGGTTCACCACCTGTGAAGCAACTCCCATGCAGGTGGGGAGCTGGGGGCTGGAACTGGGATCCTTGATCCAGGTCCTTGAGCTTTGCGCCACCTGCGCTTAACCCACTGCACCACCGCCCGACTCCCTAGAATTACTTATTTTTTCATGGGAGTTGGGTGGTAGCGCAGCGGGTTCAGCGCACGTGGCACGAAGCGCAAGAACCAGCATAAGGATCCTGGTTTGAGCCCCCAGCTCCCCACCTGCAAGGGTGTCGCTTCACAGGCAGTGATGCAGGTCCTCAGGTGTCTGTCTTTCTCTCCCCCCCGTCTTCCCCTTCTCTATCCATTTCTCTCTGTCCTATCCAACAGCAATGACATCAGTAATAACAATAATAACTACAACAACAATAAAAACAACAAGGACAACAAAAGGGAAAATAAATGAATATATATATATACATATATATATATAGATAAAGAATCACTTAGTTTTTCATAAGAGACATCAGAACACTGCTCAGCTGTGGCATGGGGGAATTGAACCTAGGTCACTGATGCCTCAGACATGCAAGTCTGGCTGGGATGTTGCTGAGCTATCTCCTCAGCTTCCTTTTCTGTTTTGAGCATAAGTACGAGATGCTGAATGTTTTGGATTAACTTAAATCACATATACTATAATGGTAAAAGCAGAATATAATTAATAATTTTAATTGTGAAAAACTGAGAATGTAGCTACTAACTAGTATCTACTGACATAAAATTCATGAATAAGGGATGGAGGATCTACTAGAATTCACAAACTTTTAAAGAGAATCAGAGATCCCACATCAGAAATCTCTAGAAATATTCCTTACAGTGACTGCTAGTAGAATGAACCCTCACAATACCTTACTTCAGTTAACTGATGTTTCAACTGAAAAGAGATATTGCCGAAGTTGAATATGCTCAAATTCCCTCTGTTCCAAATCCTGTGTGATGAAAGTGTTTCTCTGATATGTATAGTAAGCTCCAGTTTCCTTCTGCTTTCTTTCTAAATGATCACCATCGCAGTGAACAGTTCAGTAGACATGACCCCTAACTGACCTCCACAGATAACAAAGCAGGTCCAGCATGTCTCTTTTCTAAAAGGAAGTTTAAGTTCTAAAAACACTGGCGGCTTTCTGATATTGATAGGGTTTAGGAAATCTTTGGATAATTAATCATGGTTCTGTATATCCTTTTCCTAGGCAAAGCAGCAGCCTGTATAGAGTATGTGGGCATAAGCCTGATCTCTGTCAGTGTGTTTTAAGCTTTGGACTACTAGTGTTGGTAAAAAGCAATCTATATACTTTTTTTTCTCCCTCTACTCCACCCCATATATACTTTTTTGATCATTTAAAAAATGAAACTAGTCAAACTCTCTTTAATCTCTAGGCCATAATTAATGTATGAACAGCTTCAATGATCTTTTTCAGATAGTGAGGGAGAGACACCACAGCGGTAAAACTCTTCCCAGTGCCTTAGTACTCCCGTGTGGTGGCGAGCTCATGCCAATTGCAAGGCAGGTGCCCTCCCTGAGATAGCTCTCTGAACCTCTAGCTGAACTCTTAATTTTATAAACAGTTCTGCAAAATAGCAAGAGATGTATTAGAGTTTTGGTTATGATATGTGAGCTTTGTGTTTCAATGCCAGGTACCTGAAAGTAGTAAAGAAATGACTCTTGGTCAGAAGACTTTCTTTCTTTTTTTTTTTTTTTAATTAACTTATTAGTGATTTAATGACGATCAACAAAATTTTGGGATAAGAAGAATACAATTTTTTTTTTGTTATTGTTGTTTCTGCTTTTTTAAAATTTATAAAATGGAGATACTGACAAGACCATAGAATAAGAGGGGTACAATTCTTTTTTTTTTTCTTTGCCTCCAGGGTTATTTCTGGGGCTCAGTGCCTGCATCATGAGTCCACTGCTCCTGGAGGCTATTTGTCCCCCCTTTTGTTGCCCTTGTTGTTGTAGCCTTGTTGTGGTTATTATTGTTATTGTTAATGTCGTTCATTGTTGGATAGGACAGAGAGAAATTGAGAGGAGGGGAAAACAGAGAGGGAAGAGAAAAACAGACACCTACAGACCTGCTTCACTGCCTGTGAAGCAACTCTCTTGCAGGTGGGAAGCTCTGGGCTCCAACCAGATCCTTGCGGGACCTTGCGCTTTGCGCCATGTGCACTTAACCCTCTGTGCTACTGCCTGACCCCCAAGAGGGGTACAATTCTATATATCTCTCACTACCAGAGTTCAGTATCCTGTCCCCTCCACTGGAAGCTTCCCTATTCTTTATCCCTCTGGGAGTATGGACCAAAGATATTTTTTTAAATTGCTATTAATTTATGTATAAAATAAAAAGTATCAACAAGACCATAGGATAAGAGGGGTACAATTCCATACAATTTCCATCACCAAAGTTCCATGTCTCATCCCCTCCCTTGAAAGCTTCCCTATGGGGAGTCGGGCTGTAGCGCAGCGGGTTAAGTGCATGTGGCGCAAAGCATAAGGACCGGCATAAGGATCCTGGTTCGAACCCCAGCTCCCCACCTGCAGGGGAGTCACTTCACAGGCAGTGAAGCAGGTCTGCAGATGTCTATCTTTCTCTCCTCCTCTCTGTCTTCCCCTCCTCTCTCCATTTCTCTCTGTCCTATCCAACAATGACAACAACAACAATAAAACAACAAGGGCAACAAAAGGGAATAAATAAATAAAATAAATATTTTAAAAAAAAAAGAAAGCTTTCCTATTTTTTTTTTTTTTTTTTTGCCTCCAGGGTTATTGCTGGGGCTTGGTACCTGCACCACGAATCCACTGCTCTGGGAGGCCATTTTTTCCCTTTTGTTGCCCTGTTTTTTTTTTTTTTTCTTTTTTTATCATTGTGGTTACTATTATTATCGCTATTATTGATGTCATCATTGTTGGATATGACAGAGAGAAATGGAGAGAGGAGGGGAAGACAGAGAGGAGGAGCGAAAGATAGACACCTGCAGACCTGCTTCACCGCCTGTGAAGCGACTCCCCTGCAGGTGGGGAGCCAGGGGCTCCAATCGGGGTCCTTACGCAGGCCCTTGTACTTTGTGCCATGTGCGCTTAACCCGCTGTGCTACCTCAGGACCCCCAGCTTTCCTATTCTTTATCTCTCTGAGAGTATGAACCCAAGGTCATTATGGGGTACAGAAGGTGGAAGGTCTGGCTTCTGTAATTGCTTCTCTGCAGGACATGAGCATTGGCAAGTCAATCCATACTCCCAGCCTGTTCCTATCTGTCCCTAGTGGGTGAGGTCTCTGGACAGGTGGGGGTCCAGGACATATTGGTGAGGTCCTCTGTCCCCGGAAGTCAGGTTGGCATGATGGTAGTATCTGTAACTTGGTGTCTGAAAAAGCATTAAGATATAAAGCAGAACAAATTGTTTAATAGAAATCTAAAGGCAGTAATATATAGCAAATGAGTTTTGGGAATCTCCATTTTGGAGAAAGCTAGTAAGTCTATTTTACATCTATTCCAAGGTACCCATGACTTTACTAATTTTTGTCTGAGCCTGAAAGCTAACATGCAGGTGGGTTAGAGATATTGTCTGGGAGATTTTGTCAGAGTTGGAAATAGGACTAGAATCAGGGCAGAGAATGGATCCCAAATATGGGAAAAGTATGTAAGTATCATTTTATGGTGTCTTTTTTTTTTTTTTTAAAGGTCTTTCTACTTGGTTGCTGTTTTGGGTCACTGCAAACTATTGTGCACTTTTGCTTTAAGGTGTATATTTTACCCTAACTTATGGGTACATGTGCACATGTGTTCTGCCTCATGGGCCCTGATCTATATCTTGGTTCTATGGCTTTATTAGGAGGTGCACCACCAAATATGGAATTGAGGAGTCAATTGAACTATGAACTAGGAACAGTTGAATTATGAACTAGGAACAGTCTCATCAGAGTGCTGGAGCTGAAGGGTTGACATTCTATGCCTAGTGTCTCTGGACACAATCCAAAGTGAAACATGCTGACGTGGCACTGGTTGCCACTGATTTGGTTGAACTCAGCAGATGTAGTATCAAATGGTATGGATTGAGTGAAGCATGCAAAAGTCATGCTCTGGAATTTCCAGGACTGAGAGAACTATGGGTTTTATAGAGCATGGTTCCTGCTGTCGCGAAGTTTAAGAAGGCAATAGGTAGTTAGTATTATAACCAAGCTATTAGGGAATTTGGTTTACTTTGAAAATCTCATGGTTAGGATTTGCTGTGTCATATAAGACCTTACCATGATTTATTTTAATGCTATTTACATATAGCTGTATTTTACATAGTGACACAAACAGTTGCTTCTGGTCTCCCTGGACCAAACATCTTTATGGGGTGCAGAAGGTGGGAGGTCTGGCATCTGTAATTGTTTCTCCACTAGACATGAGTGTTGGTTGACCAGTTGATCCATACTCCCAGCCTGTTTCTATCTTTCCCTAATGCTGTAGGGCTCTAGGGAGGTGGGGTTCTAGGACATATTGGTGAGGTTGGCTGCCCAGGGAAGTCAGATTGACATCATGGTAGCATCTGTAACTTGGTCATTGAAAAGCATTGAGATATAAAGCAGAACAGGGGAGTCGGGCTGTAGCGCAGCGGGTTAAGTGCAGGTGGCGCAAAGCACAAGGACTGGTTCGAGCCCCCGGCTCCCCACCTGCAGGCGAGTCGCTTCACAAGCGGTGAAGCAGGTCTGCAGGTGTCTATCTTTCTCTCCCCTTCTCTGTCTTCCCCCTCCTCTCTTCACTTCTCTCTGTCCTCTCCAACAATGACAACAACAATAATAACTACAACAATAAAACAACAAGGGCAACAAAAGGGAATAAATAAATAAATATTAAAAAAAGATATAAAGCAGAACAGATTGATAATCAGGAACCTAGAGGTAAGACTATAGCAGATGAGATTTGGGGTCTTCATGTTGGAAGATGCTTGGAAGTCTATTTTATATATATTCTGATTAGCCCATGACTTTACTAATTTTTGCCTGGGCCAGATAGCTAACGTGCAGGTGGGCTAAAAGTATTGTCTGGGAGGATGGTGTCAGAGTTGGAAATAAAACCAGAAAGATGGATCTGGGCAGAGAGTAGCTCCTAAATATGGGGGAAGTATAGAAATATGGTTAACTGTGAACCCCAACAATCTGACCCAGGGCCCATGTCTATTCATATTTAGCACAGGAGCCTGTTTAATCTTTGCATCCCTGTCAGTCTGAGCTCATAATCCGTGGTCATAGCCAGGAATATTCTAAGCTGCACTCACTGCAGGAACCGTTTTCCTTGAGTGACATATGTTGACCCAGCCTCCCTCTGGAGAGTAAGGCAGTTTTTACCACTGTAATTCTGCATTGAGGGCAAGGTCCTGTAGAGGCCCAGAAGAGGGTTTATGATATTGTTCTTGTTGGAGATTACCAATGATGGTGTAGAGAGGGATCTGTTACAGGTCTAGGCCATAATATCTCTGTGGGAATCTCAGGACTCCCTGACTAGGGTCCTGAATGATGGATGGCCTGCTAGAAAAGGGCCATCATTAGAGTGTGCTGGTATCTTGTCCTTATCCAATTTTTGTATTCCTTATTTTATCTGACATGGTTGGACTTAAAGTGACTGAGGGAAGTGAAGTAGGAAGTAGGTGAGGAGGGTATCTAGTTCTAAGTAGAGAATATTTAATTAAGTACTTTATGGCCCTTTTTTGGTTTTTCTATATCTCTCTTGCTGCACTTGTTGAGTCACTGTGGAGTATTGCACACTTTTACTTTAAGTTATATATTTTCCCCTAACTTATGCATACATGTGCACATGTGCCCTGTCTCATGGGCCGTGGTCTATATCTAGGTTCTGTAACTTTGATAGGAGGTGTACCACCTGAAATGGAACTTAGAAGTTTTATGAGCCAGGAAAGGTCTCTAGGAAATCTTTCACCCTGGAGCTGGAGGGTTGACATCCCAGCCTCGTGTCTCTGGACATAGTCTGAAATGAAACATGTTGAGGTAGCCCTAGGTGCATTGATTTGGTTGAGATTAGCTGATGTAGTATCAAAAGGTATGGGTCAAAAGAAGCATGAAGGAAAACGAGCAAAGCCCCAGATTTATGCCATTTAATGCTATTTACAAATAACTGTATCTTACATACTGACAAGACCAGTTGCTTCCAGTCTGAGATTGTAGGTGATTTAATATTTCAGAAAAAGTTATTATTAGAAATGCGTTAACAACCTAAGCCCAGAGTTTAAATTCACTCAGTTAACTAATTTGAAACCTTAAGTGCTTAGATTAAAGGAATATATACTCAGAACTGAAGTCTATGTATTAAAAGGCTTGAGATACTAAATATATTTTTCCCTTTCATATTGATTAAATAGTGATTTATAAGACTAGAAGTTAATAGAAGTATATATTAACACTATTTCCACCACTGAAAGTCTGTGTTGCAACCCCCACCCCTCTATAGTGGAGCTGAAAATCTACCCTTCTCCCCCCAATTTTTTTTTTACTTTGGTGCAATACTCCAAACTCAGGACCCTGGTTAGGATGTATGCCACCCAAAATGAAACTTAGGAGTCTAATGAGCTAGGAAAGGTCTCGCAGGACTTATTGCTGGGGCTCAGTGCCTACACTATGATCCACTGCTCCTGGTGGAAATTGAGAGGGTGGGGAGGAGAGAGAGAGAGAGAGAGAGAGGGATAGAGAGACATCTGCAGCATTGCTTCACTGCTCATAAAGCTTCCCCCTGCAGGTGGGACAGGGAGCTTAAATCTTTAATTCCCCCCAGTAAAGAAAAAAAGGTAAGTAATTAAAATGCAAAGAAAAAAGCAAAAGAGGTGGGTTACCCTTTGACTTCTTATCCCAGGAATCCTATCATACTTATCTATGAGAAGGTATGATGTGAATAGGCCCTACATGAGTATATCACTTATGATTTTCTGATGATTTTTGTTTACTGAGTCGAGTTCCATTGCCACATTAAATTTCTTCATCATTAGCTTCAGAAACCACATTCAGCTGTAATTGGTTGTACTAACGTAGTATACTAAGAATACAAGACTCCTCATTGCTTCTTATAACTGTCTTCCTTGACCTCTCCAAGCATTGTGAAAGTTATTTTTATTTATTTATTTATTTATTTATTTATTTATTTAAGAAAGGAGACATTAACAAAATCATAGGATGGGTGGGTACAACTCCACACAGTTCCCACCACCCAATCTCCATATCCCGTCCCTTCCCCAATAGCTTTCCCATTCTCTATCCCTCTGGGAGCATGGACCCAGGGTCATTGTAGGTTGCAGAAGGTGGAAGGTCTGGCTTCTGTAATTGCTTCCCCGCTGAACATGGGTATTGACTGATTGGTCCATACTCCCAGTCTGCTTCTCTCTTTCCCTAGTAGGGTGGGAAAGTAGAGCTCCAGGACACATTGGTGGGGTCTTCAGTCCAGGGAAGCCTGGCTGGCATCCTGATGGCATCTGGAACCTGGTGACTGAAAAGAGAGTTAACATACAAAGCCAAACAAATTGTTGAAGAATCATGGATCCAAAGGTTGGAATAGTGGAGAGGAAGTGTTGGGTGGGGGCACTCACTGCAAACTCTAGTGTACTACTGCTTTCAGGTATATATTTTGCCCTAGTTTATGGATATGTGTGAACATATACTCTATATCCTGGAACCTGGTGTATATCTAGGCTTTGGGACTTTGTTAGGAAGTGAATCACCTGGGATGGAATTAGAGAATACTATGAAAGGAAAGGTCTCACCCAAGTGATGAAGCTGAAGGGTTGTCATTCCACACCTGAAGTCTCTGGACACAGTCTGAGCTGAAGTATGCTGGGGTGGCACTCATTGCGTTTATTAGGTTGCGATCAGCAGATGCAATCTTATTTGATAAGAATTGGGAGAAGCATATGGGAAAGTGGGTCCTACCCTAGGGTCCCAGGACTGTGAGAAGTTTAGGCTCTATAGTGGAAATGTGAGGTTTTGTTCATATCCTCTGCCCATTTTTGAATGGGGTCATTTGCCTTTTTTGTTGTTTAGTTTGCTGAGCTCTTTGTATATTTTTGTGATTAGTCTCTTGTCTGATGTATGGCATGTGAAGATCTTCTCTCATTCTGTGAGGGGTCTCTTTGTGTGATAGTTTCTTTGGGGTTATTTACATTCTTAACTCCTTCTCCATTTAAGAACATGTTTGGATTTCTTGTTTAAGTACATGTTTTGGCACTTAAACAGAGAAGACAAAGAGGAGGTAGAGTACTATGCTCAACTACTTGAGTGAACATAGGATTTCTGAGGCATTCATTTTTATTTGTATATTCATGTAGTTTTTCTTAAATTTTCTTTTTTATTAGTGATTTAATGTTTATTTACAAAATTTTAAGATAATATGGGTATAATTCCATACAGTTGCTTCCTTTTTGTATTCATGTAATTTATACTTGAGAGGGTCTTCTATATGCTTTCATGGGGTTAGTCATGCTGATGTAATGGAGGAGGTAGAAACAGATGAAGAACTGACTCCTGATCTCTTGTATTGTGTTCCAGAAGGCCACTGTGGGGATATTTGACAGGAGCTAGAAGGTGCTAGGTACATATGACCAAAAGGAAGCAACAGGATATACAGGAAGGGCTGATCCCTGGGGAAGACAATGTCCAGAAGAATGTTCATTCTACAGTGTTGTAAGATTTTCTTTTTTTGCATCAATATTAAAATGAGACAAAATTGAATGAAACTAACTTGAATGTTTCAATTGGTGGGATGCTTACCACTTGCCTAACAGCTTAGGTTTCTAGGAGTTTGACCTCCTTGGAAGTAGTAATAGGTATAGGAGTGAACAAGGAAAGAAGGTGAAATTAAAGTTTGATTCTTGGAGAAAATAATCAGTGATTCCTTTTTATATTGTTACTATTTCTTTTTAAAATTTATTTATAAAATAAAAAATAGAAATTATCAACAAAACCATAGGATAAGAGGAGTAAAATTACACACATTTCCCACCACCAGAGTTCCATATCCCATCACCTCCACTGGAAGCTTACTATTGTTTATCTCTCTGGGAGTATGGACCCAGGATCGTGGGGTGCAGAAGATGGAAGGTCTGGCTTCTGTAATTGCTTCTCCTCTGAACATGGGTGTTGGCAGGCCCATCCATACTACCAGCCTGCTTCTATCTTTCCCTAGCCAGGCAGGGCTCTGAAGAGGTGGGGTTCCAGGGTCCATTGGTGAGGGCATTTGCCCATGGGAGTCTTGCTTTATATCTTAATGCTTTTTCAGACACCAAGTTGCAGATGTTACCATGATGCCAACCTGACTTCCATGAGAGATAAACAATAGTAAGCTTCTAGTGGAGGTGATGGGATATGGAACTCTGGTGGTGGGAAATGTGTGTAATTTAACTCCTCTTATCCTATGGTTTTGTTGGTATTTTCTATTTTTTATTTTGTAATTAAATTTTAAAAAGAAATAGTAACAATATAAAAAGGAATCACTGATTATTTCCATTTTGGAAAAAGTTAGTAGGTCTATTTTAGGTATATTCCAAGGGTCCCATGACTTTACTAATTTTTGCCTGAGCATAACAACTAAAGCTTTGTTATTGTTAATTTTAAATGGAGAAATTATGTATATAAGATGTTATCTTCTGGATCTGCATGATAGTTGCCTCCAGGAGTGTTTTCCTACCAGGAGTGGTGTAATGCAATAGTTTTAGAATAGCAAATATTTTTAATGTCCAGAAAAATGTTCATTCTACAGTGTTGTAAGATTTTCTTTTTTCTCATCAATATTAAAATGAGACAAAATTGAATGAAACTAACTTGAATGTTCCAATTGGTTCCAATTACCATTTGCCTAACAACTTAGATTTCTAGGAGTTTGACCTCTTTAGTCATTCAAGATTTAATAAAGTACAGGGCTACCCACATTTTTTTTTCTTGCCACCCAGTTATTACTGAGGCTTGGTGGCAGCACTATGAATTCACAACCCCCGGCAGCCATTCCCCTTTCCCCTTTTTTCTTAATACATTTATTTATTTATTTATAAATAAAATGGAGACACTGACAAGAACATAGGATAAGAGGGGTACAATTCCCACTATCAGAGCTACATATCCCATTCCCTTCCCTGATAGCTTTCCTATTTTTTAACCCTCTGGAAGTATGGGCCCAGAGTTATTATGGGGTGCACAAGGTGGCAGGTCTGGCTTCTGTATTTGCTTCCCCGCTGAACGTGGGCATTGACAGGTTGATCCATACTCCCAGCCTGTCTTTCTCTTTCCCTAGTGGGGCAGGGCTCTGGGGAAGCAGAGCTCCAGGACATATTGGTGGGGTCGTCTGCCCAGGGAAGTCTGGTTGGCATTATGCTAGCATCTGGAACCTGGTGGCTGAAAACAGTTAACATATAAAGACATACAAATTGTTGACTAATCATGGACCTAAAGGCTGGAATATTGCAGATGAATATTTGGGATCTTCATTTTGGAAATAGCTGATCCCACTCTCTGAAGGGAGGCTGGGTCAACATACTCTGCCACTAGAGGAGGATAGGTCCTGCAGTGAGCACAGCCTAGAATGTTCCTAGCTATGACCACAGAATATGAGCTCAGACCTACAGGAATGCAGAGGTTACACAGGCTCCTGTGCTGACTATGAGCCTCAGCTCAAATTCATGGGGTTTACAGTTAACTATTTATATGCTTTTTCTATATTTGGGAGCTACTCTCTTCCCTGATTCAGCTATCTAGTCCTATTTCCAACTCTGACATCTCCCCAGACAATACCTTTAACCCACCTGCATGTTAGCTTTAAGGCTCAGGCAAAAATTAGTAAAGTCATGGGCACCTTGGAATAGACATAAATAGACTTACTAGCTTTCTCCAAAATGGAGATTCTCAAAACTCATCTGCTATATTCTTGCCTTTAGATTTCTAACTATTAAACAAGTTGTTCTGCTTTATATCTTAATGCTTTTTCAGACACCAAGTTGCAGATACTACTGTTGGTATGCTTTTAAAAACCCCTTCTGTTTCATTAGTTTAATCCCCCTTGCTTAACACTATTATATTTACATAACACTGTATTCTATTTACATAACCTCTGTTAACAAGCACCACCTTCCCTCCAGGGAATTGGTGGTTCAGTGGTAGAATTCTTGCCTGCTCCGCCCCCTCTCCTTGTCATACCCTGATTTTCACCAGTCACTTTTCTCTCCACCCTCTCTGCGTCGCATCCTGTTCCCACCTTACTGGGCTAGTATATTTATAAGGACAAGATTGTTTGTAGTTTTAGTTTAGCTTAGCTTGGTATAGATTGCGCTGCGTCCTGCATGAATAAAGAGATACTGTGTACAACCCAGCCATGAGTCCCGGGTCGTGTGTTACCCGCCTGTGAAGCCAGCCCGGCGAAAACAACATAATGGCACCCAACGTGGGGCTGACATAAGCCCTGAAACAGGGACCGGCTCCGATGTGGGACCTAACCCGCCCATCGCCCAGATAAGTAAACTTGGCTACCCATCTGCCATGGGTTGCCTTTCTACTTATGAAGAGGTTTGCCAAAGCCTCTACTATTTCATCATGAGACAGTTATTCTGTCTCTGGAACATTTTGCTCTGGACCACACTTTGTTTCCCTGACTGGGAACTTTGGTTTCTTGTGAACCTAATCATAGAGCTTGGGAGATGCACTGAGATTTCTCCTTGGACTTTCTGGATTCCCTCTCCCATGTTTCCTGAGGAAAAGGACTACATTTTGCTCCGGGCCACAATTTGGTTCTTTATGACCGTGATCATAGACCTTGGGATATGCATGGGGATTTCCACTGGGACTTTCTGGACTTCTTCTCGCATGTTTCCCATGGAGAAGGACTACTCTAATTTGAGAAGCGTTCTCCAGTACCCTGGCAGTCCCCAAGAATGGAGACACGTGGTTAGTTCACCCTAAATGGAATTTCGAGGAGCTTTTTGGACTAGGACGCCCTCCGGGGAATCTTGATGCTACATGCTGTCAAGTCTTCACATGAAAAAGCATCTACTCAAATGGAATTCCCGGAAATCCATTTGGACCCCTGTTCTCTGACATCACCCACAAGATGGAATGACTACAACACACCCCCGGAAACCAATGATGTGATCTGGCACGACCTGAAGAAACAGATTCACAGACTCCAAAGATCACTCTCTACAGAAAAGCAGAATTCTGGTGGCCGACATTCCCCATCGAGACAGACATGCAGCATTTCATCCCTTGGCATTTTCTTCTGTGGTCAGCTACTTTGAACTGACACCTCCATCGGACTTACTGGTACACGCTGCTGTGTTTCTCAAAGACTAACTAGACTAACTTCAGCCAATTGCCTTGAGACTTTATAGATCATGTTCCCTCGCCTGCAGGCTCTGCCCCCCCAGAGTCAAAAAACTCCCCTTCCTTACTAGGTTATGCCCACAGAGGCAGGAAACGCCCTTTGAGGCAAGAGATGCCCCCAGAGGCATGAAGCGCTCCCAGAGGCAAGAAATGCCCTTTCGCCTGCTAGGCCTTGCCCTTGGAGGCAGGAAACATTCCCCTTGGCATCACACTGGTTATTGCTGCTCGCCTATTTTGTTTTCCATGTCTTATGCCAGTTCTTTTGAAAACGCCTGTACGATATAGGTTTCTGTTCACCCCACAATCCTGATACTATGGTCATTAGTTAAAAGGAAAGGGGGAATTGTTGGTATGCTTTTAAAAACCCCTTCTGTTTCATTAGTTTAATCCCCCTTGCTTAACACTATTATATTTACATAACACTGTATTCTATTTACATAACCTCTGTTAACAAGCACCACCTTCCCTCCAGGGCATTGGTGGTTCAGTGGTAGAATTCTTGCCTGCTCCCCCCCTCTCCTTGTCATACCCTGATTTTCACCAGTCACTTTTCTCTCCACTCTCTCTGCGTCGCATCCTGTTCCCACCTTACTGGGCTAGTATATTTATAAGGACAAGATTGTTTGTAGTTTTAGTTTAGCTTAGCTTGGTATAGATTGCGCTGCGTCCTGCATGAATAAAGAGATACTGTGTACAACCCAGCCATGAGTCCTGGGTCGTCTGTGACCCGCCTGTGAAGCCAGCCCGGCGAAAGCAACATACTACCATCATGCCAACCTAACTTCCTCGGGCAGACAACCAAAGTGTCCTGGAACGCCACCTCTCCAGAGCCCTCCCCCACTATGGAAAGATAGAAACAGGCTAGAGTATGGATTGACCTGTCAATGTCCATGTCCAGTCAAGAAACAGTTATAGAAGCCAGACCTCCCACCTTCTGTACCCCATAATGACCCTGGGATAAAGAATAGGAAAGTTTCCAATGGAGGGGATGGGATACAGAACGCTGGTGGTGGGAATTGTATCCCTTTTACCCCACAATCTTGTGGATCATTATTAAATAGAAAAAAAAATAAAGCAAAGAGAAAGAGAGAGAGAGAGAGAAAGAGAAGAGGGTGGGGATATAGCATAATGGTTATGCAAAGAGACTTTCATGCCTGAGGCTCTCAAGTCCCAGGTTCAATCCCCCACACCACCATAAGCCAGAGCTGAGCAGTGCTCTGGTTAAAAAAAAAAAAGAAATTGAGAAGTGAGGGGGAGATAGAGCAGGAGAGAGACATCTGCAGACCCACTTCACAAGTAGTGAAGCATCCCCCCCTTGCAGGTGGGTAGTGAGGGCTCAAACCTGGCTCCTTGTGCATGACAACATGTGGGCTTAACCCATTGCATCACCACTCACCACCCACCCCCTTACTGTTTCTGTTTGCCTTTGTAAGACAAAGGGGCTAGGAGAAGGAAAGTGAGGAGAATATATTTAATCTCAAGAAATGAATACATACTGGTGTATTGCACTAAAGTAAAGGACTCTAGGGGTGGGGATGCTTTCAGGTGCTCTTGCATGATAGAGGAGGACCTGTGTTGGGGCTGAGAGTATTTTGCAGAAAACTAAGAATTTTTTTTACATATGTATCAAATTATTTACTTTCTTCTTCTAGCGTTTGCCCTTCTTCCGTAGCCAGTCAACAGCGTCAGGTTGAGCCTGATGTAAAGTTTCGAGACCTCCTTTGAATCTGGAGAGGTGCCAGTCGTTGACTGTGTGGGTCATAGTCTGTCTGTAGCCGCAGGGGCAGTTCGGGTCGTCTCTGGCTCCCCAGCGATGGAACATAGCGGCGCACCGGCCATGGCCTGTTCGATAGCGATTGAGGAGGGCCCACTCATAACGTGCTAGGTCAAAGCCAGGTTGACGCTTGCAGGGGTCTGTGATGAGGTGTTTGTTCTTTACCTCAGCTGACTGCCAACTCTGTTTCCAAGAGTCTGGAACAGAGAAGTTCAGTGTAGGTGTAGGGGACCAGATTGGATGACGAGACGTCAAGCGTTGGACAGGGTGGGCGAAGATATCCGCGTATATTGGCAGGTCCGGTCGAGCGTAGACGTGGGAAATGAACTTAGATGATGCCGCATCCCGACGAATATCTGGTGGGGTGATGTTGCTAAGAACTGGCAGCCTTGGAACCGGGGTGGAATGGATGGTTCCAGAAATTATCCTCATGGAAGAATATAATTTTATTTATCCTCATGGAGGAATATAAAATTATTTGCTATAAACCATTCATCCCTACAATTAAAAAAAAATGAAGACATCAAAAATCCCCATTGTAGCTCACTTGAATAGTGTGCTACTTTGCTATGTGTGTGACCCAGGTTCAAGCCTGATCCCCACTGCATAGAAGGAAGCTTCAGTGCTGTGGTCTCTTTCACTGACTTTCTGCCATTTTATCTTTAAAAAAAATCCTATTGCTCTTCTACTTAAACATATGTAACACACAGGTGCATACCTGACTCTATTTCATTGGTTCATATGACTAATTTAGTGCCTCAGCCAGCCAGTGCTAGACATGAATAGCCTTTACTACTGATTGTTTTGTACTCATTTCGTATCTGTTGAAACATTTCTTTGTCCTTCAAAGTCTTTCCAGTGCCATGCTTTGGATGTGTTTACTTGTCCTTAGAACCCCAAATAATTTTGTTTTTTCTTCTATTTTTTCTCCCATTTTATTGGGGAGTTAAGTTTACAGCATAGTTGTTGACACCTGGGTAAACTCTGATGGGTGTCTGCAAAACATTCTCACTCCCCAACTTAGGACCCTCAACAGCACCCCTAGATCCCTCTCTTCCATCTCCTTCCTTGAGTTTTTTGCTTTGGTGCAGTACACCACCCCCAGTCCAAGTTTTACTTTGTGTTTTCTTTTCCTGTTCCAGTCTCTCAAGTTCCACCTATGGGTGATATCATCCAGTATTTGTCCCTGTCTTCCAGACTCTTCCCACCCAATGCTATTCCTTTAAGTTCTATCCAAGGTAAGGTAAAGACTGGGATTTTAGTCTAAGTACATCAGGTAAAGAAAAGAATATAAAAGCTGGATAAGGGCAATAGACTGGCTCACTTAATAATGGCTCTTTTTTGGTCAATACCAGACCACCCCATTATCTGGGTCCTAGTTAAGGAGTCCTTGGTTTTCCACACAAATATGATGGGCTTACGCCTCTGAAAGATCCCTCTCTTCACCATCATTAGTCACTTCCATCAGGAACATCAGCATAAGCCCTCTTGTGGACCCATTACAGGACCTTGCCCTCACTTTAAAGTAGCAATGGTAGGAACTGCCCCACTTTACAAAGGGAGGCTGGGTCATCCTACCCTGCCACTCGAGACTGGTCCTGAAATGAGTGCAGCCTAGAATGTTCCCAGTTGTCACCATGAACTGATGCGAGCTCAGACCAATAGGGACTCAAAGATTACACAGGTCCCTATGCTAAATATAAATATATATGGGCCCTGGGTCAGGTGAATTGAGATAAACAGCTAATTTTATTTATAGATTTTCTTCAAGATTGGTAGCTACTCTCTGCTCTAACCCAACTTTCCAGCACTATTCTCAACTTTGATACCATCTTTTCAGACAATATTTTTGTCCAACTCCATGTTAGGTATCAAACTCAAGCAAAACCTACAATAGTTATAGACCTCTAGGAACATAGCTAAAATAGACTTCCTCACCCTAAGATCCCTATTGTTGTCTGCTCTATTCCCACTTTTTTTGTTTTTAGTTTTTTTTTAAAGTATTTTATTTATTTTATTTTTGAGAGAGATGCAGAGAAAGACACAGAGAGAAACACCAGAGCACTGCTCAGCTCTGGCTTATGGTGGTGCGAGGGATTGAATCTGGGACTTTGGAGCCTCAGGCATGGCAGTCTCTTTGCATAACCATTATACTATCTATCCCCACCCTCCCACTTTTTTTTTGGTTTTGTTTCTGTTCATTAATCATTTTGTTCTGCTTTATATCTTCCTATCTTACAGGCACCAAGTTTCAGATGCTGTCAGGATTCCATTCTGATCCTGACTTCCCTGGGCAAGACAACCTCATCAGTGTGTTCTGGAGTCTCACCTCTCCAGAGCATGACTCCACTAGATAAAGATAGAAACAGGCTAGGGGTATGGATTGACCTGCCAATGCTCATGTCCAGTAGAAAAGCAATAACAGAAGCCAGAACTCCCACCTTCTGCAACCCATAAAGAATTTTAGTCCATACTTTCAATGGGGGAGGAAGAGTAGGGAGAAGATGACCAGAAGGCTCTGAATTCTAACTCCATCGAGAAGAGGAAAAATAGGGATATTTAGGAATAGTAATAGGTGTAGGTATGACTTTGAGAGGAACAGAAGATGGAACCATAGGAAAAAAGGGACAAATATAGGCAGATTATTATAGAAATAATAATGAACCCAATATTTGAAGCCTTAGGAGAACTGCTGTAGTTTTCAATGGAGGGGATGGGAATACAGAACTCTGATGGAGGGAATGGTGCAGAGTTATACCCCTGTTATCTTGTCATTTTGTAAATCAATATTAAATCACTAATAAAAAAGATTGAGATTTTAGAGTTTCCCGTCTGATAACCAGGTCTTTAATCTATTTTGGTCTGATATTGGTGTGGTGGCCAAGTTTTACTTTTCTACATATGGCTGTATAGTTTTTCCTGCAGCTTTATTGAGGAAATATTTTGGCCTCTCTGCCATATATTAGGTGGCTTTATATGTGTGGGATCATATCTGGACTCTTAATTCTGTTCCATTGATCCAGGTGTTCATTTTTATTCCAGTACCATACTGTTTTAATCACTATTGCTTTATAGTCTAAATTGAAGTTAGAGAACATGATACCTTCACTTACTTCCTTTTGTTCTCTATAGTGCTTTGGCAGTTCATGGTTCTTATGTAGTTCCACACAAATTCTTGGATAAGTTGTTCAGTCCTTGAAGTTGAGTTGCCATGAGCACTATGTCTAACTTAACTATGACAGTCTTTTTTAATTTGGCACTTGTTCATCAATGTTGGTTGTATTTATCTGTCCATTTTACCCTCCCTTTCCTATGTATTTGTTTTCTCTTGTTGTTATTCTGTTTCTGGTTCTACTCTACCACTGGCCACCTCATTTAGAAGGGTAATTCCTTTGCTTCTTTTCATGTAGGAGTCTTTTCAGTAATTCTTGCAAGCAGGATTGGTGGTGGTGAATTTCTTCAGTTTTTATATGTTTGAGAAGATTTTTTTACTTCTTATGTTGGAAAGATAATTTGGCAGGATCAAGTATTCATATTTGGCTTTTCTTATCTTAATACTTTGAATATATCATTCCAATCACTGTTTCCTCTAGGGTTTATGATGAGAAATCTGATGAAAATGTAATTGTTCTACCTTTGTATGTAAGATTCTTTCTTACCCTAGCAGCAGTAGTCTGCAATATTTTTTCCTTGTCTTTGCTTTTGGATAGTTTTACTATGATGTATGTATGGCCTTTCTGGATTCAGGAGCTTGAGTGTTCATCCAGCTTCCTGGATGTCTATTTTTTTAAAAAAAGAATTTATTTATTTATTCATGAGAAAGATAGGAGGAGAGAAAGAACCAGACATCACTCTAGCACATATGCTCCTGGGATTGAAGTCAGGACCTCATGGTTGAGAATCCAATGCTTTATCCACTGCACCACCTCCCGGACCACTGGTCGTCTATGTTTTGAATATTGCATAAGTGTGGAAAAATTTCTGTTATCATTTCTTTGACTGTTCTCTGCTACTCTTACCTCTGCTTTATCAGGTACCCCAGTAACTCTCAGACTGATTTTTTTGATGGAATATATTACACAGAGAATGTCTTCATTTTTCATAGATTATTTTTCTCTCCAACATCTTTTAAATCTTCTATCCCTAATGTTTTCTCCTCAAATTAATTCATTATACTTGCTAGGACTTGTGCATATAAGCCTTAATTCCATCCAAAGTGTCTTTCACATTATGTAACTCTTTTGTTTTCTTTCTGTGTTTTAAAACTCTTTGGTAAAATAATCTCTGAGTTCTTCACTTTGTATGATTAGACTCTTGAATTTTCTAAATTCTTTGACATTTTTCCAGGTCTTTGTGTATTTCATTATTTGTATTTCTTCTGTGTTTTGGTTAAGCATGGCTTCTGTTTTTCAGCCAGCAGGCAATGCTATTTATGTCATTGGTGGAAAGAGATTTTTCATATATTCCTGGGAACTTTTTGTCTGTGGCAACAAAATAAGGTCTTACTGCCTTGTGTTAGTCTGTAATCTGGCAAATTGAAGCTCACTGTTACAGTTTGGGCAGACCACCTAGCTTTAGTTTTTGACCAGGTTTTCACCAGATAAATTCTCTGCCTTCTTGGGACTGACCCTGTGTTCTACTGGGTAGCTACCAGGATTGTGCTGGCTGTCAGTTGGCTTGAGTTCTTTTGTCTTGAGAGTTTCTCCCTACTGCTTTCCATGCATGTCTGCATCCACCTGTGACTCAGTGAGTTTCTTCAGATGTTTCAGTTTTAATGTGGTAGGGTTCCAGGTGATATTTTTAATTAATTAATTAATTAATTAATTAATTTATTTTCTTGCCTCCAGGGTTATTGCTTGGGTTTGGGGCCTGCACCATTAATCCACTACTCCTGGAGGCTATTATTTTCCCCTTTTGTTGCCTTTTTTTTAAAAAAATTGTTGTTGTGGTTATTATTGTTGTTATTGATGTTGTTGTTGGTGGATAGGACAGAGAGAAATGGAGAGAAGAGGGGAAGACTGAGAGGGGGAGAGAAAGATAGATACCTGCAGACCTGCTTCACCACTTGTGTAGCAACTCGCCTGCAGGTGGAGAGCCAGGGCTCGAACCAGGATCCTTACCTGGTCCTTCCGCTTTGCACATGTGCACTTAGCCCACTGCGCCACTGCCTGACTCCTAGGGTTCCAGATATTTTATCCAATGATCATGGGAGCAATCTCTTAGCAGCTGCTACTCCATGACCACATCTCTAGAAGCTGCTTTTCTCTTTTAAGTGACCTTTATTCTTTTTTTTTTTTTGTCTTTTAAAATTTATTTTAAATTTATTTTTATATGACAGAATTATGTGTTGACAGGGGTTTGAGTCCACACTATTCCCACCACCATAGTTCTGAATCTTCACTTTCCCTACTGCAATCCACCACAGTTCCCCGAAGATTGTAGACATGGGCCAGCCATCTTCTCTACAACTATCTGTCCACATTTATACATAGTTGCTCCTTCTTTTTCTCATTCAATCTTCTCTTCCCCTCTAAGCCACTCCTGACATCATAGCTACTTTCATATGTCCCTCTCCTTTTCCTTCTCTCTCTGGGTGCTGATGGAGCTGGAATTCAGAGCCCTCTTCTCTTCATCCTATCACTTCTCTCCCACTGGGACTATGGATCAAGGTTGTTTATGGGCAGCAGAAGGTAGGAGTTCTGGCTTCTGTAGCTGCTTCTCCGCTGAGCATGGCAATTGACAGGTCGATCCATACATACCATACATACCCCCAGCCTGTTTCTATCTTTCTCTAGTGAACCCGTGCTCTGGAGATGCGAGGGTCCAGGACACATTGGTGAAGTTGTCTGCCCAGAGAAGTTGGGATGGAGTCATGGTAGCATCTGTAACTTGGCATCTGGAAGTTGGCATGACCTAAATTGAGACAAAATGGTTAATGAACAAGAACCAAAAGGTAGGATTAGAGCAGATGAGATTAGGGATTTTTGGGTAGAAGAAAGCTAGGAAAACCATTTTAGGTCTGTTCCTGGGGGCATACAACTATGGTAGTTTTGCTTAAGTTTGGTAGCTAGCCTAAGATTGGATAAGAATATTGTCTGAAGGGAGTTGGGCGGTAGTGCAGCAGGTTAAGCGCATGTGGCGCAAAGTGTAAGGATCAGTAAAAGGATCCTGGTTTGAGCTCCCAGCTCCCCACTTGCAGAGGAGTCGCTTCACAGGCCATGAAGCAGGTCTGCAGGTGTCTTTCTCTCTCTCCCCCTCTCCATCTCCCCCTCCTCTCTCCATTTCTCTCTGTCCTAATCCAACAACAACGACAACAATAACTACAACAACAATAAAACAAAACAAGGGCAACAAAAAGGGAAAAATAAGTATAAGTAAATATTAAAAAAAAGAATATTGTCTGAAATGATGGACCTAGACCTCTAACAGATCCCTCTCACTACTGTCTAGTGATCTCCATCAGGAACAACATAATGGACTCCTCTGTGGGCCCCTTCAGATCTGGCCCTCAATGTGAATCAACAATGGTAGGGAATGTTCCATTCTCCAAAGGAGGTTGGACATCATACTCTAACTACTACCTGAGGAAGATGGGTCTTGAACTTAGTGCAGTCTGCTATGTTCCTAGCTGTGACCACATAATGTGAGCTCAGACCTACAGGGATGCAGAGGTTACATAGGCTCCTGTCCAGGATATGGGCCCCAGATAAATCAATGGGGTTTACAGTTAACAATATTTATGTAGTTTCTTCATATTTGGGAGATACTCTTTTCCCTGATCCAGCTTTCTAGTTCTTTTTTCCAACTGTGACACTACCTAGACAATAACCAGGGTCCACCTGCATATTAGATGTCAGACTTAGGCAAAAACTAGTTGGGACATGGGCCCCTTGGAATATACCTAAAATAGACCTACTAGCTTATTCCAAAACGGAGGCCCCAAATCTTCATCTGCAATATTCTTGTCTTTATGTTCATGATTAGTTAACAATTTGTTCTGCTTTATATCTTAACTTTCTTTCAGCCACCAGGTTCCATATGTTACCATGATGCCAACCTGACTTCCCTGGGCAGAGGGCCCTACCATGTGTCCTGGATCCCCACCTCCCCACATCTCTGCCCCACTAGGGAAATAGAGAGGCAGGGTGGGAGTATGGAATGACTTGCCAACACCCATATTCAATGGAGAAGCAATTATAGAAGCCAGACCTTCCACCTTCTGCACCCCATAATGGCCCTGGGTCCATAGTCCCAGAATATATAAAGAATATATAAAGAATAGGAAGCTATTGAGGGAGGGGACTGGATACGGAGTTTTGGTTGTGGGAATTGTGTGGAACTGTACCCCTCTTATCCTATGGTCTTGTCAATATTTCCATTTTATAAATAAAAATTTTTAAAAGAGAACATAATGCCCAAGCAAAATGAGGCAGCTAAGGGCCAGGTACCACTTTGCTCCCTACAGCCCCCACCCAGGGACTTCAAGTCAGCTGATGTCCTCCTGCACTTGACCCAGTCGGCAAAAATTGGCTTTCAGGGGCCACTCCCACTTGCCCTTTCTTGCTCTTCTCTCCTCTACCCCACAGGCCCCTTCATCCTCAGCTCAGGGGTGGGATATAGTAGCCCCCACTACACAGACAAGCAAACACACACACACACACACACACACACACACACACACACACGTGGCCTGTGGCCACATGCTGGAGAGCACCCCCTCTCCCCAGACTGGGCTGCTGCATGGCCAACATGAAACAGCAGCTCAGGGGAGAAAGGCAGAGGTGGGCCCCACTCTGGTGATGCCCTCAGCTGCCCCCAACTTCTCCTCCTAGAGACCCTCTGGGAAGCCCTAGGGGACTGCAGACACAGCTGTCCCAAGGGAATCACTCCTTTCCCCTTTGGCTCCTTGGGGTGGGAGTGGGGGGAAGTTCTACTTCCACTCAGGCTCCCAACCAAGAAATAAATGTCAGACCTCCCATTTCCCCTGACTTTTCCTCCCTGAGCAGTGTCCCATCAGCAAGTATGGACTATCTAGTTCCCAAGTCTATGTTCTTCACTTTTTTTTTTTCTGATTTTTTTTTTATTGGGGAATTAATGTTTTACATTCAACAGTAAGTACAATAATTTGTACATGTATAACATTCCCCAGTTTCCCATATAACAATACAACCCCCACTAGGTCCTCTGAATCCTTCTTGGACCTGTATTCTCCCCACCCACCCACCCCAGAGTCTTTTACTTTAGTGTGATACACCAATTCTATTTAAGGTTCTACTTGTGTTTTCTTTCTGATCTTGTTTTTCAACTTCTGCCTGAGAGTGAGAGAATCCCATATTCATCCTTCTGTTTCTGACTTATTTCACTCAACATGATTTTTTCAAGGTCCATCCAGGATCGGCTGAAAACGGTGAAGTCACCATTTTTTTCAATGGAATATTGAGTAGTATTCCATTGTGTATATATACCACAACTTGCTCAGCCACTCATCTGTTGTTGGACAATGTTCTTCACTTCTTACCAGGAGAACCAGCACAGGTCCTGCCTTCTAGACCCTTCTCCCTCATAGCAGCCAGGGTGCCCATCTTAAAGTGCAACTTTGCCCAGGCCAAGCCCACAGGCCACTCCCTCCATGCAGGCTGTGCAGATAGAGCCCCTGCCCCAACCCAGGCTCTCAACTGTCCCAGTCCATGAAGGTCCTTCCTCCTTCCCTGACACACATTGCATGCTCCAGCCAGGCCTTTGCAAGGTGCTGCTCCCCCTGCCTTGAGGCTCTTCCCAGCCCCACTGCCTGGCTCTGCATCTCCATCCTTCAGGACTTTGTGCAGGAAGCCTGCCTGGGCTGCCCTAGCCAGACAATGGTGCACATAGTCCCATTCACTCATCACTCATCTCCCACATCATCCTTGGGTGATAGAGTATGCTATCCAACCTCCCAAAGATGATGGGTCCTAAAATTGGTGTAGCTTGGAATGTTCCTAGCTGTGACCACATAATGTGAGCTCAGAACTACAGGGATGCAGAGGTTATGTAGGCTCCTGTGCTGAATATGGGCCCCAGATCAAACCAGTGCAGTTTACAATTAACAATATTTATGTACTTTTCCCATATTTGGGAGCTACTCTCTTCCCTGATCCAACTTTCTAGCCCTTTTTCCAACTATGACAACATCCCCCCCCCCCACCCCCAGGCAATAGCTTAGGTCACATGCATATTAGATGTCAGGTGCAGGCAAAAACTAGTTGGGTCCTGAGCCCCTTGGAATATACCTAAAATATACCTAAAATGACCTTTAGTTTCATGACTAGTCAACAATTTGCTCAGCTGTCTATCTTAACCCTTTTTTAGCCACCAGGTTCAAGATGCTACCATGATGCTAACTGGACTTCCCAGGGCAGACAACCCCACCATGTGTCCTGGAGCCCCACCTTCCCAAATCCCTGCCACATTAGGGAAAGAGACAGGCAGGCTGGGAGTATGGATTGACCTGCCAATGCCCATGTTTAGTGGGGAAGCAAATACAGAAGCCAGACCATCAACCTTCTGCACCCCATAATGATCTTGGGTCCATACTCCCAGAGGGTTAAAGAATAGGAAAGCTATCAGGGGAGGGAATGGGATATAAAGTTCCAGTGGTGGGAATTGTGTGGAATTATACCCCTCTTATCCTAAGTTCTTGTCAGTGTTTCCATTTTATAAATAAAAACTTAAAAAAAAAAGACATTTGAATTAGGGCAGGAAGTAGCTCCCATTCTCACATATTCTTAAATATTGTTGTGCCTTTGTCTATTAAGTGGGTGCATTCATGGAGAAAAAAATACTTTTGCCTTTATTGTTGGTGTCACCTGAAGCTTCAGAATTGGTGGGTTCTTATTTTACTAAACTAAGATACAGAGTCTCCTTGGGAAGAGAGGGTTTGTGGATAGACCAGCTGGGAAGTTGCTCTCTCTAGTGGCCTGAGGACTGGTAACATTACCAGAATGTACTAGAATGCCCAAAAATGACCTCATAAAAAAGAATTCCTTTCTTAGATCCTTGTTATAACCTCTTGAAATTGGATGCTTGTTGGTATGCTTTAAAACCCCCTTCTGTTTCAATTGGTTTAATCCCCACTGCATTCTATTTACATAACACTGTATTCTATTTACATAACCTCTGTTAACAAGCACCACCTTCCCTCCAGGGCATTGGTGGTTTAGTGGTAGAATGCTCACCTGCTCCGCCCCCTCTCCTTGTCATATCCTGATTTTCACCAGTCACTTTTCTCTCCACCCTCTCTGCGTCGCATCCTGTTCCCACCCTACTGGGCTAGTATATTCATAAGGACAAGATTGTTTGTAGTAGTTAGTTTAGCTTAGCTCGGCTTAGATTGTGTTGTGTCCTGCATGAATAAAGAGATACTGCGTACAGCTCAACCATGAGTCCCCGAGTCTCTGTTCACCGCTGCGAAGCTAGCCCGGCCTGCTGGAGCTCCCAAACGTAAACAACAGATGTTAAGGAAATATCTGATTTTCTGTTGGATGAAAAAAGTAGGGAGTGAAAACAGGAAATTTAGAAAATGTCTATACATGTGGATCGCCCAAAACTCACAAGAAGTATTGATAACCAGAAGATACCCTCAAGAAGCAGTGCAAGTTCAATTATAAGTAATGTTTTCACTAGGATATTTGGGAACTTTTAGTAAATACTATATTTCTGTTGCTTGTTAAGGTGTGCAAATAGAAAATGTAAATGAAATTTCAATAATACAATTACAGTGTTTTTATAAAATATAAAATATTAATGATAAAACATTTGCAAAATAGTCTATGTGTGTATGCTTTCTATTCTTCACTACTTTTTTTGTAATTGAGTTTATTGAAGGATTCAATTCAAATAAGACTCAATTGAGAATTGGGAATAATAGTGTATATGCGATACAAAATGGGAATAGTAGTGTATGTGAGATATAGAGGTTCTTTGGTTCTGTTTTTTGCTTCTCTTGTGAACTCAGATCTATTTATGTGCATATTTAAAAATATTAATTTTATTTGATAGGATAGAAATTGAAAGGGAGATAAGAGAGGGGGAGGAGAGACACTTGCAGCACTGCTTTGCCACTCTTGAAGCTTCCTCCCTGCAGGTGGGGACTGGGGGCATAACCTGGATCCTTGAGCATAGTAATGTGTGCACTCAACGTGGGTGTGACTGGCCCTAAGACTTATTGATTTTTATTTTTGTGAGAGCAAGGTTAATGCTTTCACTAATACAAGGCTAGTACTGGGGATCAAATACTTGCAAGTCCTATTGTCTGCCACTAAACTATTTCTCTAGTCTTTATAGAGCAAAATCTAAAACAAGTTTATGGGCATTGTCTTAGAGAAATTGGTCAGTAACTTTTAATACTGCTATAGTATTGTTGTGGCAAAAATTAAGAAAAAAGTAGAGTTTATAATTTAAAAAATTTAATTTAAATTTCTTTAATGAAATAGATACAGAGAGAAAGATCATAGCAGGACTCAGCTCTGCCTATGCTCATGCTGGGGATTGAACGTTGGACCTTAGAGCCTTAGGCCTGAACATTTTTTTTTTTCCTCCAGGGTTATTGCTGGGCTCGGTGCCTGCACCATGAATCCACCACTCCTGGAGGCCATTTTTTCCCCCTCTTGTTGCCCTTGTTGTTGTAGCCTTGTTGTGGTTATTATTATTACCATTGTTGATGATGTTTGTTGTTGGATAGGACAGAGAGAAATGGAGAGAGGAAGGGAAGACAGAGGGGGAGAGAAAGACACCTGCAGACCTGCTTCACCACCTGTGAAGCGACTCCCCTGCAGGTGGGGAGCCGGGGGCTCGAACTGGGATCCTTATGCCGGTCCTTGTGCTTTGCGCCATGTGCGCTTAACCCACTGCCACCGCCCGACCCCCACGCCTGAAAATCTTTTTACATAACCATTGTTCTTTCTCCCCAGCCCAAATTTACTATTTTTTTTGTCAGAATTCTTTTCTTCAATGTATTTTATAGATTTTTACTCTTATGAGAATGTATTAGTTTACTACATATATAATATAATGGGAGGAAAAGTATTCTTTGAGAAATGACAGGACACATATATATGACAAAGAATCACCTATAATTTCACTATCATTAGGTAGAAACCATCAACATTTTGGCATAGTTTGGTGACTCTTTAATTTTATTTTTAATGATTTAATATTGATTTACAAAATTATAAGATACGGCCAGGCTATGGTGCATCTGGTTAAGTGCACACATTATAGTGAGCAAGGACCGGGGTTCAAGCCCTTGGTCCCCATCTGTAGGGGGAAAGCTTCATGAGTGGTGAAGTAGGGCTGCAGGTGTGTATCTCTCTGCCTCATTCCCTCTTTGTCTAGTTTTGATTCCTCTGTCTAGTCTGAATGACAGTCTAGCAGGATACAGTATTCTTGGTTGAAAGCCTTTCTCATTGAGCACTCGATAGATATCTTGCCATTCTCTTCTGGCCTGTATGTAGTGTTTTGCGTGGAGAAATCTGTTGCTAATCTTAAGGGTTTTCCTTTGTAGGTGACTCTTTGTTTTTCTCTTGCAACCTTCAGGATCCTTTCCTTATCTTTGTTTCTTTTCATTCTAAATAGGATGTGTCTTGATGTATTTAAGTCGGGGTTAATTCTGTTTGGGACCCTCTGGGCTTCTTGAACCTGTATGTCTTTGATGTTGTCCAGACTAGAGAAGTTGTCAGCTATTATGTCCTGAAGAATGCTTTCTCCCCCTCCCTATCTTTCTTCCTCTGGTAAGCCAATAATGCATATATTATTTCTTTTGAAGTGATCCCATAGGTCTCTGTTGTTGTTTTCAGATTCTCTTAATCTCTTTTTGAGATCTCTTACTTCTTTTCAGTTGTCTCTAATTCATCCTCGATCTTGCTAATTCTGTCTTGAGCCTCATTTATTCTATTCTCTCTCCCCTCTACTGTTTTCTGGAGTTCATCTATTTTCTTACTCTGTTCTGATACTGTTTTAGGTTGTTCAGCTAGTTGTGTTCTTAGCTCAACTATTTCAGCTTTCAGCTTTCTAATAACCTTGAGATAATTAGTGTTTACTTCCAGGGTCTCATTTGTTGCTTCTGCATTTCTGATGACAATTCTTTCAAACTCTTTACTCACTCCTGTGAGTATTTCTTTAGTGTTTGGATGTTGACCTCATTATTTTGTGCTTCAGCCTTTGAGGGGCTTTTAGCTGGACTCTTGTCCTGGTTCATTTCTCCAATATTTCTTATTGTTGGTTTAACCATTTTATATAGTATATTATGAGGTTCCTCTCTCAGTACTTTTCAAATTACTGATCACTCTTGCCTAGATTGACTTGTGTCTATGTAATTAATTAAAGGTTTCACAGATGTGGAAATTGACAGTTGTTTCAATAGTATTTTAATCCCTGAGTTGGATCTTAGTGGCTAAAAGCCTCTTTTGTTCTTTTTCTTCTCTGTAGGCTATGGAAGCCTGAGGGCCTTTAAACTATAAGTCAGCTTCTAAGCTTACTCACTGACTCCTGACCATTAGATAAAGCAGGGTGGGGCAGAGATAACCCAGTGGTTATCCAAAGAGACTCTTACAGCCCCACCAGTAGGCCACTGAGGTATAGATCTTCTCCTAAGTTTCCTTGTTAGTTCTCTGTCCCCTGGTGTCAGCACAGGGCCTCCCTGCTGCTGCTCCAGATTCTGAGGGCAGTAGCAATGGAGACTCACAGTTGAATCTTGTGAGTCTCAGGGGATTTCTCTCCTCCCTTCAGCCAACTTTTTGTTGGTTAAACAGACTGGAGGTGGTGTCTCAACTGGTAAACTGCTGGACTGTTACCAGCCACTTAATCTCTCCCTAGGCTCCTCTCTGTCCACGCACCACACGTTTTTGCACTCATTGGCTACTTGATGGGTTCCTGAAGTTGTTCTAGTCCTGTCTTGTTGCAGTCCTAGGTGGTCTCCTTTGGTATTCCTAGTTGACCTGGGAGAGGAGAGGAGAGAAACACAGCTGCCGCTGCTCCGTAGGCCTGACTCCGGAAGTCCATCTCCCTCTTTTTAATTTTTATTTTTTTAACCATTTTTTTCACCTCCAAGGTTATTGGGGCTCTGTGCCTGCACTATGATTCCACTGCTCCTGGAGGCTATTTTTCACTTTTGTTGCTCTTGTTGTTCGTCATTGTCATTATTATTATTATTGGAGAGAAATCAAGAGAAGAGGGGGAGATAGGGAAGGGAGACAAAGACAGATACCCGCAGACCTACTTCAGCCCTTACTATGCAACCCTCCTGCAGGTGGGGAGCCGAGGACTCGAACTGTCATCTTTAGGCAGGTCCTTGCATTTCGCACCATGTGTGCTTAACCCACTGCACTACTGCCAGGCCCCCTCATATTTTTTCATACTTATGTTGACCCCTCTTATTGGGTTAAGGGTCTCTTCAGATATCCATTTTAATTCTCTTGTTGCTGAATTTTGTGAGTTCATTATATGTATTTTTATTATTTTTAATTTATTATTTATTATTGTCTGATGTGTAACATGTAACTAACTTCTTCCATTCAGTAAGCTGTCATTTTAGTATAGTGATGGCTCCTTTTGTTATGCAGAAGCTTTTCAATTTTACATAATGTTAATGTTTTTTGCTTAATTATTTAGTTATTTACTCATTCATTTATTCATCACTGGTACTTCTCTATTACAGGACAACATTTTTAGAGAGACAAAGACATAAAGATGCTGGGGAATTATGCAGATGCAGTCACATCTGCCAAGCTGTCTCCGCAGGCTTTGCCACTTCCTGCGATATTCTCGCAGTGCCTTTTTCAACCAATCCTATCCTGACATGTCACTCCTGGTTGTTGCCCTATAAAGCCCTTATTCTTCCACCCCTCGCCCCTCTTGCCCGTTTTTCACATTGGTGATTAGAAGCAAGGGAGGGTAGTCTGGGAAGCAGCCATTTTTGCTACCTCCTCGTGGCCCAAACCACTGCACTCTCACCCAACTCTGAGGTGCCCGTGCCAATAAAGATTTGTGTTCCCTCTTCGCTCCAAATCTCCTCTCTCTCTTCTCCATGGCGCAGCCCGACACCTGGCGCCCAACGTAAGATAGTGGTAAAGATCCTATAATACCAAATCTTGCTTTAGTATGGTGGGAGCTTGGCTCAAACGTGGGTTATGTATATGACAAATCATGATCATTTTCTAAATGAACTATCTTATGAGTGTTTTTTTTTCTTTGTTTTTTTATGATGTTGGACTAGAGTCTCTGAAGACATCTGAAGCCAATATTATAGTATTCTGATATTTTCTTCTATGTATACATTTTATGGATTCCAGCCTAATTTTTTTGATCCATTTTTTTTTGGGGGGATGAATCCATTTGTTTATTTTTGTGACCAGGGTTATTTCTGGTGTCTGTGTCTGAATAGCTACACTCCTTCACTATATTGGGGGGGGTGATAATCATTTACAATACAGTTGTTTCCAAATGGGTACAATTTCTCATCTGTCCATAGTAGGTGACTATAGAACACACTCATCCCCAACTGAAGTCTTTCTGAACTGTCATGCAACAGAATCCCATCCCCTCCTTCCCCCACCTACCTGTTCCTTGTTTTGGTGCAATATACCACACAGTGTAACAGTCGACACACAATGTAAGTCACACTCTTTGTTTTCCTTTTCTGTCTTTATTGCCTTTTTGATCCATTTTTGACTTGATTTTTGTGCATAGCGCCATGCACAGGTGATCCTGTTTCATTCTTTTGCATGTAGCTACTCCAGTTTTCCCAATACCATTTGTTGGTGGCACAGTCTACTTAATCAGTCCTTTTTCTTTGACATTTAAATTGTTTCTGGGCCTGGGGAGGTGACTCACTGGGTAGAACCTCTGTTTTCCATGTTGAGGGTGTAGGGTTGGGATCTAGCTTCATGTGAGAGTACCATGGACAGAGCCAAATGAACCCCATGCTTGGTGGAATGGTGCTTTCATGTCTCTCCCTGTTGTTTTCGATGGGTTATGTTGTTTTCAATGGGCTGGCTTCACGGGCAGGTAACAGACGACCAGGGACTCATAGTTGAGCTGTAGGCAGTATCTCTTTATTCATGCAGGACGCAGCACAATCTAAGACGAGCTAAGCTAAACTCAAGGTAAAGTACTCTAAAACTCACAATGCTGTCTTTATATATACTTCCCAAGTAGGGTGGAAACAGGATGTGACATAGAGAGGGTGGAGAGAAAAGTGACTGGTGAAAATCAGAGTGTGACAAAGAAGGGATCAGGGTGTGACAAGGAGGGGGGGTGGAGCAAAAACATATCATGAAACAGTGGGGATTGAACCAATGCCCTGGAGGGAGGTACTTGTTAACAGTGGTATGTAAATAGAATGGTGTTAAGCAGGGGGGATTTAAACCAAATGAAACAGAAGGGGTCTCATGCATACCAACATCTCCCAAGTTCTTTCTTTTAGAAAAGAAGATAGAGAGGTGGCTCAGTGGTAGATCACATGAATGAGTCCTCAGGTATGGTCTCTAGCTTTTGATGAAAACAAGTAATGCAGGGGAAGTTTTAATTTTTTAATTAGAGATTTAATAGTGATTAACAAGATTGTAATACAAAAGGGGTACAATTTGATACAGTTTCCACCACCAGAGTTCCATATTTTATCCCCTCCATTGGAAGGCTCCCTATTTTTTATCCCTTTGGGAGTATGAACCAACATATTTTATGGGGGTGCAGAAGGTGGAAGGTCTGGCATCTGTAATAGCTTTTCTACTGAACGTGGATGTTGGCAGGTTGATCCATACTCCCAACCTGTTTCTATCTTTCCCTAGTGGGACAGGGCTCTGGGGAGGTGAGGTTCCAGAACACACTGGTGAGGTCATCTGCTTGGGGAAGTCAGGATGGAATTATGGTAGCATCTGCAACGTGGTGGCTAAAAGAAGGTACCATATAAAGCAGGACAAATTGTATAATAAGCAGTAACCTAAAGGTAAGAACAGAGCTTATGAGACAAAGTGTGGGAAGAAGCTAGGGAGTCTATTCCAAGGGGCCCTTGATTGTAGTAATTTTTGATGAGCCTGGTAGCTAATATGGAGGAGGGCTAAAAGTATTGTTTGGGAAGATGGTGCCAGAGTTGAGAATAGACTAAAAAGCTGGATTAGGGTAGAGAGTAGCTCCCACATATGAGGAAAGTATATAAATAATGTTAACTGTAGATCCCATCAATCTGACCTACGTCCCATATGTATTTATACTTAGCACAGGATCCTATGTAACCTTTGTATCCCTGTCAGTCTGAGCTCACAGTCCATGGTCACAGCTAGGAACATTCTAGTCTACACTCATTTGAAGACAGGTCTTCCTCAAGTGACGAGTACGTTGACCCAGTCTTCCTTTGGAGAGTGGGGGATTCCCTACCGTAGCTGTTCTACATTGAGGGCAAGGTCCTGTAGAGGTCCACCAGAGGGCTTATGATGATGTCCCTGATGATAGTGACCAGTGATGGAGAGAGGGATCTGTTAGAGGGCTAGACCCACCTTGTCTATGTGGGAATACAAGGATTTCTTGAATAGGACTGTGGACCATGGTTGGCCTGGTAGTGATCAAAAAATCCATCATCAAAGTGTGCCTGTCTCTTTCCCTTATCCAGCTTTTGTAGTCCTTACTTTAGCAGATGATGCTTTATTTTGCTTGAGAATGAATGGTAACTTCTTTTTCAGAGGTTTAGGAAGAAGGAGCTGAGTAATGAAGATTATAAGTTATTATCACAGATATTTCAGTGATTCAATTAGCATTTCATTGTGGCTTAATAGTATATGTATGACCTATCTCATGGGACCTAGTCTATATCTAGGTTTTGGGACTTTGTTAGGAAGTGAACCTCCTGGAATGGAATTAGAGAATATTATGAAAGGAAAGGTCTCACCCAAGTAATGAAGCAGAAGAGTTGAGATTCCATGCCTATCGTCTTTGGACAGTCTGAAGTGAAGCATGCTGAGGTGGTACTTGTTGTGTTGATTAGGTTGGGATCAACAAGTGCAATATCATTTGGTATGAATTGATAGAGGCATGTAGGAAAGTGAGCCCCTAGAGGAACCCTAGAGGTTCCAGTACTTGGGGGAAATGAAGGCTTTATAGAGGAAGCGGGAGATTCCTGATGTCTTAGGGTTTAAAAAGGCAATAGATAGTTATTGCTGAATTCAAAATATTTGGCAATTGGGTTAACTTTGAAAATCCCTTTATTGTGATTTGCTGTATCATACACAATATCACCATAATTTATGTCCTTTGACATTACTTATATATATATCTGTGTCTTATAAATTAGGGCAAAATATATACCTGAAAGTTAAAGTGTACAATAGCCTGCAGTGAGTCAGTATATGCAGCAAGCAAGTAGAAAGACCTAAAAAGACACCATAAAGTTCCCAGTGAAATAGTGTCTACTTAGACTTAGATACCCTTCTTACCTTCCTATTGTATTTCCCTTACTCTCTCCAAAGCTAAGCTTATCAAATAAGGACTGCAAAAACTGAATAAGGGAAAGAGACTGGCACACTTTAATGATGACACTTTAGTCCCTATCAGGCTACTCCATCAGCTGGGGCCCTAGTCGTGTAGTCCTGAGTTTCCCAAACAGACACGACAGGCCTAGACCTCGAATAGATCCCTTTCTCTATTGTTACTGGCCATCTCTATCAGGAACAACATAATAGACCCATTTGTGGGCCCCCATAGGACCTTGCCCTCAATTTGGACCAACAATGGTAGAGAATTTTCCATCCTCCGAAGGGGGGCTGGACAACATACTCTATTTTCTACCTGAGGAAGATGGGTCCTGAAATTGTGGCAGCGTGGAATGTTCCTATTCATGACCACAGAATGTGAACTCAGATCTACAGGGATGCAGAAGTCCATAGGTTCCCAATCTGAATATGGGCCCCAGATCACATCAAATCGATGGGGCTTACAGTGAACAATATTTATACAACTTTCCCATATTTGGGAGCTACTCTCTTTCCGGATTCAGCTTTCTGGTCCTTTTTCCAGCCATGACATCATCTCCGCAGACAATAACTTGGATTCACCTCCATATCAGATGTCAGACTCATGGAAAAAAGAAATCTAGTATAGTCATGGGCTCTTTGGAATATAACTAAAATATGCCTACTAGCTGTCTATAAAATGGAGACCCTCCATAACTCTTCATATGAACTTTTCTAGCCTTTAGGTTTATGATTAATAAACAATTTGTTTGGCTCTATATGTTAACTCCTTTTACAGCCACTAGGTTCCAGATGCTAACATGATGCCAACTGGACTTCACTGGACAGACGACCACACCAGTGGGTCCTGGAGCCCCACTTCCCTAGAGCCCCGCCCTACTAGGGAAAGAGAGAGACAGGCTGGGAGTATGGATCAACCTGTCAATACCCATGTTCAGCAGGGAAGCAATTAACAGAAGCCAGATCTTACACCTTATGCACCCCATAATGACCCTGGGTTCATATTCCCAGAGGGATAAAGAATAGGAAAGCTATCAGGGTAGGGGATAGGATATGGAGTTCTGGTTGCGGGAATTGTGTGGAGTTGCACCCTTCTTATTCTGTTTTTTTGTCAGTGTTTCCTTTTTATAAGTAAAAATAAAAAAAAACATAAAAAGGGAGTCGGGCTGTAGCTCAGTGGGTTAAGCGCAGGTGGCGCAAAGCACAAGGTCGGCATAAGGATCCCGGTTCGTGCCCCGACTCCCCACCTGCAGGGGAGTCGCTTCACAAGCGGTGAAGCAGGTCTGCAGGTGTCTGTCTTTCTCTCCCCCTCTGTCTTCCCTCCTCTCTCCATTTATCTCTGTCCTATCTAACAACGACAACATCAATAACAATAATAACTACAACGACAACGAAAAACAAGGACAACAAAAGAGAAAATAAATTTAAAAAGGAAATAGACATTTAAAAAAAACATAAAAAGAGTATATATAAATTTTATTTACAAAAGTGTGAAACAAATCCTAGTCCCTATGCAAAGCGTGCACTGTTTGAAGATCTGTTTCTGTTGTAAAATAATCAGATCTCTTTCTCAACTTTTTGATAGGAGGAAAGATCCTCAATGTCAGGAATTTGTGAAAGGAATCATAGTAAGTCCTTTATTTAAGATCTTTATGATAACTGGCATCACATGTGATGCCAGCCTTCTAGTCTTGTGGACCAACTATGAAGCAAAATATCATTTATTCAGATTATATGAGGTAAGCAAAGAAATGGACCCATTTATTTTATGTCACCTAAATGATGAATGAAAAATTATAGATTTTAAGTCATTTTGTTTGACAATACTTTCTGTAGGAAAATAATAATGACTTTAGAATTATGCTTTAAGAAGTATACTTTAGGTTGTCCGGGAGGTGGTGCAGTGGATAAAGCATAGGACTCTCAAGCATAAGGTCCTCAGTTCAATCCCTAGCATCACATGTACCAGAGTAATGTCTGTTTCTTTCTCTGTCTGCCTATCATTCTTCATGAATAAATAAATTATTTTAAAAAAGAGAAGTATAATTTGAAGAAGATGACACAGAAATCATAGCAGTGTCATGGCTTCTAATATTTCTTTAAAGCTCCTTAAAAAAGGCAAGTAGATAGCAAAACTAAAATCCCACGGGCAGCATTTACACCTGGGGAAATAGCATAATGGTTATGCAGTAGACTGCCTTGCTTGAGGCTCAGAATTCCTAGGCTCAATTCCTTGCACCACAATAAGCCAGAGCTGATCAACACTCTGGTGTCTCTTCCTCTCTCTCTTTGTCTTTTTCTCTCTCATCCTTTCATTATAAAAAAAAAATGTTGGGAGTCAGGCAGTAGTGCAGCGGGTTAAGCACAGGTGGCGCAAAGCGCAAGGACCAGCATAAGGATCCCAGTTAGAGCTGCCACTCCCCACCTGCAGGGGAGTCGCTTGTGAAGCTTGTGAAGCGACTCCCCTCTTTGTCTTCCCCTCCTCTCTCCATTTCTCTCTGTCCTATCTAACAACGATGACACTAACAACAACAACAACAATAATAACTACAACAAAAAACAAAAAGGGCAATAAAAGGGAATAAATAAATATTTTTTAAAAATGTTTACGTGGTCTGGGAGGTGGCATAGTGGCTAAGGCACTAGACTCTCAAGCATGATGTCTTGAGCTCGATCCCCGGCAGCACATGTACCAGAGTAATGGCTGGTTATTTGTCTCCTCCTATCTTTCTCATGAATAAATAAATAAATTCTTAAAAAAACAATGTTTACAAAGTGTCCTGATTAAGAGCCATGACAGTGTTGGGCCTCTGTAGGAGAGGAAATAGTGAAGTCAGTCAGTATTTAGTGGCAAATATGATGGACTGATGGGAGAACAGTAATTGATATGGGGGAGTGTTGCCTAATATACTATCAGATTCTTGCAGTAGGTTCCTGGTAATAAAGAAGGAATGAGAATGGCCCAGACTCAAATTTTTTTTCCCCTAAATATTGCAAGCTAGGGCTCATTTTAAGGACAGGGCCCCCACATTTAGGAGAAATACTAAAAGTGGAATAAAGAAAGACTCAGCAGGTTATTGACCTAGATATGAGAGAAAAGAAGATCCAGATAAAATTATAGGAAGGGAACAGAACCATGAAACCTGAGAAATTGGGCTACTACATTTTATAAAACATTTTATTTATTTATTTGGGATGGAGGCAGAAATTTAGATGGGAGGTGGAGGCAGATAAGGAGAGGAAGAGGCACTTAAAGTACTGTTTCACTGCTTGTGAAGCTTCCCATGCAGGTGGGGACCAGGCACTTGAACCTGGGTCCTTGCGTATCATAATGTGCACTTCACCAGGTGCACCATCACCTGGCCTCACATTTTTTCCTTTATAGTGGTGGGTCCTCTCTGCCTTCCCATCACTCCTGAAACAAATGTTCCTTTCTTTTAATTTTAGAGGCGTGTGTGTGTGTGTGTGTGTGTGTGTGTGTGTGTGTGTGTGTGTGTGTGTGTGAGGGAGAGAGAGAGAAGGAGAGAGGTCAGTGCACTGCTTTATCGCCTATGGATCTTCTCCTGGTGCTGTGATGCTTACATGTGGTGTTACAGTTTAAATCCAGAGCTTACATGTGGTGTTAGAGTTTGAATTCAGAGCTTACATGTGGTGTTACAGTTTAAATCCAGAGCTTACATGTGGTGTTAGAGTTTGAATTCAGAGCTTACATGTGGTGTTACAGTTTGAATCCAGTTCACCAAAAGTTCAGTGCTCTACAGATGACCTGTCTCCTGGCTTTCAAACTGACAAATGTGAAACAATATAAAACATCCTAGGAGGTTGTATAGTGAGTAGAATGCTGTACTTGCAACACCATGAGGTCCTGAGTTTGAACCTCAGCACTTCATAAGTTAGGATGAAAGAAAAAAATCTGTAACATTACAGGGGCTGGACAGTGATGCACCTGGTTAAGTGCACATAGTATGAAATGCAAGTATGAAGTACAAGGACCAGCAAGGATGGGAGCAAGCATCTTGGTTTAAGCCTCTGGTCCCCATCTACAATGGGGATACTTCATGGGTGGAGAATCAGGCCTTCAGGTGTCTTTCTCTCTCCCTCTATATCTCCCTACCTCTCTCAGTTTCTCTCTGTCCTATCAAAAATAAATGAAAAAGGGCTGGGGAGATGGCATAATGGTTATGCAAAGGACTTTCCTGCCTGAGGCTCTAAGGTCCCACATTCAGTCTTCCACACCACCATAATCCAGGGCTGAGCAGTGCTCTGGTCTTTCTCTGTATCGTTTTTTTCTTCTCTCTCTAAAATATATATATTTTTAAATAAAAAGAAATGGAAGAAAAAGATGACTACTAGAAGCAGTGGATTCATCATACAGGCAATGGGTTACAGCAATAACACTAGTGACTCTGGAAGAAAACAAAAAGATTTTAGTGAAAATAACAGAAGAAGTAATTCCAAGGGTCTATACATCCACAGAAGAAAAAAAAAAAACTTTGAGAACTTGGAAAACAGTTGAAGTTTATACCAACTGATTGAACTCCAAATTAATAATGAAGCAACAAGAAAACTTTGCAAGTCTTTTACTTGTCCTTGACTCACTTCCCTCCCCTATATATGTTGAAGATGACAGTACATGTTCCCAGTGTGATACCTGTGCCTCCAGTCCCAAAACCAGCAAAGCTAACCTTCTTAACCAATTATTTGTTTTGAGAGCTGCCTGAAGGACTACTACAAGGTTATTATTGTCTTTATTTTTTCTAACTTAGAACTTTCTTAGGCAGAAATGTGGCTATGTAGTGATCATTTCCCCTAAAGATTGAAAGGCAAATGAATGGTCTATGGACATTTGGAGGGAAAGAAAAAAACAAAAACAAAACAAAACAAAAAAAAACAGAGGCAAACAACATACATGCTGAAGTCAGCCTGTGAGGAAAATCAAAGGAGCAAAATTCTTTGGGAAATGAGGGCACTGAAAAAACACTTAGAAGGCTGTAGATACCCAGGGAAGGATACATACTTAGTGAAAACCTGAGAAGATCTCCTGATCTCTGGTTGTTCTTTAGGCTAATTGCAAGCAGAATGTGAAGGCTCAGGTAGAGTCACAAATGGCATGCCCAAACACTTGAATGAATTGTTGCAGCGAGCAAATCTGAAGAAAAAATTCTTTCTCCCTCTCTTACTATATTTTGTTTTTCATTCTCCTTCCATCATTTCCCTCTTTCTGTTCCCTGTCTTCCCTCTTTCTACCTTTATTCAAAAACAAACAAACAAGCCAAACACTACCTCACAAGAAGCTACAGGAAAAGAGACTTCAGAAGCCATACAAACTATTGAATAGTCAATACAAATAATTTAGAAAAGTCTCTAAATAAACAGCTTATATATCCAACACATTTTAAGCTCTGGCTTATGGTGGTGCTGGTGATTGAATTGGGGGTTTTTGGTGCCTCAGGTATGATGGCTTTTTTTTTTTTGTATTTAAATTACCATTGTGATATCACCCAAGCTCTCCTGTGCTAAATTTACTTCAGTAGCTAAAGGGAACTACAGAGCTTGGAAAGGTGACTTAACAGTTCAAATTCATTCTTATTTATTTATCTATTTACAGTATAGATACAGAGAAATGAAGTGGGAGAGGGGATAGAGAAAGAGAGACACCTGCAGCACTGCTTCACCAGTCATGACGTTCTCCCCCTTCAAGTGAGTGTCTGGGACTTTACCTCGAGTCCTTGAAAATTGCAACATGTTTGCTCTAAACAGTGAGTCACCACCTGGCCCGTTTTTTATTTAATTAAATTAATTAGTTAATTAATTTTTATTCCCACCAGGGTTATTGCTAGGGCTTGGTGCCAGCAATACAAATCCACAGATGCTGGTAGCTTTTTCTTATTGTTGTTGTTCTTTAATTAAATAGAAGAGGGAGAAATTGAGAGAAACGAAAGATAGGTAGATAGAGAGAGAGAGAGAAAGACACCAGCTTCATTGTTTTTGAAGCATCCCCCCAGCAGGTGGGAAGTGGGGACTGAAATCCAGGTCCTTGTGTATGGTAACATGTTCGCTTAAGTGGGTGTACCACTTTCTGCCCCCTCAAGTCTATTCTTTTTAAAATTAAATTATTTATTATATTCATTTATTTATTGTATAGAGACAGCCAGAAATTGAAAGGACGGTAAAGATATAGAGGGAGGGAGAGAGAGAGAGACAACTGCAGCCCTGCTTCACCACTTGTGAAGTTTTCCCCCTGCAGGTGGCTACCAGGGCTTGAACCCGGGTCCTTGTGCACTGTAAATGTGCCCTTAACCAGGTGCATCACCACCTGGCCTTTCAAATCTATTATTAAAAAAAAACACTATTATTTAATTAGCTACTAAAAGAGAGTATATCATTTTGGGGGTGTACCTTATATTCTTATAAATCACTTATTATATCACTAATAAAAATAGGGAATGAAAAGGATTACAGAGTATGTCTAGTTTCACATTGCACCCACCACCAAAATTCTGTGCCCCTATCCCTAAAGATAGCCACTATAGTTCTCACAAACTCTTAGTGGCAGTTTGGCCACTGCTGCTTCTCTTCTCCTCTCCCTCCTCCTTTCTTCTCCCCTTCTCCGTTCTCTTCCTCCTACTTCCCATGTATTTCAATTGTTTCTATTCCAGAAAATGAGTGAAACTATCTGAGAGTTGTCATTCACCTCATTACTTCACTATGCATTAATCACCTTCAGTTCCATCTATTTTGTCCCTTAGGATACAATATTATCTTTTTAAATTGCAGAGTAGTATTCCATTGAATATGGGTCCCAAACTTCTTTAACGAGAACATTGTTCAGGGGCATTTAGACTTAGAATGCATTCTTTGAATACATGAGGCCCTGGATTCAGTCCTTGACACTGAATACAGTTGAACAGAAATCTAATCTCTCTTTTTAAAAAATTTAAATATATATAAAGAAATCTATCAGCTAAGAGCTAAAGGAAAAATGGATAATCTCACAAAAAACAGAATGTCAGTAAAGAGATTGGAAGTGTTAAAAACAACAACAACAACAACAATTATAAAATTCAAGAGGATTCAGGAGGACATTTGAGTAAACAGAAGAAGTAATCATTGAACTTGAAAACAGAGCAGCTCAATTTGTCAGTCTGAGTAGAGCAGAAGAGAATGAAGAAAAATGAACAGTCTAAGAAGAATGTTAAACACCATCATGCATATCACAGAATGGGTGTTCTAGAAAGAGACAATATTTGAAGAAATAATGACAAATAAGCTTCCAGATTTAAAGACAAGAATTCACATATCCTGGATCCACAGCAGAGTAATTCCAAATGAACCGTGCTTCCCTAAAACAACTGTCTAAAAACAACAAATCACAGAATCACATTGATAGAACACAGCTGGATTTGTCTGAAGACATGCATTCTTGGAAGATGTTGAATGTGTGGACTATGGTCAATGGAAGGGAGAGAGAGCAAGCATATCTGATATAGCTTATTTAAAATTTTCACCTATTTTCAAAGTTGTTTTATGAGGGAAATATCTGCTATGTCTTATTAGCGTATACCTGATGTGTCTTATCAGCTACATGGTACTTGCCAGCTGCCATTGTCCTTGCAGTATGAAGCAGTTTAGCTTAGGAAAGAGGGGGAGATTCTGGGGTCCTAAACCAAAGCATCAGAAAACTCTGGATGTGGGGAGAGCAAGGCACTGCACTATCTATAAGGATTCACCTCTGGGATAGAGAAGAAAGCCAGCTGAAGCTGGCAAATGAATACCATGGAGCCAGACTGGCCAAGTTCCCCTCCTCCAGTGGAGAAACTCGTGGGGACAGCAACTAAAAGCAGAACTGGCTGCCCACACTAATTGGTTGAGAATCTGAGACACTGTCCTTTTGAGGTAGCTGAGTAGTGAACGGTGTTGTAGCAAGGAGCCCTCCCAATGGGCTGCATACTACTTCCTGTGCCTCCTTTAGCAATAGTTGGAGCCTTCCTGGTCTATCTTTTCTCTGTAGCCCTTCCCTCCCAACTAAGTTTTGTAAACAAAGGAGAATTTTAGTACCATCTGTAGTAAAAAGAGAACCCAACCTAAATTCACAGGCAGAAAAATGACAGGCAACCCATGTAAAATCAACATGAAATTTCCAAAAGAATATGAACCTATAGTAGAAACCTTCATAGATACAGAGCTGGAGGTCTTACCAGAGAAATAACTTAGGAGATTTCATTATATAAATACTTCAATGAATTAGAAACACTGAACACACACACACACACACACACACACACACACACACACACACACACACACACACACACACACACAACAGATTCAAGACTTCAAGAACAAAATGAGTGCTTTGCCAAAGAGATTAAAGATTTGAAGGAAAAATTCCAGGCAGACATTCTTCTTCTAGCGTTTGCCCTTCTTCCGTAGCCAGTCAACAGATCAGGTTGAAAGCTGTCAGGAGCTGCTTGTTGCTGGCTTTGAAAGTGACTGGGATCCATGTGGATTCAGTCGGCTAGGAAGGATCGTCAGTTTCCCCAATGAATGGGTACTCACGGGATGCACCACGAGAAGGTCGATCCAATGCATCCCCAGGCAGACATAACGGATGTAAAGGGCATGTTGAATGAAGTTCATGCTAATTTAGGAAGGCTATGAAGTAGACTATCATGCAAGAGAGAGAATATTAGGATTAGAAGATTATAAGAATTTAAGAAATCACTTTCTCTCAACTTGAGGTTGAAGCAATGTTTAGGAAAAGTGAAGTACTTCTACAAGAAATACCAGAGTTTGTTAAGAAAAGTAAATATAAAGATTGGGAATTAAAGAATTAAGGAGAAAAGAGAAGATGCCACATTCAAGAAAATAATAGCTGAGAAATATCTAAGTCTGAGGAATGATTAGAACATAGAGGTTCAGGAATCAGAACATACAACTTCCTGAATGAAAAATGACCCACACTAAGATCATTGCAAAATTATCAAAAGTCAAAGGGGGCTGGTCTGTGGCATACCCAGCTGAGCACACACATTACCATGCACAGGGACCTGAGTTTGAAACCCCCAGTTCCCTACTCTAGCAGTGAAGGATGTCTGCAGGTATCTATCTTTCTCTTTATCTCCCACTCCCCTCTCCATTTCTCTGTCCTATCAAAAGAAAAAAGAAAAAAAATAGCTGGGAATGGTGGATTTGTAGTGCTGGCATCAAGCCCAAGGAACAATGCTGGTGCCGATTAAAAAGTCCAGGACAAAGAAAAATATTCCAAATAGCTAGAAAAATGAAGAAAGTGGCATACAAAGGCATTGCTATCAGACTCTCATCAGCAAATCTACAGGCTAGGAGAGAGTGGAACAACATATTTAAAGTGCTAAAATATAAAAAGTTTTAGTCATGAGTAGTTTAACCTGCAAAATTATCATTAAAGTATTATGAAAAAAGAGCACCCAAAACAAAGGTCTTCTTAGACATATCAGGCTTAACAGAGTTTGACATTGCCAGGCCTGTGGTAACAAGAACTGTTGAAAGGACTTACACAGGGACATAAGAACAGAGGGACACAGAACCTTGAGCAAGGTGATAAGTAGTCAGGTGGCACAAGAACACAAAACAGCAGTAACATGGAACAACGACTAAACTTAAAAGGGGAGGGATAAATGAATTGTAGCAGTATAATAAAATAAAAATGAGTTGCTAACAACACAGGAAAGCTTTTCGGTATCTAAGTTGGATACAAGGATAAATAGAATATAAATATATTAGAACAGACTTATAAGAAATAAAGACTGAAACACTAGTCATTAATCTCCCAACAACAACAAAAAATGCCCACAACAAAATAACTTCACTATTTAATTCTTCCTTGCATTTAAGGAAGAATGAACATCAATATTTCTCCAATTCTCCCCTAAATAGAATAGGAATGAATCCTTCTGTCATTATTTCATGATGCTGTTATTATCCTGATACCAAAGTCGAAGACAGAAAAGAAAAATATAGGCAACTCTTTTCCCCCAGAGCACTGATAACTTCTGGTTTATGGTGGTATGGGGGATTTAATCTGAGAACCTGGAACTTTGGAGCCTCAGGCATGAGAGACTCTGCTTAACCCAGCAAATATTTTTTTTATGACTATAAATATAAAAAGACTTGCTGAGTGATTAACAAACTGAGTCTAGCAGCATACTCAAATGAATTACACAGCAGGACTAAGTGGATTTATCCTAGGAATGCAAGGATGTTTCAATGTACAAAAATCAGTCAATATAATAATAAAGGAGAACAAATCCACATGATTACTTCAGTTAATGCCAAAAATTGACACAATTTAACATGACAATAGTAACATAATAATAATAATAGTAATAAAAGAAATACTTAAACCAGAAATGGAAGGAAAATTCCTTAGCCTAATAAGAGATATCTATGAACCTGGCTGCAGGTTACATCTTAGAGGTAAAAAGATTGAAAGCCTTTCTCCAATGTCAGAAACAAAGCAAAACTTCCTGTTTTCACCATTACACTAGAGGTTCTAGTCAGAGCAATTAGATAAGCTGAATATATATATACATATATATATATATGTGGATATGTATATATGACATCCAAATAGAAGATGAAGTGAAATTACCTTGATTTGCAAATTTCTTATATTTAGAAAATCCTAGACATTGCACAAATACACGTTCACCTACACACCTATACACTATTAGAGCTATTAAACTAATTCAGCATAGTTTAGGATACAAGATCAACAGCAAAAACTAGCTGTATTTCTTTACTCTAGCAGTTAATAATATGAAAGGGCATTAAGAACATCCCATTGGTTGTATTGTTAAATGGGAATCTGGGGAATGTTATGCATGTACAAACTATTGTATTTACTGTTGAATGTAAAGCATTAATTCCCTAATAAAGAAATAAATTATTAAAAAAAAAGAATAGGAAAGTTATCAGGGGAGGAACAAGATACAGAGTTCTGGTGGTGGGAATTGTGTGAAGTTATACCCCTCTTATCCTATGCTTTAGTCAATGTTTCCTTTTTATAAATAAAATTTTTAAAAAAAAAGACAAAAAAAAAGAACATCCCATTTACTGTTTTGCAGACACTGTCATGATTAGATGAGAAACCTTACCCATGTGTCAATGCTGTACTGTACACCATTAACCCTCCCCCATTGAATAGGAAAAACATCTCATATGCAGCAACATTAAAAATGATAATAAGCCAGTTAAGCGCACGTGGTACAAAGTGCAAGGGCCAGCGTAAGGATCCTGGTTCAAGCCCTGGCTCCCCACCTGCAGGCGAGTCACTTCACAAGTGGTGAAGCAGGTCTGCAGGTGTCTATCTTTCTCTCCCCCCTTTCTTTTTTTTTTTTAAATTTTTTATTTAAGAAAGGATTAGTGAACAAAAGCATAAGGTAGGAGGGGGTACAACTCCACACAATTCTCCCCACCCAATCCCCATAACCCACCCCCTCCCATGGTAGCTTTCCCATTCTCTATCCCTCTGGGAGCATGGACCCAGGGTCGTTGAGGGTTGCAGAAGGTAGAAGGTCTGGCTTCTGTAATTGCTTCCCCGCTGAACATGGGCGTTGACTGGTTGGTCCATACCCCCAGTCTGCCTCTCTCTTTCCCTAGTAGGGTGTTCTGGGGAAGCTGAGCTCCAGGACACATTGGTGGGGTCTTCAATCCAGGGAAGCCTAGCCAGCATCCTGGTGGCATCTGGAACCTGGTGATTGAAAAGAGAGTTAACATATGAAGCCAAACAATTTGTTGAGCAATCATGGATCCCAAGCTTGGAATAGTGGAGAGGAAGTGTTAGGGAGGTACTCACTGCAAACTTTAGTGTAATCCTGCTTTCAGGTATATATTTTGCAGTAGTTTATGGATACGTGTGCACATAAGCTCTCTCTCACAGAAACTGGTGTATATCTAGGTTATGGGACTTTGTTAGAAAGTGAACTACCTGAGATGAAATTAGAGTGTACTATTAAAGGAAAGGTCTCACCCGAGTAATGAAGCTGAAGGGTTGTCATTCCACACGTGAAGTCTCTGGATACAGTCTGAGGTGAAGCATGTTGAGGTGGCAATCGTTGCTTTGGTTAGGTTGTGATCGGCGGATGCAATATTATTTGGTTTGGATTGGGAGATGCATACGGGAAAGTGGGCCCTATCCAAGGGTTCCAGGACTGGGGGAAGTAGGGGCTCTATAGTGAAGGTGTGAGGTTCCTGCTGTCTTAGGGTTCAAAAAGACAGTTGATAGTTAATGTTATCATCACATTATTTGTTAATTGGGTTAACTTTGAAAAGTCCCTTTGTTATGGTTTGCTGTACAGTACCCAGTATCTTGTATATAGCTGTGCTATTGGAACTCTCCCCCCTTTCTTTCTTCCCCCTCCTCTCTCCATTTCTCTCTGTCCTATCCAACAACAATGACAACAATAACTACAACAATGAAACAACAACGGCAACAAAAGGGAATAAATAAATTAAAAATAAAAAATAATTTCTTAAAAAAATAACAAGCCTAGGCATAAACTTAACTTAGGAAATGGGAGTACTCAAAATTTGCTGAATGCAATTAATATCCAAATATAATGGTAATGTCTTTCATGTTCTTGTAATGAACTAGTTAAGACTGCCATGAACTCAACCAAAGTTTGAGCTTGTTCCTAGTATTCTCTACTGCACTGGGGGAAGTTGTGGTATCTTTCCCTCTCTTCTTGTCTCTGTCTCTGTGTGTGTCTCTCTGAAAAAAAGTGAGCCTGGAGTAGTGAAGTCCCAACACAACAACAAAAGTACTCCAAGACTATCTAGTGACTAGAGAGGTGAGTCAGTGGGTCGGTCACAGGACTTTCAGATGGAAGCCTCAGGTTCAACCCCAGCACTGTCTGTGGTGGATCAGCGAGTGCTCTGGTCTCTCTCTTCCCCTCCTCCCTACCTCATAAAATATATAGATTTTTTCAAAAAAATTCATGTCACGTGACTTCTGAGAGTGACCAAGACATCCACTTTAATCTTTGTGAAAAGTTTATGTCTTTTTTCTTAAAATGAAAAGGCAAAATAGATTAAAATTTGTATGGATGTGCAGGGCACATTGAATATTCAAAATAATACTGAAAATGAAAAAGTTGGAGGACTTCCACTTACTGATTTCAGAATTTACTATGTATACCCAGTTAAGTGCACATATTATTAAGCTTAAGGACCAGGGTTCAAGCCCCCAAGTCCCACCTGTAAGGGGATCACTTCACAAGCCTTGAAGCAGGTCTGCAGGTGTCTTTCTTTCATTTTTTTTTCTTTTGCCATTTTTTCCATTTTATTGGATAGTACAGAGAGAAATTGAGAGGGAAAGGGGAGATAAAGACAGACACCTGCAGCCCTGCTTCTCAGGTGGTGAAGTGGACCCCCTGCAGGTGGGGATCTCCCTCTCTTTATCTCCCTGTTCTCTCTTAATTTCTCTCTGTCCTATTTCATAAAAAAATAGGAAAAGAAAATGATACAGTAATGTGGCATTGATATAAAGACAGACAAATAGTAAAGTAGGGAGGTGGAGAAAGCTCTGTGGAATAGCACTGGCATAGTAAAAATAAATACAAGTATCTATGACTAATTGCTCTCTGTTGTTTATGTATTGAATATAGGCAAAGAGAAATGTAGAGGAGGGAGGCATAGAAAGAGAGACAGCCCTGCAACCCTGTTTTACCACTTTTGAAGTTCCCCCTCCCCTGCCCCTGCAGGTGGGAACTGGAGGCTTGAACCCAGGTCTTTGAGCATGGTAAAATGGATGTTCAACTGGCTGTGCTACTGCCTGGTGCCATTGGCTAATGTTTTTTCTTTTAAATATGGTTCCACAGATCAAACCCAGCAAAAGCCATCTACCAACTTAACTTTCTATTTTCAGAATGAGAGACAGTGAAGAACACAGGGTGTTGGGCAGTAGCACAGTGGGTTAAGCGCATGTGGTGCAAAGTGCAAGGGCCAGCTTTAGGATCCCGGTTCGAGCCCCTGGCTCCCCACCTGTAGGGGAGTGCGGTGACACTATATGCCCTGACACAGTGGTGACATCAGCTTTGGTGACAGAAGGCTGACAGAATATGCAATGATCTGCGCAGGCGCATGGTTGACTGTAGGTGAATCCAGATTGCTGATGTGCAAAGCATTGTGGGTAGGCTGAATAGACTTAAAAGGACAGCAGCCAGAACTCTGGGTTCTTTTTGGCTGCGGCTTCTTCTGGTCAGATGCTTCTCAGCGGAGGTGCCCCAGGCATCCATCCGCCATGGCTGCTTCTCCTGGGAACTGAACACGTCTGACTGCTAGCTGGTAAAATTTTAGATCCCTCTACAGCCACGAGCAACCTTTATCAGAGTTTATAATTGTTTATCTTATGGGACTAAACTTTGATAACCATATTCAGACTTTATAGACCTAGCGTACGCTTAACCTTTGATGATATTTGCTTATTTTGCCTTTTACCTGTTTCACCCTAGTAAACTGCGTATTGATTAAATCAGTTCTCAGCTCCCGCTGTGATTTCTTCTATATGTGCCACAAGCAGCACCAACCCCCATACCTCTTTTTAAGTTAATTTACAGCAGGGGAGTCACTTCACAGGTGGTGAAGCAGGTCTGCAGGTGTCTGTCTTTCTCTCCCGCTCTTTGTCTTCCCCTCCTCTCTCCATTTCTCTCTGTCCTATCCAACAACGACAACATCAGTAACAATGAAAAACAACAAGGGCAACAAAAGGGAAAACAAATAAATATTAAAAATAAAAGTCCTCTCCATTAAGTGTGGAGTTCACCCTGATGCTTTCTGGTGGCATCAGGGATCAAACCTAGAGCCTCACACAGCCAAGGCATATGCTCTACCTCTGAGATACCCTCCCAGACTCACTAGTTAATTTCTGAGAAGGGAGAAAAATGGTCTCTTCACAAATGGCGCCGGGGCAGATTGATAAAATGTGCAAAAGACTAAGATTACCCCCTACTTTCATATCACATGCAAAAATTAACTCAAAATGGACCAGCATCCATCTGGAGCTCTTAATGGGGAGAAATGAAGGATAAATCTTCATGACCTTATATTTGGCAGTGGATTCACAGAGATAACACCAAAAGCATAGGAAAAAAAAAACAATAACTTGGATTCATCAATATTAAAAACACTTGTAAAGCAGGAGTATTATGAATAGAGTAAAAAGATAATCCATGGGAAAGGAGAAAGTTTTTATACATCTGATAAGGGATTAATATCCAGGATATAGAAAAAACTTTCTCATCTCAACAATGAACAATTAAAAATGTACAAGGCAATGTACAATGTACAGAGTGATGTCTGGTTCTTTCTCTCTCCTCCTATCTTTCTCATTAATAAATAAATAAAATCTTAAAAAAATGTACAAGGAACTGGAATAAGCATTTATTTAAAGCTATGCAAATTTCACACAAAAAGATGCTCACTATCACTGGTTTTTACAGTGGAAAAATACAAATCAGTACCATTATGACATTCAACTCCAGACCCATTATATCATCTATTATTTAAGAAAAAAAGAAAGAGAGGAAAATGTCAAGTGTTGGTGAAGATGGAAAGAAATTAAAACCTTTGTGCATTGCTGGTGGGGATGTGAAAATCATACAGTCAGTATAAAAACCCATTAGGTAGTTCTTAAAATGTTAAGCATAGCATGTTGGGCAGTAGTGCATAGGGTTAAGGGCAGGTGGTGGAAAGCTCAGGGACCTACTTAAGGATCCTGGTTTGAGTCCTCTGGCTCCCCACCTGCAGGGGAGTTGCTTCACAAGTGGTGAATCAGGTCTGCAGGTGTCTGTCTTTCTCTCTGCCTCTCTGTCTCCCTCTCCATTTCTCTCTGTCCTATCCAACAACAATGACATCAACAACAGTAATAAATACAACAATTAAACAAAAGGGGAAACAAAAGGGTATAAATAAATAAGTAAATATTAAAAAATGTTAAGCCTAAAGTTACCATGTATGAGCCAGAAATGTTACTTCTAGGTATACACCCAAAAGAATTGAGAATAGACTCAACACCAGTGTCCATAATAATATTATCCACAGTATCCAATGATGGAGTAACCCAATGCCGGTGACTTTTTGGGTGGATGAACACAATGTGGCAGGGGCTAGGTGGTATTGTACTTGGTTAAGCACATTAGCATGTACAAGGACCCAGGTTTGAGCCTTTCCTTCCTACCAAAGTAGGGTAGCTTCTCAAGCAGTGAAGCAAGTACTGCAGGTGTCTGTCTCTCTTGCTTTCTATCTCTCTTCCCCTCTCAATTCCTCTCCTATAAAATAAAGGAAAAGAAAAAAAAATGGTCACAGGGAGTGGTGGATTTGTTGTGCAGTCATCAAGCCACAGTGATGATACTAAAAAAAAAAAAAAGTAGAGAATGTGGTATATGCCTAAAGAGGAATGCTATTTAACCTTAAAAAAACAAGGGAATTCTGATAGATGCTGCAATGTGGATGAACCCTTAAAATGATATGCTAAGTGAAATAAGCCAGAGACAAAAAGATAAATACCTGGGAGTCGGGTAGTAACGCAGCAGGTTAAGTGCACTTGGCGCAAAGCGCAGGGACCAGCGTACGTTTCCGGGTTCGAGCCCCTGACTCCCACCCCTGGCTCCCCACCTGCATGGAGTCGCTTCACAGGTGGTGAAGCAGGTCTGTAGGTGTCTATCTTTCTCTTTCCCTCTCTGTCTTTCCCTCCTCTCTCCATTTCTCTCTGTCCTATCTAACGATGACATCAGTAACAACAATAGTAACTACAACAATAAAAAAGGGCAACAAAAGGGAAAATAAATTAAAAAAGAGAGAGAGAGAGACATACCAGAAACTTATATACTTGGGACATAGCTCAGTGAGTAAGATTTCCCCTGCATGACCCTATAGGTTTAACTATAGGTTAAATTCCTAACACCATGTGAAAGCACCATGGATACATGACATATGGCATATGTGTGATCAAAGTTTTTTTTTTTCAAACCAAATAATAGATTTATTGACTATTTCTGCTATACAATGAGGTCCAAACATTTCAAGATGGGACATTCTAAACCTTTCTTTGGTTCTTATTCTGAAAGGCCAGCATCCTGTGCAGAGGCTGACAGTGTTTAACACGAGCAAACAGCTGCTGTTTCCCATTTCTATAGTTATTCATTCCATAGGCTTATAGAACTTAGTTGTTGTTGTTGCCGTTGTTGTTGTTATTTTCATAGCATGCTGGGACTCACGTGGGGTGGCTCCAGCCAGAAGGTAAGCTTACCGAGGCCCTATCACCAGCTCTAGTGACTGCGTGGAAGAAAGAGGCTCGGGGAGTATCTTGGTACAAACACTCGATTTATTCAGGGGTGGGCTTGGGTATATATAGAAAGTTCAACAAAGAACATTTTTCAAATACATCAGAAATTACAGGTTTCTTAAAGGTCAGCTTGCCCCTATGGTAGGGGGCTGGTATGCCAAGAATTGATGCAATACATAAAGGTCACGATAATTAGTATCCTGATGCAGGCATTTAATTACCCAAAGGCATTTGAGAGGAGAAGGTGAGATAAAGAGAAGATAAGCAAGGCTTGATGTAAATTAAGGACATCAAAGGGCACTGTTAGGAGTGTGTGATAAAGTGTGTTCTCCTTTGTGATCAGAAGGTGAGGTGAAGTTTTTGAATAAATGAACCTTAAAGTAGGCAGCCATGTGGCCTGCTGCTAGCAGGGAGAAACTGTGAGATTTCTGTGAGACTTGAGAGTCTAACAAGGGGGAGCTGAGTCTACAAGACTTTTCCCTCTTGGCTTATCTCTATGGAGAGAGGCTAACAAGAGGGGTATCTTTCCAGACCTCCATCCAAGGATGGGAAAGCTTCCCTAAGCTCTTACACATAGTCCCACAATATCAGCTTCCTCTTTTCAAACTCCAGTACATGGTGGTTCTCAACTGTGCGGAAAACATGCTGACAATAATGCCTGTGCTCTGAAAGGCAGTTATCTTCTCTTTAACGCCTCCTTTTTCTCCAGCAATGATTGCTACAGCATAACCCATTCTCCTGCCAGGAGGGGCTGTTAAACCAGCAATGAAGGACACCACAGGCTTGGCACTGGGACCTGAATTATGTTGCTTCAAAAACTCAGCAGCATTTTCTTCTCATTGCCACCTATTTCCCCAATCAAGATGATACCTTCTGTGACTGGGTCATTCAGAAAGATGTCAAGGAAATCAATAAAATCCATTCAATTAAAAGGATCTCCTCCGGGAGTTGGGTGGTGGCGCAGTGGGTTAAGCGCAGGTGGCGCAAAGCACACGGACCGGCATAAGGATCCCGGTTCGAGCTCCCGGCTCCCCACCTGCAGGGGAGTTGCTTTACAGGCGGTGAAGCAGGTCTGCAGGTATCTATCTTTCTCTCCCCCTCTCTGTCTTCCCCTCCTCTCTCCATTTCTCTCTGTCCTATCTAACAACGATGACATCAATAACTATAACAATGTTAAACAATAGGGGCGGGACCAGGTGGTGGTGCACCTGGTTGAGCCAACATGTTACAACAAGGGCAACAAAAGGGAAAATAAATAAATATAAAAAAATAAATAAAAATTTAAAAAAAATTAAAAGGATCTCCTCCAATGCCAACACATAAAATCTGCCCCAATCCAACCTGTGTTGTCTGGTGAACTGCCTCATAACTCAGGGTGCCAGATCTGGACACAATACTGATTCTTCCTTTCTTATGAATGTGGCCAAGCATGATGCCAATTTTACATTCTCCAGGATTGATGACTCCAGGGCAGTTTGGGTCGATGAGCCTCGTCTTCCCCTGGCACACCAGCACCATGCACCATGTCCTGCTGTGGGATGCCTTCAGTGATGCACACGACCAAGGGCATTTCCACCTCAATGGCCTCATCAATGGCAGCAGCAGCAAAAGGAGGAGGGAAATAAATGACATACACTGTTGCTCCTGTCTTTTCTTTGGCCTCCTTCACAGAATTAAAGACTGGCAAGCCCAGGTGTTTCTGGCCTCTTTTCCCAGGGGTGGTTCCTCCAACCAGATGGGTGCCATAGTCCAGTGCTTGCTGGCTGTGAAAGGTGCCCTGCTTACCAGTGAATCCCTGGCAAATAAGCTTTGTATTTTTGTCAACATAGAGATGTTTTCTTTTTTTTTAATATCTTTATTGGGGAATTGTTTTACATTTGACAGTAAATACAATAGTTTGTACATGCATAACTTTTCTCAGTTTTCCATATAACAATACAACCCCCACTAGGTCCTCTGTCATCCTTGGATCTGTATTCTCTCCACCCACCCACCCCAGAGTCTTTTACTTTGGTGCAATATGCCAATTCCAATACAGGTTCTACTTGTGTTTTCTCTTCTGATCTTATTTTGCAACTTCTGCCTGAGAGTGAGATCATCCCATATTCATCCTTCTGTTTCTGACTTACTTCACTTAACATGATTTTTTAAAGCTCCATCCAAGATTGGCTGAGAATGGTGAAATTAGCATTTTTAATAGCTGATCCGTATTCCATTGTGTATATATACCACAACTTGTTCAGCCACTCATCTGTTGTTGGACACCTGAGTTGCTTCCAGGTTTTGGCTATTACAAATTGTGCTGCCAAGAACTTGTGTGTACACAGATCTTTTTGGATGTGTTGGGTTCCTTAGGATATATCCCCAAGAGAGGAATTGCAGGATCATAGGGTAAGTCCATTTCTAGCCTCCTGAGAGTTCTCCAGACTGTTCTCCACAGAGGCTGGACCAACAGACATTCCAACCAGTAGTGCAGGAGGGTTCCTTTGACCCCACACCCTCTCCAGCATTTGCTGCTGTTACCTTTTCTGATATGACATTCTCACAGGAGTGAAGTGTTATCTCATTGTTGTCTTGATTTGCATTTCTCTGACAATCAGAGTCTTGGAGCATTTTTTCATGTGTTTCTCAGCCTTTTGGATCTCTTCTGTGGTGAATATTCTGTTCATGTCCTCCTCCCCCCCATTTTTTGGATGGGGTTATTTGTGGGACTATGTGTAAGCTTGATAGAGCTTAGGGAAAACTGCCCTCATCCTTGGATAGAGGTATGGGAAAGACACCCCCTTGTTAGTCTCTCTCAACTGAGATGAGCAAAGGGGAAAAACAGTCTCTCAGACTTAGTTCTTCCCTTTCAGACTCTCAAGCCCACAGAAACCTCACTGCCTCTCCCCATTAACTGCAGGCCACATGGCTGCCTGCCTTAAGGTTCATTCAAAGTTCACATACTCACCCAGAGTTCACACAGTCACCTCACTTTTGATCACTAGATAAAGCATACTCCATCATACACCTCAGACAAGAGAAAGCATACTCCATCATAAACCCCAGACAAGAGAAACTCCAAACACTATTTCCTTATGGCCTTTGATACTCATCAAGCTTGTTTATCTTCTCTCTATCTCACCCTGCTGGTTTAACCCCTATGTTTCTCTCAAATACCTTTGGATAATTAAGTTGCTTGCATCATGGAGAATAATTGTCTTGATCTTTATGTATCTCATCAATTTCTGTCATACCAGCCCTTACCATAGGGGCAAGCTGACCTTTAAGAAGCCTATAATTTCTGGCGTATTTGAAAAATGTTCTTTGTTTGAAACCCTATTTAAACCCTAGCCCACCCCCAAAAAACAAGAGTGCCTCAATTCTCCCCGGTGTCTCTTGTCTCTATTTCACATTGTCTCTTGAATGAGCGAGGGAGAACCAGTTGTTTACATTCCTTGCTGGAATTCACCTCACATAAGTGCCAGCAGTTATTTGTTTTCTTGTTGATATTGGAAAGCTCTTTATATATTCTTATTATTAGCCTCTTGTCTGATGTATGGTATGTAAAGATCTTCTCCCATTCTGTGAGGGGTCTCTTAGTTTGGGTGGTAGTTTCTTTTGCTGTGCAGAAGCTTTTTAATTTGATATAGTCACATAGGTTTATGCTTGCCTTAGTCTTCTTTGTAATTGGATTCGTTTCATTGAAGATGTCTTTAAAATTTATGCAGAAAAGAGTTCTGCCAATATTTTCCTCTAAGTATCTGATAGCTTGTGGTCTAACATCCAAGTCCTTGATCCACTTGGAATTTACTTTTGTATTTGGTGAAATACAGTGGTTCAGTTTCATTCTTCTGCATGTTTCAACCCATTGTTTCCAACACCATTTGTTGAAGAGACTCTGCTTTCCCCATTTAATAGTCTGGGTACCTTTGTCAAAGACTAGATGTCCATAACTGTGGGGGAGCTCTCAGTTCTATTCCGCTGGTCAGTGTGTCTATTCATGTTCCAGTACCAAGCAGTTTTGATGACAATGGCCCTATAATACAATTTGAGATCTGGGAGTGTGATGCCTCTGGTTCTGTTCTTTCTTCTCGATTGTTTTGGCAATTCTAGGTCTTTTCTGGTTCCAGATAAACATTTGTAGCATTTGTTTTATTCTCCTAAGAAATGTGCTTGGGATCTTGATGGGGATAGCATTAAATCTGTAGATGGCTCTGGGTAGTATATTCATTTTGATGATGTTAATTCTTCCAATCCATGAACATGGAATATCTTTCCACTTCTTTGTGTCTTTTTCAATTTCCTTGAGTAATCACTCATAATTTTCAGTATAAAAGTCTTTTACTTCTTTGGTTAGGTTTATTCCTAGATATTTTATTGTTTTTGTTGCTATAGTAAAAGGAATTGATTTCTGGATTTCAACTTCTTCTAACTTAGTGTTTGCATAGAGGAATGCCACTAACTTTTGAATGTTAATTTTGTAGCCTGTCACCTTACTGTATTGCCTGATGATTTCCAAAAGCTTCTTGCTGGGTTCCTTAGGTTTTCTATGTATACTATCATGTCATCTGCAAATAGGGAGAGTTTGACTTCTTCTTTTCCAATCTGTATCCCTTGAATTCCTTGCTCCTACCTGATTGCTATGGCAAGAACTTCCAACACTATGTTGAATAGTAATTGTGATAGTGGGCAGTCCTGTGTAGTACCTGATCTGAGGGGAAATGCTTTCAGTTTTTCATCACTGAGTATGATGTTGGCTGTAGGTTTGCTATATATAGACTCCACTATCTTCAGGAATTTTCAATCTATTCCCATTTTTTTGTAGTGTTTTGATCATAAAGGGATGTTGTATTTTGTTAAAGGCTTTCTCTGCATCTATTGATATGACCATGTGGTTTTTGGTCTTGCTTTTATTGATGTGGTGGATCACGTTGATTGATTTACATATATTAAACAAACCTTGCATGGCTGGGATAAACCCCACTTGGTTAAGATGAACAATATTTTTAATAGACTGCTGTATCTTGTTCGCTAGAATTTTGTTCAATATTTTAGCATCTCTGTTCATCAGAAATATTGGTCTGTAGTTTTCTTTTTTGGTTGTGTCCCTTTCTGCTTTTGGTATCAAAGTGATGTTGGCTTCATAGAAGCTGGCAGGTAGTATTCCAGTGTCTTCAATCTTCTGGAAGATTTTTAAATGTAGAAGTATTAGTTCTTTTTTGAAGGTTTTGTAGAATTCATTTGTAAAACCACCTGGTCCAGGACCTTTATTTTTGGGAAGATTTTTGATAACTGTTTCAATTTCATTAGCTGTGATGGCCCTGTTCATGTTATCTACTTCCTTTTTACTTAGTTTTGGAAGTTTGTAGGTTTCTAGGAAATGGTCCATTTCTTCCAGGTTCTAACACAGAGATGTTTTCGAGATGCTGTACAGGAAGAATGCCGAATTCCATTCTGTTGCAAGAGGTAGGAGCATGGCAGCAAATGGGCTGCAGAGAACGCACAGCTACTGGTGGCCATGATCAGGTGGAGGAGCAGTCGCTGTGATCAAAGTTTTTTAAATTGGTGACTGTATTGATGAGATAGATGACATAAAAAGTACCCCCCCTTTTTGCCACCAAGATTATCTCTGGGGTTTTGGTGTCAGTACTATGAACCATGGATCCTGGTGGCCATTTTTTTACTTTTTTCCCTTCCTACTTCATTTTAATTTGACAAGAGAGAAATTGAAAGGGTGGGGGAGGTAGAGAGGGAGAGAGAAAGATAGACACCTGCAGACTCATTTCACCACTCATGAAACATCATCCCTGCAGGTGGGGAGCAGTGGCTTAAACCTGGATCCTTGTGTATGGGGATGTGTGTGCTTAACTGAGTGTGCCACCACCCAGTTCCCTTAAAAAAGGCACTTTTAAATAAAACTAAGCCACTGGGGTTATAGATGCATGAAAAGAATTTGAATAAAATTATTTCATATAATACAGAAATAGAAAAACAAACTGTCTTCAGAAACACATTAATTAACTGATCTTAATTAAGTGTGATGAATTAATAGAGTAAGCATAGGTGAGTTTTACTCTTTAATCTATGTTCCTAAAAGCTTGTAGTTAGGTTGGACGGAAGACTCTTGGGATGGTGTCTTGATGGTGGCTCACCCAGTCGAGCTTACATACATTATGATGTGTGAAGACCTGGATTCAAGTTTCTGATTCTCCAAGGGGGCTAGAGGTAGGGGTTGGGGCATTTTTCGTGAAGACTGTAGCAGTGCTGTAGGTGTCTCTCCTCTCACAAAAATGACTTCCAGCAGTGATGGAGTTGTGGACATACTGAGCCCTGGCTTTGACCCTGGTGGCAAAAAGGAAAAGGAAAACTTGGGATTTTCTCATGGGAAACCTTATGTCCGAGTTGTCTGACATATTGTGTTGCCTTACATTGGGGCAACTGTATGGTCATCCTCTCTGTCCATCAGATAGTTATGCTGCTGTAACCCTGATCAAGCCTAGCCCCATGCTTAGGGACAATGGGTTTGAAGAAGGGAAAGAAGCTACTCCCTTGTCCCCGCTCTGATCTACGGATTCTGCCTCGGTTTCTCTGTCACACAGGTGGCTTCAGAAGAACTCCAAATCCTGTGTCTCAAACATAAACTCTTGATTATCTGACCAGTCCAGGGAAGGACCCGCACACAGGGCTCTATAGCGTGGTCTGACCCTGTAACCCTTTCATATCCACAGGTTTCACAGATCTTCATTATAGCTGTCTATGGTGTTGAGTTGTTCCTCAAACTCTATGTGGACCCTGTTGGTTACTGGGCGAATGGATACAACCTGCTAGATATATGCATTATGTTCATTATTTCCATTCCCTATACTATGATCAATTTCAAAGGCCTGCACTATCCCTACCTCAAAGTTGGCAATGGCTTGCAGTCTCTGCGTGTTCTCAAGCTTATCACCTATAGCCGTGAGATCCGGGTAAGTAGGCTTTCTGGACCTATCTGCTCACCAGCTTCTAGGAAATAGTGATTCTACTACATTCATCTGGCCACTAAGCCTTCCTGTGAGGCAGGTTGAGCTTTACTAGGACTACCTCGTTTTATTTTACACATCTGTAGGGAAGGTATTTTTAGCTCTATTTGGCAGATGAAGACATCAAGGCCCACTGCCACTCATCAGTTAAATGCCATAGCTGAACTTTGAGAGATGTTTCTTTTCAGAGGACATTAGAACTCTTCTTTCTCCCAGGCTGCACAGTGAACAATTTTTTATCAGTCCCTTTAATTATACTGTCAAGAGTATCTTGGTAGTTCATTCCTTACTCATATATATGAAATATTGAAAAGACCATAGGTTAAGAGAAGCACAATTCCACACAATTCCCACCACCAGAACTCCATATGCAATACCGTCCCCTGATAGCGTCCTATTCTTTATCCGTCTGGGACTATGGACCTAGGATCATTATGGGGTACAGAAAGTGGAAGGTCTGGTTTCTGTAATTGCTTCCCCACTGAACATGGGTATTGACAGGTTGATCCATACTCCCAGCCTGTCTCTCTCTTTCCTAGTGGGACAGGGATCTGGGGAAGCCAGGCTCCAGGACCTATTGGTGGCTTTGTCTACACAGGGAAGTCTGGCTGGCATCATGATAGCATCTGGAACCTGGTGACTGAAAAAGAGTTAAGATGTAAAGCAGAATAAATTGTTGACTAATCATGAACATAAAGACAAGAATGTTGCAGATGAAGATTTGGGGTCTCTGTTTTGGAAAAAGCTAGTAGGTCTAATTTAGGTATATTCCAAGAGGCCCATGACCCTACTGGTTTTTGCCTGAGCTTTACATCTAACATGCAGGTAACTGAAGTTATTGTCTGGGGAGATGGTGTCATAGTTGAAGAAAGGACTAGAAAGCTGCATCAGGGATGAGGGTAGCTCCCAAGTGTGGGGACAGTATATAAGTATTGTTAGCTTTAAACCCCACTGGTTTGCTCTGGGGCCCATATTCAGCACAGGAGCCTGTGTAACCTCTGCATCCCAGTAGGTCTGAGCTCACATTCTGTGGTCACAGATAGGAACATTCCAGGCTGCACTAATTTCAGGACCCACCTTACTCAGGTAGTAGGTAGAGTATGTTGCTTACTTCTAAGAGCTAAAGATCTGTTGCTTCTCTTTAGGGGAATAGACTCATTATTTCATTCATGCAGACATAGAAATGTTGCTTCTGCCAAGAAGTCATCCAAAGTTTCTGGAAGTCATGGGGCCTTGGCTTCTGGCCTTGGCTCAGAAGGCTTCCAGGCAACCCTCAGAGGTGATCCAATAAATCTGGACCTCTTTCACGGGTTGGGTGTGTCTTTCTTCTCTACTGCAAGATTTTTCCCCAGCCCAGTGTGGGTGTCTGTCCCTCCTGGAGCCTAGGTTCTACATTTGTGGACTGCCTATCAAGGGTGGAAAGATAAGGAGTATGGTCAGGAATGACCCCTACCTCATATCTCCATTTATTCATTCCTTAACTATGTGTTCCCCTCCCAAACTTCCTCCTCTTTGTAACTGGCTCCTTGTAAGTGGTGTCTGACCCCATGGTGGCCACTTCCTGGCTTCTCATTTATGTCCTGGCTTCTTCCCTCCACTCCATAGGAGCTGGCTTCTCTCAGGTTGCCAACAGCCATCATGCCATCAAGCCCAGTGTCCACTTCCATGGGCATCCTTGTCACTGTTTTCTGTCTTAAATTATTTTGTATTATATTTATTGTAGAGAGATAGGCAGAAAACAAAAAGGAAGTGAGTGATAGAGAGGGAGATAGATAGAGAGATACCTGCAGTACTGCTTCACCACTTGCAAAGGTTCCCCGTACAGATGGGGACTGGGGGCTTTAATCTAGGTCCTTGCACATTGTAGCATGTGTGCTCAACCAGGTGTGCCACCACCCAGCCCCCTGTATTGGTTTTCCTTCATCCTTTTGGTCACGACCTGTTGGGTGTTTGTTTATTTGCTGGGCTCCTGAATGTAGTTTTTGCCAGACCATGCCCTTCTCTGGCTGACTCTGAACATTCATTAGGTCGTCCTTCCTACTTTGCAAGTGTCTTCACCTGCCCATTGCTTTCCTCTCTGGCCTTCAGGCCCACTGCCTCCTGAGATGCACGTGTTATGCAAACTCAGCCCATTTCAACTGGAAGTCAACTCTGCCCCTGGCCCCACTTCAACCTCAAATTCTCAAGCCCTTGCTCTTTCTTTCGCATTTCATTTTTTGGTGAAGGATGCCTCCCACCTCCATTCTACTGCTATTTCATAAGGTTTTTTTTTTACTTATTATATATTTATTATTATATAAATATTGATTTTTTATTTGTGATTTAATAATGATTAACAAGATGATAGGATGAGAGAGGTACAATTCAATATAATTCTCACCACCAGAGTTCCTTATCCCATCCCCTCCACTGGGAGGTAAGTTAACTGTTGGCTTTCACTCTTCTTTCTCAGATCCCTCTTGCATAGCCTTCCAAATAGTTAGTGGCTTGTTCACATCTCTTCTCCCCCATAGTCACTATATTCTTGTTATCACCGTTCTGCACTGGTTTCCCACACTGCTGAGAGCCCCAAATTCAGCAGCCAGGGGTGGACTATCTCAAGTGCCCATCAAGTCTTGGTACTTTGCCTTTCAGATCTGAGAGTGGCTCCTTTGTGTTGCAGTCAGAAGGCAGACCCTAGTGTCCCTGAGGAGTAGGGAGGTGCTGTCTGAAGTACTGGGCACTGGGTCAAGGCTGGAGAATAGGGACCTGTTGTCTATAAATGGGGTTGGTGTATGGATGGTTGGGGGGTCAGACATCTGTTGTCATATGTAATGCAGTTAATAATCCCTCTCTTTTCCTTCCTATCATCATTTCTTCCTTCCCCTCTGCCTTTCTCCCTCTCCTTCTCTTCCTTTCTCCCCTTCTCCTTTTGCATTGGTGTGCCCCCACTGCTCTAGGTTGACTTTTCTTTCTTTAAAATTGTTTTATTATCTTTATTTATTTATTGGATAGAGACAGACATAAATTGAGAGGGAAAGAGAGTTAGAGAGACAGAGAGACACCTGCGGCCTACTTTACTACCTTGTGAAGCTTTCCATCTGTAGGTGGGGACTGGGGCTTAAACCTGGCTCCTTGTGCGCTGTAACATGTGTGTTTAACCAGGTGCACCAAAACCCTTTCTTCTTTGCCTTCTTTGCCTTTCTTTCTTTCTTTCTTTCTTTCTTACTTTCTTTCTTTCCTTTCTTTATTTCTTTCTTTCTTCTTCTTCTTTCCTCCTCCTCTCTCCTCTTCCTTCTCTCCTCCTCCTTCTTTTTCTTTTGCATGCAATGTTATCACTGGAGCTCAGTGTCTGCAGCATGAATCTATTGCTCCATGGAAGGTCATTTGTTACCCCCATTTTTGTTGCCCTTGTTGTGATTATTGTTATAGTTGCTATTGCTAAATAGGACATAGAGAAATCGAGAGGGGAGGGGTAGAAAGAAGAGAGGAACAGAAAAATACACACTTGAACCTGCTCCACCTCCTGTGAGGCAACCCCCCTGCAGATGGGGAGCCCGGACTTGAACTGGGATTCCTACACCAGTCCTAGTGCTTTGTGCCATGTATGCTTAACTTGCTGAGCCACTGCCTGGCCCTTTCTTTTTTTTTTCTTTTCCTTTCTTTTATTTTTTCCTTTCTTTTTTCTTCTCTCTTTTTCTTTTTTAAAGCAGGAGCATCTTTTAGTAATGCTAGGTCATATCTAAAATAAAAAACTATCAAAAAGGGGGTCGGGCAGTGGCGTAGTGGGTTGAGCGCACGTGGCGCTAAGCGCAGGGACCTGTGTAATGATCCCTGTTCGAACCCCCGACTCCCCACCTGTAGGGGAGTCGCTTCACGGGCGGTGAAGCAGGTCTGCAGGTGTCTGTCTTTCTCTCCCCCTCTCTCTGTCTTCCCCCATCTCTCTCCATTTCTCTCTGTCCTATCCAACAACAAAGCAACGTCAACAATGGCAATGATAACCACAACGAGGCTGCAACAACTAGGGCAACAAAAAGGGGGCAAAATGGCCTCCAGGAGCGGTAGATTCATGGTGTAGGCACCGAGCCCAGCAATAACCCTGGAGGAAAAAAAAAAAACTAACAAAAAAACTGAGCATTGAGTGTAGCAGGGCTTATCCTTTTTACAGTTATCAGCCTTCCTATAGTACCCCATAACAAAAAGCTTACCATTTTTTATTTATCTATAAAGACAGTACAATTTATTTGGGTTATCAGAGGACTCTTTAGCAGAAGTAGCAGATTCTGTGGTCCCTGACCAAGATCACTTTGATTACAGCAATAGAGAGTACTGTTTATACTGAGAGGAGGGGGATGATTGACCCAACTGCATTTTTCTTCTTCAACAAAGAAATTAACCCTAGTTGTTAGTCAGGTGGTAGTGCAGCGGGTAAAGCGCATGTGCTACAAAGCACAAGGACCTGCCTAAGGATCCCGGTTCGAGACCTGACTCCACACCCACAGGGGAATTGTTTCACAAGATGTGAAGCAGGTCTGCAGGTGTCTCTCTTTCCTTCCTCTCTCTGTCTTCCCCTCCTCTCTCCATTTCTCTCTGTCCTCTCTAACAACAGCGACATCAATAACAAAAACAATAATAACAACAATGAAATACAATAAGGGCAACAAAAGGGAAAATAAATAAATAAAATAAAAAACTATCCTCCTTTAAAATAAAAAATAAATATAAATAAATTAAGTAAAATAAAAAGAAATTAACCATAACTTACTAAGAAGTTACTCCTTGCTCCTTGACCTCAATTTATAAGATTATAAAATACTAGGGATGTAGTTTTCTTTTTAAAATATGTTATTTGCTTTAGTGAAAGAAAGCTACAGAGAGACCAGAACACTGCTTAGCTTTGGCTTGCGGTGATACTGGGGATTGAACCTGGGACCTCAGATCTTAGGCATGGGGATATAATTTCATACCACCTCCACCCCCGAAGTTCTGTGCCCCCCACCCAAATTCCCAGGGATAAACACCATAGTATCTTGGAGGGCTTTTTAAAACATAGAAAACAGAGAGAAAGTGAGTGAGAGAGGGAGAAGACTCCACAGCACTTAAGCTTCTCCTTGACATGGTGCTCCAATGTAATGTGACCAGGGGCTCAAACCCAGATACTCATAAATGGCAAAGCTCTGCCACGTGAGCTGGGCCAGGGTCTCCTTGCCCCCTTCCACTTTGGTTTTTTTTCTTTTTTTAAATATTTATTTATTGGATAGAGACAGAAATTGAGAGGGAAAGGGAGATAGAGATAGAGATGGAGAGAGCGAGAGAGAGAGAGAGAGAGTCTCATAGCACTACTTCACCACTTGTGAAGCTTCCTCCTTGCAGGTGGGAACTGAGGTCTTGAACTGGAGCACTTGCACATTGTTACATGTGCACACTACCAGGTTTACCACACACTGCTCCTGCAAGAGTGAAGACAGCAGGTAGAGAGTTTGCTGTTGAGCATGGCACAGCCTTGAAGGGCTGGGGCTGAGTCTTCTCCTCCTTTTGATCCACAGCTGGATCTCACCACACTGGCCTTGGGGCACTTGGTTGAGTTGAAGTATCCTGTCTGGCCCTTCCGACATACTCGGTGCCTTCCACCTGGCCTTTTCCCTCCATGATAGAGTTGTCTGTCTGTCATGACTGTGCCCGAGGTCTGTTCAGGGCAGGGTGAGGTTACTGAGCCATCCTCTGGCTCTCACTGATTATTTCATGTGTCACTTGCCTTTATGCACAGATGATGGTCATTCAGGCTACCTTGCTTGGCACTCACTGCCAGCTGGGAAGAAGTCAGGGTGAATCAGTGATTAGGCTCCAGACTCATCCTGGGACCAGAGTCAGGCTTCTCTTTGTCTAGGGGCCCTTGTGTTGGGTCTCCAGGCCTCTGCACTCCTTGGGTGTCGCCTCTTCCTTATCATTGCACTCTCCTTTCCTCCCTCTCTAGAAAAATGCTGATTATGAAAGTTTCAGTGATTTGGTGAAAAACTTCAAGCAGACCCTTCAGCATGATGATCCAATGGTCTTAGATGACTTTGGCACTAGTATGCCCTTCATCGATGTCTACCTGACCACTCTGGACAACCAGGATACTACGATCTACACGTGAGTCCCTGCTTTACTGCCTTCCCGGGTCCTGGGCTTCTAGAAGGCAGGGCCATGGCTCTTGCCTTGGGAGATCAAGGGGTGATGGCCAGTGTGCTGGCTCACAGGAGCAAAGCCCTGCTCGGGGAAGGTGCAGAATTCCCTGTATACCTAGGGTTGGGCTGCTGTGTGGACAGGCCATGGCTCGGAGAGGGAGGGGCTCTGTTCCCCACTTGTCACCATCCTACCTGGACCCATGGTTAAGTGCTGATTCTTTCTACCCTCCTCACTGACCTCTCTCTACAGAGGGCAGAGGAAAGAGCCCCAACTGGCAAGTCAGGAACTGAAACTCATGGTCTGATCCTGCCACTGCCTGCCTATGTGACTCTGACTGAGCATCTTTGTCTTCCTCAACTGTCACACAAGGGGCTGCTGGGTTAATCCTAAGAAACAACGTGTGTGATGCTCTCAGCGTGGCCCGGTCCAGGACAGTGCTCAGTGCATAGTTCACAGCTCAGGAAGGTGCTGGATCTGGGCACCCAGCAGCCTCTGTGGACTCCTGAACATAGTTATCTGTGCTTCTCTGTGAAAGTCCCTTGCAGGGCTTCATAGAAAAACTCAGTGGAAAGGATCAGGGAACAATCACTTTGGTCCCCAAGAGTCGGCTGGGCCGTGTCTGGTCACTTCATAGAGTCACCTCACTCATTGTCCACAAGTTTATTGTCTTCCAAGATGACACATCTATGTAATGCAGCAGCTGCTGGCTTGGGGGTGAGGGGCATATAGGAGCAGGGGTAGATCTGGACTTCAGTGCAACCAGATCTGACTCTGAAGCCCTTGATCATCCCTGACCCAGTACGTGCCAGGTGTGGTGGATGTCTAGGTGCTAGTGTGCTGTGGGTGAGGCCAAGTAGCCCAGAGCCCATCCCTGAAACCGGACCCCTCTTCTCTTTCATTCCAGACTCCAAGAGTTGTACTGTGAGATCTTGCATATGCTCAGCCTCATGCTGGAAGAATGGAATGAGAATCAGGAGCCTCAGCCTGAGAATCAGCAGCCCCAGCCTGAGAATCAGCAGCCCCAGCCTGAGAATCAGCAGCCGCAGCCTGAGAATCAGCAGCTGCAGCCCGAGAATCAGCAGCTCCAGCCTGAGAATCAGCAGCCCCAGCCTGAGAATCAGCAGCCCCAGCATGCTAAGACAGCTTATGAGTAGCTGGGCATACACACACACACTTCCCCTTATTAAACACAGACCTTCTGAGTTTTCTGTTTGGTCCCTGTGATCATAGGGTGTCTTCATCTTTTGAGGTTTGACCTGGGTGGGTGCCCATTAAGTGTAATTCCCCAGAATTTGCCTGCCCCTCTTCTTCCACCAGACACAGCTAGGCTTGAGGAGTGAGGAGACAGAGAGACTCAAGATTTGCCAGAGGCCACATGCAGAGACTGGCTCTCTCCTTCCTGTGTCCAGTAGGAAGGACCTCTGGGCTCCTGGGGAAGACTCTTGAGGACCCCAGACCCAGAAGCACCTCCATCCACCCCATAAAAATGTGTGACTCTTTTGACCTGGTGTGGTTTTCTAGTGTTGAAAGCACTGCCAGGCCCTTCTGTGTGGGTGTCCTCATTCCTAGGAGAGCTATCTATCTTTCTCTCTCTCAGGTCCCATTACCATCGGGGGGCTCTCTTTGCAAGTCCACGCTCCTTTTCTCTGTGCTCTCAGTGGTTTCAGTGGTATCAGTGGTTTCAGTGCCCTGAGGGGTGCAGTCATGATTGGTGGGACTCTTCGTGTGGGCCTGGAGCCTTAGCTGAGCTGGCTTGGGAGAGGAGCCTGCAGATGGTGCCAGATATCTCACCCAGAGCTGAGGAGCAGCAGCACCAGCTGCCAGGAGCCATTTCCCAGCTGTGCCTGCACTGAAAAGGCAGCATGTTCAGTGTCATTCCTGGCTGAGCTCCAGCTTTGGTGCAGCCATGACAGTGCCATCTGAGGGCTCAGGTAGGGCAAGATGATGGGGTTTCCTTGCTCCCCACTGGCAACCAAAAGTCTAACAGCACCCATCTGCTCCCAAAATGGGGAGTATTCTAGAGGGCAGTGCTACTGGAGACAGAAGGTGGTGCAGGGGAAGCCAGCACCCACAGCTGAGCACAGAGAATGCCTGCTGAGCACATAACAATGGGAAGCCAGGGCAGACAGGGCATAAAGGGGCAGAGGTGAGAGTGGCTGGTGGGGCAAATGGGTGGGCTCTGGGCTGCAGGCCTGGGTAATGGTGCCTTCAGACCCCAGGACCAGTGAAGGTAGAGATTGTGTTGTGGTTTTCGTTACAAATCAGACTACTGTCTAATGAGTTGTGGGGAGGAGTTGGCTAATCTCTGTGATGAGGTCCCACAGTCTAGTCCTGGCCCTCTCGGTGCCCCTAGCTGTTTTGGAGCTACAGCAAAACAGCCAGACTGGATGACAGAAATTTGCCCCAAGGAATTGACAATAATCTCTAGATAGTAGACAGCCACATGCCTCCTAAAACACTCAAACCATCTCTGTTTCTCAAGTGTTCACACCTCTGGCACCTAACTGAGCATTCTGGAAACAGTGCCCTGTAGGGTATGAGAACTGGACCCTGTGGTTCCTAGGGCAGAGAAAGCCTTGTGCCAACAACCTGCAAGTTGGTGGGCATGAAGTAAATGGGGTCCCCAGGCTCCTCGTGCTGATGGGAGAAGCTTCATGGGAGAAGCTAGACATCTTCTGCAACCAGTGCCTTATGACAAGGCCTCGAGACTTCCATGGGTGCAGCTCAGGCAGCAAGGCAGGCAGGTCTCAGGCCATGACTCTGACCCAGGGCTGGAGATAGACAGAAGCAACTACCTATATCTGGTGTGTCAACTTTTCTCCCTGAGAATATGAAAACAGTTCAGCAGGAGCACTTGGAATTGTCCCAGGAGTAGGAATTGTCCTAGGCATTTGGGAGTGATAAAAGATGTAAGAGTATACATGTACATATGCCCTATCTCATGGACCCTGTTCTATATCTAGGTTTTGAGGTTTGTTAAGAAGTGCATCACCTGAAGTAGAATTAAGGAATCCTATGAGCTAGGAAAGGTCTCACCCGGGTAATGAAGCTGAAGGGTTGACATTCCAGGCCTGATGTCTCTGGATGCAGTCTGAAGTGAAACATGCCGAGGTGGTACTGGTTGCATTGATTGGGTTGGGATCAGCAGATGCAGTCTCAGTTGTTATGAATTGGGAGAAGCATGCAGGAAACTGAGCCCCACTCTAGAGATTTCAGGACTGGGAGAAATATGGGCTTTATGGAGAAAGGGGCAGTTTCCTGATGTCTTAGTCATAACCAGATCATTTGGCAGTTGGGTTAACTTTGTAAATCCCATTGTCAGGATTTTCTGTAGCATACAAGTCCTCACCATAATTTATGTCCCTTTATGCTATTTACATGTAGTTGTATCTTATAAAGGAATACCTCCGGTTGCTTCTGTTCTCCCTGGTCTAAGCTTTTAGGAGAGTTAATATTTCAAAGAACAAGCCACTACTAGAAATGTATTAATGATTTCAGCCCACTGTTAAAATTCAATCTGATTACCACTTTGAAGTCTTAAGTACTTAGACTGAAGGAACATATACTCAAGTGCTATGGTCTATGCATCAAAAAGTTTGAGACATTCAATCCATTTTTCCCCTCTCAAAGAAATTAAGTAGTGACTTGTGAGACTTTATGTTAATAGGAATGTATATTGACACCATTCCCACCACCAAAGGTCTGTGTCCCATGCTCTCCTCCCCCTCCAGTGAAGCTGAACATCTACCCTCACCCTCCCCACTCAGATATTTTTACTTTGGTGCCATACTCCAAAATCAGTCAGATTTTACTTTGAGTTTCTCTTTCTGTTCTTCTTTCTCACCTTATGTGTCTGCACTCCTGGAGAGACACCAGTGGAGTATGACTACAAGCAGTGAGATGTTTTCTCTCTCTAGAAGATAAAACTGAACTTTTTTTTTTTTTTTTTACATGCATAACATTCCCCAGATTCCCATTTAACAATACAACCCCCACTATTTCATTCATCATCTTTCATGGACCTGTATTCTCCCCACCCACCCACCCACCCCAGAGTCTTTTACTTTGGTGTAATACTCCAATTCCATTTCAGGTTCGACTTGTGTTTTCTTTTCTAATCTTGTTTTTCAACTTCGGCCTGAGAGTGAGATCATCCCGTATTCATCCTTCTGTTTCTGACTTATTTCACTCAACATGATTTTTTCAAGGTCCATCCAAGATCGGCTGAAAACGGTGAAGTCACCATTTTTTACAGCTGAGTAGTATTCCATTGTGTATATATACCACAACTTGCTCAGCCACTCATCTGTTGTTGGACACCTGGGTTGCTTCCAGGTTTTGGCTATTACAAATTGTGCTGCCAAGAACATATGTGTACACAGATCTTTTTGGATGGCTGTTTTGGGTTCCTTAGGATATATCCCCAGGAGGGGAATTGCAGGGTCATAGGGTAGGTCCATTTCTAGCCTTCTGAGAGTTCTCCAGACTGTTCTCCACAGAGGTGGGACCAATTGACATTCCCACCAGCAGTGCAGGAGGGTTCCTTTGACCCCACACCCTCTCCAGCATTTGCTGCTGTTACCTTTTCTGATGTATGACATTCTCACAGGAGTGAAGTGATATCTCATTGTTGTCTTGATTTGCATTTCTCTGACAATCAGAGACTTGGAGCATTTTTTCATGTGTTTCTCGGCCTTTTGGATCTCTTCTGTGGTGAATATTCTGTCCAAGTCCTCCCCCCATTTTTGGATGGGGTTATTTGTTGTCTTGTTGTTGAGTCTGGCAAGCTCTTTATATATTCTGGTTATTAGCCTCTTGTCTGATGTATGGCATGTAAAGATCTTCTCCCATTCTGTGAGGGGTCTCTTGATTTGGGTAGTGGTTTCTTTCTCTGTGAAGAAGCTTTTTAATTTGATGTAGTCCCATAGGTTTATACTTGCCTTAGTCTTCCTTGTAATTGGATTCGTTTCATTGAAAATGTCTTTAAAATTTATGCGGAAAAAAGTTCTTCCAATATTTTCCTCTAAGTATCTGATAGTTTCTGGTCTAACATCCAAGTCCTTGATCCACTTGGAATTTACTTTTGTATTTGGTGAAATACAGTGATTCAGTTTCATTCTTCTGCATGTTTCAACCCATTGTTTCCAACACCATTTGTTGAAGAGACTCTGCTTCCCCCATATAATAGTCTGGGCCCCTTTGTCAAAGATTAGATGTCCATACGTGTGGGGCCTCATTTCTGGGCTCTCAATTCTATTCCACTGGTCAGTGTGTCTGTTCATGTTCCAGTACCAAGCAGTTTTGATGACAATGGCCCTATAATACAGTTTGAGATCTGGCAGTGTGATGCCTCCGGTTGTGTTCTTTTTTCTCAAGATCGTTTTGGCAATTCTAGGTCTTTTCTGGTTCCAGATAAACATTTGTAGCATTTGTTCTATTCTCCTAAAAAATGTGCTTGGGATCTTGATGGGGATAGCATTAAATTTGTAGATGGCTCTGGGTAATATATTCATTTTGATGATGTTAATTCTTCCAACCTATGAACATGGAATATCTTTCCATTTCTTTGTGTCTTTTTCAATTTCTTTGAGTAGTGACTCATAATTTTCAGTATACAAGTCTTTCACTTCTTTGGTTAGGTTTATTCCTAGATATTTTATAGTTTTTGTTGCTATAGAAAAAGGAACTGATTTCTGGATTTCAATTTCTTCTAACTTAGTGTTTGCATAGAGGAATGCCACTGACTTTTGAATGTTAATTTTATAGCCTGACACATTACTGTATTGCCTGATGATTTCCAAAAGCTTCTTGCTGGATTCCTTAGGTTTTTCCATGTATACTATCATGTCATCTGCAGATAAGGAGAGTTTGACTTCTTCTCTTCCAATCTGTATGCCTTTAATTCCTTGCTCTTGCCTGATTGCTATGGCAAGAACTTCCAACACTATGTTGAATAGTAATGGTGATAGTGGGCAGCCCTGTCTAGTACCTGATCTGAGGGGAAATGCTTCCAGTTTTTCACCATTGAGTATGATGTTGGCTGTAGGTTTGCTATATATAGACTCCACTATCTTCAGGAATTTTCCATCTATTCCTATTTTTTGTAGTGTTTTGATCATAAAGGGATGTTGTATTTTGTCAAAGGCTTTCTCTGCATCTGTTGATATGACCATGTGGTTTTTGGTCTTGCTTTTGTTGATGTGGTGGATCACATTGATTGACTTACGTATATTAAACCAACCTTGCATGCCTGGGATAAACCCCACTTGGTCATGATGAACAATTTTTTTGATATACTGCTGTATCCGGTTGGCTAGAATTTTGTTCAATATTTTCGCATCTATGTTCATCAGAGATATTGGTCTGTAGTTTTCTTTTTTGGTTGTGTCCCTGTCTGCTTTTGGTATCAGGGTGATGTTGGCTTCATAGAAGCTGGCAGGGAGTATTCCAGTGTCTTCAATCTTCTGGAAGACTTTTAAAAGTAGAGGTATTAGTTCTTCTTTGAAAGTTTTGTAGAATTCATTTGTAAAACCATCTGGTCCAGGACTTTTATTTTTGGGAAGATTTTTGATAACTGTTTCAATTTCATTAGCTGTGATGGGCCTGTTCATGTTATCCACTTCCTCTTTACTTAGTTTTGGAAGTTGGTAGGTATCTAGGAAATCATTCATTTCTTCCAGGTTCTCTAGCTTGGTGGCATATAGTTGTTCATAGAAGCCTCGCATGATATGTTGAATTTCTGCAGTGTCTGTTGTGATATCTCCTCTTTCATTTACTGTCCGATTTATTTGGGTCTTCTCCCTTTTTTGTTTTGTGAGTCTGGCTAAAGGTTTGTCGATTTTGTTTACTCTTTCGAAGAACCAACATTTACTTTCATTGATCTTTTGTATGGTTTTCCTATTCTCAATGTTATTTATTTCTGCCCTAACTTTAGTAATTTCTGTCCTTCTGGTTGCTTTAGGATTCCTTTGTTGTTCTTCTTCTAGGTCTTTGAGATGTGCAATCAGGCTGTTTATTTGTGCCTTTTCTTGTTTCCTAATGTGTGCTTGTATAGCTATGAACTTCCCTCTTAGGACTGCTTTAGCCGTGTCCCAAATATTTTGATAGCTTGTGTCTTCATTTTCATTGAACTCTCGAAACATTTTGATTTCTTCCTTGATTTCCTCTTTGACCCAGAAGTTGTTAAGAAGTGTACTGTTGAGCTTCCACATTTTGGCACTGTTACTAATCTTTTGTTGATTGTTAAATGTTAGTTTAATTCCACTGTGGTCTGAGAAGATGCTTGGGATGATTTCAGTGCTCTTGAATAGGCTGATGCTGTCTTTGTGGCCTAACGTATGGTCTATCCTTGAGAATGATCCATGTGGATTTGAGTAAAATGTGTATTCCAGTTTCTTGGGATGAATGACTCTGAAAATGTCCAATAGTTCTAGTTTATCTATCTCTTCATTTAGCTCCCTTATGTCTTTACTGATTTTCTGCCTGGATGATCTGTCAAGTTGAGAGAGTGGGGTGTTGAAGTCCCCTACTATGATTGTGTTACTGTTAATATATTGTTGTAGCTCTTTCAGTAGAAGTTTGATGTATTTAGATGGCTTCTCATTGGGTGCATAGATATTAATAATTGTTAAGTCCTCTTGATTGACTGATCCTCTGAGCATTAAGTAGTGTCCATTCCTATCTTTTTTAATCTTATCTATTTTAAAGTCTATCATGTCAGATATGAGAATAGCTGTTCCTGCCCTTTTTTGTGGGCCATTGGCTTGAATGATAGTTTTCCATCCTTTCACTTTAAGTCTGTGTTTGTCTTGTTGAGTTAGGTGAGTTTCCTGTAGACAACATATTGTTGGGTTGTGTTTTCTGATCCATCTTCCTACTCTGTGTCTTTTAATAGGTGAATTCAGGCCATTGACATTTATTGATATCAAAGATTGAAGATATTTTTAACGCCATTCTTGTAGAGTTTTAGAGTGTTTTGATATATGTCCTATTTGTGGTGGTCTGACTGTTTATAGGAGACCTTTCAGAACTTCTTTCAGGGCAGGCTTGGTGATGGTTGCTTCCTTCAACTGTTGCTTGTCTGAGAAGGTTTTGATGCTTCCATCTAGTCTGAATGACAATCTAGCAGGATATAGTATTCTTGGCTGAAAGCCTTTCTCATTGAGCACTCGATAGATATCTTGCCATTCTCTTCTGGCCTGTAGTGTTTGTATGGAGAAGTCTGCTGCTAATCTTATGGGTTTTCCTTTGTAGGTGACTCTTTGTTTTTCTCTTTCAGCCTTGAGGATCCTTTCTTTATCCTTATTCCTTTCCAATCTAAGTATGACATGTCTTGGTGTCTTTAGGTCTGGGTTAATTCTGTTTGGGACCCTCTGGGCTTCTTGAATCTTTATGTCTTTGGTGTTGTCTAGACTAGAGAAATTTTCAGCTATTATGGCCTGGAGAACGCTTTCTTCCTCCCCTTCTCTTTCTTCCTCTGGTATGCCAATAATGCGTATATTGTTTCTTTCGAAGTCATCCCATAGGACTCTGTTGTTGTTTTCAGCATCTCTTAATCTCTTTTTGAGATCTCTTACTTCTTTTTTTGTTATCTCTAATTCATCCTCAATTTTGCTAATTCTGTCTTCAGCCTCATTGATTCTATTCTCTCTGCCCTCTACTGCTTTCTGGAGTTCATCTATTTTGTTGCCCTGCTGTGGTACTGTTTTAGCTTGTTCAGCTAGTTGCCTTCTTAGCTCAGAGATTTCAGCTTTCAGCTCTCTAATAACCATGAGATAATTAGAATTTTCTTCCATATTCTCATTTGTTGTTCCTGCATTTCTGATTACAATTTTTTCAAATTCTTTACTCACTCCTGTTATTATTTCCTTAGCTAATGTTTGGATGTTGAACTCGTTGTTTTGTGCTTCACCCTCTGGAGGACTTTTAGCTGGACTCTTGTCCTGGTTCGAGTCTCCAATATTTTTTCTTGTTGTTTTAACCATTTTAAATAAGTTAACAGTTTTTTCAATCCCTGAGTTGGAGTTCAGTGGTGTAAAAGCCTTTTTTTTTTTTTCTTCCCCTGTAGGCTATGGGAGCCTGAGGGCTTTTAAACTATCAATAGGCTTCTTAGCTTAATCACTGCCTCCTGACCAAGAGATAAAGCAGGGTGTGGCAGAGATAATCCAGTGGTTATGCAAAGAGACTTTCACAGCCCCTCAGCTATGCCACCGAGGTATAGGTCTTCTGAGTTTCCCGGTTAGATCTCTGTACCCTGGTGTCCCTCCCTGTTGCTGCTCCAGATTCTGAGGGTAGTAGCAATGGAGACTCAGAGTTGCACTTGGTGAGTCTCTGGGGAGTCCTTTCCTCCCTTCAGCTGTCTCCTTGTTGGTGGAGCAGACTGAAGGTGGTGTCTCCACTGACAAACTGTCGAACTGTTAGCAGTCACTTAATCTCTCCTTAGGTCCCTCTCTCCTCTCTGTCACCAGCCACGCGTGTTTGTACTCACGGGTGATTTACTGGGTTTCTGTGGTCATTCTAGTCCTGTCTTGTTTCGGTCCGGGTGGTCTCCTTTGGTATTCCTAGTTGATCCGGGAGAGGAGAGGAGAGGAGAGAAAGCGATCTGCTGCTCGTAGCTCCGCCTCCGGAAGTCGAATCCCAAAACTGAACTTTCTGAAATGTGTAGCAAGTTTCTTTAGGGCTCAAGATGGAACTTAGATGGGAAAGAGGCATCTTTTTCTGATCACTGAAAAAAAAAAAGATGGAAATATTTCCTTTTTATAAATAAATAATAAAAGAAGAAAATCCGAAGAGGCTGGGCAGTGGTGCATCTGGTTAAGCTCCCTATCACTCCCTTCCCTCTCAATTTCTGTCCTTTGAAAGAAAGAAGGAAAAGAGGAAAACTTGGATTCCTTAATCAGGTGACCTCAGGCAAGCTATAAAGTCTCTTAAAATGTTGGCTCCTGCTTCTGAGACAATGAGCTGATAATACTGCAAGTGTCCAATAAAGTATACTTGAGAGTGTGAAGAAGGATGAATCTGACAGAGTTGAGTATTGCACCCAAATGACAATCTATGGGTGGAGGGTGAGGGTAGATGTTCAGCTTCCCTGGAGGGGGGGGGGGAAGAGGATAAGGGAGAGGGACACATAACTTTGGTGGTGGGAATGGTGTTAATATACACTCCTACTAATGTATAGTCTCAAAATCACTATTTAATGAATATGAGGGGAAAATGGAATGAATGTCTCAATCTTTTTGATTCATAGACCACTGGCTGAGTATATGTTCCTTCAATCTAAGCATTGATGATTTCAGATTGATAATCAGATTGAATTTTAACAGTGGACTCAAATTGTTAATATGTTTCTAATAGTGACTTGGTCTTTCAAATAAAGGTTTAGTTTTTGACCAGGTTTTCACCAGATAAATTCCCTCCCTTCTTAGGGCTGACCCTGTGTTCTACTGGGTAGCTACCAGGATTGTGCTGGCTGTCAGTTGCTGGCTTGAGTTCTTTTGCCTTGAGAGTTTCTCCCTACTGCTTTCCATGCATGTCTGCATCCACCTGTGACTCAGTGAATTTCTTCAGAAGTTTCAGTTTTAATGTGGTAGGGTTCCAGGTGATATTTTGTTGCTTTTATCCAGCAGATTATGGCAGCAATCTCTCAGTAGCTGCTACTCCATGACCACATCCCTGGGAGCTCTTTTTTTCTCTTAAGTAACCTTTATTCTAATATATTGTTGTGCCTTTGTCTATTAAATGGGTGCATTTTGTCAAGAAGAAAATACTTTTGCCTTGATCATTGGTGTCACTTGGTTTTACCCTGAAGCTTCAGAATTGCTGGGTTCTCATTTTACTAAACTATGACATGCAGTCTCCTTGGGAAGAGAGAGTTTATGGATAGACCAGCTGGGGAGTTGTTCTCTCCAGTGGCCTGAGGACTGGTAATGTATTCACTAGAATGCCCAAAAGTGACCTCATAAAGGAAGAATTCCTTTCTTAGATCCTTGCTGTAACCTCTTGAAATTGGATGTTAAGGAAATCCCTGAGTTATTTTCTGTTGGACGACAAAAGTAGGGAGTGAAAATAGGAAATTTAAAAAAATGTCTCTACATATGGAGCACCGGATACTGGCAAGAAATATCAATAGACAGAAGAAACCCTCAAGAGGCATTGCAGGTTCAATTATATGTAGTGTTTTCAATAGGATATTTGGGAACTTTCGGTAAATACTATATTTCTGTTGCTTGTTAAGAAATGTGCAAATGACATTGAAGGGACTGGGTTTCACTATTCTTTTAAGCTTTTCCTACACACACTCATCTGATTCCCAAATTGAAGTGTAAGTCTTTGACAATTTGGTTTACTTGATTTGTGAAGTTGGTGAAGGCTCAGCCCAACATGCTGCTTCTTTACCATCACTGACTGGCTAAGGCAAACATGAAGTCAGACTGATTTTTAAAAAATATTTATTTATTATTATTATTTTAAATTTCTTTATTGGGGTTAATTATTTATTTATTATTAATGGGGCTAGGGGAAAGAGAGTGCAAGAGAGGAAGGGGTAGGGTAGAAAGAAAGAGGAATGGATAGGGGGTGAGAGAGAAAGGAAGCGGTGGTGGTGAGGCGAGAGTGAGAGAGGACACCAGAGAACAGAGAAAGAGAACACACAAGTTACTCTGGCACGTGGGATGATGAGGTGCTTGGTGTCAAGTCCCATGTCTCATGCTTGAAGGCCCAGTGCTTTATCCACTGCATGACCTCCCAATTCCTAGGAATACTCTTATTTGACCTATAGACTGACTAAACATTTTATCAATGTCTTAAGCTGCTTTGTTAGCCCATTTAAAGACTTTTTTCGTAATCTACTGTGTCAGGCAATTTAAAGGCTTTCTTTTCTCTTGGGAACATATCTCATTTCAGTAAAACAATTACAATGTTTATAGAGTATAGCATATTAAATGGTAAAACATTTGCAAAATAGCCTATATTTGTATACTTTCTATTCTTCACTACTTTTTTGTAATTGAGTTTATTGAGGAATTCAATTCAAATAAGACTCAATAATTGAGAACTGGGAATAATAGTGTATATGTGATACAAAATGGGAATAGTAGTGTATGTGAGATATAGAGGTTCTTCTGTTCTGTTTTTTGCTTCTCTTGTGAACTCAGATCTATTTATTTATGTACATATTTAAAAATATTAATTTTTTTTGCTAGGATAGAAATTGAAAGGGAAGTAGAGAGGGGGAGGAGAGACACCTGCAGCACTGCTTTGCCACTCTTGAAGCTTCCTCCCTGCAGGTGGGGACTGGGGGCTTAAACCTGGGTCCTTGAGCATGGTAATGTGTGCACTCAACGTGGGTGTGACTGGCCCTTAGACTTATTGATTTTTATTTTTGTGAGAGCACGGTTAGTGCTGTCACTAGTACAAGGCTGCTAGTACTGGGGATCAAATACTTGCAAGTCCTAGTCTCTGCCACTGAACTATTTCTCCAGTCTTTATACACCAAGATCTAAAACCAGTTTATAGGCATTGTCCTAGAGAAGTTGGCCAGTTACTTTTAATATTGCTATAGTGTTGTTGTGGCAAAAATTAAGAAAAAAGTAGCATTTATAATTAAAAAATTTAATTTAAATTTCTTTAATGAAAGAGATACAGAGAGAAAGATCATAGCAGGACTCAGCTCTGCCTTATGCTTATGCTGGGGATTGATCGTCGAACCTTACAGCCTTAGGCCTGAAAACCTTTTTGCATCACCATTGTGCTTTCTCTCCAGCCCAAAGTTACAATTTTTTTTTGGTCAGAATTCTGTTCTTCAGTATATTTTATAGATTTTTTACTCTTATGAGAATGTATTGGTTTACTATGTATATAATACGAGGAAAAGTATTCTTTGAGAAATGGCAGGACTCATATATATGACAAAGAATCACCTATAATTTCACTATCATTAGGTAGAAACTATCAACATTTTGGCATAGTTATGGTGACTTTTAAATTTTATTTTTAATGATTTAATATTGATTTAAAAAAATTATAAGATAAGGTGAGGCCATGGGGCATCTGGTTAAGTGCACACATTACAGTGAGCAAGGACTTGGGTTCAAACCCATGGTCCCCATCTGCAGGGGGAAAGCTTCGTGAGTGGTGAACTGCGGCTGCAGGTGTGTCTCTCTGCCTCATTCCCTCTCTATCTCATCCTCCATTCTCATTTTCTCTCTATCTAATTAAAAATAATATAATTCCATACAGTTTCCACTATCAGAATTCTGTGTCCCATCCTCTCCATTGGAAACTGTAGTAGTACTACCAATGTCACCTATATGGACTGATTCTGGAACTATCTATCTATATATTCCCCCCCTTCACTTTGCTTTCATTTCTTTCCTTTTTTTATTTCTTTATTGGGGGATTAATGTTTTACATTAGACAGTAAATACAATGGTTTTTATGTGCATAACATTTCTCAGTTTTCTTTTTCTTTTTTTGCCTCCAGAGTTATTGCTGGGGTTCAGTGCCTGCACCATGAATCCACTGCTCCTGGAGTCCATTTCCCCCCTTTTGTTGGCCCTGTTGTAGCCTTGTTGGAGTTATTATTGTTATTGTTGATGTCGTTCGCTGTTGGATAGGACAGAGAGAAATGGAGAGAGGAAGGGAAGACAGAGGGGGGAGAGAAAGACAGACACCTGCAGACCTGCTTCACCTCCTGTTAAGCGACTCCCCTGCAGGTGCGGAGCCAGAGGCTCAAACCAGGATCCTTCAGGCTTGCACCAAGTGCGCTTAACTTGCTGCACTACTGCCTGACACCCCAGCTCTCAGTTTTCTACATAACAGTACAATCCCCACTAGGTCCTCTGTCATCCTTTTCAGACCTTATACTCTCCCTCCCCACTGACCCCAGGGCCTTTTACTTTGGTGCAATACACCAACTCCAGTTCAGGTTCTACTTGTGTTTTCTCTTCTGATCTTTTTTCAACTTCTGCCTGAGAGTGAGATCATCCCATATTCATCCTTCTGTTTCTGTCTTATTTCACTTAACATGATTTCTTCAAGCTCCATTCAAGATGGGCTGAAACGGTGAAATCACCATTTTTATTAGCTGATCAGTATTCCATTGTGTATAAGTACCACAACTTGTTCAGCCACTCATCTGTCGTTGGACACTTGGGTTGCTTCCAGGTTTTGGCTGTTACAAATTGTGCTGCCAAGAACATATGTGTACACAGATCTTTTTGGATGGGTGTGTTGGATATATCCCCAGGAGAGGAATTGCAGGATCATAGGGTAGGTCCATTTCTAGCCTTCTGAGAGTTCTCCAGACTGTTCTCCACAGAGGCTGGACCAACAGACATTCCAACCAGCATTGCAGGAGGGTTCCTTTGACCCTACAACCTCTTCAGCATTTGTTGCTGCTACCTTTTCTGATGCATGACATTCTCACAGGAGTGAATTGGTATTTCATTCTTGTCTTTATTTGCATTTCTCTGACAGTCTAAGACTTAGAGATTTTTTTCATGTGTTTCTCAGTCTTTTGGATCTCTTCTGTGGTGAATATTCTGTCCATGTCCTCTCCCCTTTTTTGGTTGGGGTTATTTGTTTTCTTGTTGTTGATTTTGGCAAGCTATTTATATATTTTGGTTATTAGCCTCTTGTCTGATGTATGACATGTAAAGATCTTCTCCCATTCTGTGAGGGGGTCTCTTGGTTTGGGTATTGGTTTCTTTTCTTTTTTAAATTCTTTTATTTCTTTCGGTATTGGTTTCTTTTACTATGAAGAAGCTTTTTAATTTGATGTAGTCCCATAGGTTTATACTTGCCTTAGTCTTCTTTGTAATTAGATTCATTTCATGGAAGGTGTCTTTAAAGTTTCTGCAGAAAAGCTGAATAAGGCAAGAGACTGGCATACTTTAAGGATCACTCTTTAGTCCCTATCAGGCCACCCCATCAGCTGTGGCCCTAGTCGGGGAGTCCTGAGATTCCCAAACAGACATGACAGGCCTAGACCTCAAATAAAGTCCTCTCCCCATTGTTTCCAGTCATCTCTATGAGGAACAACAGAATAGACCCTTTTGTGGGCTCTCATCAGGCCTTGCCCTCAACATGGATTTACAACAGTAGAGAACGGTCCATCCTCTGCTCCACCTGAGGAAGATGGGTCCTGATATTGGGGCAGCTTGGAACGTTCCTATTCATGACCACAGAATGTGAGCTCAGATCTACAGGGATGCAGAGGTCACATAGGCTCCTGAGCTGAATATGGGGCCCAGACCAGATCAAATCGATGGGGTTTACAGCCAACAATTGTTATACACCTATCCCATATTTGAGAGCTACTCTCTTTTCTGATCCAGCTTTCTGGTCCTTTTTCCAGCCATGACATCATCTCCCCAGATAATAACTTGGATCCACCTCCATATCAGTATAGTCATAGGCCCTTTGGAATATAACTAAAATATGCCTACTAGCTATCTACAAAACGGAGACTCCCAGATCTTCATTTGCACTATTCTAGCCTCTAGGTTTATGATTAGTCAACAACTTGTTTTGCTTTATATGTTAACTCTTTTTTCAGCCACCAGGTTCTGGATGCTAGCATGATGCCAACCAGAATTCCCTGGACAGACAACCCAACCAATGTGTCCTGGATCCCCACTTCCCCAGAACCCACCCCACTAGGGAAAGTAAGAGACAGGCTAGGAGTATGGATCGATCTGTCAATACCCATGTTCAGTGGGGCAGCAACTACAGACCCAGACCTCCCACCTTCTGCACCCCATAAAGTCCCTGGGTCCATACTCCCAGAGGGATAAATTATAGGGAGGCTATCAGGGGAGGGGAGGGGACACAGGGTTCTGTTTGTGGGAAGTGTGTGGAGTTGTACCCTTCTTATACTATGGTTTTTATCAATGTTTCCTTTTTATAAATAAAAAATAATAAAAAAAAACACCAAACTGCAGTGCCAGGGGGTAGTGTATCTGGTAGTGTGCACATGTAACAATGTGCAAGTGCTTGAGCCCAAGCCCTCAGTTCCCACCTGCAAGGAGGAAGCTTCCCAATCGATTAAGTGTACTTAATCAGTCCTTTTTATTTGACATTTAAATTATTTCTGGAGCCCGGGAAGTGACTCACTGGGTAGAACATTTGTTTTCCATGTTGAGGGTGTAGGGTTGGGATCTAGCTCCATGTGAAAGTACCATGGACAGAGCCAAATGAACTCCATGCTTGATGGAATGGTGCTTTTATGTCTCTCCCAAGTTTGCTCTTTCAGAAAAGAAGATAGAGAGGTGGCTCAGTGGTTGAGCACATGAATGAGTCCTTGGGTATGGTCTCTAGCACTTGATAAAAACAAGTAACATAGGGGAAGTTTTCACTTTTAAAATTTTTTAATATTTATTTTCCCTTTTGTTGCCCTTGTTGTTTTTTTATTGTTGTAGTTATTGTTGTTGTTACTGATGTTGCCGTTGTTAGATAGGACAGAGAGAAATGGAGAGAAGAGGGGAAGACAGAGAGGAGGAGAGGAAGATAGACACTTGCAGACCCTCTTCACCGCCTGTGAAGTGACTCCCCTGCAGGTGGGGAACCAGGGGCACTTTTTAAATTAGTGATTTAATAATGATTAACAAAATTGTAGTACAACAAGGGTACAATTCCATACAATTCTTACCAAGAGAGTTCCATATCCCTTCCATTGAAAGTTTCCCTATTCTTTATCCTTTTGAGAGTGTGAACCAAAAAAATTCTTTTAAAAAATTTATTTATTTATGAAATGTAAACACTGACAGGACCATAGGATAAGAGGGGTGCAATTCCTACCACCAGAGCTCCATATCCCATACCTTCTTCTGTTAGCTTTCCTATTCTTTAACCCTCTGGGAATATAGACCCAGGGACACCATAGGGTGCAGAAGGTGGAAGGTCTGGCTTCTGTATTTGTTGCCCCGCTGAACATGGGTGTTGATAGGTTGATCCATACTCCCAGCCTGTCTTGCTCTTTCCCTAGTGGGGAAGGGCTCTGAGGAATTGGAGCTCCAGGATACATTACTGGGGTCATTTGTTCAGTGAATTCTGTTTGGCATCATGGTAGCCTCTGAAACCTGTTGGCTGAGAAAGAGTTAACATATAAAGCCATACAAATTGTTGCCTTAATCATGACCCTAAGGGCTGGAATATTGCAGATGAAGAGTTGGGGGTCTCTGTTTTGGAAATACCTAGTATGTCTATTTAGGTATATTCAAAGGTCCCATGACTTTTTAGTTTATGCCTGAACCTGACATCTGGTATGTAGTTGGACACAGGTTATTGTCTGGGGAGATGATGTCATGGCTGGAAAAAGGGTGAACCAAAAATTTTATAGGGGTGCAGAAGGTAGAATATCTGGCTTCTGTAATTGTTTTCCCACTGAACATGGACGTTGGTAGGTCGATTCATACTCCCAGCCTATTTCTTTTTCCCTAGTCGAGCAGTGCTCGGGAGGTGAGGTTCCAGAACACACTGGTAAGGATATCTGTTTGGGGAAGTCAGGATGGAATTATGGTAACATCTGCAACTTAGTGACTAAAAGGAGCTACGATATAAAGCAGGACCAATTGTGTAATGAGCAGTAACCTAAAGGTAAGAACAGAGCTGATGAGACTAAGTGTGGGAAGAAGCTAGGGAGTCTACTTCAAGGGACCCATGAATTTAGTAATTTTTGACTGAGCCCGATAGCTAATATGCAGGTGGGCTAAAAGTATTGTTTGGGAAGATGGTGTCAGAGTTGAGAATAGACTAGAAAGCTGTATTAGGGCAGAGAGTAGCTCCCACATATGAGCAAAGTATATAATAATGTTAACTGTAGACCCATCAATCTGACCTATGTCCCATATGGGACATAGTGGGAATCCAAGGATTCCCTGAATAGGACCCTGGATCATGGGGTGGCCTGGTAGTGACCAAAAAGTCCATCATCAAAGTGTGTCCATTTCTTTCCCTTATCCAGCTTGTGTAGTCTTTACTTCAGCAGATAATGTTTTATTTTGCTTGAGAACGAGTGGTAACTTCTTTTTCAGAGGTTTAGGAAGAATGAGCTGAGTAAGGGAGATTATCAGTGGTTATCACAGGCATTTCAGTTAGCATTTCATTGTGGTTTAAGAATATATGTAAATTTTCATTTACCAAAATGTGAAACAAATCCTAGTCCCAATGCAAAAGTGTTTACTGTTTGAAGATCTGTTTCTGTGGTAAGATAATCAGATCTCTTTCTCATCTTTTTGACAGGAGGAAAGATCTTCAATGTCAGGAATTTGTGAAAAGACTCATAATAAGTCCTTTCTTTAAGATCTTTATGATAACCGTCATCACATGTGATGCCATCTTTATAGTCTTGTGGACAGACTATGAAACAAAATATCATTTATTCAGATTATATGAGGTAAACATAGAAATGGATCCATTTAGTTTATGTCACCTAAATTATTTCTCAAAACTTACAGATTTTAAGTCATTTTGTTTGACAAAACATTCTGTAGGAAAATAATAATGACTTTAAAATTATGCTTTAAGAAGTATACTTTGGAGATGATGTTGCAGAAATCATCACACTGGCATGGCTTCTAAAATTTCTTTGAATCCTCTTAAAAAATAAGATAATGGGGATTGGGCGGTAAAGCAGCAGGTTAAGGCATAAGGATCCTGGTTCGAGCCCCCAGCTCCTCACCTGCGGGGGGGGGGGGGTCACAGTTGTCTATCTTTCTCTCCTCTGCCTGGTCTCTTCCTTTCTCTCTGTCTTATCCAACAACAATAATAATAACCACAACAATATATTTAAAAAAAGGGCAACAAAAGGGGAAAAAAATAGCCTTCAGGAGCAGTGGATTGGTAGTGCAGTCACCAAGCCCCTGCAGTAACACTGGATACAATGAAAAGAAAAGAAAAGAAAAAAAAAAAACAGATAGCAAAACTAAAAACCCCACAGGCAGCATTTACACCTGGGAAAACAGCATAATGATTATGCAGGAGACTGCTTTCCTTGAGGCTCTGAGTCCTAGGTTCAGTTCCCTGCACCACATTAAACCAGAGCTGAGCAGTACCTTGATGTCTCCTCATCTCTCTGTGTTTCTTTATCACTCTCATTCATTGTAAAAAACAATGTTTACAAAGTGTCCTGATTAAGAGCCATGACAGTGTTGGGCCTCTGTGGGAGAGGAAATAGTGAAGTCAGTCAGTATTTAGTGGCAAATATGATGGACTGATGGAAGAAGAGTAATTGATATGGGGAGTAATTGATATGAAGAGTGTTGCCTAATATACTATCTGATTCTTGCAATAGGTTCCTGGTAATAAAGAAGGAATGAGAATGGCCCAGACTCAAAAATTTTTTTTTTCCCTAACATTTGCCAGCTAGGGCTCGTTTTAAAGACAGGGGCCCCACATTTAGGAGAAATACTAAAAGTGGAATAAAGAAAGGCTCAGCAGGTTATTGACCTAGAGATGAGAAAAAAGAAGATCCAGATAAAATTATAGGAAGGGAACAGAACCATGAAACCTGAGAAATTGAGCTACTGCATTTTATAAAACATTTTATTTATTTATCTGGGATGGAAACAGAAATTTAGATGGGAGGGGGAGGCAGATAAGGAGAGGAAGAGACACTAAAAAGTACTGTTTCACTGCTTGTGAAGCTTCCCCTGCAGGTGGGGACCAGGCACTTGAACCTGGGTCCTTGCATATCATAATGTGCACTTCACCAGGTGCACCATCACCTGGCCTCACATTTTTTCCTTTACAGTGCTGTGTCCTCTCTGCCTTCCCATCACTCCTGAAACAAATGTTCCTTTCTTTTAATTTTAGAGGTGTGTGTGTGTGTGTGTGTGTGTGTGTGTGTGTGTGTGTGTGTGTGTGTATGTGTGAGAGAGAGAGAGAGAGAGAGAGAGAGAGAGCAGGAGACCAGTGCACTGCTTCATTGCCCATGGAGCTTCTCCTGGTACTATGATGCTTACATGTGGTGTTACAGTTTGAATCCAGTTCACCAGAAATTCAGTGCTCTACAGATGACCTGTCTCCTGGCTTTCAAACTGACAAATCTGAAACAATATAAAACATCCTAGGAGGTTGTATAGTGAGTAGAATGCTGTACTTGCAACACCATGAGGTCCTGAGTTTGAACCCCAGCACTTCATAAGTTAGGATGAAAGAAAAAAAAAGTAACATTACAGGGGCTGGACAGTGATGCACCTGGTTAAGTGCACATAGTATGAAATGCAAGTATGAAGTGCAAGGACCAGCAAGGATGGGAGCAAGGATCTTGGTTCAAGCCTCTGGTCCCCACCTGCAATGGGGACACGTCATGGGTGGAGAATCAGGCCTTCAGGTGTCTTTCTCTCTCCCTCTATATCTCCCCACCTCTCTCAGTTTCTCTCTATCCTATCAAAAATAAATGAAAAAGGGCTGGGGAGATGGCATAATGGTTATGCAAAGGGCTTTCCTGCCTGAGGCTCTAAGGTCCCACATTCAGTCTTCCACACCACCATAATCCAGGGCTGAGCAGTGCTCTGGTCTTTCTCTGTATTGTTTATTTTCTTCTCTCTCTAAAAAAAATTTTTTTTAAATAAAAGAAATGGAAGAAAAAGATGACCTCTAGAAGCAGTGGATTCATAATACAGACAATGGGTTACAGCAATAACCCTAGTGACCCTGGAAGAAAAATAAAAAAGATTAGTTAAAATAACAGAGGAAATAATTCCGAGGGTCCATACATCCACAGAAGAAAGAAAAAAACTTTCAGAACTTGGAAAATAGTTGAAGTTTTATACAATATGATTGAACCCCAAATTAGTAAAGAGGCAACAGTAAGAAAACTTTGCAACTCTTTTACTTGTCCTTGACTCACTTCCCTCCCCTATATATATGTTGAAGATGGCAGTTCATGTTCCCAGTGTGATATCCGTGCCTCTAGTTCCAAAACCAGCAAAGCTACTACAAGGCTATTATTGTCTTTGTTTTCTCTAACTTAGAACTTTCTTAGGCAGAAATGTGGCTACGTAGTGATCATTTCCCCCTAAAGATTGAAAGGCAAATGAATGGTCTACGGACATTTGGAGGGAAAGAAAAAAAAAACCAAACAAACGAAAAACAGAGGCAAACAACATACATGCTGAAGGCCTGTGAGGAAAATCAAAGGAGCAAAATTCTTTGGGAAATGAGGGCACTGAAAAAACACTTAGAAGGCTGTAGATACCCAGGGAAGGAGACATACTTAGTGAAAACCTGAGAAGATCTCCTGATCTCTGGTTGTTCTTTAGGCTAATTGCAAGCAGAATGTGAAGGCTCAGGTAGAGTCACAAATGGCATGCCCAAACACTTGAATGAATTGTTGCAGAACAGAGAGCAAATCTGAAGAAAACTTTCTTTCTCCCTCTCTTACTTTAATTTGTTTTTCATTCTCCCTCCATCTTTTCCCTCTTTCTATTCCCTGTCTTCCCTCTTTCTACCTTTATTCAAAAACAAACAAACAAGCAAAACACTACTTCACACGAAGCTAAAGGGAAAGAGACTTCAGAGGCCATACAAAATAATGAATAGTCAATAAAAATGTTTTAGAAAAGTCTCTAAACAAACAACTTATATATTCAACACATTTTTTTGGTAGTTGTCTTTCATTTATTTATTTTGCTAAGCAAAACCACCTTCAGTTCTGTTCATTTGCCCCAAGAGACATAGTATCACCTTTTATTTAATATTCTATTTATTATTTTTAATATTTTATTTTTAATTTCTTTATTGGGGAGTTAATGTTTTACATTCGACAGTAAATACAGTAGTTTGTACATCCATCACATTTCCCAGTTTTCCATATAACAATACAACCCCACTAGGTCCTGTGTCATCCTTCTTGGATCTGTATTCTCCCCACTCACCCACCCCAGAGTCTTTTACTTTTATGCAACACATTTTAAGCTCTGGCTTATGGTGGTATTGGGGATTGAATTTGGGACTTTGGTGCCTCAAGCATGAAGGTTTTTTTTTTTTTTTTTTCATAACCATTGTGCTATCATCCCAGCTCTCCTGTGCTAAATTTACTTCAGTAGCTAAAGGGAACTATGGAGGCTGGGAAGGTGACTCAACAGTTCAAATTCATTCCTATTTATTTATTTATTTATTTATTTATTTATTGTATAGATTACCTAGAGAAATGAGGTGGGAGGGGGAGATAGAGAAAGAGAGACACCTGCAGCACTGTTTCACCAGTCATGAAGTTCTCCCCCTTCAGGTGAGGGTCTGGGACTTTACCTTGAGTCCTTGAGAATTGCAATATGACCAGTGAGCCACCAACTGGCCAACTTTTTTTTTTTTTTAAATATTTATTTTATTTATTTATTCTCTTTTGTTGCCCTTGTTGTTTTATTGTTGTAGTTATTATTATTGTTGTCGTTGTTGGATAGGACAGAGAGAAATGGAGAGAGGAGGGGAAGACAGAGAGGAGGAGAGAAAGATAGACACCTGCAGACCTGCTTCACCGCCTGTGAAGCGACTCCCCTGCAGGTGGGGAGCCGGGGTTCGAACCGCGACCAACTTTTAATTAAATTAAATTAATTTATATATTTGTATTCTCACCAGGGTTATTGCTAGGGCGTGGTGCCAGCACTATAAATCCACAGTTGCTGGTAGCCTTTATTGTTGTTGTTGTCGTTCCTTAATTAAATACAAGAGAGAGAAATTAACAGAAAGGAAGATAGAGATAGACAGATAGATAGATAGATAGATAGATAGGGAGAGAGACACATACACACACCAGATTCACTATTTGTTGAGTGTCTCCCCAACAGGGGTGATGTGGGGACTGGAAACCAGGTCCTTGCACATGGTAACATGTTTACTTAAGTGGGTGCACCACTTTGTGGCCCCTCAAATCTGTTCTTTTTAAAATTAAATTATTATATTTATCTATTTATTTATTGTATACAGACAGCCAAAAATTGAAGGTAAAGATATAGAGGGAGAGAGAGAGAGATACCTGCAGCCCTGCTTCAACACTTGTGAAGCTTTCCCCCTGAAGGTGGGGAGCTGGGGGCTTGAACTGGGATCTTAAAACCGGTCCTTGCACTTTATGTCATGGGCGCTTAACCTTCTGCACCCATATATATATATATTTAAATATATATAACATATATATTAAAAATATATATGTATATACGCTAAGAACTAAAGGAAATTAGTATAATCTCACAGAAAACAGAATATCGGTAAAGAGATTGGAAGTGTTAAAATAAAAAAAATACAACATTTAATTAAAAAATTCGCTAGAGGGTTCAGGAGCAAACAGAAGAAATAATCATTGAATTTGAAAATAAGGCAGCTCAATTTATCAGTCTGAGGAGAGCAGAAGAAAAGAATGAAGAAAAATGAACAGTCTAAGAGGAATGTTAAACACCATCAAGCATATCACAGAATGGGTGTTCTAGAAAGAGACAATATTTGAAGAAATAATGACAAATAAGCTTCTAGATTTAAAGACAAGAATTCACATATCCTGGATCCACAGCAGAGTAATTCCAAATGAACTGTGCTTCCCTAAAACAACTGTCTAAAAACAACAAATCACAGAATCACATTGATAGAACACAGCTGGATTTGTCTGAAGACATGCATTCTTGGAAGATGTTGAATGTGTGGACTATGGTTAATGGAAGGGAGAGAGACCAAGCATATCTGATATAGCTTATTTAAAATGTTCACCTTTTTTTCAAAGTTGTTTTATGAGGGAAATATCTGCTATGTCTTATTAGTATATACCTGATGTGTCTTTTTTAAAAAATACTTTTTTATTATATTTATTTACTTATTGGATAGAGATAGTCAGAAATGGAGAGGGGAGAGAGAAAGAGAGACACCTGCAGTCCTGCTTCACCACTAGTGAAGCTTTCCCCCTGCAGGTGGAGACCAGGGGCTCGAACTGGGGTCTTTGGGCACTGTAACATGTGTGCTCAACCAGTTGTGCCACCATCTGGCCCCACCTGATGTGTCTTATCAGCTACATGGTACTTGCCAGCTGCCATTGTCCTTGCAGTATGAAGCAGTTTAGCTTAGGAAAGAGGGGGAGATTCTGGGGTCCTAAACCAAAGCATCAGAAAACTCTGGATGTGGGGAGAGCAAGGCACTGCACTATCTATAAGGATTCACCTCTGGGATAGAGAAGAAAGCCAGCTGAAGCTGGCAAATGAATACCATGGAGCCAGACTGGCCAAGTTCCCCTCCCCCAGTGGAGAAACTCGTGGGGACAGCAACTAAAAGCAGAACTGGCTGCCCACACTAATTGGTTGAGAATCTGAGACACTGTCCTTTTGAGGTAGCTGAGTAGTGAACGGTGTTGTAGCAAGGAGCCCTCCCAGTGGGCTGCATGTTACTTCCTGTGCCTCCTTTAGCAATAGTTGGAGCCTTCCTGGTCTATCTTTTCTCTGTAGCCCTTCCCTCCCAACTAAGTTTTGTAAACAAAGGAGAATTTTAGTACCATCTGTAGTAAAAAGAGAACCCAACCTAAATTCACAGGCAGAAAAATGACAGGCAACCCATGTAAAATCAACATGAAATTTCCAAAAGAATATGAGCCTATAGTAGAAACCTTCATAGACACAGAACTGGAGGTCTTACCAGAGAAATAACTTAGGAGATTTCATTATATAAATACTTCAATGAATTAGAAACACCGAACACACACACACACACACACACACACACACACACACACACACACACACACACACACACACAACCAGATTCAAGACTTCATGAACAAAATGAGTGCTTTGCCAGAGATTAAATATTTGAAGGAAAAATTCCAGGCAGACATAAAGGATGTAAAAGGCATGTTGAATGAAGTTCATGCTAATTTAGGAAGGCTATGAAGTAGACTATCATGCAAGAGAGAGAATATTAGGATTAGAAGATTATAAGAATTTAAAAAATCACTTTCTCTCAACTTGAGGTTGAAGCAATGTTTAGGAAAAGTGAAATACTTCTACAAGAAATACCAGAGTTTGTTAAGAAAAATAAATATAAAGATTGGTAATTAAAGAATTAAAGAGAAAAGAGAAGATGCCACATTCAAGAAAATAATAGCTGAGAAATATCTAAGTCTGAGGAATGGCTAGAACATAGAAGTTCAGGAATCAGAACACTCAACCTCCTGAATGAAAAATGACCCACACCAAGACAGGTCACTGCAAAATTATCAAAAGTCAAAGGGGGCTGGTCTGTGGCATACCCAGCTGAGCACACACATTACCATGCACAGGGACCTGAGTTTGAAACCCCCAGTTCCCTACTCTAGCAGTGAAGGATGTCTGCAGGTATCTATCTTTCTCTTTATCTCCCACTCCTCTCTCCATTTCTCTCTGTCCTATCAAATAACAGAAAAAAAAAAAGACTGTGAATAGTAGATTTGTAGTGCTGGCACCAGGCCCAAGGAACAATGCTGGTGCCGATTAAAAAGTCCAGGACAAAGAAAAATATTCCAAACAGCTAGAAAAATGAAGAAAGTGGCATATAAAGGCATTGCTATCAGACTCTCATCAGCAAATCTACAGGCTAGGAGAGAGTGGAACAACATATTTAAAATGCTAAAATATAAGAATTTTCAGTCATGAGTAGTTTAACCTGCAAAATTATCATTAAAGTATTATGAAAAAAGAGCACCCAAAACAAAGGTCTTCGTAGACATACCAGGCTTAACAGAGTTTGACATTGCCAGACATTTGGTAACAAGAACTGTTGAAAGGACTTACACAGGGACATAAGAAACAGAGGGACACAGAACCTTGAGCAAGGTGATAAGTAGTCAGGTGGCACAAGAACACAAAACAGCAGTAACATGGAACAACGACTAAACTTAAAAGGAGAGGGATAAATGGATTGTAGCAGTATAATAAAATAAAAATGAGTTGCGAACAACACAGGAAAGCTTTTAGGTATAGTAAGTTGGATACAAGGATAAATAGAATATAAATATATTAGAACAGACTTATAAGAAATAAAGACTGAATCACTAGTTAGTAATCTCCCAACAACAACAAAAAATGCCCACAACAAAATAACTTCACTATATATTTTTTAAATTACAATTTTTTATTTATAAAAAGGAAACATTGAAAAAACCATAGGATAAGAGGTGTACAAAACCATACAATACCAACCACCAGAACTCTGTATCCCCTCACCTCCCCTGATAGCTTTCCTGTTCTTTAACTCTCTGGGAGTATGGGCCTAAGGTTATTGTGGCTTCCCCACTGAACATGAGCATTGACAGGTCGATCCATACTCCCAGCCTGCCTCTCTCTTTCCCTAGTGGGGAAGGGCTCTAGGGAATCAGAGCTCCAGGACACATTGGTGGGGTTGTCTGTCCAGGGAAGTCTGGTTGGCATCATGCTAGCCTCTGGAACCTGGTAGTTGAAAATACAGTTAAAATACAAAACCAAACAAATTCAAAATTATGGGGTTTGCAGTCAACAATATTAATACCCCTTTCCCATATTAGGGAGCTATTCTCGTCCCTTTTTAAAAAAAAAAATTTATTTAATCATTTTTGTTGCCCTTTTTATTGTTGTAGTTACTATTGTTGTTATTGATGTCGTTGATGTTGAATAGGACAGAGAAATGGAGACAGGAAGGATAGAGAGGGGGGAAGTAAGAGAGACACCTGCAGACCTACTTCACTGCTTATGAAGCGCTCCCCTGCAGGTGGGGACCCGGGGGCTTGAATCAGGTTCCTTAATTGGTCCTTGCGATTTGTGCCATGTGTGCTTTGCGCCACCAGACTCCCTACTCTCTTCCCTTATCCAGCTTTCTGGCCCTTTTTCCAGCCATGACATCATCTCCCCAGACAATAACTTGGATCCACCTGCATATCAGATTTCAGGCTGAGGGGAAAAAAGAAAAAGAAAAAGAAAAAACAACTAGAATAGCCACAGACCCTTTGGAAGACAACGAAAATAATGAGTTTTCAACTGGCTTTGCTACTGCCTGGTGCCATTGGCTAATCTTTTTTTAAAAATATATTTCCAGAGTTCAAACAAAGCTAAAACCATTTGCCAACTTAGCTTCTCTATTTTCAGAATGAGAGACAGTGAAGAACACAAAAGGACTCTCCATTAAGTGTGGAGTTCACCTTGATGGTTTCTGGTGGTATCAGGGATCAAACCTAGAACCTCACACAGCCAAGGCATATGCTCTACCTCTGAGATACCCTCCCAGACTCACTAGTTAATTTCTGAGAAGGGAGAAAAATGGTCTCTTCACAAATGGCGCTGGGGCAGATTGATAAAATGTGCAAAAGACTAAGATTACCCCCTACTTTCATATCACATGCAAAAATTAACTCAAAATGGACCAGCATCCATCTGGAGCTCTTAGTGGGGAGAAATGAAGGATAAATCTTCCTGACCTTGTATTTGACAGTGGATTCACAGAGATAACACCAAAAGCATAGGAAAAAAAAATAACTTGGATTCATCAATATTAAAAACACTTGTAAAGCAGGGGTATTATGAAAAGAGTGAAAAGATAATCCATGGGAAAGGAGAAAGTATTCATAGATCTGATAAGGGATTAATATCTAGGACATAGAAAGAACTTTCTCATCTTAACAATGAATAATTAAAAATGTACAAGGAACTAGAATAAGCATTTATTTAAAGCTATACAAATTGCACATGAAAAGATGCTCACTATCACTGGTTTTTACAATGGAAAAACACAAATCAGTACCATTATGACATTCAACTCCAGACCCATTATATCATCTATTATATAAGAAAAAAGAAAAAGGAAAATGTCAAGTGTTGGTGAAGATGGAGAGAAATTAGAACCTTTGTGCATAGCTGGTGGGGATGTGAAAATCATACAGGCAGTATAAAAACCCACTAGGGGGAGTCGGGCTGTAGCGCAGCAGGTTAAGCGCAGGTGGCGCAAAGCACAAGGATCGGCATAAGGATCCCGGTTCGAACCCCGGCTCCCCACCTGCAGGGGAGTCGCTTCACAGGCGGTGAAGCAGGTCTGCAGGTGTCTATCTTTCTCTCCTCCTCTCTGTCTTCCCCTCCTCTCTCCATTTCTCTCTGTCCTATCCAACAACGACAACAACAATAATAACTACAACCAATAAAAAACAACAAGGGCAACAAAAGGGAATAAATAAATAAAATAAATATTTAAAAAATAAAAATAAATAAAAAAAAACCCCACTAGGTAGTTCTTAAAATGTTAAGCATAGCGAGTCAGCGAGTCAGCGAGTCGGGTGGTAGCACACAGAGCTCAGGGCAGGTGGTGGAAAGCACAGGGACCAGTGTAAGGATCTCGGTTGGAGCCCCTGGCTCCTCACCTGCAGGGGAGTCTCTTCACAAGCAGTGAAGCAGATCTGCAGATGTCTGTCTTTCTCTCTGCCTCTCTGTCTCCCCCTCCTCTCTCCATTTCTCTCTGTCCTATCCAACAACAATGACATCAATAACAACAGTAATAAATACATCAATAAAACAAAAAGGGCAACAAAAGGGTATAAATTAATAAATATTTTAAAAAGTTAAGCATAAAGTTACCATGTATGAGCCAGAAATGTTACTTCTAGGTATACACCCGAAAGAACTGAGAATAGACTCAACAGAGGTATCCATAATAGTATTATCCACAGTAGCCAATGATGGAGTAACCCAATGTCTGTGACATTTTGGATGGATAAACACAATGTGGCAGGGGCTAGGTGGTATTGTACCTGGTTAAGCACATTACCATGTACAAGGACCCAGGTTTGAGCCCTTCCTGTCTACCTACAGTAGGGTAGCTTCTCAGGCAGTGAAGCAAGTACTGCAGGTGTCTGTCTCTCTTGCTCTCTATCTCTCCTCCCGTCTCAATTCCTCTCTGTCCTATCAAATAAAGGAAAAGAAAAAAAATGGTCACAGGGAGTGATGGATTTGTCGAGCAGTCATCAAGCCACAGGGATAACCATGGTACTAAAAAAAAAAAAGTAAATAGACAATGTGGTATATGCCTAAAGTGGAATGTTATTTAACCTTAAAAAACAAGGGAATTCTGATAGATGCTACAATGTGGATGAACCCATAAAATATTATGCTAAGTGAAATAAGCCAGAGACAAAAAGAGAATATAGGAAGTTATATACTTGGGACATAGCTCAGTGAGTAAAATTTTCCCTGCATGACCCTGTAGATTAGATTCCTGACACGTGAAAACACCATGGACACATGACATATGCCAGTTGTGTGATCAAAGTTTTTTAAATAAGTGAATGTATTGGTGAGATAGATAACATAAAAAGTACCCTCCCCCCTTTTTTTTTTGCCTCCAGGATTATCACTGGGGCTCGATGTCACTACTATGAATCCATGGCTTCTGGTGGCCATTTTTTACTTTTTTCCCTTTCTGCTTCACTTTAATTTGAAAAGACAGAGAGAAATTGAGAGAGTGGGGGAGATAGAGAGGGAGAGAGAAAGATAGACACCTTCAGACTCATTTCACCACTCATGAAGCATCCTCCCTGCAGGTGGGGAGCAATGGCTTAAACCTGGATTCTTGTGTATGGGATCCAGGTTACCTGGATATGTGCTTACCTGAGTGTGCTATCACACAACCCCCATAAAAGAGTACTTTTTGATACAACTAAGCCACTGAGGTTATAGATGCATGAAAATAATTTGAATAAGATTATTTCATGAAGTACAGAACTAGAAAAAAAACTGTCTTCAGAAACACATTTAATTAACTGATCTTAAGTATGTGTGATGAATTAATAGAGTAAACATAGGTGGAGTTTTACTCTTTAATCTATGTTCCTAAAAGCTTGTAGTTAGGTTGGGCAGAAGACGCTTGGGATGGTTGTCTTCATGGTGGCTCACCCAGCTGAGCTTAGATACATTATGATGCGTGAGGACCTGTATTCAAATTCCTGATTCTCCAAGGGGGCTAGAGGTAGGGGTTGGGGCATTTTTCATGAAGACTGTAGCAGTGCTGTAGGTGTCTCTCCTCTCACGAAAATGACTGCCAGCAATGATGGAGTTGTGGACATACTGAGCCCCAGCTTTGACCCTCCCTGGTGGCAAAAAGGAAAAGGAAAACTTGGGATTTTCTCATGGGAAACCTTATGTCCGAGTTGTCTGACATATTCTGTTGCCTCATATTAGGGCAACTATATGGTCATCCTCTCTGTCCATCAGCTAGTCATTCTGCTGTAACCCAGATCAAGCCTAACCCCAGGCTTAGAGCCAAAGAGTTTGAAGAAAGGAAAGAAGCTACGTCCCTTGTCACCTGATGTGATCCTGGCATTCTGCCTAGGTTATCTGTCACATGGGTGGCTTTGTAACAACTCCAAATCCTGTGTCTCAAACACTAACACTTGATTATCTGACCAAACCAGGGAAGGACCAGCACACAGGGCTCTATAGTGTGGTCTGACCCTGTAACCATTTCATATTCCACAGGTTTCACAGATCTTCATTATAGCTGTCTATGGTGTTGAGTTGTTCCTCAAACTCTATGTGGACCCTGTTGGTTACTGGGCGAATGGATACAACCTGCTAGATATATGCATTATGTTCATTATTTCCATTCCCTATACTATGATCAATTTCAAAGGCCTGCACTATCCCTACCTCAACATTGGCAATGGCTTGCAGTCTCTGCGTGTTCTCAAGCTTATCTCCTATAGCCGTGGGATCCGGGTAAGTAGCCTTTCTGGACCTATCTGCTCACCAGCTTCTAGGAAATAGTGATTCTACTACATTCATCAGGCCACTAAGCCTTCCTGTGAGGCAGGTTGAGCTTTACTAGGACTACCTCGTTTTATTTTATACATCTGTAGGGAAGGTATTTTTAGCTCTATTTGGCAGATGAAGACATCAAGGCCCACTGCCACTCATCAGTTAAATGCCATAGCTGAACTTTGAGAGATGTTTCTTTTCAGAGGACATTAGAACTCTTCTTTCTCCCAGGCTGCACAGTGAGCAATTTTTTTATCAGTCCCTTTAATTATACCGCCAAGAGTATCTTGGTAGTTCATTCCTTACTCATATATATGAAATATTGAAAAGACCATAGGATAAGAGAGGCACAATTCCACACAATTCCCACCACCAGAACTCCATATGCAATTCCCTCTCCTGATAGCTTCCCTATTCTTTATCCGTCTGGGACTATGGACCTAGGATCATTATGGGGTGCAGAAAGTGGAAGGTCTGGTTTCTGTAATTGCTTCCCCACTGAACATGGGTATTGACAGGTTGATCCATACTCCCAGCCTGTCTCTCTCTTTCCATAGTGGGGCAGGGATCTGGGGAAGCCAGGCTCCAGGACCTATTGGTGGCTTCGTCTACGCAGAGAAGTCTGGCTGGCATCATGATAGCATCTGGAACCTGGTGGCTGAAAAAGAGTTAAGATGTAAAGCAGAACAAATTGCTGACTAATCATGAACATAAAGACAAGAATATTGCAGATGAAGATTTGGGGTCTCTGTTTTGGAAAAAGCTACTAGGTCTATTTTAGATATATTCCAAGAGGCCCATGACCCTACTGGTTTTTGCCTGAGCTTTACATCTAACATACAGGTGACTGAAGTTATTGTCTGGGGAGATGGTGTCATAGTTGAAGAAAGGACTAGAAAGCTGCATCAGGGATGAGGGTAGCTCCCAAGTATGGGGACAGCATATAAGTATTGTTAGCTTTAAACCCCACTGGTTTGCTCTGGGGCCCATATTCAGCACAGGAGCCTGTGTAACCTCTGCATCCCAGTAGGTCTGAGCTCACATTCTGTGGTCACAGATAGGAACATTCCAGGCTGCACTAATTTCAGGACCCATCCTCCTCTGGTAGTAGGTAGAGTATGTTGCTTACTTCTAAGACCTAAAGATCTGTTGCTTCTCTTTAGGGGAATAGACTCATTACTTCATTCATGCAGATGTAGAAATGTTGCTTCTGCCAAGAAGTCATCCAAAGTTTCTGGAAGTCATGGGGCCTTGGCTTCTGGCCTTGGCTCAGAAGGCTTCCAGGCAACCCTCAGAGGTGATCCAATTGTTCCTTCAGAAGTTCATTTAGGAAGGGGCTATCTGGACCTCTTTCACGGGTTGGGTATGTCTTTCTTCTCTACTGCAAGATTTTTCCCCAGCCCAGTGTGGGTGTCTGTCCCTCCTGGAGCCTAGGTTCTACATTTGTGGACTGCCTGTCCAGGGTGGAAAGATAAGGAGTATGCTCAGGAATGACCCCTACCTCATATCTCCATTTATTCATTCCCTAACTATGTGTTCTCCTCCCAAACTTCCTCCTCTTAGTAACTGGATCCTTGTGAGTGGTGTCTGTCCCTGTGGTGGCCACTTCCTGGCTTCTCATTTATGTCCTGGCTTCTTCCCTCCACTCCATAGGAGCTGGATTCTCTCAGGTTGCCAGCAGCCTTCATGCCATCAAGTCCAGTGTCCACTTCCATGGGTATCCTTGTCACTGTTTTCTGTCTTAAATTATTTTGTATTATATTTATTGTAGAGAGATAGGCAGAAAAACAAAAAGGAAGTGAGTGATAGAGAGGGAGATAGATAGAGATACCTGCAGCACTGCTTCACCACTTGCAAAGGTTCCCCGTACAGATGGGGATTGGGGGCTTGAACCTAGGTCCTTGCGCTTTGTAACATGTGTGCTCAACCAGGTGTGCCACCACCCAGCCCCCTCTATCGGTTTTTCTTCAGCCTTTTGGTCATGACCTGTTGGGTGTTTGTTTTATTTGCTAGGCTCCTGAATGTAGTTTTTGCCAGACCATGCCCTTCTCTGGCTGACTCTGAACATTCATTAGGTCGTCCTTCCTACTTTGCAAGTGTCTTCACCTGCCCATTGCTTTCCTCTCTGGGCTTTAGACCCACTGCCTCCTGAAATGCACGTGTTATGCAAACTCAGCCCATTTCAACTGGAAGTCAACTCTGCCCCTGCCCCCACTTCAACTTCAAATTCTCAAGCCATTGCTGTTTTTTTTTGCATTTCAGTTTTTGGTGAAGGATGCCTCCCACCTCCATTCTACTGCAAAGTTTTAAGATTTTTTAACTTATTATGTATTTATTATTACTAGTTTTTTTGTGATTTTTATTAGTAATTTAATAATGATTAACAAGATGATAGGATGAGAGAGGTACAATCCATGCAATTCTCACCACCAGAGTTCCTTATCCCATCCCCTCCACTGGGAGGTAAGTTAACTGTTGGCTTTGACTCTTCTTTCTCAGATCCCTCTTGCATAGCTTTTCAAATAGTTAGTGATAGTTAGTGGCTTGTTCACATCTCTTCTCCCCCATAGTCACTATATTCTTGTTATCACCATCCTGCACTGGTTTCCCACACTGCTGAGAGCCCCAAATTCAGTAGCCAGGGGTGGACTATCTCAAGTGCCCATCAAGTCTTGGTACTTTGCCTTTCAGATCTGAGAGTGGCTCCTTTGAATTGCAGTCAGAAGGCAGACCCTAGTGTCCCTGAGGAGTGGGGAGGTGCTGTCTGAAGTACTGGGCACTGGAATCAAGGCTGGGGAGGGATGAGGATAAGGCAGATGGATAGGGGACTGGGGATTCCTGGGGGATCAGTGTGACACTGGGGACTCCTCAGAGTGAGGGAGAGGATGGGTATTGCGAAAGTCACATGGTCTTGCTAGTTACTGGGCACTAAGGATGCTGGTTCCTAAGGCAGTTTGAGGAGGGAGGGTAGTGGAATGTGGATTGGTGGGTTTCTGTGGAGGTGGGGAGCTTCTTGGATGAGGCAGAGCCTGGAGGAAGACATTTAAGACACAAGAGGAGTGGGAGGGAGCTGAGAGGTGACAGCACATGTTACCACATGTAAGGACCCAGGTTCAAGCCCCTGGTCCCTACCTGTAGGGGACACGCTGCATGAACAGTGAAGCAATGCTGCAGGTGTCTTTCTTATACTCTCCCTCTCTATCTCCCACTTCCTTGTTAATTTCTCTGTCTATATTAAAAACAAAGAGGGAATGAAAGGAGAGAGAAAGAGAGAGAGAATGGCCTCTAGGAGTGGTAGAATCATCTTATAAGCACCTATGCCTGAGGGCTTGAGGCTCTGAGGCTCATAGGCTCTAGGTTCCATCCTTTGCAACACCATAAGCCAGAAATAAGCAGTGCTGGTTAATAATAATAATAATAATAATAATATTTAATGTGAAATTTAAAAATAGGAGTAGGAGAGTAGAAGCAAGGGTTTTCCTGTGGGGCAGGGTTTCTGAGGGTGAGGTAGGGTGGCCTCCTGTAACAAGCTTCCTATCCACCATGGAGTGAGGGTGTCAGAGACCTGTAGAAGTCATGGAGGTGGGGAGAAGCTGATGGCTGGGGGCTCAGGGTAAGGAAGCCCAGGCCTGTGTAGGAGCAGGGAAGCAGAAAGGAAGAGTTGCAGAGAAGGCTTCAGCGTGGGAGTTGGGGCACTGGCTTCTGTGAGGCTGGGGGCACTAGCTGCCTGCTGAGAGGTTCCTTCCTCTGTGCAGTATAACAGGAGCCCAGTTGAAGGTGAAGACCTGGCAGGTCTGGGGCATACCTGGGGGCTAGGAATCACTTACCCAAAGAAATTTGGACTTCATAATCTGGCAGCTATTGTGGGAGCCTGACTACAGACTTGAAAAGCCCAGGCCTTCTTCAGGGATGGGGCTCACAGCCTATGGGGTGGGGGGGGGACTGTGTTACCTCTTGTGGGCCTGCAGTCCTGCAGGGCCTACTGGGACCTGCCTGGGCTGTGCAGGATGAGTGTCCAAGGTCAGCTCCAGGGAGACCAGAGTGGTTCTTCTCCACTGCTGTCTCAAGACTGTTCAGGTTTGGTTTCAGGTAGTGCTGGGCCTGTGCAGCCTGGGGGAGGGAGACCCAGCATTCCCTGTCCTGCAGTGCCCCAGGCTCTGCTGTGTGATGTTCTCCCTCTGCCTCACTGAGGACTCGCCTCTTAGGCCTTAGTAGTTATTGGGCAAGAACTCCTGGCTTTACCTCACAGGCAGGAAGCTGATTTTTCACACTCAGCTCTTTAAGAATGAACCCAGGGATACTGAGCTCCCTTCCCCAGGACAGAAGGAAGGAACTCAGTGGGCCTGTAGCACCTGTAAGCAGCTGCCAAATCATTTCACACACAGGGCAGCTGCACATGGTCTTGGGTCATCTTTCTGCTTCCCAAATTACCTCGAACTCTCCAAAACTTTGCTGCCCGTGTGCCTCAGCTCTCTCAAGTCTCTCCTTTGCTAGTGTTCCATCTAAACAATTTCTTGGCTTAGAAAGAGCAGCATTCAGAGACTGGAGAGTAGCTTACTTGGCAGGGGACTCCTCTTAGCATGCAAAAAGTCCTGAATTCTAGTCCTGCCATTACATGTGGGGACCACAGCACTGAGGGAGCCTCCACGACTGCTGTGCTCTCTCTCTGCCTCTCTTTCTCTTTCTCTCTCTCTAAGGTGAAAAGGATAAAATAAAACCTATTGGTCTGGGCTGGTAGAATCATTCATGCATTAGACCTGGTGGCACACACACAAAAAGAAGGGAGTACCTTAGTGTCGGACTAGCTTCGCGGGCGGAGACAGACGACCAGGGACTCATGGCTGGGTTGTACACAGTATCTCTTTATTCATGCAGAACGCAGCGCAATCTAAGCCAAGCTAAGCTAAACTGAAAACTCACAAACCTGTCCTTATATATACTGCCAAGTAGGGTGTAAACAGGATGTGACATAGAGAGGGTGGAGTGACAAGTGACTGGTGCAAATCAGGGTGTACTACAAGAGGGGGCGGAGCAAAAAGACAACATGAACCAGTGGGGATTAAACCAATGGCCTGCAGGCATGCTGGTGCTTAGTTATGTAAATAGAATAGTGTTAAGCAGGGGGGATTAAACCAAATGAAACGGAAGGGGTTTTTCAGAAGCAGAATTAGAAGCATACCAACACCTTAGCAGGTGAAGAGTGTGGCACAGACTTGAAAATTGATCCCAGCTCTGCCACTGTATTGGACTGTGACCCTGGCCAAGTCATTTTGTTTGTCTGAGTCTGTGACTCCCCATGTTGAAGCAGGAAGAATAGTAACACTGAGAACTTTGAAATTACACCTACAACAGCATCTATGTAGATGAGCACATACGGAACACACAGTACATCCAAGACTCCAGGTCATGGTGAACAAATGATGAGAAGTCATTCACTCTGCTCCCCAGGAATGGACAGTGTATTTGGAGAGAAGGCAAATATCTATCTCACAGGGGGGCAGGCTGATACCACAGGATGGAGAGCTGGGCCTGAGTAGTAGCTTCCCAGGTAGGTGCTCTCATTACCATGCAAGAGGTCCCAGGTTCAATCCAAGGAAGCACCATAGCACCAAGGATGGTAGAGCAGTGTTGTCTTATTATTATATCTCCTTCTCTTTCTCTCTCTCTGAAGCATAAAAAATGAAAGATCAACCCAGAGTCAGTAGAGTCATGCACACATCAGTCCCTGATAATTCCCCCTACCACTTGCCCCTCAAAAGATGGAGATCTGCTTGTGAGTCAGCTCAAAAGAATGGGAAGCCACATTTTTCTCAGTTCTGGTCATTCCCTTCTCCAGGGTGGCTCCCCTGCTCTTCTGAGCCTGGAAACACACTCAGGACTGACCCTCACAGAGGGTCAGGGGCAGGACACCCCAGGATAACCATAAAAGCAGGCTGGGGCTCAGGAGGGAAGGCTGGTAGCTCTGATGGGGAGACTTCCCTAGATCTGAGGCAGTGTCCCATCTACTGTGAGTGAGGTGGCTGCCAGGTGAGCTCTTGTCAGGCTGTTCTCAGTTGGCACAATTCTGATTTCTTCATCCATCCACACAAATATTGGTTGAACACTTGCTGCATGCCAGGTATGGCCCAGGATGCCATGAAAAGCTGTGGTCTGGACAGACTGGGCCTCCGTCCTCTGAGCCCCTAGCCTGGCAACCACATCTAACCCCAGTGCCTCTGTCTTGTAGACGCTCATCAAAGCTATGGGGCAGACCATCTACACTGTCAACTCGGTGCTGGCCCTGCTCTTTGTCCTGATGTTCATCTTTGCTGTCCTGGGCTTCTGTCTGTTTGGAGTTTCAGATGGAGGTGATGTGGATAACTGGGGGAACCTAGCTGTGGCCTTCTTCACCCTCTTCAGCTTGACAACGGTACTGTGTTTAGCAGCAGTGGTGGGAACAGGGACCTTGAGCAGGGATGGCCAGACAGTACGTGTGTGTGTGTGTGTTTGTGTGTGTGTGAGTGTGTATGTGTGTGTGTTGTGTGTACATTATGGTTGTAGAATGGGGCCTTCCCCATGTCTGGGGGCTTAGCTGAGCCCATGGCTCAGAGAAACCCAGGGCTGAACTTTCTGGACTGAGAAGAGTATGGCACCCTGGACAAAGTCCATTTCTCTCTATATATATCTTTCTCAGCTTCTGACTCTCTATAGTGTTCCCTTTTGTGTCACTGGACTGTAACAATCTCAAAGAGCTACAAGAAGGTATTTTTCTTGGGTTAAATTTAATTAAGAAATGAAACCCATGTCACATAGCCTTTTGGATCACACATCCACTCAGGATAAATCCAAGTCTAGAAGGTTGGACTCTGGGAAGACTGTGCTAATTTTAAAGGAGGGCTGGTGGAGAGGCAGTAATTGGGGGTGGGGGGATTATGGGAGGCCTTCTGGAGAAAAACCCTCAGGCCAGCTTGGCCTCAGTGGGCATGAATGGTCGTTGTCTCTCTGGGTACTGACACTTGGTCTGTTCTGTCTGGCTGATTAGGTGGACAGTTGGACAGACCTGCAGCGTGAGCTGGATGATCGAAACTTCGTTTTAAGCCGAGCATTCACCATCCTCTTCATCTTGCTGGCCACCTTTATCTTCCTCAGCATGTTTGTGGGTGTGATGATCATACACACTCAGGTGAGGCTGAGTTTGCAGAGGGTGGGTCAGCTTTCATATGGCAGAGGGAGCTGTGGGCCAGGTCTCCTGGGAGGACACTGGCTGCCTCCTGAAGTAGAGTGGAGGTGGGCAGACAGGTTCCTTTCCTCCCTCATTCAATGTACTTCCCTGCCCTTGAGGTGGCCAGTGTGGCACTGAGGTTTGGGAAGTCATGGCTGTTGTCACAGACAGCTTGAGCTGGGGTCTGGCTTTGTCTGGGGGTAGGGGGTTATCCTGCTGAGAGACCTGGGCAGCAGTGTTAGAGTTCAGTATGGAGACTGAGGACACAACATACTCAGCATACTTTCCTGAGGCTCTGAGGTCCCAGGTTCAATCACCAGTACCACCATAAGCCAGTGCTGAGCAGTGCTCTGGTAACAACCAAACAAATAAACTTCTGAGGAAGAAAGTGGTGGAGTGAGCCTGTACCTTACCTGTACCTTTCCACTCCCTAGGACTCCATTAAAAAATTTGAGTATGATCTGATGTTGGAGAGACACATGAAGCTCATGGAAGAAAAGCAGGTGATTCTGAAGAAGCAGCAGGAGAAGATCATCATGTTGATGCAGTCACAGGTAGGTGTCTCCATGGTAGAGAGGACAGATTGATGGACTGTCAGAGATAAAAGTCTGAGTGGCTAAGAACAGGGACCTGGTATCTATATAGTGGGTTGGTGGGTGGTTGGTCTCAGACATCAGTTGTCATAGGTAATGCAGGGGTTATAATCTCTCTCCTTTTCATTCCTCTCTTCATTTCTTCCCTTTCCCCACCTCCCTTTCTCCCTCTCTCTCCTTTTTTTCCCTTCTCCTTTTCCCATTGTTGGGACTTCACTGCTCTAGGATAACTTCTCTTTCTTTCTTAATTTATTTTTTTTGGAATTAATGTTTTAAATTCAACAGTAAATACAATATTTTGTACATGCATAACATTCTCAGTTTTCCATATAACAATGCAACCCCCACTAGGTCCTCTGTAATCCTTCTTGGACCTGTGTTCCCCACCCCCACCCCAGAGTATTTTAGTTCAGTGCAAGATGCCAATTCCAGTTGAGGTTCTACTTGTGTTTTCTCTGCTGATCTTGCTTTTTAACTTCTGCCTGAGAGTGAGATCATCCCATATTTATCCTTCTTTTTCTGACTTATTTCACTCAACATGAATTTTTCAAAATCCATCCAAGATAGGCTGAAAACGGTGAAGTCACCATTTTTTTTATAGCTGAGTAGTATTCCAATGTGTATATATACCACAACTTGATCAGTTACTCATCTGTTGTTGGACACCAGGGTTGCTTCCAGGTTTTGGGCTATTAAAAATTGTGCTTCTATGAACATATGTGTACACAGATCTTTTTGGATGGACGGGTTGAGTTCCTTAGCATATATCCCTAAGAGAGGAATTGCAGGATCATAGGGTAGGTCCATTTTAGCCTTCTGAGAGATCTCCAGAGTGTTCTCCACAGAGGTTGGACCAATTGACATTCCCACCAGCAGTGCAGGCCGGTTCTTTTGACCCAACATCATCTCCTGCATTTGCTGCTGCTACCTTTTCTGATGTATGACATTCTCACAGGAGTGAAGTGGTATCTCATTGTTGTCTTTATTTGCATTTCTCTGACAATCAGAGTCTTGGAGCATTTTTTCATATGTTTCTCAGCCTTTTGGATCTCTTCTGTGGTGAATATTCTGTCCATGTCCTCCCCCATCTTTGGATGAGGTTCTTTGTTTTCTTGTTGAGTTTGGCAAGCTCTTTATATATTCTGGTTATTAGCCTCTTGTCTGATGTATGGCATGTAAAGATCTTCTCCCATTCTGTAAGGGGTCTCTTGGTTTGGGTATTGGTTTCTTTTGATGTGCAGAAGCTTTTTAATTTGATGTAGCCCCATAGGTTTATGCTTGCCTTAGTCTTCTTTGTAATTGGATTTGTTTCATTGAAGATGTCTTTAAAATTTTTGCAGAATAGCGTTCTGCCAGTATTTTCCTCTAAGTATCTCATAGTTTGTGGTCTAACTTCCAAGTCCTTGATCCACTTGGAATTTACTTTTGTATTTGGTGAAATACAGTGGCTCAGTTTCATTCTTATGCATGTTTCAACCCTTTTTTTCCAACACCATTTGTTGAAGAGACTCTGCTTTCCCCATGTAATAGTCTGGGCCCCTTTGTCAAACATTAGATGTCCATAGGTGTGGGGGTTCACTTCTGTGCTCTCAATTCTATTCCACTGGTCAATGTGTCTATTCATGTTCAGTACCAAGCAGTTTTGATGACAACGGCCCTATAATACAATTTGAGATCTGGGAGTGTGATGCCTCCAGTTCTGTTCTTTTTTCTCAAGATTGTTTTGGCAATTCTAAGTCTTTTCTCGTTCCAGATAAACATTTGTAGCATTTTTTCTATTCTCCTAAAAAATGTGGTTGGGATCTTGATGGGATAGCATTAAATTTGCAGATGGCTGTGGGTAGTATATTCATTTTGATAATGTTAATTCTTTCAACCCATGAACATGGAATATCTTTCCACTTCTTTGTGTCTTTTTCAATTTCCTTGAGTAGTGACTCATAATTTTCAGTATACAAGTCTTTCACTTCTTCGGTTAGGTATACTCCTAGATATTTTATTGTTTTTGTTGCTATAGAAAAAGGAATTGATTTCTGGATTTCAACTTCTTCTAGCTTAGTGTTTTCATATAGGAATGCCACTGACTTTTGAATGTTAATTTTGTAGCCTGACACCTTAGTGTATTGCCTCATGATTTCCGAAAGCTTCTTGCTGGATTCCTTAGGTTTTTCTGTGTATACTATCATGTCATCTGCAAATAGGGAGAGTTTGACTTCTTCTCTTCCAATCTGTATCCCTTTAATTCCTTACTCCTGCCTGATTGCTATGGCAAGAACTTCCAACACTATGTTGGATAGTAATGGTGATAGTGGGCATCCCTGTCTAGTACCTGATCTGAGTGGAAATGCTTCCAGTTTTTCACCATTGAGTATGATGTTGGCTGTAGGTTTGCTTTATATAGACTCCACTGTCTTCAGGAATTTTCCATCTATTCCCATTTTTTGTAGTGTTTTGATCATAAGGGGATGTTGTATTTTGTCAAAGGCTTTCTCTGCATCTATTGATATGACCATGTGGTTTTTGGTCTTGCTTTTTTGTTGATGTGGTGGGTCACGTTGATTGACATATGTATATTAAAACAACCTTGCATGCCTGAACAATCTTTTTAATATACTGCTGTATCCAGTTGGCTAGAATTTTGTTCAGTATTTTAGCATCTCTGTTCATCAGAGATATTGGTCTTTAGTTTTCTTTTTTGGTTGTGTCTCTGTCTGCTTTTGGTATCAGAGTGATGTTAGCTTCATAGAAGCTGGCAGGGAGAATTCCAGTGTCTTCAATCTTCTGGAAGACTTTTAAAAGTAGAGGTATTAGTTCTTCTTTTTTTTTAAACTTTTTATTTTTTTATTTTATTTTATTTATTTATTCCCTTTTGTTGCCCTTGTTGTTTTATTGTTGTAGTTATTGTTGTTGTCGTTGTTGGATAGGACAGAGAGAAATGGAGAGAGGAGGGGAAGACAGAGAGGAGGAGAGAAAGATAGACACCTGCAGACCTGCTTCACCGCCTGTGAAGTGACTCCCCTGCAGGTGGGGAGCCGGGGTTCGAACCAGGATCCTTATGCCTGTCCTTGTGCTTTGCGCCACCTGCACTTAACCCGCTGCACTACAGCCCGACTCCCTTAGTTCTTCTTTGAAGGTTTTGTGGAATTCATTAGTAAAACCATCTGGTCCAAGACTTTTATTTTTGGGAAGGTTTTTGATAACTGTTTCAATTTCATTAGCTGTGATGGACCTGTTCATGTTATCTAGTTCCTCTTTACTTAATTTTGGAAATTAGTAGGTATCTAGGAAATCATCCATTTCTTCCAGGTTCTCTAGCTTGGTGGCATAAAGTTGTTCATAGAAGTTTTGCATGATAAGCTGAATTTCTGCAGTGTCTGTTGTGATATCTCCTCTTTCATTTATGATCCAGTTTATTTGGGTTTTCTCCCTGTTTTGTTTTGTGAGTCTGGCTAAAGGTTTGTCTATTTTGTTCACTCTTTGGAAGAACCGACATTTACTTTGGTTGATTTTTTATATGGTTTTCTTATTTTCAGTGTTATTGATTTCTGCCCTAACTTTAGTTTTTTTTCTGTCCTTCTGGTTGCTTTAGGGTTCCTTTGTACATCTTCTTCTTCGTCTTTAAGGTATGCAATCAGGCTGTTTATTTGTGCTTTTTCTTGTTTCCCAATGTGTGCTTGTATTGCTATGAACTTCCCTCTCAGAATTGCCTTAGCTGTGTCCCAAATATTTTGATAGTTTGTATCTTCATTTTCATTGAACTCTCAAAACATTTTGAATTCTTCCTTTATTTCCTCTTTGATCCAGTAATTGTTAAGTAGTGTACAGTTGAGCTTACACATTCCCTAGACTAGAGAAGTTCTCAGCTATTATATCCTGAAGAATGCTTTCTTCCCCTTCCTCTCTTTCTTCCTATGGTAAACCAATAATGCATATATTATTTCTTTTGAAGCCATTCCATAGGTCTATGTTGTTGTTTTCAGATTCTCTTAATCTCTTTTTGAGATCTCTTACTTCTTTTTTAGTTGTTTATAATTTGTCCTCGATCTTGCTAATTCTGTCTTGAGCCTCATTTATTCTATTCTCTCTCCCCTCTACTGTTTCCTGGAGTTCATCTTTTTTGTTACCCTGTTCTGATACTGTTTTAGCTTATTCATCTAGTTGTGTTCTTAGCTCAGATATTTCAGCTTTCAGCTTTCTAATAACCTTGAGATATTTAGTATTTTCTTTCATAGTCTCATTTGTTTTTTCTGCATTTCTGATCACAATTCTTTTAAACTCTTTATGCACTCCTGTGATTATTTCCTTAACTAGTGTTTAGATGTTGACCTCATTATTTTGTGCTTCAACCTTTGGGAGGCTTTTAGCTGGACTCTTCCTGTTAATTTCTCCAATATTTCTTATTGTTGGTTTAACCATTCTATATAGTATATTATGAGGTCCCTCTCTCAGTACTTTTCAAATTACTGATCGCTCTTGCCTGGATTGACTTGTGTCTAATTAAGGTAATTAAAAGGTTCACAGTTGTGGAAACTGACAGTTGTTTCAATATTATTTTAATCATTGAGTTGGAGCTCAGTGACTAAAAGCCTCTTTTGTTCTTTTTCTTCCCTGTAGGCTATAGGAGCCTGAGGGTTTTTAAACTTCTTTTTAGGCTTCTGAGGGTAATCACTGACTTCTGACCAAGAGATAATGCAAGGTGGGGCAGAGATAATCCCATGGTTATGCAAAGAGACGCTCAAAGCCCCACCTGTAGGCCACCTAGGTATAAATCTTCTCCTGCATTTCCTGGCCAGTTCTCTGTGCCCTGGTGTCAGCACAGGGCCTCCCTGATGCTGCTCCAGACTCTGATGGCAGCAGCAATAGAGACTCACAGTTGCATTTGGTAAGACTCAGAGAATCCTCTTCTCCCTTCAGCTGTCCCCCCGCTGGTGAAACAGACTGGAGGTGGCGTTCCAACTGGCAAAATGCTGGACTGCTACCAGCCACCCAATCTCTCTGTAGGCCTCTCTCTGTCCATGAGCCATGTGTTTGCACTTACCAGTGATTTGATGGACTCATGAATTAGCTCCAGTCCCATCCCCTTGTCGTCCCAGGTGTTCTCCTCTGGCAATCCTAGTTGAAGCAGGAGAGGAGAGGAGAGAAACACAGCTGCTACTGCTCTGTAGCCCCGCCTCTGGAGTCCTCTGACTTTTCTTTCTTTAAAATTTTAAATTATTGTTATTTATTTATTTATTGGATAGAGAATGACATAAATTGAGAGATAGAGAGACAGAGAGACACCTACAGCCTATTTCATTACTTGTGAAGCTTTCTCCCTGCTGGTGGGGACTGGGGCTTGAACTTGGGTCCATGTGCACTGTAACATGTATGTTCAACCAGGTGCACCAAAACCCTGTCCCTGATTTTTTTCTTTTTCTCTTCTTTCTTTCTTTCTTTCTTTCTTTCTTTCTTTCTTTCTTTCTTTCTTTCTTTCTTTTTTCTTCCTTTCTTCCTATCTTTCTTTCATTCTTCTTATTCTTTTTTTTTTTTTTTGCCTGCAAGGTTATGTCTGGAGCTCAGTGCCTGCATCATGAATCTATTGCTCCTGGAGGTCATTAGTTACCACCATTTTTGTTGCCCTCGTTGTGATTATTGTTATAGTTGCTATTGCTGGATAGGACAGAGAGAAATCAAGAGGGGAGGGGTAGACAGATGAAAGGGCAGAAAAATACACACTTGAACCTGCTCCACCTCCTGTGAGGCAACCCCCATGCAGGTGGGGAGCCTGGACTCGAACTGGGATTCTTATACCAGTCGTAGTGCTTTGTGCCATGTGCGCTTAACCTGCTGAGCCACTGCCTGGCCCCCCTTTTTTTTTTTTTTTCCTTTCATTTCTTTTATTTATTTTTAGTTTGTTTTCCTTTCTTTTCTCACCTCTTCATTTTCTTTTTTAAAGCAGGAGCATCTTTTATTAATGCTAGCTCATATCTAAAATAAAAACTAGCAAAAAACTGAGCACTGAGTGCAGCGGGGCTTATCCTTTTTACAGTTATCAGCCTTCCTATAGTAACTCATAGCAAAAAGCTTATCAGTTATTTTTTTCTGTATAAAGACAGTACAATTTATTTGGGTTATCAGAGACTCTTTAGCAGAAGTAGCAGATTCTGTGGCCCCTGACCAAGATCACTTTGATTACAGCAATAGAGAGTCCTGTTTATACTGAGAGGAGGGGGAAGATTGACCCTACTGCATTTTTCTTTTGCAACTAAGAAATTAACTCTAGCTTACTAATAAGTTAATCCTTGCTCCTCAGCCTCAATTTATAAGATTATAAAATACTAGGGATGTAGTTTCTTTTTAAAATATGTTATTTACTTTAGGAAAGAGAGCTACAAAGAGACCAGAACACTGCTTAGCTTTGGCTTCGGTGATACTGGGGATTGAACCTGGGACCTCAGAGTCTCAGGCATGGGGATATAATTTCATACCACCTCCACCCCCGAAGTTCTGTGCCCCCACCCAAATTCCCAGGGATAAACACCATAGTGTCTAGGAGGGCTTTTTAAAATACAGAAACAGAGAGAAAGTGAGTGGGAGAGGGAGAAAGACTCCACAGCACTTAAGCTTCTCCTTGACATGGTGCTCCCATGTAGTAATCAGGGGCTCAAACCCAGATACTCATAAATGGCAAAGCTCTACCACGTGAGCTGGGCCAGGGTCTCCTTGTCCCCTTCCACTTTGGTTTTCTTTTCCTCTTTTTAAAAATATGTTATTTTTTTATTTATTGGATAGAGACAGAAATTGAGAGAGAAGGGGAGATAGGGAGAGAGAGAGAGAAAGAGAGAACTATAGAACTACTTCACCGCTTGTGAAGCTTCCTCTTTGCAGGTGGGAACTAAGGTCTTGAACTGGAGCACTTGCACATTGTTACATGTGCACACTACCAGGTTTACCACACATTGGCCCTGCACTTTGGTTTTCTAAACCTGAGCAAGGGTAAAGACAGCATGACACAGCCTTGAAGGGCTGGGGCTGAGTCTTCTACTCCTTTTGATCTACAGCTGGATCTTGGGACACTCACCACACTGGCCTTGGGACACTTTGTTGAGTTGAAGTATCCCGTCTGGCCCTTCCTACATACTCAGTGCCTTCCACCTGGCCTTTCCCTCCAAGATAGAGTTGTTTGCCTGTCGTGACTGTGCCCGAGGTCTGTGCAGGGCAGGGTGAGGTTACTGAGCCATCCTCTGGCTCTCACTGATTATTTCATGTGTCACCTGCCTTCATGCACAGATGCTGGTCCTTCAGGCTACCTTGCTTGGCACTCACTGCCAGCTGGGAAGAAGTCAGGGTGAATCAGTGATTAGGCTCCAGACTCATCCTGAGACCAGTGTCAGGCTTCTCTTTGTCTAGGGGCCCTTGTGTTGGGTCTCCAGGCCTCTGCACTCCTTGGGTGTTGCCTCTTCCTTATCATTGCGCTCTCCTTTCCTCCCTCTCTAGAAAAATGCTGACTATGCAAGTTTCAGTGATTTGGTGAAAAATTTCAAGAAAACCCTTCAGCATAATGATCCAATGGTCTTAGATGATTTTGGAACTAGTTTTCCTTTCATTGATGTCTACCTGACCACTCTGGACAACCAGGACACTACGATCTACAAGTAAGTCACCACTTTATTGCCTTCCCTGGTCCTGGGCTTCTAGAGGGCAGGGCCATGACTCTTGCCTTGGGAGATCAGGGGTGATGGCCAGTGTGCTGGTTCACAGGAGCAAAGCCCTGCTCGGGGAAGGTGCAGAATTCCCTGTATACCTAGGGTTGGGCTGCTGTGTGGACAGGCCATGGCTCGGAGAGGGAGGGGCTCTGTTCCCCACTTGTCACCATCCTACCTGGACCCATGGTTAAGTGCTGATTCTTTCTACCCTCCTCACTGACCTTTCTCTACAGAAGGCAGAGGAAAGAGCCCCAACTGGCAAGTCAGGAACTGAAACTCCTGGTCTGATCCTGCCACTGCCTGCCTATGTGACTCTGACTGAGCATCTTTGTCTTCCTCAACTGTCACACAAAGGGCTGCTGGGTTAATCCTAAGAAACAATGTGTGTGATGCTCTCAGCATGGCCCGGTCCAGGACAGTGCTCAGTGCATAGTTCACAGCTCAGGAAGGTGCTGGATCTGGGCACCCAGCAGCCTCTGTGGACTCCTGAACATAGTTATCTGTGCTTCTCTGTGAAAGTCCCCTGCAGGGCTTCATAGAAAAACTCAGTGGAAAGGATCAGGGAACAATCACTTTGGTCCCCAAGAGTCGGCTGGCAGTGTCTGGTCACTTCACAGAGTCACCTCACTCATTGTCCACAAGTTTGTTGTCTTCCAAGATGACACATCTATGTAATGCAGCAGCTGCTGGCTTGGGGGTGAGGGGCACATAGGTGGAGGGGTAGACGTGGATCTCAATGCAGCCAAATCTGACTCTGAAGCCCTTGATCCTACCTGACCCAGTACATGTCAGGTGTGGTGGATGTCTAGGTGCTACTGTGCTGTGGCTGAGGTCGAGTAGCTCAGAGCCCATCCCTGAAACCAGGCTCTTCTTCTCCTGCTTCATTCCAGACTCCAGGAGTTGTACTATGAGATTGTGAATGTGCTCAGCCTCATGCTGGAAGAATTGAATGCGAATCAGCAGCCCCAGCCTGAGAATCAGCAGCCCCAGCATGAGAATCAGGAGGCTCAGGCTGAGAATCAGGAGCCTCAGCTTGAGAATCTGCAACCCCAGCCTGAGAATCAGCAGCCCCAGCCTGAGAATCAGCAGCCCCAGCCTGAGAATCAGCAGCCCCAGCCTGAGAATCAGCAGCCCCAGCCTGAGAATCATGAGCCCCAGCCTGAGAATCAGGAGCCCCAGCCTGAGACTCAGCAACCTCAGCCTGAGAATCAGCAGCTGCAGCCTGAGAATCAGGAGCCCCAGCCTGAGAATCAGGAGCCCCAGCCTGAGAATCAGCAGTCCCAGCATGAGAATCGGCAGCCCCAGCCTGAGAATCAGCAGCCCCAGCCTGAGAATCAGCAGCCCCAGCCTGAGAATCAGCAGCCGCAGCCTGAGAATCAGCAGCCACAGCCTGAGAATCAGCAGCCACAGCCTGAGAATCAGCAGCCCCAGCCTGAGAATCAGCAGCCCCAGCCTGAGAATCAGCAGCCCCAGCCTGAGAATCAGCAGCCCCAGCCTGAGAATCAGCAGCCCCAGCCTGAGAAGACAGATTATGAGTAACTGGGCATGGAGTGCACCAGCTATGGCAGACAACCACCCCCGCCACACACACATCCGCCTATTAAACACATACCACCTGAATTTTCTATTTGGTCCCTGTGATCATAGGGTCTCTTCACCTTTTGAGGTTCAACCTGGGTGGGTGTCCATTAAGTGTAATTCCCCAGAATTTACCTGGCCCTCTTCTTCCACCAGACACAGCTAGGCTTGAGGAGTGAGGAGACAGAGAGACTCAAGATTTGCCAGAGGCCACATGCAGAGACTGGCTCTCTCCTTCCTGTGCCCAGCAGGAAGGACCTCTGGGTTACTGGGGAAGACTCTTGAAGACCCCAGACCCAGAAGCACCTCCATCCACCCCATAAAATGTGTGACTCTTTTGACCTGGTGTGGTTTTCTAGTGTTGAAAGCACTGTCAAGCTCTTCTGTGTGGGTGTTCTCATTCCTAGGAGAGCTATCTATCTTTCTCTCTCTCAGGTCCCATTACCATCGGGGGGCCCTCTTTCCAAGTCCACACTCCTTTTCTCTGGGCTCTCAGTGGTTTCAGTGCCCTAAGGGGTGCAGTCATGACAGGTGGGACTCTCCTTAGCTGGGCTGGCCTGGGAGAGGAGCCTGCAGATGGTGCCAGTTATCTCACCCAGAGCTGAGGAGCAGCAGCACTAGCTGCCAGGGGTCATTTCCCAGCTGTGCCTGCACTGAAAAGGCAGCATGTTCTGTGTCATTCCTGGCTGAGCTCCAGCATTGGTGCAGCCATGACAGTGCCATCTGAGGGCTCAGGTAGGGCAGCACCCACAGCTGAGCACAGAGAATGCCTGCTGACCACATACCAATGGGGAGCCAGGGCAGACAGGGCATAAAGGGGCAGAGGTAAGAGTGGCTGGTGGAACAAATGGGTGGGCTCTGGGCTGCAAGCCTGGGTAATGGTGCTTTCAGTCCACAGGACCAGTGAAGGTAGAGATTGTGGTTTTCACTACAAATCAGACTACTGTCTAATGAGTTGTGGGGAGGGGGTGGCTAATCTCTGTGATGAGGGCCCACAGTCTAGTCCTGGCTCTCTTGGTGCTCCTACTGGTTTTGGAGCTACAGAAAAACAGCCAGACTGAATGACAGAAATTTGCTCCATGGAAGTGACAATAACTGCTTGAATGTAGACAGCCACATGCCTCCTAAAACACTCAAACCATCTGTTTCTCTAGTGTTCACACCTCTGGCACCCAACTGAGCATTCTGGAAACAGTGCCCTGTGGGGTATGAGAACTGGACCCTGTGGTTCCTAGGGCAGAGAAAGCCTTATGCCAACAACCTGCAAGTTGGTGGGCATGAAGTAAACGGGGTCCCCAGGCTCCTCGTGCTGATGGGAGAAGCTTCATGGGAGAAGCTAGACATCTTCTGCAACCAGTGCCTTATGACAAGGCCTCGAGACTTCCATGGGTGCAGCTCAGGCAGCAAGGCAGGCAGGTCTCAGGCCATGACTCTGACCCAGGGCTGGAGATAGACAGAAGCAACTACCTATATCTGGTGTGTCAACTTTTCTCCCTGAGAATATGAAAACAGTTCAGCAGGAGCACTTGGAATTGTCCCAGGAGTAGGAATTGTCCTAGGCATTTGGGAGTGATAAAAGATGTAAGAGTATACATGTACATATGCCCTATCTCATGGACCCTGTTCTATATCTAGGTTTTGAGGTTTGTTAAGAAGTGCATCACCTGAAGTAGAATTAAGGAATCCTATGAGCTAGGAAAGGTCTCACCCGGGTAATGAAGCTGAAGGGTTGACATTCCAGGCCTGATGTCTCTGGATGCAGTCTGAAGTGAAACATGCCGAGGTGGTATTGGTTGCATTGATTGGGTTGGGATCAGCAGATGCAGTCTCAGTTGTTATGAATTGGGAGAAGCATGCAGGAAATTGAGCCCCATTCTAGAGATTTCAGGACTGGGAGAAATATGGGCTTTGTGGAGAAAGGGGCAGTTTCCTGATGTCTTAGTCATAACCAGATCATTTGGCAATTGGGTTAACTTTGTAAATCCCATTGTCAGGATTTTCTGTAGCATACAAGTCCTCACCATAATTTATGTCCCTTTATGCTATTTACATGTAGTTGTATCTTATAAAGGAATACCTCCGGTTGCTTCTGTTCTCCCTGGTCTAAGCTTTTAGGAGAGTTAATATTTCAAAGAACAAGCCACTACTAGAAATGTATTAATGATTTCAGCCCACTGTTAAAATTCAATCTTATTACCACTTTGAAGTCTTAAGTACTTAGACTGAAGGAACATATACTCAAGTGCTATGGTCTATGCATCAAAAAGTTTGAGACATTCAATCTATTTTTCCCCTCTCAAAGAAATTAAGTAGTGACTTGTGAGACTTTATGTTAATAGGAATGTATATTGACACCATTCCCACCACCAAAGTTTTGTGTCCCATGCTCTCTTCCCCCTTCCCCTCCAGTGAAGCTGAACATCTACCCTCACCCTCCACTCAGAGATTTTTACTTTGGTGCCATACTCCAAAATCAGTCAGATTCTGCTTTGAGTTTCTCTTTCTGTTCTTCTTTCTCACCTTCTGTGTCTGCATTCCTGGAGAGATACCAGTGGAGTATGACTACAAGCAGTGAGATGTTTTCTCTCTCCAGAAGATAAAACTGAACTTTCTGAAATGTGTAGCAAGTTTCTTTAGGGCTCAAGATGGAACTTAGATGGGAAAGAGCATCTTTTTCTGATCACTGAAAAAAAAAAGATGGAAATGTTTGCATCAAGGAGGCCAGTGGGAATTCTGTGGAGTTGTACCCCTCTTATCCTATGGTTTTGTCAATGTTTCCTTTTTATAAATAAAACAAAAAGTTGGAAGAGTTTGGGCAGAGGTGCATCTGGCTAAGCTCCCTATCACTCCCTTCCCTCTCAATTTCTGTCCTTTGAAAGGAAAGAAAGAAGGAAAAAAGGAAAACTTGGATTCCTTAATCAGGTGACCTCAGGCAAGCCATCAAGTCTCTTAAAATGTTGGCTCATGCTTCCTAGACCATGAGCTGATAACACTGCAAGTGTCCAATAAAGCATACTTGAGAGTGTGGAGAAGGATGAATCTGACTGAGTTTGGAATATTGCACCCAAATGAAAATCTATGGGTGGAGGGTGAAAGTAGATATCTAGTTCAGCTTCCCTGGAGGGTAAGGTTAGGAGGGGAAGGAAGAGGGACACAGATCTTTGCTGGTGGGAATGGTGTTACTATACACTCCTACTAATGTATAGTCTCAAAATCACTATTTAATTAATATGAGGGGAAAATGGATTGAATGTCTCAAACTTTTTGATACATAGACCATAGGCTGAGTATATATTCTTTCAATCTAAGCATTGATGACTTCAAATTGGTGATCAGATTGAATTTTAACAGTGGACTCAAATTGTTAATACGTTTCTAATAATGACTTGTTCTTTGGAATAAAGGTTTAGTTTTTTACCAGGTTTTTACCAGATAAATTCCCTCCCTTCTTAGGGCTGACCCTGTGTTCTACTGGGTAGCTACCAGGATTGTGCTGGCTGTCAGTTGCTGGCTTGAGTTCTTTTGTCTTGAGAGTTTCTCCCTACTGCTTTCCATGCATGTCTGCATCCACCTGTGACTCAGTGAGTTTCTTCAGAAGTTTCAGTTTTAATGTGGTAAGGTTCCAGGTGATATTTTGTTGCTTTTATCCAGCAGATTATGGCAGCAATCTCTCAGTAGCTGCTACTCCATGACCACATCCCTGGCAGCTCCTTTTTTCTCTTAAGTAACCTTTATTCTAATATATTGTTGTGCTTTTGTCTATTAAATGGGTGCATTTTGTCAAGAAGAAAATACTTTTGCCTTGATCATTGGTGTCACTTGGTTTTACCCTGAAGCTTCAGAATTGCTGGGTTCTCATTTTACTAAACTATGACATGCAGTCTCCTTGGAAGAGAGAGTTTATGGATAGACCAGCTGGGGAGTTGTTCTCTCCAGTGGCCTGAGGACTGGTAATGTATTCACTAGAATGCCCAAAAGTGACCTCATAAAGGAAGAATTCCTTTCTTAGATCCTTGTTGTACCCTCTTGAAATTGGATGTTAAGGAAATCCCTGAGAGATTTTCTGTTGGACGACAAAAGTAGGGAGTGAAAATAGGAAATTTAGAAAATGTCTCTACATGTGGAGCACCTGAAACTCGCAAGAAATATCAGTAGACAGAAGAAACACTCAAGAAACAGTGCAGGTTCAATTATAAGTAATGTTTTCACTAGGATATTTGGGAACTTTCGGTAAATACTATATTTCTGTTGCTTGTTAAGAAATGTGCAAATGACATTGAAGGGACTGGGTTTCACTATTCTTTTAAGCTTTTCCTACACACACTCATCTGATTCCCAAATTGAAGTGTAAGTCTTTGACAATTTGGTTTACTTGATTTGTGAAGTTGGTGAAGGCTCAGCCCAACATGCTGCTTCTTTACCATGACTGACTGGCTAAGGCAAACATGAAGTCAGACTGATTTTTAAAAAATATTTATTTACTATTATTATTTTAAATTTCTTTATTGGGGTTAATTATTTATTTATTATTAATGGGGCTAGGGGAAAGAGAGTGCAAGAGAGGAAGGGGTAGGGTAGAAAGAAAGAGGAATGGTTAGGGGGTGAGAGAGAAAGGAAGTGGTGGTGGTGAGGCGAGAGTGAGAGAGGACACCAGAGAACAGAGAAAGAGAACACACAAGTTACTCTGGCACGTGGGATGATGAGGTGCCTGGTGTCAAGTCCCATATCTCATGCTTGAAGGCCCAATGCTTTATCCACTGCATGACCTTCCAGTTCCTAGAAATACTCTTATTTGACCTATAGACTGACTGAACATTTTATCAATGTCTTAAGCTGCTTTGTTAGCCCATTGAAAGACTTTTTTCTTAATCTACCGTGCCAGGCAATTTAAAGGCTTTCTTTTCTCTTGGGAACATATCTCATTTCAATAAAACAATTACAATGTTTTTATAGAGTATAAAATATAAAATGGTAAAACATTTGCAAAATAGCCTATATTTGTATACTTTCTATTCTTCACTACATTTTTTTTTGTAATTGAGTTTATTGAGGAATTCAAATAAGACTCACAATAATTGAGAATTGGAAATAATAGTGTTTATATGATACAAAATGGGAATAATAGTGTATATGAGATATAGAGGTTCTTCTGTTCTGTTTTTTGCTTCTCTTGTGAACTCAGATCTATTTATTTATGTACATATTTAAAAATATTAATTTTATTTGCTAGGATAGAAATTGAAAGGGAAGTAGAGAGGGGGAGGAGAAACCTGCAGCACTGGTTTGCCACTCTTGAAGCTTCCTCCCTGCAGGTGGGGACTGGGGGCTTAAACCTGGATCCTTGAGCATGGTAATGTATGCACTCAACGTGGGTGTGACTGGCCCTAAGACTTATTGATGTCTGTTTTTGTGAGAGCACGGTTAGTGCTGTCACTAGTACAAGGCTGCTAGTACTGGGGATCAATTACTTGCAAGTCCTAGTCTCTGCCACTGAACTATCTCCAGTCTTTATACAGCAAGATCTAAAATCAGTTTATAGGCATTGTCCTAGAGAAGTTGGCCAGTTACTTTTAATATTGCTATAGTATTGTTGTGGCAAAAATTAAGAAAAAAGTAGAGTTTATAATTAAAAAAATTAATTTAAATTTCTTTAATGAAAGAGATACAGAGAGAAAGATCATAGCAGGACTCAGCTCTGCCTTATGCTTATGCTGGGGATTGAACGTTGAACCTTAGAGCCTTAGGCCTGAAAACCTTTTTGCATCACCATTGTGCTTTCTCTCCAGCCCAAATTTACATTTTTTTGGTCAGAATTCTTTAATATATTTATAGATTTTTACTCTTATGATAATGTGTTATTTTATTATATATAAAATAATAGGAGGAAAAATATTCTTTGAGAAATGGCAGGACTCATATATATGGCAAAGAATCACCTATAATTTCACTACCATTAGGTAGAAACTATCAACATTTTGGCATACTTTTCGTGACTTTTTAATTTTATTTTTAGTGATTTAATATTGGTTTATAAAAGTATAAGATAAGGCCAGGCTATGGTGTATCTGGTTAAGTGCACACATTACAGTGAGCAAGGACCTGGGTTCAAGCCCAGGGTCCCCATCTGCAGGGGAAATCTTCGTGAGTGTTGAACTGTGGCTGCAGGTTTGTGTCTCTCTGCCTCTTTCCCTCTCTATCTTGCCTTCCATTCTCATTTTCTCTCTATTTAATTAAAAAATAATATAAGATAATTCCATATAGTTTCCACTATCAGAATTCTGTGTCCCATCCTCTCCATTGGAAACTGTTGTAGTTCTCCCAAGGTTACCTGTTTAGACTGATTCTGTATCTGTGTATCTATGTATCTATATATTCCCCCCCCCCACTTTGCTTTCATTTCCTTTCTTTTTTTAAATTTCTTTATTGGGGTATTAATGTTTTACATTAGACAGTAAATACAATAGTTTGTACATGCATAACATTTCTCACTTTTCTACATCACAGTACAACCCCCACTAGGTCCTCTGCCATCCATTTCAGACCTGTACTCTCCCTCCCCACCTACCCCAGAGTCTTTTACTTTGGTGCAATACGCCAATTCCAGTTCAGGTTCTACTTGTGTTTTCTCTTTTGATCTTGTTTTTCAACTTCTGACTGAGAGTGAGATCATCTCATATTCATCCTTCTGTTTCTGACTTATTTTACTTAACATGATTTCTTCAAACTCCATTCTAGATGAGTTGAAAATGGTGAAATCACATTTTAAATAGCTGATCAGTATTCCATTCTATATAAATACCACAACTTGCTCAGCCACTGATCTGTTGTTGGACACCTGGGTTGCTTCCAGGTTTTGGCTACTACAAATTGTGCTGATACGAACATAGGTATACACAGATCTTTTTGGATGGGTGTGTTGGGTTCCTTAGGATATATTCCTAGGAGAGGAATTGCAGGATCATAGGGTAGGTCCATTTCTAGCCTTCTGAGAGCTCTCCAGACTGCTCTCCACAGTGGTTGGACCAATTTACATTCCCACCAGCAATGCAGGAGGGTTCCTTTGACCCCACAACCTCTCCAGCAATTGTTGCTGCTACCTTTTCTGATGTGTGACATTCTCACAGGAGTGAGGCGGTATCTCATTGTTGTCTTTATTTACATATCTCTGACAGTCAAAGATTTTGAGGATTTTTTTCATGTGTTTCTCAGCCTTTTGGATGTCTTCTGTGGTGAATATTTTGTCCATGTCTGTCCTCTCCCGATTTTTGGATGGGGTTATTTGTTTTCTTGTTGATTTTGGCAAGCTCTTTATATATGTTGGTTATTAAACTCTTGTCTGATATATGGCATCTTTTCCCATTCTGTGAGGGGTCTTTTTGTACTGGTATTGTTTTTTTTTTTAAATTTTAGTTATTGGTTTCTTTTGTTCTGCATAAGCTTTTTAATTTGATATAGTCCCATAAGTTTATACTTACCTTAGTCTTCTTTGTAACTGGATTCATTAAATTGAATATGTCTTTAAAATTTATGCAGAAAAGCTGAATAAGGGCAAGAGATTGGCATACTTTAACGATGACTTTTTAGTTCCTATCAGGCCACCCCATCAGGTGGGGCACTAGTTGTGGAGTCCTGAGATTCTCAAAGAGACATGATGGGCCTAAACCTTGAATAAAGCCCTCTTCCCAATGTTACCAGTTATCTCTATCAGGAACAACAGAATAGATCCATTTGTGGGCCCCCATAGGATCTTGCCCTCAACATGGATCAACAAAAGTAGAGTATGTTCCATCCTCCCAAGGGAGTCTGGACATCATACTCTATGCTCTACCTGAGGAAGATGGGTCCTGAGATTGGGGAAGCTTGAAACGTTCCTATTCATGACCACAGAATGTGAGCTCAGAACTACAGGGATGCAGAGGTCACATAAGCTCCTGAGCTGAATATGGGGCCCAGACCAGAGCAAATCAATGGGGTTTACAGTCAATAATTTTTATACACCTTTCCCATATTAGGGAGCTACTCTCTTCCTGGATCCAGCTTTCTGGTCCTTTTTCCAGCCATGACATCATCTCCCCAGACAATAACTAGGATCCACCTGCATATCAGACATCAAACTCAGGGTTAAATATAAACAGTAACTAGTATAGTCATGGGCCCTTTGGAATATAACTAAAATAGGCCTACTAGCTATCTACAAAATGGAACCCCCCCAACTCTTCATTTGTACTATTCCAGCCTCTAGGTTTATGATTAGTCAACAGCTTGTTTGGCTTTATATGTTAACTCTTTTTCCAGCTACCAGGTTCCAGATGTTACCATGATGCCAACCAGACTTCCCTGGACAGACAACCCCACCAATGTGTTCTGGAGCCCCGCTTCCCCAGATCCTGCCCCACTAGGGAAAGTAAGAGACAGGCTAGGAGTATCGATTGACCTGTCAATGCCCATGTTCAGTGGGGCAGCAACTACAGACCCAGACCTTCCACCTTCTGCACCCCATAATGTCCCTGGGTCCATACTCCTGGAGGGATAAAGAATAGGAAAGCTATCAGGGGTGGGCATGGGGCACACAGTTCTAGTTGTGGAACTGTGTGGTGTTGTACCCCTCTATGCTATGGTTTTTGTCAGTGTTTCCTTTTTATAAATAAAAATTAAAAAAAAAAACAAAACACCAAACTGCAGTGCCAGGGGGTGGTATATCTGGTAATGTGCACACGTAACAATGTGCAAGTGCTGGAGCCCAAGCCTTCAGTTCCCACCTGCAAGGAGGAAGCTTCACAAGTGATGTCTACTTAATCAGCCCTTTTTCTTTGACATTTAAATGGTTTCTGGGGTTGTGGAGATGACTCACTGGGTAGAACATTTGTTTTCCAAGTTGAGCGTGTAGGGTTGGGATCTAGCTCCATGTGAGAGTACCATGGACAGAGCCAAATGAACTCCATGCTTGGTGGAATGGTGTTTTCATGTCTCTCCCAAGTTTGCTCTTTCAGAAAAGAAGATAGAGAGGTGGCTTAGTGGTAGATCACATGAATGCATCCTTGAGTATGGTCTCTAGCATTTGATAAAACAAATAATGCAGGAGAAGTTTTTATTTTTAATTAGATATTTAATAATGATTAACAAGATTGTAGTACAACAGGGGTACGATTCGATACAATTCCTACCACCAGAGTTCCATATCCTATCTCCTCCATTGGAAGGTTCTATATTCTTTATCCCTCTGTGAGTGTGAATCACAAAATTTTTTAAAAATCTATTTATTTATAAAATGTAAACACTGACAGGACCATAGGATAAGAGGTGTACAATTTCTACCACCAGAGCTCTATATCCCATACCCTCTTCTGATAGTTTTCCTATTCTTTAACTCCATGGGAGTATGGACCCAGGGTCATCATGGGATGAAGAAGTTGGATGGTCTGGCTTCTGTAGTTGCTTCCCCACTGAACATGGGCATTTACAGGTCGATCCATACTCACAGCCTGTCTCTCTCTTTCCCTAGTGGGGCAAGGCTCTGAGGAATCGGAGCTCCAGGACATATTGGGGACGTCATCTCTCCAGGGAAGTATGGTTGGCATTATGGTAGCATCTGAAACTTGGTGGCTGGGAAAGAGTTAACATATAAAGTCATACAACTTGTTGCCTAATCATGAACCTAAAGGTTGGAATATTGTAGATCAACGTTTGGGGTTTCTGTTTTGGAAATAGCTAGAAGGTCTATTTTAGGTATATTCCAAAGGTCCCATGACTTTCTTAGTTTATGCCTGAACCTGACATCTGATATGTAGTTGGACCCAGGTTATTGTCTGGGGAGATGATGTCATGGCTGGAAAAAGGTTGAACCAAAAATTTTATAGGGGTGCGGAAGGTGGAAGATTTGGCATCTGTAATTGCTTTTCCAGTGAACATGGACATTAGCCGGTTGATTCATACTCCCAGCCTATTTCTTTCTTTCCCTAGTTGGGCAGTGCCCTGGGGAGGTGAGGTTTCAGGACACACTGGTAAGGTTGTCTGCTTGGGGAAGTCAGGATGGAATTATGGTAACATCTGCAACTTAGTGGCTAAAAGGAGGTATGACATAAAGCAGGACCAATTCTGTAATGAACAGTGACCTAAAGGTAAGAACAGAGCCGATGAGACTAAGTGTGGGAAGAAGCTAGGGAGTCTATTCCAAGGGACCCATGAATTTAGTAATTTTTGACTGAGCCCGATAGCTAATATGCAGGTGGGCTAAAAGTATTGTTTGGGAAGATGGTGTCAGAGTTGAGAATAGACTAGAAATCTGTATTAGGGCAGAGAGTAGCTCCCACATATGAGCAAAGTATATAATAATGTTAACTGTAGACCCATCAATCTGACCTGTGTCTCATATGTATACATACTTAGCACACGGATGTGAGGGCAATCTGGCTGTGATATCTGTCACCCCATTGATAGCCAGGGTTGATTCAGCTGATCTTGCTTGCTAGGCAGGTGTCCCCTTTCTCCCTCACTGCTCCAACTCATCCCTCCCAAAGCTGCAGGTTTGGTTGAAGAGGACGTCCTTCCCCGAACAGAGATGGACAGGTGTTCGGTCAAGGGTATACAAGTAGCTGCGCTCCCCTGCTAGAGCCTCAAAACAAGTGCTCATACTTAGCACAGGAGCCTATGTATCCTTTGCATGAGCTCACAGTATGAGCTCACAGTCCATGGTCACAGCTAGGAACATTCTAGGCTACACTCATTTGAAGACAGGTCTTCCTCAAGTGACAGAGTATGTTGACCCAGTCTCCCTTTGGAGAGTTGGGGATTCCCTACTTTTGCTGTTTTACATTAAGGGCAAGGTCTGCCAGAGTGCTTATGATGATGTCCCTGATGATAGTGACCAGTGATGAAAAGAGGGATCTAGTAGAGGGCTAGACCCATCCTATCAATATGGGAATCCAAAGATTCCCTGACTAGGGCCCTTGATCATGGGTTGGCCTGGTAGTGACCAAAATGTCCGTCTTTAAAATGTGCCCATCTCTTTCCCTTTTTTAGCTTGTATAGTCCTTACTTTAGCAGATGATGTTTTATTTTGCTTGAGAAAGAGTGGTAACTTCTTTTCAGAGGTTTAGGAAGAAGGAGCTAAGTAATGGAGATCATCAGTGATTATCACAGATGTTTCAGTGACTCAGTTAGCATTTCATTGTGGCTTTTTCCATTTCATTTCATTTTATTTATTCATTTATTTATTCCTTTTTGTTGCCCTTGTTTTATTGTTGTAGTTATTATTGTCATTGTTGTTGGATAGGACAGAGAGAAATGGAGAGAGGAGAGGAAGACAGAGAGGAGGAGAGAAAGACCTGCTTCATCACCTGTGAAGTGACTCCCCTGCAGGTGGGGAACCGGGGGCTCGAACCAGGACCCTTAAGCTAGTCCTTGCACTTTGCACCACATGCACTTAACCCACTGTGTTACCGCCTGACTCCCCATGTGGTTTACTAGTATATGTATGCCCTATCTTGTGGGACCTGGTCTGTATCTAGGTTTTGGGACTTTGGTAGGAATTGAACCTCCTAGAATGGAATTAGAGAATACTATGAAAGGAAAGGTCTCACCTGAGTAATGAAACTGAAGGGTTGACATTCCATGCCTATCATCTCTGGACACAGTCTGAAGTGAAGCATGCTGCAGTGGTACTTGTTGCATTGATTAGGTTGGGGTCAGCAAATGCAATATCATTTTGTATGAATTGAGAGAGGCATGCCGTAAAGTGAGCCTCTAGTGGAATCATACCATACACAACATCACCATAATTGACATTATTTGTATATAACTGTATCTTATAAATTAGGGCAAAATACATACCTGAAAGCAAATGTGCACAATAGCCTGCAGTGAGTCAGTATATGGAGCAAGCAAGTAGAAAGACCCTAAAAAGACACCATAAAGTTTCCAATGAAATAGTGTCTACTTAGACTTAGATACCCTCCTCACCTTCCTATTATACTTCCCTCACTCACTCCAAAGCCAAGCTTATCAAATAAGGACTGCAAAAACTGAATAAGGGAAAGAGACTGGCACACTTTAATGATGTCTCTTTAGTCCCTATCAGGCCACCCCATCAGCTGGGGCCCTAGTCATGGAGTCCTGAGATATCCAAACAGATATGACGGGCATAGACCTCAAATAGACCCCCTATCTCCAGTGTTACTGGTCATCTTTATCAGGAACAACACAATAGACCCATTTGTGGGTCCCCATATGACCTTGCCCTCAATTTGGTAGAGAATGTTCCATCCTCTGAAGAGAGGCTAGACAACATACTCTATCTTCTTCTTGAGGAAGATGGGTCCTGAAATTGTGGCAGCTTGGAATGTTCCTATTCATGACCACAGAATGTGAGCTCAGATTTACAGGGATACAGAGGTCACATAGACCCCTAAGCTGAATATGGGCCCCAGATCATGTCAAATTGATGGGGTTTACAGTCAACAATATTTATATACCTTCCCCATATTTGGGAGATACTCTCTTCCCAGATTCAGCTTTCTGGTCCTTCTGCCAGCCATGACATCGTCTCCCCAGATAATAACTTGGATTCACCTGCATATCAGATGTCAGACTCAGGAAAAAAAAACTAGTATAGTCATGGGCTCTTTGGAATATAACTAAAATAGGCCTAGTAGCTATCTACAAAACAGAGGAACCCCCCCCCCCCAACTATTCATATGAACTTTTCCAGCCTTTAGGTTCATGATTAGGCAACAAGTTATTTGGCTCTGTATACTAACTCTTCTTTCAGGTACTAAGTTCCAGATGCTAAGATGATGCCAACTGGACTTCCCTGGATAGATGACCATATCAATGGGTCCTAGAGCCCTGCTTCCATAGGGCTCCGCCCCACTACGGAAAGAGAGAGACAGGCTGGGAGTATGGATCAACCTGTCAATCCCATGTTCAGTGGGGAAGCAGCTACAGAAGCCAGACCTTCCACCTTCTGCATCCCACAATGACCTTGGGTCCATACTCCCAGAGGAATAAAGAATAGGAAAGCTATCGGGGAGGGGATGGGATATGGAGTTCTGGTTGTAGGAATTGTGTGGAGTTGCATCCTTCTTATTCTATGGTTTTTGTCAGTGTTTCCTTTTTTAAAATAAAAATTAAAAAAAGAAAAAGAAAAGTATATGTAAATTTTATTTAAAAAAGTGTGAAACAAATCCTAATCCTATGCAAAGTATGCATTGTTTGAAGATCTGTTTCTGTTGTAAGATAATCAGATCTCTTTCTCAACTTTTTGATAGGAGGAAAGATCCTCAGTGTCAGGAATTTGTGAAAGGAATCCTATTAAGTCCTTTATTTAAGATCTTTATGATAACCGTCATCACATGTGATGCCAGCTTTCTAGTCTTGTGGACCAACTATGAAGCAAAATATCATTTATTCAGATTATATGAGGTAAGCAAAGAAATGGGCCCATTTATTTTATGTCACCTAAATTATGAATGAAAAATTATAGATTGTAAGTCATTTTGTTTGACAAAACTTTCTGTAGGAAAATAGTAATGACTTTAGAATTATTCTTTAAGAAGTATACTTTAGGTGGTCTGGGAGGTGGTGCAGTGGATAAAGCATAGGACTCTCAAGCATAAGGTCCTCAGTTCAGTCCCTGGGAGCACATGTACCAGAGTAATGTCTGTTTCTTTCTCTTTCTCTGCCTATCATTCTTCATGAATAAATAAATTATTAAAAAAGGAGACGTATAATCTGGAGAAGATGACACAGAAATCATAGCATTGTCATGGCTCCTAACATTTCTTTGAATCTCCTTAAAAAAAAAAAAGGCAAGTAGATAGCAAAACTAAAACCCCACGGGCAGCATTTACACCTGGGGAAACAGCATAATGGTTATGCAGTAGACTGCCTTGCTTGAGGCTCAGAATTCCTAGGCTCAATTCCCTGCGCCACAATAAGCGAGAGCTGACCAACACTCTGGTGTCTCTTCCTCTCTCTCTTTGTCTTTTTCTCTCTCATCCTTTCATTATAAAGACAAAATGTTGGGAGTCAGGCAGTAGTGAAGCAGGGTAAGCACAGGTTAAGTGCAAGGACCAGCATAAGGATCCCAGTTTGAGCCCCCACTCCCCACCTGCGGGAGTTGCTTCACAAGGGGTTCCCCTCTCTGTCTTCCCCTCCTTTTTCTCCCCCTCTCTGTCTTCCCCTCCTCTCTCCATTTCTCTCTATCCTATCTAACAATGATGACACCAATAACAACGACAATATAAACAATAAAACAACAAGGGCAACAAAAGGGAATAAATAAGTAAATATTTAAAAAATTTTTTGTTCTGATTAAGAGCCATGATAGTGTTGGCCTCTGTGGGAGAGGAAATAGTGAAGTCAGTATTTAGTGGCAAATATGATGGACCAATTGGAGAACAGTAATTGATATGGGAGAGAGTGTTGCCTAATATACTATTAGATTCTTGCAACAGGTTCCTGGTAATTAAGAAGGATGGGAATTGTCCAGGGTGAATTTTTTTAATTTGCCAGCTAGGGATCGTTTTAAGGACAGGGCCCCCACATTTAGGAGAAATATTAAAAGTGGAATAAAGAAAGACTCAGCAGGTTACTGACCTAGAGATGAAAGAAGAGAAGATCTTGATAAAATTATAGGAGGGGAACAGAACCATGAAACCTGAGAAATTGAGCTAGCACATTTTATAAAACATTTTGTTTATTTATTTATTTGGGATGGAGACAGCAATTTAGAAGGGAAGTGGAGGCAGATAAGGAGAGAAAGAGACACAGTACTGTTTCACTGCTTGTGAAGCTTCCCTTACAAGTGGGGACCCGGCACTTGAACCTGGGTCCTTGCATATCATAATGTGCAATCCCCAGGTGCACCATCACCTGGCCCCACATTTTTTCCTTTACAGTACTGTGTCCTCTCTGCCTTCCCATCACTCCTGAAACAAATGTTGCTTTCTTTTAATTTTAGAGGTGTGTGTGTGTGGGTGTGTGAGAGAGAGACAGACAGAGAGAAAGAGAGAGAGAGAGAGAGAGAGAGCGAGAGCAGGAGACCAGTGCACTGCTTCATCGCCCATGGAGATTCTCCAGGTACTGTGATGCTTACATGTGGTGTTACAGATTTAATCCAGAGCTTTGTTCACCAAAAGTTCAGTGCTCTACAGATGACCTGTCTCCTGGCTTTCAAACTGACAAATCTGAAACAATATGAAACATCCTAGGAGGTTGTATAGTGAGTAGAGTGCTGTACTTGCAACACCATGAGGTCCTGAGTTTGAACCCCAGCACTTCATAAGCTAGGATGAAAGAAAAAAAGTAACATTACAGGGACTGGAAAGTGATGCACCTGGTTAAGTGCACATAATATGAAATGCAAGTATGAAGTGCAAGGACCAGCAAGGATGGGAGCAAGGATCTTGGTTCAAGCCTCTGGTCCCCACCTGCAATGGGGACACGTCATGGGTGGAGAATCAGGCCTTCAGGTGTCTTTCTCTCTCCCTCTATATCTCCCCACCTCTCTCAGTTTCTCTCTGTCCTATCAAAAATAAATGAAAGAGGGCTGGGGAGATGGCGTAATGGTTATGCAAAGGACTTTCCTGCCTGAGGCTCTAAGGTCCCACATTCAGTCTTCCACATCACCATAATCCAGGGCTGAGCAGTGCTCTGGTCTTTCTCTGTATTGTTTTATTCTTCTCTCTCTAAAAAATATATATTTTTAAATAAAAAGAAATGAAAGAAAAAGATGAGCTCTAGAAGCAGTGGATTCATCATATAGGCAATTGGTTACAGCAATAACACTAGTGACTCTGGAAGAAAAATAAAAAAGATTAGTTAAAATAATAGAGGAAGTAATTCCAAGGGTCCATACATCCACAGAAGAAGAAAAAACTTTCAGAACTTGGAAAACAGTTGAAGTTTTATACTGTTTGATTGAACCCCAAATTAGTAAAGAGGCAACAATAAGAAACTATTTTACTTGTCCTTGACTCACTTCCCTCCCCTATATATGTTGAAGATGACAGTTCATGCTCCCAGTGTGATGTCTGTGCCCCTAGTTCCAAAACCAGCAAAGCTAACCTTCTTAACCAATTATTTGTTTTGAGAGCTGCCTGAAGGACTACTACAAGGCTATTATTATCTTTGTTTTCTCTAACTTAGAACTTTCTTAGGCAGAAATGTGGCTACGTAGTGATCATTTCCCCTAAAGATTGAAAGGCAAATGAATGGTCTACGGACATTTGGAGGGAAAGAAAAAAAACAAAAAAACACAGAGGCAAACAACATACATGCTGAAGGCCTGTGAGGAAAATCAAAGGAGCAAAATTCTTTGGGAAATGAGGGCACTGAAAAAACACTTAGAAGGCTGTAGACACCCAGGGAAGGATACATACTTAGTGAAAACCTGAGAAGATCTCCTGATCTCTGGTTGTTCTTTAGGCTAATTGCAAGCAGAATGTGAAGACTCAGGTAGAGTCACAAATGGCATGCCCAAACACTTGAATAAATTGTTGCAGAACAGAGACAAGTCTGGAGAAAACTTTCTTTCTCCCTCTCTTACTTTAATTTGTTTTTCATTCTCCCTCCATCTTTTCCCTCTTTCTGTTCCCTGTCTTCCCTCTTTCTACCTTTATTCAAAAACAAACAAACAAGCAAAACACTACCTCCCAAGAAGCTACAGGAAAAAGAGACTTCAGAGGCCATACAAAATAATAGCCAATAGAAATGTTTTAGAAAAGTCTCTAATAAACAACTTACATGTCCAACACATTTAAAAAAATTTCTTTATTGGGGAATTAATGTTTTACATTCGACAGTAAATACAATAGTTTCTACATGCATAACATTTGCCAGTTTTTCATGTAACAATACAACCCCCCCAGGTCCTTAATCATTCTTTTTGGACCTGTATTCTCACCCCCACTCCCCACAAACTCCAGAATCTTTTTGGTGCAATATGCCAATTCCAGTTCAGGTTCTACTTGTGTTTTCTTTTCTGATCTTGTTTTTCAACTTCTGAGTGAGAGTGAGATCATCCCATATTCATTCTTCTGTTTCTGACTTATTTCACTTAACATGAATTTTTCAAGGTTCATCCAAGATCGGCTGAAAACGATGAAGTCACCATTTTTTATAGCTGAGTAGTATTCCATTGTGTATATATACCACAACTTGCTCAGCCACTCATCTGTTGTTATCCAACACACTTAAAGCTCTGGCTTATGGTGGTTGGCTTATGGTTGGGGTTTGAATTTGGGTCTTTTGATGCCTCAGGCATGAAGGTTTTTTTTTTTTTTTTACAAACCATTGTGGTATCACCCCAGCTCTCCTGTGCTAACTTTACTTCAGTAGCTAAAAGGAACTAAGGAGGCTGGAAAGGTGACTCAACAATTCAAATTCACTCTTATTTATTCATTTATTTATGTATTGTATAGATACTGAGAGAAATAAAGTAGGAGGGGGATTTAGAAAAAGAGAGACACCTGCAGCACTATTTCACCAGTCATGAAGTTCTCCCCTTGAGTCCTTGAGAATTGCAACATGTCTGCTCTAATCAGTGATCCACCACCGGCTCACTTTTAATTAACTTAAATTAACTTAATTAACTAATTTATTTGTAGTCCAACCAGGGTTATTGCTAGGGTTTGGTGCCAGCACTATAAATCTACAGTTGCTGGTGGCCTTTTTTTTGTTGTTGTTGTTCCTTAATTAGATACAAGAGAGAGAAATTGACAGAAGAAAGGAAGATAGAGATAGATATATAGAGAGATATATAGATAGTGAGAAAGAGAGAGAGAGCAAGAAAGAGAGACACTAGCTTCACTGTTTGTGAAGTGTGCCCCCAATAGGGGTGATGTGGGGACTGGAATCCAGGACTCTGTGCATGGTAAAATATTCGCTTAAGTGGGTGCACCACTTTCTGGCCCCTCAAATCTGTTCTTTTTAAAATTAAATTATTTACTATATTTATTTATTTATTGTATAGAGATAGCCAAAAATTGAAAGGAAGGTATAGATATAGAGGGAGAGAGAAAGCATTACCTGCAGCCCTGCTTCAACAGTTGTGAAGCTTTCCCCCTGCAGGTGGGGAGCTGGGGGCTCAAACTGGCATCTTTAAACTGGTCCTTACACATTGTGCCATGGGCGCTTAACCTTCTGTGCTAACACCTGAACCACTGAATTATTTCTATTCCAGAAAATGAGTGATACTATCTGAGAGTTGTCATTCATCTCATTACTTCACTAAGCATGAATCACCTTCAGTTCCATCTATTTTGTCCCTAAGGATACAATATTATCTTTTTAAATTGCAGAGTAGTATTCCATTGAATATATGCCCCAAACCACTTTAATGAGTACATTGTTCAGGGGCATTTAGACTTAGAATGCATTCTTCGAATACATGAGGCCCTGGATTCAATCCATGACACTGAATACAGTTGAGCAGAAATCTAATCTCTCTTTTTTAAAAACTTTAAAAAATATATATAAAGAAGTCTATCAGCTAAGAGCTAAAGGAAATTGGGATAATCTTACAAAAAACAGAATGTCAGTAAAGAGATTGGAAGTGTTAAAAAAAAACAACAACACTTAATGGAAAAATTCAATAGGGGGTTCACGAAGAGATCTGAGCAAACAGAAAAAATAATCATTGAACTTGAAAATAAAGCAGCTCAATTTATCAGTCTGAGGAGAACAGAAGAAAGAATGAAGAAAAATGAACAGTCTAAGAAGAATGTTAAACACCATCAAGCATATCACAGAATAGGTGTTCTAAAGAGACAATATTTGAAGAAATAATGACAAATAAGCTTCTAGATTTAAAGACAAGAATACACATATCCTGGATCCACAGCAGAGTAATTCCAAATGAACTGTGCTTCCATAAAACAACTGTCTAAAGAACAACAAATCACAGAAACACCTAGATAGAAGACAGCTGAATTTGTCTGAAGACATGCATTCTTTAAGGGTGCTGAATGTGTGGACTATGGTCAATTTAAGGGAGAGAGAGCAAGCATATCTGATATAACATATTTAAATTTTTCACCTATTTTCAAAGTTGTTTTATGAGGGAAATATCTGCTATGTCTTATCAGCATATACCTGTCATTTCACAAACATCTCATAAAAACTGCAGCAAAGGTGGGCGCGAGGAATAACATCATTGCAAGACTGGCCAGCTCCTCATGGGGCTTCCACACTACGATCATCATCTCTGGCATTATGCTATTCAACTGCAGAATACTGTGCCCCAGTATGGTTCCGTAGCCCCCATGTCCACTTGGTCGATTCAAAATTATTTTCCTCCATGAGGATAATTTCTGGAACCATCCGTTCCACCCCGGTTCCATGGCTGCCAGTTCTTAGCAACATCGCCCCGCCAGATATTCATTGGGATGCGGCATCATCTAAGTTCATTTCCCACGTCTAGGCTCGACCGGACCTGCCAATATACGCGGATATCTTCGCCCACCCTGTCCAACGCTTGACGTCTCGTCACCCAATCTGGTCCCCTACGCCTACACTGAACTTCTCTGTTCCAGACTCTTGGAAACAGAGTTGGCAGTCAGCTGAGGTAAAGAACAAACACCTCATCGCAGACCCCTGCAAGCGTCAACCCGGCTTTGACCTAGCACGTTATGATTGGGCCCTCCTCAATCGCTATCGAACAGGCCATGGCCGGTGCGCTGCTATGTTCTATCGCTGGGGAGCCAGAGACGACCTGAACTGCCCCTGCGGCTCCAGACAGACTATGACCCACATAGTCAACGACTGCCACCTCTCCAGATTCAAAGGAGGTCTCGAAACTTTACATCAGGCTCAACCTGATGCTGTTGACTGGCTACGGAAGAAGGGCAAACGCTAGAAGAAGAAGAAGCATATACCTGATTTGTCTTATCAGCTACATGGTACTTGCCAGCTATCATTGTCCTTGCAGTATGTAGCAGTTTGGCTTAGGACAGAGGGGAGATTCTGGGGTCCTAAACCAAAGCATCAGAAAACATTGGATGTGGGGAGAGCAAGGCACTGCACTATCTTTAAGGATTCACCTCTGTGATAGAAAAGAAAGCCAGATAGACTTCTGGAGGTGGAGCTACAGAGCAGCAGCAGCTGTGTTTCTCTCCTCTCCTCTCCTGGGTCAACAAGGGACACCACCTGGGACTACAAGACAGGACTAGAAGGACTTCAGAAACACAAGAAAGCACCAGTGAGTGCAACACGTGTGGTGCATGGACAGAGAGGAGCCTAGGGAGAGATTAAATGGCTGGTAACAGTCTGACAGTTTACCAGTTGAGACACCACCTACAGTCTGTTTCACCAAAAAAAAAAAAAAAAAAAACATGGCTGAAAGGAGAAGAGGACTCGCCTGAGTCTTACCGAATACAATTATGAGTCTCCATTGCTGCTGCTATCAGAGTCTGGAGCAGCAGCAGGGAGGCCCTGTTGACACCAGGGGACAGAGAACCGGCCAGGAAATGCAGGAGAAGATTTATACCTAGGTGGCCTACAGGTGGGGCTTTGAGCGTCTCTTTGCATAACCATGGGATTATCTCTGCACCACCTTGCATTATCTCTTGGTCAGAAGTCAGTGATTACCCTCAGAAGCCTAAAAAGAAGTTTAAAAACCCTCAGGCTCCCATAGCCTACAGGGAAGAAAAGGAACAAAAGAGGCTTTTAGTCACTGAGCTCCAACTCAATGATTAAAATAATATTGAAACAACTGTCAATTTCCACAACTGTGAACCTTTTAATTACCTTAATTAGACACAAGTCAATCCAGGCAAGAGCGATCAGTAATTTGAAAAGTACTGAGAGAGGGACCTCATAATATACTATAAAGAATGGTTAAACCAACAATAAGAAATATTGGAGAAATTAACAGGAAGAGTCCAGCTAAAAGCCTCCCAAAGGTTGAAGCACAAAATAATGAGGCCAACATCTAAACTAGTTAAGGAAATAATCACAGGATTGCATAAAGAGTTTGAAAGAATTGTGATCAGAAATGCAGAAAAAACAAATGAGACTATGAAAGAAAATACTAAATATCTCAAGGTTATTAGAAAGCAGAAAGCTGAAAGCTGAAATATCTGAGCTAAGAACACAACTAGATGAATAAGCTAAAACAGTATCAGAACAGGGTAACAAAAAAGATGAACTCCAGGAAACAGTAGAGGGGAGAGAGAATAGAGTAAATGAGGCTCAAGACAGAATTAGCATGATCGAGGACAAATTATAAACAACTGAAAAAGAAGTAAGAGATCTCAAAAAGAGATTAAGAGAATCTGAAAACAACAACATAGACCTATGGAATGGCTTCAAAAGAAATAATATATGCATTATTGACTTAGCATAGGAAGAAAGAAAGGGAGGGGAAGAAAGCATTCTTTAGGACATAATAGCTGAGAACTTTTCTAGTCTCCACAATATAAATGACATAAGGTTCAAGGAGGGCAGAGGGTGCCAAACAGAATTAACCAGACATAAAGACACCAAGATGCATCATATTTAGAATAGAAAGGAATAAGTATAAAGAAAGGATCCTGAAGGCTGCAAGAGAAAAACAAGAGTCACCTATAGAGGAAAACCATAAGATTGGCAGCAGACTTCTCCACAGAAACACTACAGGTCAGAAGAGAATGGCAAGATATCTATGGAGTGCTCCATGAGAAAAGCTTTCAACCAAGACTACTGTATCCTCCTAGACTGTCATTCAGACTAAATGGAGGCATAAAACCCTCTAAGACAAGTAAAATTGGAAGAATAAATTATCACCAAGTCTTCCATGAAAGAAGTTCTGAAAGGTCTATAAACAGTCAGACCACCATAAATAGGACATATATCAGAACACTCTAATACTCTATAGGAATGGCTATAAAATATCTTCAATCTTTGATATCAATATTGTCAGTGGCCTGAATCCACCTATTAAAAGGCACAGAGTAGGAAAATGGATCAGAAAATACAACCCAACAATATGTTGTCTACAGGAAACTAACCTAACTCAACAAGAGAAACACAGACTAAAAGTGAAAGGATGGAAAACTATCATACAAGCCAATGGCCCACAAAAAAGGGCAGGAACAAGTATTCTAATATCTGACATGATAGACTTTAAAATAAATAAAACTAAAATATATAGGGATGGACACTACTTGATGCTCAGTGGATCTATCAATCAAGAGGACTTAACAATTATTAACATCTATGAACCCAATGAGAAGCCATATAAATACATCAAACATCTACTGAAAGAGCTACAGAAATATATTAATGGCAACACAATGATAGTAGGGGACTTCAACACCCTAGTCTGTCAACTTGACAGATCATCCAGGGAGAAAAACAATAAATGAGGGAGATAAATGACTCGATAGATAAACTAGAACTATTGGACATTTTCAGAATCATTCACCCCAAGAAACTGGAATACGCATTCTACTCAAGTCAATGTGGCTTATTCTCAAGGAAAGACCATATGTTAGGCCACAAAGACAGCATCAGCAAATCAAGAGCATTGAAATCATCTCTAGCATCTTCTCAGACCATAGCGGAATTAAACTAAAACTTCACAATCAACAAAATATTAGTAATAGTCCCAAAATGTGGAAGCTCAACAGTATACTACTTAACAACTACTTGATCAAAGAGGTAATAAAGGAAGAAATTAAAATGTTTTGAGAGTTCAATGAAAATGAAGACACAAGCTATCAAAATATTTGGGACACAGCTAAGGCAGTTCTGAGAGGGAAGTTCATAGACATACAAGCACACATTAGGAAACAAGAAAAAGCACAAATAAACAGCCTGATTGCACATCTTAAAGATCTAGAAGTGGAAGAACAAAGGAACCCTAAAGCAACTAGAAGGAAGAAATAAGCAAAGGTAGGGAATTAATAAATACCATTGAAAAAAAGAAAACCATAGGAAAGATCAGTGAAAGTAAATGTCGGTTCTTCCAAAGAGTGAACAAAATCGACAAACCTTTAGCCAGACTCACAAAACAAAGAAGTGAGAAGACCCAAATAAATTGGATCATAAATGAAAGAGGAGATATCACAACAGACACCGCAGAAATTCAGCTAATCTTGTGAGACTTCTATGAACAACTATATGCCACCAAGCTAGAGAACCTGGAAGAAATGGATGATTTCCTAGATACTTACTAACTTCCAAAATTAAGTAAAGAGGAACTAGATAACATGAACAGGCCCATCACAGCTAATGAAATTGAAACAGTTATCAACAACCTTCCCAAAAATAAAAGTCCTGGACCAGATGGTTTTACTAATGAATTCCACAAAACCTTCAAAGAAGAACTAATACCTCTACTTTTAAAAGTCTTCCAGAAGATTGAAGACACTGGAATACTCCCTGCCAGCTTCTATGAAGCTAACATCACTCTGATACCAAAAGCAGACAGGGACACAACCAAAAAAGAAAACTAGAGACCAATATCTCTGATGAACAGAGATGCTAAAATACTGAACAAAATTCTAGCCAACTGGATACAGCAGTATATTAAAAAGATTGTTCAGGCATGCAAGGTTGTTTTAATATACATATGTCAATCAACGTGACCCACCACATCAACAAAAAAGCAAGACCAAAAACCACATGGTCATATCAATAGATGCAGAGAAAGCCTTTGACAAAATACAACATCCCTTTATGATCAAAACACTAGAGAAAATGGGAATAAATGGAAAACTCCTGAAGATAGTGGAGTCTATATAAAGCAAACCTACAGCCAACATCATACTCAATGGTGAAAAACTGGAAGCATTTCCACTCAGATCAGGTACTAGACAGGGATGCCCACTATCACTGTTACTATCCAACATAGTGTTGGAAGTTCTTGCCATAGCAATCAGGCAGGAGCAAGGAATTCAAGGGATACAGATTGGAAGAGAAGAAGTCAAACTCTCCCTATTTGTAGATGACATGATAGTATACATAGAAAAACCTATGGAACCCAGCAGGAAGCTTTTGGAAATCATGATGCAATACAGTAAGGTGTCAGGCTACAAAATTAACATTCAAAAGTCAGTGGCACTCCTATATGCAAACACTAAGTTAGAAGAAGTTGATATCCAGAAATCAATTCCTTTTACTATAGCAACAAAAACAATCAAATATCTAGGAATAAACCTAACCAAGGAAGTGAAAGACTTGTATACTGAAAATTATGAGTCACTACTCAAGGAAATTGAAAAAGACACAAGGAAGTTGAAAGATATTCCATGCTCATGGGTTAAAAGAATTAACATCATCAAAATGAATATACTACCCACAGCCATCTGCAAATTTAATGCTATCCCCATCAAGATCCCACCCCCCTTTTATTTTTTAAAAAGGAGACATTAACAAAACCATAGAATAAAGAGGGTACAACTCCACACAATTCCCACCACCAGAACTCCATATCCCATCCTCTCCCCTGATAGCTTTCCTATTCTTTATCCTTTTGGGAGTATGGACCCAAGGTCATTGTGGGATACAGAAAGTTGAAGGTCTGGCTTCTGTAATTGCTTCCCTGCTGAACATGGGTGTTGTCTGTCATCCATACTCCCACCTTCCCTCTCTCTTTCCCTAGTAGGGTGGGGATCTGGGGAATTGGAGCTCCAGGATACATTGGTGGGTTTATCTGTCCAGGGAAGTCTGCTCAGCATCATGGTAGCATCTGGAATCTGGTGGCTGAAAACAGAGTTAACATACAAAGCCAAACAAATTTTTGACCAATCATGGACCTAAAGACTGGAATAGTGCAGATGAAATGTTGGGGGGGGGCTCTATTTTGTAGATACATAGTAGACATATTTTAATTATAAATTAAAGGGCCTATAGAAATATGAGATTTTCCTCTAAGCCTGAAATCTGATACGTAAGTGGATCCAAATTTTTTTCTGGGGAGGTGATGTCATGGCTGGAAAAGGGACAAAAGGCTAGATCAGGGAAGAGAGTAGCTCCCCAATATGGAGAAGTGGTATAAATATTGTTGACTGTAAAACCCATCAATTTGATTTGGTCTGTGGCCCATATTCAGTTTAGGAGCCTATGTGACCTCTGTAGCCCTGTAGATCTGAGCTCCCCAAAACCCCCCCTTTTTTTTAGGAGAATAGAACAAATGCTACAAATGTTTACCTGGAACAAGAAAAGTCCTAGAACTGCCAAAACAATCTTGAGAAGAAAGAACAGATCTGGTGGCATCTCACTCCCAGATCTAAAATTGTATTATAGGGCTGTTGTCATCAAAACTGCTTGGTACTGGAACATGAATAGACACATTGACCAGTGGAATAGAACTGAGTGCCTGGAAGTAAGCCCCCACACCCATGGACATTTATTCGTTGACAAAGGTGCCCAGACTTTTAAACGGGGAATGCAGAGTCTCTTCAACAAATGGTGTTGGAAAAAAAGGGTTGAAACATGCAGAAAAGTGAAATTGAACCATTATATTTCACCAAATACAAAAGTAAATTCCAAGTAGATCATGGACATGGATGTTATACCAGAAACTGTCAGATAATTAGAGGAAAATATTGGCAGAACTCTTTCCGCATAAATTTTAAAGACATCTTCAATGAAACAAATCCAATTACAAAGAAGACTAAGGCAAGCATAAACCTATGGGACTACATCAAATTAAAAGTTTCTGCATAGCAAAAGAAATCACTACCCAAACCAAGAGATCCCTCACAGAATGGGAGAAGATCTTTACATGCCATCCATCAGACAAGAGGCTAATAACCAGAATATATAAAGAGCTGGCCAAACTCAACAACATGAAAACAAAGAACCTCATCCAAAGATGGGGGGAAGACATGGACAGAATATTCACCACAGAAGAGATCCAAAAGGCTGAGAAACACATGAAAAAATGCTCCAAGTCTTTGATTGTCAGTGAAATGCAAATAAAGACAACGATGAGATACCACTTCACTTCTGTGAGAATGTCATACATCAGAAAAGGTAGCAGCAACAAATGCTGGAGAGGCTGTGGGGTCAAAGGAACCCTCCTGCACTGCTGGTGGGAATGTAAATTGGTCCAACCTCTGTGAAGAACACTCTGGAGATCTCTCAGAAGGCTAGAAATGGACCCACCCTATGATCCTGCAATTCCTCTCCTGGAGATATATCCTAAGGAACCCAACACACTCATCCAAAAAGATCTGTGTATACCTATGTTCATAGCAGCACAATTTGTAATAGCCAAAACCTGGAAGCAACCCAGGTGTCCAACAACAGATGAGTGGCTGAGCAATTTGTATATATACACAATGGAATACTACTCAGCTATAAAAAAATTGTGACTTCACCGTTTTCACTCGATCTTGGATGGACCTTGAAAAATTCATGTTAAGTGAAATAAGTCAGAACCAGAAGGATGAATATGGGATGATCTCACTGTGAGGCAGAAGTTGAAAAACAAGATCAGAAGAGAAAACACAAGTAGAACCTGAACTAGAATTGGCATGTTGCACCAAAGTAAAAGACTCTGGGGAAGGTGTGGGGGGAGAATACAGGTCCAAAAAGGATGACAGAGGACCTAGTGGGGGTTGTATTGTTATATGGAAAACTGGGAAATGTTATACATATACAAACTATTGTATTTACTATGTAATGTAAAACATTAATTCCCCAATACAGAAATAAAAAGAAGAAAAGAAAGCCAGCTGAAGCTGGCAAATGAATACCATGGAGCCAGACTGGAAAAGTTCCCATCCCCAGTGGAGAACCTTTTGGGAGATAGCAACTATAAGCAAAACTGGCTACCCACAACAATTGGTTGAAAATCTGAGACACAGTCCTTTTGAGGTAGCTGAGTAGTAAACTGTGTTGTAGCAAGGAGCCCTCCCAGTGGGCTGCACACTACTTCCTGTTACTCCTTTAGCAACAGTTGGAGCCTTCCTGGTCTAGCTTTTCTCTGTAGCCCTTCCCTCCCAACTAAGTTTTGTAAACAAAGGAGAATTTTAGTACCATCTGTAGTAAAGAAGAGAAACCAACCTAAATGTGCAGGCAGAAAAATGACAGGCAACCCATGTAAAATCAACATGAAATTTCCAAAAGAATATGAACCTATAGTAGAAACCTTCATAGACACAGAGCTGGAGGTCTTACCAGACAAATAACTTAGGAGATCTCGTCATATAAATACTTCAATGAATTAGAAACACCGAACACACACACACACACACACACACACACACACACACACACACACACACACACACACAAACACACACCAGTTTTAAGACTTCAAGAACAAAATGAATGCTTTGCCAAAGAGATTAAAGATTTGAAGGAAAAATTCCAGGCAGATATAAAGGATATAAAGAGCATGTTGAATGAAGTTCATGCTAATTTAGGAAGGCTATGAAGTAGACTATCATGCAAGAGAGAGAATATTAGGATTAGAAGATTATAAGAATTTAAAAAATCACTTTCTCTCAACTTGAGGTTGAAGCAATGTTTAGGAAAAGTGAAGTACTTCTACAAGAAATACCAGAGTTTGTTAAGAAAAATAAATATAAAGATTGGTAATTAAAGAATTAAAGAGAAAAGAGAAGATGCCACATTCAAGAAAATAATAGCTGAGAAATATCTAAGTCTGAGGAATGATTAGAACATAGAAGTTCAGGAATCAGAACACTCAACCTCCTGAATGAAAAATGACCCACACCAAGACAGGTCACTGCAAAATTATCAAAAGTCAAAGGGGGCTGGTCTGTGGCATACCCAGCTGAGCACACACATTACCATGCACAGGGACCTGAGTTTGAAACCCCCAGTTCCCTACTCTAGCAGTGAAGGATATCTGCAGGTATCTATCTTTCTCTTTATCTCCCACTCCCCTCTCCATTTCTCTGTCCTATCAAAAGAAAAAAAATGGCTGGGAATGGTGGATTTGTAGTGCTGGCATCAAGCCCAAGGAACAATGCTGGTGCCAATTAAAAAGTCCGGGACAAAGAAAAATATTCCAAATAGCTAGAAAAATGAAGAAAGTGGCATATAAAGGCATTGCTATCAGATTCTCATCAGCAAATCTACAGGCTAGGAGAGAGTGGAACAACATATTTAAAGTGCTAAAATATAAAAATTTTTAGTTTAACCTGCAAAATTATCATTAAAGTATTATGAAAAAAGAACACCCAAAACAAAGGTCTTTGTAGACATACCAGGCTTAACAGAGTTTGACATTGCCAGACATGTGGTAACAAGAACTGTTGAAAGGACTTACACAGGGACATAAGAAACAGAGGGACACAGAACCTTGAGCAAGGTGATAAGTAGTTAGGTGGCACAAGAACACAAAACAGCAGTAACATGGAACAACGACTAAACTTAAAAGGAGAGGGATAAATGGATTGTAGCAGTATAATAAAATAAAAATGAGTTGCGAACAACACAGGAAAGCTTTTAGGTATAGTAAGTTGGATACAAGGATAAATAGAATATAAATATATTAGAACAGGTTTATAAGAAATAAAGACTGAAACACTAGTCAGTAATCTCCCAACAACAACAAAAAATGCCCACAACAAAATAACTTCACTATATATTTTTTAAATTACAATTTTTTATTTATAAAGAGGAAACATTGAAAAAACCATAGGATAAGAGGGGTACAACTCCACACAATTCCCACCACCAGAACTCTGTATCCCATCCCCTCCTCTGATAGCTTTCCTATTCTTTAACCCTCTGGGACTATGGACCCAAGGTCATTGTAGGATGCAGAAGGTTGAAGGTCTGGCTTCTGTAATTGCTTCCTGACTGAACATGGGCATTGACAGGTCGATCCATACTCCCAGCCTGCCTCTCTCTTTCCCTAGTTGGGAAGGGCTCTGGGGAATCGGAGCTCCAGGACACATTGGTGGATTGTCTGTCCAGGGATGTCTGGTTGGCATCATGCAAGCATCTGGAATCTGGTGGCTGAAAAGAGAGTTAATATACAAAGGCAAACAAATTTAAATTGATGGGGTTTACAATCAACATAACTTATACCCCTTTCCAATAGTAGGGAGCTATTCTCTTCCCCGATCCAGCTTTCTGTTCATTTTTACAGGCATGACATCATATCCCCAGATAATAACTTGGATCCACCTGCATATCAGATTTCAGGCTCAGGGGAAAAAAGTAAAAGAAAAAAAAAAACCTAGTATAGCCACAGTCCCTTTGGAATATAACTAAAATGTGCCTACTAGCTATCTACAAAATGGAGGACCCCCCAACTCTTCATCTGCACTGTTCTACCCTTTAGGTCCATGATTGCTCAACAATTTGTGTGCCTTTGTATGATAAGTTCACTATTTTATTCTTCCTTACATTTAAGGAAGAATGAACATCAATATTTCTCCAGTTCTCCCCTAAACAGAAGAAGAAGAAATCCTTTTGTCATTATTTCATGATGCTGTTATTACCCTGATACCAAAATCAAAGAGATTAAGAGAAGAAAAGAAAAATATAGGCAACTTTTTTCCCCCTGAGCACTGATCACTTCTGGTTTATGGTGGTATGGGGGATTGAATCTGGGAACCTGTGACTTTGGAGCTTTAGGCATGAGAGTCTCTTTGCATAACCCAGCAAATATTTTTTATTTTATTTTATTTTATTTTTCATGGGCGTGGTGGTAGCTTGCACCTGGGTTGTTTGTTTATTTATTTATTTATTTATTCTTTTTTATTTAAGAAAGGATTAATTAACAAAACCATAGGGTAGGAGGGGTACAATTCCACACCATTCCCACCACCCAGTCTCCATAACCCACCCCCTCCCCTGATAGCTTTCCCATTCTCTATCCCTCTGGGAGCATGGACCCAGGGTCATTGAGGGTTGCAGAAGGTAGAAGGTCTGGCTTCTGTAATTGCTTCCCCACTGAACATGGGCATTGACTGGTCGGTCCATACTCCCAGTCTGCCTCTCTCTTTCCCTAGTAGGGTGGGTCTCTGGGGAAGCAGAGCTCCAGGACACATTGGTGGGGTCTTCAGTCTAGGGAAGCCTGGCCGGCATCCTGATGACATCTGGAACCTGGTGACTGAAAAGAGAATTAACATACGAAGCCAAACACTTTGTTGAGCAATCATGGACCCAAAGCCTGGAATAGTGGAGAGGAAGTGTTAGGGGGGTACTCATTGCAAACTCTAGTGTACTTCTGCTTTCAGGTATATATTTTGCAGTAGTTTACGGATACGTGTGAACATATGCTCTCTCTCACAGAAACTGGTGTATATCTAGGTTTTGGGACTTTGTTAGAAAGTGAACCACCTGAGATGGAATTAGAGTATACTATGAAAGGAAAGGTCTCACCTGAGTAATGAAGCTGTAGGGTTGTCATTCCACACGTGAAGTCTCTGGACACAGTCTGATGTGAAGCATGTTGAGGTGGCAATCGTTGTGTTGGTTAGGTTGTGATCGGCAGATGCAATATTATTTGATATGGATTGGGAGAGGCATATGGGAAAGTGGGCCCTAGATAAGGGTTCCAGGACTGGGGGAAGTAGAGGCTCTATAGTGGAGATGTGAGGTTCCTGCTGTCTTAGGGTTCAAAAAGACAATCGATAGTTAATGTTATCATCACATTATTTGGTAATTGGGTTAACTTCGAAAAATCCTTTTGTTAGTGTTTGCTGTACAGTACGCAGTATCTTGTATATAGCTGTGCTATTGGTTGCTTCTGATCTACTTGGTCTAGGCTTTTTTATATTTACCCCCTCTCTCTCTTCTCCGCGGCCCGCGCACAACAACAAACAAACCCAGTCTAGCAGCATACTCAAATGAATTACATAGCAGGACCAGGTGGATTTATCCTAGGAATGCAAGGATATTTTAATGAACAAAAATAGGTCAATATCTGACATACTTTAACGATGACTCTTTAGTCATTATCAGGCCACTCCATCAGCTGGGGCCCTAATCAGGGAGTCCTGAGATACCCAAACAGACATGATGGGCCTAGACCTTGATTAAATCACTCTCTCCATTGTCACCGCTCATTTTTATCAGGAACAGCACAATAGACCCCTTTATGGGTCCCCATAGGATCTTGACCTCAACTTGGATCAACAATGGTAGAGAACGTTCCATCCTCTGAAGGTAGGCTGGACAATATACTCTATGCTACACCTGAGGAAAATGGGTCCTGATATTGGTGCAGCTTGGAACGTTCCTACTTATGATCACAGAATATGAGGTCAGATCTACAAGGATGCAGAGGTCACATAGGCTCCTAAGCTGAATATGGGCCCCAGATCACATCAAATCGATGGGGTTTACAGTCAACAATATCTATACCCCTTTCCCATATTTGGGAGCTACTCTCTTCCCGGATCCAGCTTTCTGGTCCTTCTGCCAGCCATGACATCATCTCCCCAGAAAATAACTTGGATCCACCTGCATATCAGATTTCAAGCTCAGGCAAAAAACAACAACAAACAAAAAAACAGAAAACACTAGTATACTTACAGGCTCTTTGGAATATAACTAAAATATGCCTACTAGTTATCTACAAAATGGAGACCCCCCCCAACTCTTCATCTGCACTATTCCAGCCTTTAGGTCCATGATTGGTCAACAATTTGTTTGGCTTTGTATGTTAACTCTCTTTTCAGCCACCAGGTTCCAGATGCCGGCAGGATGCCACCAGACTTCGCTGGACAGACAACCCCACCAATGTGCCTTGGAGCTCTGTTTCCCCAGAGCCCTTCCCCACTAGGGAAAGAGAGAGGCAGGCTGGGAGTATGGATCGACCTGTCAACGCCCATGTTCAGTCAGGAAGCAATTACAGAAGCCAGACCTTCAACCTTCTGCATCCCACAATGACCTTGGGTCCATAGTCCCAGAGGGTTAAAGAATAGGAAAGCTATGAGGGGAGGGGATGGAATACAGTGTTCTGGTGGTGGGAACTGTGTGGAGTTGTACTCCTCTTAACCTATGGTTAAGTCAGTGTTTCCTTTTTATAAATAAAAAAATTAAAAAAAAGAAATAATAAAAGTTTCCAAAATTAAAAAAAAAAACCTGAGGAATTAAAAAAGCAGTCAATATAATAATAAAGGAAAACATGATTACTTCAGTTAATGTCAAAATTGACACAATTTAACAAAATAATAGTAAAATAATAATAATTAAAGAAATACTTAACAAACTAGAAATGGAAGGAAAATTCCTTAGCCTAATAAGAGATATCTATGAACCTGGCTGCAGCTTACATCTTAGAGGTAAAAAGATTGAAAGTCCTTCTTCAATGTCAGGAACAAGGCAAAACTTCATGTTTTCACCATTACACTAGAGGTTCTAGTCAGAGCAATTAGATAAACTGAATATATATACATATATATATATATATATATATATATTCCAAGTAGGAGATGAAGTTAAATTACCTCAATTTGCAAATGTCTTATATTTAGAAAATCCTAGATATTGCACAAATACACACACACCTACACACTTCCACAAACTTTTAGAACTATTAAACTAATTTACCAAAGTTTCAGGATAGGAGATCAACAGCAAAAACTAGCTATATTTCTGTACTCTCGCAGTGAATAAGAAAGGGCATTAAGAACATCCCATTCACTGTTTTGCAGACACTGTTATGATTAGATGAGAAACTTTACCCATGTGTCAGTGCTGTACTGTAAACCATTAACACCCCCCATTGAATAGGAAAAAAATCAGTGCAGCAACATTAAAAATAATAAGAAGCCTAGATATAAGTTTAACTTAGGAAATGAGAGATGTGAGTACTCAAAATTTGCTGAATGAAATTAATACCCAAATATAATGGCAATGTTTTTCTTTTTTTATATTTATTTTCCCTTTTGTGACCCTTGTTTTTTAAAATTTTTTATTTATAAAAAGGAAATATTGGGGGGTCGGGCGGTGGCGCAGTGGGTTAAGCGCACGTGGCGCAAAGCGCAGGGACCCGGGTAAGGATCCCGGTTCGAAACCCCCGGCTCCCCACCTGCAGGGGAGTCGCTTCACAGGCGGTGAAGCAGGTCTGCAGGTGTCTATCTTTCTCTCCCCCTCTCTCTGTCTTCCCCTCCTCTCTCCATTTCTCTCTGTTCTATCCAACAACAAAGCAACGTCAACAATGGCAATAATAACCGCAATGAGGCTGCAACAACTAGGGCAACAAAAAGGGGGAAAAATGGCCTCCAGGAGCAGTGGATTCATGGTGCAGGCACCGAGCCCAGCAATAACCCTGGAGGAGAGAAAAAAAAAAAAAAAGGAAACATTGACAAAACCATAGGTTAAGAGGGGTACAACTTTACACAATTCCCACTACCAGATCTCTGTATCCCATCCCCTCCCCTGATAGCTTTCCTATTCTTTAACCCTCTGGGACTATGGACCCAAGGTCATTGTGGGATGCAGAAGGTTGAAGGTCTGGCTTCTGTAATTGCTTCCTGACTGAACATGGGCGTTGACAGGTCGATCCATACTCCCAGCCTGCCTCTCTCTTTCCCTAGTGGGGAAGGGCTCTGGGGAAACAGAGCTCCAAGGCACATTGGTGGGGTTGTCTGTCCAGGGAAGTCTGATCGCATCCTGCCAGCGTCTGGAACCTGGTGGCTGAAAAGAGAGTTAACATACAAAGCCAAACAAATTGTTGACCTATCATGGACCTAAAGGATGGAATAGTGCAGATGAAGAATTGGGGGTGGGGGTCTCCGTTTTGTAGATAGCTAGTAGGCATATTTTAGTTATATTTCAATAAGCCTGTAGGTATACTATTGGTTTTTTTTTTTTTTTTTTTGGGTCTGAGCCTGAAATCTGATATGCAGGTGGATCCAAGTTATTGTCTGGGGAGATCATATCACGGCTGGATAGCTGGATCAGGGAAGAGAGTAGTTCCCCAATATGGGAAAGGGGTATAAATATTGCAGACTGTAAACCCCATCGATTTGATATAATTGGGGCCCATATTCAGCTTCGGAGCTTATGTGACCTCTGCATCCTTTTAGATCTGAGCTCACATTCTGTGGTCATGAGTAGGAACATTCCATGCTGCCCCAGTATCGACCTCTTTTTTTTTTTTTTTTTTTTTTTTAATAAACCAGCGCACTGCTCAGCTCTGGCTCATGGTGGTGCAGGGGATTGAACCTGGGACTTTAGAGCCTCAGGCATGAGAGTCTTTTTGCATAACCATTATGATATCTATCCCTACAACCCTTGTTTTTTATTGTTGTAGTTTTGATGTCATTACTGTTAGGACAGAGAGAGATGGAGAGAGGAGGGGAAGACAGAGAAAGAGAGAGAAAGATAGACACCTGCAGACCTGGTTTGCCACCTGTGAAGCGACTCCCCTGCAGGTGGGGAGCCAGGGGCTCCAAACAGGGATCCTTATGCAGGTCCTTGGGCTTCGTGCCATGTGTACTTAACAAGCTGCACTACAGCCCGACTCCCCAATGGCAATATTTTTCATTCTTGGATTGAACTACTTGTTAAGACTGCCACAAACCCAACCAAAGTTTGAGCTTGTTCATACTATTCTCCACTGCACTGTGGGAAGATGTGGTGTCTTTCCCTCTCTTTCTGTCTCTGTCTCTGTCTCTGTGTGTCTCTCTCTAAAGAAGTGAGCCTGGAGTAGTGAGGTCCCAACACAACAACAAAAAATACTTCAAGACTGTCTAGTGACTAGAGAGGTGAGTCAGTGGAAGGTCACAGGACTTTCAGATGGAAGCCCCAGGTTCAATCCCAGCACTGTCTGTGGTGAATCAGCGAGTGCTCTGGTCTCCCTCTTCCTCTCCTCCCTACCTCATAAAATAAAGTATATAGATTTTTCAAAAAAATTCATGTCATGTGACTTCTGAGAGTGACCAACACATCCACTTTAGTCTTTGTGAAAAGTTTGGTTTTTTTTCTTAAAATGAAAACATAAAATAGATTAAAATTTGTATGCATGTGCAGGGCACACTGAATATTCAAAATAATACTGAAAATGAAAAAGTTGGAGGACTTCCACTTACTGATTTCAGAATTTACTATGTATACCCAGTTAAGCACACATATTATTAAGCATAAGGACCAGTGTTCAAGCCCCGCTCCCCACATGCAGGGGGTCCACTTCACGAGCCATGAAACAGGTCTGCAGGTGTCTGTCTTTCTTTTCTTCTTCATCTTCTTCTTCTTTCTTCTTTCCTCTTCTTCTTCTTCTTCTCCTCCTCCTCCTCTTCTTCTTTTTCTTCTTCCTCCCCCCCTTTTTTTTTTTTTGCCATTTTTCCACTTTATTGGATGGGACAGAGAGAAATGGAGGGGAAAGGGAGATAAGAGATAGATAGATACCTTCAGACCTGCTTCTCAGCTGGTGAAGTGGACCCCCTGCAGGTGGGGATCTCCCTCTCTTTATCCCCCTGTTCTCTCTTAATTTCTCTCTATCCTATTTAATAAAAAGTAGGAAAACTAAGAGATATAGTAGTGTGGCACTGATATAAAGACAGACAAATAGTAAAGTAGGGAAGTAGAGAAAGCCCTGTGGGATAGAATTGGCATAGTAGAAATAAATACAATTACCTATGACTAATTGCTCTCTGTTGTTTATGTATTGGATAGGGGACAATAAAAATTGAAAGAGGAGGGAGGCATAGAGAAGGAGAGACACCTGCAGCCCTGTTTTACACCTTTGGAAGTCTTTCCCCTCACCTTTGCAGGTGGGAACTAGAGGCTTGAACCCAGGTCTTTGAGCATGGTAAAATGGGTGTTCAACAGGCTGTGCTACTGCCTGGTGCCATTGGCTAATTTTTAAAATATATATATATGGTTCCACAGATCAAACCCAGCAAAAGCCATCTACCAACTTAACTTTTATATTTTCAGAATGAGAGACAGTGAAGAACACAAAAAGCCTCTCCATTAAGTGTGGAGTTCACCCTGATGCTTTCTGTTGGCATTAGGGATCAAACCTAGAGCCTCACACAGCCAAGGCATATGCTCTACCTCTGAGATACCCTCCCAGACTCACTAGTTAATTTCTGAGAAGGGAGAAAAATGGTCTCTTCACAAATGGCGCTGGGGCAGATTGATAAAATGTGCAAAAGACCAAGATTACCCCCCTACTTTCATATCACATGCAAAAATTAACTCAAAATGGACCAACATCCATCTGGAGCTCTTAGTGGGAAGAAATGAAGGATAAATCTTCATGACCTTGTATTTGGCAGTGGATTCACAGAGATAACACCAAAAGCATAGGAAAAAAAAACAACAATAACTTGGATTCATCAATATTAAAAACACTTGCAAAGCAGGGGTATTATGAAAAGAGTGAAAAGATAATCCATGGGAAAGGAGAAAGTATTCATAGATCTGATAAGGGATTAATATCTAGGACATAGAAAGAACTTTCTCATATCAACAATGAACAATTAATAATAATCATTTATCACTCATTATTAATTGTTATTAATTATTAATCATTCATTATTAATTAATTGTTATTAATTATTAATTATTATTAATGATGGAACAAGCATTTATTTAAAGCTATACAAATTGCACACGAAAAGATGCTTACTATCACGTTTTAACAGTGGAAAAACACAAATCAATACCATTATGACATTCAACTCCAGACCCATTATACCATCTATTATTTGAGAAAAAAGAAAAAGAGGAAAATGTCAAGAGCTGGTGAAGATGGAAAGAAATTAGAACTTTTGTGTATTGCTGGTGGAGATGTGAAAATCATACAGTCAGTATAAAAACCCACTAGGTAGTTCTTAATATGTTAAGCATAGCAAGTTGGGCAGTAGTGTGGTGGGTTAAGTGGAAGGATCGGCATAAGGATTCCAGTTCAAGCCCTTGGCTCCCCACCTGCAGGGGAGTTGCTTCACAAGCGGTGAAGCAGGTCTACAGGTGTTTATCTTTCTCTCCCTTTCCGTCTCCCCCTCCTCTATTTCTCCTTTGTTCTATCCGACAACAATGACATCAATAACAACAACAACAATAAAACAACAAGGGTAACAAAAGGGAATAAATAAATAAATATTTTTAAAATTTTTGAGGAGATGATGTCATGGCTGGAAAACAGACCAGAAAAGCTGGATCTGGGAAAAGTGTAGCTCCCAAATATGGGAAAGGTGTATAAATGTTGTTGACTATAAACCCCATCAATTTGATGTGATCTGGGGTCCATATTCAGCTTAGGAGCCTATGTGACCTCTGCATCCCTGTAGATCTGAGCTCACATTCTGTGGTCATGAGTAGGAACATTCCAAGCTGCCCCAATATCAGGACCCATTTTCTTCAGATGTAGCATAGAGTATATTGTCCAGTCTCCCTTCAGAGGATGGAACATTCTCTACTGTTTTTGATCAAAGTGGAGGGCAAGGTCCTATGGGGGCCCACAAAGGGTTCTGTTGTGTTGTTCCTGATAGAAATGAGTGGTAACAATGGAGAAAGTGATTTATTCGTGGTCTAGGCCCGTCATGTCTGTTTGGAATCTCAGGACTCGCCAACTAGGGCCCAAGTTGATGGGGTGGCCTGATAGTGACTAAAGAGTCATCATTAAAGTATGCCAGTCTCTTGCTCTTATTCAGCTTTTGCAGTCCTTGCTTTGATAAAGATATCTTGGGAGTGAGTGAGGGAAGTATAGGAGGAAATAGGTGAGGAGGGTATCTTAAATCTAAGTAGACACTATTTCATAATGAATTTCATACTGACTCACTGTAGACTATTATGGATACATATGAACATATTCCCTATCTCACAAGACCTAGTCTATTCTGGTCCTTTTTCTAGCCATTATATCATCTCCCCAGACAATAACTAGGATCTACTTGCATATCAGATTTCAGGTTCAGGGGAAAAAAGAAAAAAAAAAAACTAGTATAGCCACAGGCCCTTTGTAATATAACTAAAATATGCCTAATAGCTATCTAAAGAATGAAGAATCCCCCCAACTCTTCATCTACGCTATGCCGGCCTTTATGTTCATGATTACTCAACAACTTGTTTGGCTTTATATGTTAATTCTCTTTTCAGCCACAAGATTCCAGATGTTACCATGATGCCAACCAGACTTCCGTGGACAGATGACCCCACCAATGTGTCCTGGAGCTCTGATTCCCCAGAACCCCACCGCACTAGGGATAGAGTGAGGAAGGCTGGGAGTATATATAGATAGACCTGTCAACTCCCATGTTCAACGGGGAAGCAATTATAGAAGCCAGACCTTCAACCTTCTGCATCCCATAATGACCTTGGTTCCATACTCCCAGAGGGTTAAAGAATAGGAGAGCTATTAAGGGAGGTGATGGGATACGGAGTTCTGGTTGTGGGAATTGTGTGAAGTTTTACTCCTCTTATCCTATGTTTTTTTCAGTGTTTCCTTTTTATAAATAAATAATAAAAAAGTTAAGCATAAACTTATCATATATGAGCCAGCAATGTTACTTCTAGGTATACACCCAAAAGAATTGAGAATAGACTCAACATCAGTGTCCATAATAATATTATCCACAGTAGCCAATGATGGAGTAACCCAATGCCTGTGACGTTTTGGATGGATAAACACAATGTGGCAGGGGCTAGGTGGTATTGTACCTGGTTAAGCACATTACCATGTACAAGGACCCAGGTTTGAGCCCTTCCTGTCTACCTACAGTAGGGTAGCTTCTCAGGCAGTGAAGCAAGTACTGCAGGTGTCTGTCTCTCTTGCTCTCTATCTCCCCTCCCATCTCAATTCCTCTCTGTCCTATCAAATAAAGAAAAGGAAAAAAAAGGTCACAGGGAGTGGTGGATTTATCAAGCAGTCATCAAGCCACAGGGATAACCATGGTACTAAAAAAAAAAGTAAATAGACAATGTGGTATATGCCTAAAGTGGAATGTTATTTAACCTTAAAAAACAAGGGAATTCTGAAATTCTGATAGATGCTACAATGTGGATGAACCCATAAAATATTATGCTAAGTGAAATAAGCCAGAGACAAAAAGAGAATATAGGAAGTTATATACATGGTGCTCAGTGAGTAGAAATTTCCCTGCATGACCCTGTAGATTAGATTCCTGATACCACGTGAAAACACCATGAACACATGATATATGTCAGACGTGTGATAAAAGTTTTTTAAATGGGTGAATGTATTGATGAGATAGATGACATAAAAAGTACCCTACCCCTCTTTTTTTTTCCTCCAGGATTATCACTGGGGCTCGATGTCACTACTATGAATCCATGGCTTCTGGTGGCCATTTTTTACTTTTTTCCCTTTCTGCTTCATTTTAATTTGAAAAGACAGAAATTGAGAGAGTGGGGCAGATAGAGAGGGGGAGAGAAAGATAGACATCTGCAACTCATTTCACCACTCATGAAGCATCCTCCCTGCAGGTGGGGAACAGTGGCTTAAACCTGGATCCTTGTGTATGGGGATGTGTGTGCTTACCTGAGTGTGCTACCACACAACCCCCATAAAAGAGTACTTTTTGATAAAACTAAGACATTGGAGTTATAGATGCATGAAAGAATTTGAATAAGAATATTTCATGAAGTACAGAACTAGAAAAAAACTATCTTCAGAAACACATTAATTAGCTGATCTTAAGTATGTGTGATGAATTAATAGAGTAAACATAGGTGGAGTTTTACTCTTTAATCTATGTTCCTAAAAGCTTGTAGTTAGGTTGGACGGAAGACTCTTGGGATGGTTGTCTTCATGGTGGCTCACCCGGCTGAGCTTAGATACATTATGATGAGTGAGGACCTGTATTCAAGTTCCTGATTCTCCAAGGGGGCTAGAGGTAGGGGTTGGGGCATTTTTCATGAAGACTGTAGCAGTGCTGTAGGTGTCTCTCCTCTCACAAAAATGACTTCCAGCAATGATGGAGTTGTGGGCATACTGAGCCCTGGCTTTGACCCTCCCTGGTGGCAAAAAGAAAAAGGAAAACTTGGGATTTTCTCATGGGAAACCTTATGTTCGAGTTGCCTGACATATTGTGTTGCCTTACATTGGGGCAACTGTATGGACATCCTCTCTGTCCATCAGCTAGTCATTCTGCTGTAACCCAGATTAAGCCTAGCCCCAGGCTTACAGCCAAACGGTTTGAAGAAGGGAATGAAGTTACTCGCTTGTCCCCCACTGTGATACACGGATTCTGCCTCAGTTTCTCTGTCACACAGGTGGCTGTGAAACAACTCCAAATCCTGTGTCTCAAACACTAACACTTGATTATCTGACCAAACCAGGGAAGGACCAGCACACAGGGCTCTATAGCTTGGTCTGACCCTCTAACCCTTTCATATTCCACAGGTTTCACAGATCTTCATTATAGCTGTCTATAGTGTCGAGTTCTACCTCAAACTCTATGTGGACCCTATTGGTTACTGGGCGAATGGATACAACCTGCTAGATATATGCATCATTGTCATTATTTCTATTCCCACTGCTATGATCAGTATCAACGGCCTGCACTATCCCTACCTCAACATTGGCAATGGCTTGCAGTCTCTGCGTGTTCTCAAGCTTATCACCTATAGCCGTGGGATACGGGTAAGTAGGCTTTCTGGACCTATCTGCTCACCAGCTTCTAGGAAATAGTGATTCTGCTACATTCATCTGGCCACTAAGCCTTCCTGTGAGGCAGGTTGAGCTTTACTAGGACTACCTTGTTTTATTTTACACATCTGTAGGGAAGGTATTTTTAGCTCTATTTGGCAGATGAAGAAATCAAGGCCCACTGCCACTCATCAGTTAAATGCCATAGCTGAACTTTGAGAGATGTTTCTTTTCAGAGGACATTAGAACTCTTCTTTCTCCCAGGCTGCACAGTGAACAATTTTTTATCAGTCCCTTTAATTATACCGTCAAGAGTATCTTGGTAGTTCATTCCTTACTCATATATATGAAATATTGAAAAGACCATAGGATAAGAGGGGCACAATTTCACACAGTTCCCACCACCAGAACTCCATATGCAATACCGTCCCCTGATAGTGTCCTATTCTTTATCCGTCTGGGACTATGGACCTAGGATCATTATGGGGTGCAGAAAGTGGAAGGTCTGGTTTCTATAATTGCTTCCCCACTGAACATGGGTATTGACAGGTTGATCCATACTCCCAGCCTGTCTCTCTCTTTCCCTAGTGGGACAGGGATCTGGGGAAGCAGGGCTCCAGGACCTATTGGTGGCTTTGTCTACGCAGGGAAGTCTGGTTGGCATCATGATAGCATCTGGAACCTGGTGGCTGAAAAAGAGTTAAGATGTAAAGAAGAACAAATTGTTGACTAATCATGAACATAAAGACAAGAATACTGCAGATGAAGATTTTGGGTCCTTGTTTTGGAAAAAGCTAGTAGGTCTATTTTAGGTATATTCCAAGAGGCCCATGACCCTACTGGTTTTTGCCTGAGCTTGAAATCTAAGATAAAGGTGACTGAAGTTATTGTCCGGGGAGGTGGTATCATAGTTGGAAAAAGGACTAGAAAGCTGTATCAAGGACGAGAGTAGCTCCCATGTATGGGGACAGCATATAAGTATTGTTAGCTTTAAACCCCACTGGTTTACTCTGGGGCCCATATTCAGCACAGGAGCCTGTGTAACCTCTGCATCCCAGTAGGTCTGAGCTCACATTCTGTGGTCATAGTTAGAAACATTCCAGGCCGCACTAATTTCAGGACCCATCCTCCTCTGGTAGTAGGTAGAGTTTGTTGCTTACTTCTAAGAGCTAAAGATCTGTTGCTTCTCTTTAGGGGAATAGACTCATTACTTTATTCATTCAGATGTAGAAATGTTGCTTCTGCCAAGAAGTCATCTAAAGTTTCTGGAAGTCATGGGGTCATCATCCTGGCCTTGGCTCAGAAGGCTTCCAGGCAACCCTCAGAGGTGATCCAATTGTTCCTTCAGAAGTTCATCTAGGAAGGGGCTGTCTGGACCTCCTTCACGGGTTGGGTGTGTCTTTCTTCTCTACTGTGAGATTTTTCCCTATTCCAGTGTGGGTGTCTGTCCCTCCTGGTGCCTAGGTCCAACATTTGTGGACTGCCTATCCAGGGTAGAAAGATAAGGAGTATGCTCAGGAATGACCCCTACCTCATATCTCCATTTATTCATTCCCTAACTATGTGTTCCCCTCCCAAACTTCCTCAGCTTAGTAACTGGCTCCTTGTAAGTGGTGTCTGACCCCATGGTGGCCTCTTCTTGGCTTCTTATTTATGTCCTGGCTTCTTTCCTCCACTCCATAGGATCTGGCTTCTCTCAGGTTGCCAACAGCCATCATGCCATCAAGCCCAGTGTCCACTTCCATGGGCATCCTTGTCACTGTTTTCTGTCTTAAATTATTTTGTATTATATTTATTGTAGAGAGATAGGCAGAAAACAAGAAGGAAGTGGGTGATAGAGAGGGAGACAGAGAGACACCTGCAGCACTGCTTCACCACTTGCTTGAGAGTCTGATGCTTTATCCACTGCACCATCTCCCAGAGGCTTCACCATTTGCAAAGCTTCCCCCTGCAGATGGGACTGGTGGCTTGAACCTAGGTCCTTGTGCATTGTAACATATGCGCTCAACCAGGTGTGTCAGCCCCCTGTATTGGTTTTCCTTCATCCTTTTGGTCACGACCTGTTGGGTGTTTGTTTATTTGCTGGGCTCCTGAATGTAGTTTTTGCCAGACCATGCCCTTCTCTGGCTGACTCTGAACATTCATTAGGTCGTCCTTCCTACTTTGCAAGTGTCTTCACCTGCCCATTGCTTTCCTCTCTGGCCTTCAGGCCCACTGCCTCCTGAGATGCACGTGTTATGCAAACTCAGCCCATTTCAACTGGAAGTCAACTCTGCCCCTGCCCCCACTTCGACTTCAAATTCTCAAGCCCTTGCTCTTTCTTTTGCATTTCATTTTTTGGTGAAGGATAACTTCTACCTCCACTCCACTGCTAAGTTATGTTTTTTTTTTTTTTTACTTATTATATATTTATTATTATATTAGTATTGATTTTTTGTTTTTTTTAATTTGTGATTTAATAATGATTAACAAGATGATAGGATGAGAGAGGTACAATCCATGCAATTCTCACCACCAGAGTTCCTTATCCCCTCCCCTCCACTGGGAGGTAAGTTAACTGTTGGCTTTGACTCTTCTTTCTCAGATCCCTCTTGCATAGCCTTCCAAATAGTGAGTGGCTTGTTCACATCTCTTCTCCCCCATAGTCACTATATTCTTGTTATCACCGTTCTGCACTGGTTTCCCACACTGCTGAGAGCCCCAAATTCAGCAGCCAGGGGTGGACTATCTCAAGTGCCCATCAAGTCTTGGTACTTTGCCTTTCAGATCTGAGAGTGGCTCCTTTGTGTTGCAGTCAGAAGGCAGACCCTAGTGTCCCTGAGGAGTGGGGAGGTGCTGTCTGAAGTACTGGGCACTGGAGTCAAGGCTGGGGAGGGATGAGGATAAGGCAGATGGATAGGGGACTGGGGATTCCTGGGGGATCAGTGTGACACTGGGGACTCCTCAGAGTGAGGGAGAGGATGGGTATTGCGAAAGTCACTTGGTCTTGCTAGTTACTGGGCACCATGGATGCTGGTTCCTAAGGCAGTTTGAGGAGGGAGGGTAGTGGAATGTGGATTGGTGGGTTTCTGTGGAGGTGGGGAGCTTCTTGGATGAGGCAGAGCCTGGAGGAAGACATTTAAGACACAAGAGGAGTGGGAGGGAGCTGAGAGGTGACAGCACATGTTACCACATGTAAGGACCCAGGTTCAAGCCCCTGGTCCCTACCTGTAGGGGACAAGCTGCATGAACAGTGAAGCAATGCTGCAGGTGTCTTTCTTATACTCTCCCTCTCTATCTCCCACTTCCTTGTTAATTTCTCTGTCTATATTAAAAACAAAGAGGGAATGAAAGGAGAGAGAAAGAGAGAGAGAATGGCCTCTAGGAGTGGTAGAATCATCTTATAAGCACCTATGCCTGAGGGCTTGAGGCTCTGAGGCTCATAGGCTCTAGGTTCCATCCTTTGCAACACCATAAGCCAGAAATAAGCAGTGCTGGTTAATAATAATAATAATAATAATATTTAATGTGAAATTTAAAAATAGGAGTAGGAGAGTAGAAGCAAGGGTTTTCCTGTGGGGCAGGGTTTCTGAGGGTGAGGTAGGGTGGCCTCCTGTAACAAGCTTCCTATCCACCATGGAGTGAGGGTGTCAGAGACCTGTAGAAGTCATGGAGGTGGGGAGAAGCTGATGGCTGGGGGCTCAGGGTAAGGAAGCCCAGGCCTGTGTAGGAGCAGGGAAGCAGAAAGGAAGAGTTGCAGAGAAGGCTTCAGCGTGGGAGTTGGGGCACTGGCTTCTGTGAGGCTGGGGGCACTAGCTGCCTGCTGAGAGGTTCCTTCCTCTGTGCAGTATAACAGGAGCCCAGTTGAAGGTGAAGACCTGGCAGGCCTGGGGCATACCTGGGGGCTAGGAATCACTTACCCAAAGAAATTTGGACTTCATAATCTGGCAGCTATTGTGGGAGCCCGACTACAGACTTGAAAAGCCCAGGCCTTCTTCAGGGATGGGGCTCACAGCCTATGGGGTGGGGGTGGGGACTGTGTTACCTCTTGTGGGCCTGCAGTCCTGCAGGGCCTACTGGGACCTGCCTGGGCTGTGCAGGATGAGTGTCCAAGGTCAGCTCCAGGGAGACCAGGGTGGTTCTTCTCCACTGCTGTCTCAAGACTGTTCAGGTTTGGTTTCAGGTAGTGCTGGGCCTGTGCAGCCTGGGGGAGGGAGACCCAGCATTCCCTGTCCTGCAGTGCCCCAGGCTCTGCTGTGTGATGTTCTCCCTCTGCCTCACTGAGGACTCGCCTCTTAGGCCTTAGTAGTTCTTGGGCAAGAACTCCTGGCTTTACCTCACAGGCAGGAAGCTGATTTTTCACACTCAGCTCTTTAAGAATGAACCCAGGGATACTGAGCTCCCTTCCCCAGGACAGAAGGAAGGAACTCAGTGGGCCTGTAGCACCTGTAAGCAGCTGCCAAATCATTTCACACACAGGGCAGCTGCACATGGTCTTGGGTCATCTTTCTGCTTCCCAAATTACCTCGAACTCTCCAAAACTTTGCTGCTCGTGTGCCTCAGCTCTCTCAAGTCTCTCCTTTGCTAGTGTTCCATCTAAACAATTTCTTGGCTTAGAAAGAGCAGCATTCAGAGCCTGGAGAGTAGCTTACTTGGCAGGGGACTCCTCTTAGCATGCAAAAAGTCCTGAATTCTAGTCCTGCCATTACATGTGGGGACCACAGCACTGAGGGAGCCTCCACGACTGCTGTGCTCTCTCTCTGCCTCTCTTTCTCTTTCTCTCTCTCTAAGGTGAAAAGGATAAAATAAAACCTATTGGTCTGGGCTGGTAGAATCATTCATGCATTAGACCTGGTGGCACACACACAAAAAGAGGGGAGTACCTTAGTGTCGGACTAGCTTCGCGGGCGGAGACAGACGACCAGGGACTCATGGCTGGGTTGTACACAGTATCTCTTTATTCATGCAGAACGCAGCGCAATCTAAGCCAAACTAAGCTAAACTAAACTAAACTGAAAACTCACAAACCTGTCCTTATATATACTGCCAAGTAGGGTGTAAACAGGATGTGACATAGAGAGGGTGGAGCGACAAGTGACTGGTGCAAATCAGGGTGTACTACAAGAGGGGGCGGAGCAAAAAGACAACATGAACCAGTGGGGATTAAACCAATGGCCTGCAGGCATGCTGGTGCTTAGTTATGTAAATAGAATAGTGTTAAGCAGGGGGGATTAAACCAAATGAAACAGAAGGGGTTTTCAGAAGCAGAATTAGAAGCATACCAACACCTTAGCAGGTGAAGAGTGTGGCACAGACTTGAAAATTGATCCCAGCTCTGCCACTGTATTGGACTGTGACCCTGACCAAGTTATTTTGTTTGTCTGAGTCTGTGACTCCCCATGTTGAAGCAGGAAGAATAGTAACACTGAGAACTTTGAAATTACACCTACAACAGCATCTATGTAGATGAGCACATACGGAACACACAGTACATCCAAGACTCCAGGTCATGGTGAACAAATGATGAGGAGTCATTCACTCTGCTCCCCAGGAATGGACAGTGTATTTGGAGAGAAGGCAAATATCTATCTCACAGGGGGGCAGGCTGATACCACAGGATGGAGAGCTGGGCCGGAGTAGTAGCTTCCCAGGTAGGTGCTCTCTTTACCATGCAAGAGGTCCCAGGTTCAATCCAAGGAAGCACCATAGCACCAAGGATGGTAGAGCAGTGTTGTCTTATTATTATATCTCCTTCTCTTTCTCTCTCTCTGAAGCATAAAAAATGAAAGATCAACCCAGAGTCAGTAGAGTCATGCACACATCAGTCCCTGATAATTCCCCCTACTACTTGCCCCTCAAAAGATGGAGATCTGCTTGTGAGTCAGCTCAAAAGAATGGGAAGCCACATTTTTCTCAATTCTGGTCATTCCCTTCTCCAGGGTGGCTCCCCTGCTCTTCTGAGCCTGGAAACACACTCAGGACTGACCCTCACAGAGGGTCAGGGGCAGGACACCCCAGGATAACCATAAAAGCAGGCTGGGGCTCAGGACAGAAGGCTGGTAGCTCTGATGGGGAGACTTCCCTAGATCTGAGGCAGTGTCCCATCTACTGTGAGTGAGGTGGCTGCCAGGTGAGCTCTTGTCAGGTTGTTCTCAGTTGGCACAATTCTGATTTCTTCATCCATCCACACAAATATTGGTTGAACACTTGCTGCATGCCAGGCATGGCCCAGGATGCCATGAAAAGCTGTGGTCTGGACAGACTGGGCCTCTGTCCTCTGAGCCCCTAGCCTGGCAATCACATCTAACCCCAGTGCCTCTGTCTTGCAGGCTCTCATCGAAGCCATGGGGCAGACCATCTACACTGTCAACTCGGTGCTGGCCTTGCTCTTTGTCCTGATGTTCATCTTTGCTGTCCTGGGCTTCTGTCTGTTTGGAGTTTCAGATGGAGGTGATGTGGATAACTGGGGGAACCTAGCTGTGGCCTTCTTCACCCTCTTCAGCTTGACAACGGTACTGTGTTTAGCAGCAGTGGTGGGAACAGGGACCTTGAGCAGGGATGGCCAGACAGTACGTGTGTGTGTGTGTGTGTGTGTGTGTGTTTCTGTGTACACTGTGGTGCTAGAATGGGCCTTCCCCATATCTGGGGGCTTAGCTGAGCCCATGGCTCAGGGAAACTCAGGGCTGACCTCTCTGGACTGAGCAGTCTGGCACTTTGGCCAAAGTCCGTCTCTCTCTCTCTCTTTAAGCTTGTGACTCTCTAGAGTGTTCCCTTTTGTGTCACTGGATTGTAATACTCTCAAAGAATTACAAAAAGGTATTTTTCTTGGGTTAAATTTAATTGAGAAATGAAACCCAAGTCACATAGCCTTTTGGATCACACATCCACTCAGGATAAATCCAAGTCTAGAAGGTTGGACTCTGGGAAGACTGTGCTAATTTTATTTTTAAAAATTTTTTTCTCTCTTTTTTTGGGGAATTAATGTTTTACATTCAACAGTAAGTACAATAGTTTGTACATGCATAACTGTGCTAATTTTAAAGGAGGGCTTGTGGAGAGGCAGTAATGTGGGGGAAATATGGGAGGCCTTTTGGAGAAAAAGCCTCAGGGCAATTTGGCCAGAAGTGCCCCTACTACATGGTGCCCAGCACCCTCATCTACCAAATACAGGGTGGAGCCTGGGAATGGGAGAATTGTTGAGGGGCTGCTGTGGAGTCAGAGCCAACACTTCCCTCAGTGGGGCATGAATGGTCGCTGTCCCACTGTGTACTGACACTTGTTCTGTTCTGTCTGGCTGAGCAGGTGGACAGTTGGACAGACCTGCAGCGTGAGCTGGATGATCGAAACTTCGTTTTAAGCCGAGCATTCACCATCCTCTTCATCTTGCTGGCCACCTTTGTCTTCCTCAGCATGTTTGTGGGTGTGATGATCATACACACTGAGGTAAGGCTGAGTTTGCAGAGGGTGGGTCAGCTTTCATATGGCAGAGGGAGCTGTGGGCCAGGTCTCCTGGGAGGACGCTGACTGCCTCCTGAAGTAGAGTGGAGGTGGGCAGACAGGTTCCTCTCCTCCCTCATTCAATGTACTTCCCTGCCCTTGAGGTGGCCAGCATGACACTGAAGTTTGGGAAGTCACGGCTGTTGTCACAGACAGCTTGAGCTGGGGTCTGGCTTTGTCTGGGGGTAGAGGGTTACCCTCTTGAGAGACCTGGGCAACAGTGCTAGAGTTCAGTATGGAGACTGAGGACACAACATACTGGTCATGCAAAAATGACTCACATGCCTGAGGCTCTGAGGTCCCAGGTTCAATCACCAGTACCACCATAAGCTAGCGCTGAGCAGTGCTCTGGTAACAACCAAACAAATAAACTTCTGAGGAAGAAAGTGGGTGGAGTGAGTCTGTACATTCCCTGTACCTTCCCACTTCTTAGACCTCCATTAAAAAATTTGAGTATGATCTGATGTTGGAGAGACACATGAAGCTCGTGGAAGAAAAGCACATGATTCTGAAGCAGCATCAGGAGAAGATCGTCATGTTGATGCAGTCACAGGTAGGTGTCTCCATGGTAGAGAGAGACAGACTGATGGACTGTCAGAGATAAAGGACTGAGTGGCTAAGAACAGGGACCTGGTGTCTATATAGTGGCTGGGTGGGTAGGTGGCTGGTCTCAGACATCTTGGTCATAAGAAATACAGGCTGTATAATCCATCTCATTTTCCTTCCTCTCTTATCTTCTTCCTCCCCCCTCCACTTCTCCCCTCTTCTTCCGTTCTCCTCTTTTTGTCATTTTTGGAACTTCACTGCTCTAGAATGGCTTGTCTTTCTTTAATATTTTTAATTATCTTTATCTATTTATTGGATAGAGACAGCCAGAAATTGAGAGGAAGGAAGAGATAGAGAGACAGAGAGACACCTGTAGCTTACCTCACTACTTGTGAAGCTTAGCCCCTGCAGGTGGGGACAGGGCCTTGAACCTGGGTCCTTGTACACTGTAACATCTGTGTTCAACAAGGTGTGCCACCACCCAGTCCATGACCTTTTCTTTTCCTTTTTCTTTTCTTTTTTTTCCTTTCTCTTCTCTTCTCTTTTCTTTTTTAAAGCAGAAGCATCTTTTATTAATGCTAGCTCATATCTAGAATAAAAACAAACAAAAAAACTGAGCATTGAGTGTAACAGGGCTTATCCTTTTTACAGTTATCAGCCTTCCTATAGTAACTCATAGCAAGAAGCTTAACAGTTTTTTTTTTTCTGTATAAAGAAACTACAATTTATTTGGGTTAACAGAGGACTCTTTAGCAGAAGTAGCAGATTCTGTGGCCCCTGACCAAGATCACTTTGATTACAGCAATAGCAAGTCCTGTTTATACAGAGAAGACGAAGAAGATTGACCCAACTGCATTTTTCTTCTTCAACTAATAAATTAACTCAGGCTTACTAAGAAGTTAATCCTTGCTCCTCGGTCTCAATTTATAAGATTATAAAATAATAGGGATGCTGGGTCCATGCTCCCAGAGGGATAGAGAATGGGAAAACTATCAGGGAAGGCGATGGGATATGGAGATTGGGTGGTGGGAATTGTGTGGAGTTGTACCCCTCCTATCCTATGGTTTTGTTAATTTATCCTTTCTTAAATAAAAAATAAATTAAAAGAATACTAGGGATGTAGTTTCTTTTTAAAATATGTTATTTGCTTTAGTGAAAGAGAGCTACAGAGAGATCAGAACACTGCTTAGCTTTGGCCTGCAGTGATACTGGGGATTGAACCTGGTACCTCAGAGTCTCAGGCATGGGGATATAATTTCATACCTCCTCCACCCCTGAAGTTCTGTGCCCCCACCCAAATTCCCAGGGATAAACACCATAGTGTCTAGGAGGGCTTTTTAAAACATAGAAACAGAGAGAAAGTGAGTGAGAGAGGGAGAAGACTCCACAGCACTTAAGCTTCTCCTTGCCATGGTGCTCCAATGTAATGTGACCAGGGGCTCAAACCCAGATACTCATAAATGGCAAAGCTCTGCCACGTGAGCTGGGCCAGGGTCTCTTTGCCCCTTCCACTTTGGTTTTTTTTCTTTTTTTAAATATTTATTTATTGGATAGAGACAGAAATTGAGAGGGAAAGGGAGATATAGATAGAGATGGAGAGAGCGAGAGAGAGAGAGAGAGAGAGTCTCATAGCACTACTTCACCACTTGTGAAGCTTCCTCCTTGCAGGTGGGAACTGAGGTCTTGAACTGGAGCACTTGCACATTGTTACATGTGCACACTACCAGGTTTACCACACACTGCTCCTGCAAGAGTGAAGACAGCAGGTAGAGAGTTTGCTGTTGAGCATGGCACAGCCTTGAAGGGCTGGGGCTGAGTCTTCTCCTCCTTTTGATCCACAGCTGGATCTCACCACACTGGCCTTGGGGCACTTGGTTGAGTTGAAGTATCCTGTCTGGCCCTTCCCACATACTCGGTGCCTTCCACCTGGCCTTTCCCTCCATGATAGAGTTGTCTGTCTGTCATGACTGTGCCCGAGGTCTGTTCAGGGCAGGGTGAGGTTACTGAGCCATCCTCTGGCTCTCACTGATTATTTCATGTGTCACTTGCCTTTATGCACAGATGCTGGTCCTTCAGGCTACCTTGCTTGGCACTCACTGCCAGCTGGGAAGAAGTCAGGGTGAATCAGTGATTAGGCTCCAGACTCATCCTGGGACCAGAGTCAGGCTTCTCTTTGTCTAGGGGCCCTTGTGTTGGGTCTCCAGGCCTCTGCACTCCTTGGGTGTCGCCTCTTCCTTATCATTGCACTCTACTTTCCTCCCTCTCTAGAAAAATGCTGGATATGAAAGTTTCAGTGATTTGGTGAAAAACTTCAAGCAGACCCTTCAGCATGATGATCCAATGATCTTAGATGACTTTGGCACTAGTATGCCCTTCATCGATGTCTACCTGACCACTCTGGACAACCAGGATACTACGATCTACACGTGAGTCCCTGCTTTACTGCCTTCCCTGGTCCTGGGCTTCTAGAGGGCAGGGCCATGGCTCTTGCCTTGGGAGATCAGGGGTGATGGCCAATGTGCTGGTTCACAGGAGCAAAGCCCTGCTCGGGGAAGGTGCAGAATTCCCTGTATACCTAGGGTTGGGCTGCTGTGTGGACAGGCCATGGCTCGGAGAGGGAGGGGCTCTGTTCCCCACTTGTCACCATCCTACCTGGACCCATGGTTACGTGCTGATTCTTTCTACCCTCCTCACTGACCTCTCTCTACAGAAGGCAGAGGAAAGAGCCCCAACTGGCAAGTCAGGAACTGAAACTCATGGTCTGATCCTGCCACTGCCTGCCTATGTGACTCTGACTGAGCATCTTTGTCTTCCTCAACTGTCACACAAGGGGCTGCTGGGTTAATCCTAAGAAACAATGTGTGTGATGCTCTCAGCGTGGCCCGGTCCAGGACAGTGCTCAGTGCATAGCTCAGGAAGGGGCTGTACCTGGGCATCAAGCAGCCTCAGTGCACTCTTGAACATAGTTAGCCTGGCTTCTCTGCAAAAGTCCCTTGTAGGGCTTCATAGAAAAACTCAGTGGAAAGGATCAGGAACAATCACTTTGGTCCCCAAGAGTGGGCTGGGCAGTGTCTGGTCACTTCACAGAGTCACCTCACTCATTGTCCACAAGTTTGTTGTCTTCCAAGATGACACATTTATGTAATGCAGCAGCTGCTGGCTTGGGGGTGAGGGGCACATAGGAGGAGGGGTAGATCTGGACCTCAGTGCAACCAGATCTGACTCTGAAGCCCTTGATCCTCCCTGACCCAGTATGTGCCAGGTGTGGTGGATGTCTAGATGCTATTGTGCTGTGGATGAGGCCAAGTGGCCCAGAACCCATCCTTGAAACTGGGCCCCTCTACTCTTTCATTCCAGACTCCAAGAGTTGTACTATGAGATCGTGCATGTGCTCAGCCTGATGCTGGAAGAATCGAATGAGAATCAGGAGCCTCAGCCTGAGAATCAGCAGCCCCAGCCTGAGAAGACAGCTTATGGGTAGCTTAGCATAGAGTACACCGGCTATAGCAGGCAACCCCCCACCCCACACCCCCCGATTGAACACAGACTTTCTAAGTTTTTCTATTTGGTCCCTGTGATCATAGGGTGTCTTCATCTTTTGAAGTTCGACCTGGGTGGGTGCCCATTAAGTGTAATTCCCCAGAATTTGCCTGCCCCTCTTCTTCCACCAGACACAGCTAGGCTTGAGGAGTGAGGAGACAGAGAGACTCAAGATTTGCCAGAGGCCACATGCAGAGACTGGCTCTCTCCTTCCTGTGCCCAGCAGGAAGGACCTCTGGGTTACTGGGGAAGACTCTTGAGGACCCGAGACCCAGAAGCACCTCCATCCACCCCATAAAAATGTGTGACTCTTTTGACCTGGTGTGGTTTTCTAGTGTTGAAAGCACTGTCAAGCTCTTCTGTGTGGGTGTCCTCATTCCTAGGAGAGCTATCTATGTTTCTCTCTCTCAGGTCCCATTACCATCGGGGGGCCCTCTTTGCAAGTCCACGCCCTCTCAGTGGTTTCAGTGCCCTAAGGGGTGCAGTCATGACTGGTGGGACTCTTCGTGTGGGCCTGAAACCTTAGTTGGGCTGGCCTAGGAGAGGAGCCTGCAGATGATGCCGGATATCTCACCCAGAGCTGAGGAGAAGCAGCAGCACCAGCTGCCAGGGCCATTTCCCAGCTGTGCCTGCACTGAAAAGGCAGCATGTTCTGTGTCATTCCTGGCTGAGCTCCAGCATTGGTGCAGCCATGACAGTGCCATCTGAGGGCTCAGGTAGGGCAAGATGATGGGGTTTCCTTGCTCCCCACTGGCAACCAAAAGTCTAACAGCACCCATTTGCTCCCATTAATGGGGAGTATTCTAGAGGGAGGTTCAGGGGAAGCCAGCACCCACAGCTGAGCACAGAGAATGCCTGCTGAGCACATACCAATGGGAAGCCAGGGCAGACAGGGCATAAAGGGGCAGAGGTGAGAGTGGCTGGTGGGGCAAATGGGTGGGCCCTGGGCTGCAAGCCTGGGTAATGGTGCCTTCAGACCCCAGGACCAGTGAAGGTAGAGGTCGTGGTTTTCGTTACAAATCAGACTACTATCTAATGAGTTGTGGGGAGGGTGTGGCTAATTTGTGATTAGGCCCCACCGTCTAGTCCTGGCCCTCTCGGTGCCCCTATTGTTTTGGAGCTACAGCAAAATAGCAAGACTGGATGACAGAAATTTGCCCCAAGGAATTGACGGTAATCGCTTGAATGTAGATAGCCACACGCCTCCTAAAACACTGAAACCATCTCTGTGTCTCAGATGTTCACACCAACTGAGCATTCTGGAAACAGTGCCCTGTAGGGTATGAGAACAGGCTCATGTGGTTCCTGGAGTAGAGAAAGCCTTGTGCTAATACCTTGCACGTTGGTGGGCATGAAGTAAACAGAGTCCCCAGGCTCCTAGTGCTGATGGGTGAAGCTTCATGGGAGAAGCTAGACATCTTCTGCAACCAGTGCCTGATGACAAGGCCTGGGGAATTCCATGGGTGCAGCTCAGGCAGCAAGACAGGCAGGTCTCAGGCCATGACCTGACCTAGGGCTGGGGACAGACAAAGCTAACTACCTATACCTGGTATGTCAACTTTGCTCCCTGAGAATATGAAAACAGCTCACCAGGAATACTAAGAATTGTCCCAGGCCTCTAGAGTGATAAAAGATATAAATGTTGCACCAAGGAGGCTGGTTAGAAAGTCAGAAGTGGCTGGGCAGTTGTGCATCTGGTTAAGCTCTCTATCACTTTCTTCCCTCTCAATTTCTATTGTATCATAGATAAGAAAGAAGGAAAACTTGGATTCTTTAGTCAGATGATCTCAGGCAAGATATCAAGTCACTTTATATGTTGGGTCATGGCTACGGAGAAGCAGAAGCTGTGTTTCTTTCCTCTCCTGGTCAACTAGGAATGCAAAAGGAGACTAACTGGGACCACAACAGGGCAGGATTAGAAGAACTTCAGGAACCACCAAACCATCATTTAGTGCAAACACATGGGGCTCATGGAAAAGAAGGAGCCTAAGGAGAGATTGAGTGGCTGGTAACAGTCTGGCAGTTTACCAGTTGAGGCACAACTTCCAGTCTGTTTTATTAACAAGAAGACAGCTGAAGGGAGGAGAGGACTCCCCTAAGACTCACCAAATGCAACTGTGAGTCTCCATTGCTACTGCCCTCACAGGCTGGAGCTGCAGGTGGGAAGGCCTTGTGCTGACATCTGGGAACAGAGGACTGACCACGAAACTCAGGAGAAGAGCTACACCTCAGTGGCCTAGCAGTAGGACTGTATAGTGGAAGCCTTTCCACATTTTTCTCCTGATGAGAACAAGGTGAATAATTGCCTCAGAACCTGCAGGCTATAAATGGGACTTGTTTAGAAACTTACAGGGCCCAGCACTGCTGCCTGGCTTGGCAGAGAAGCTGAATTGAGCCCAGAGCTTTAGATCCTTGGGGTGTGAGAGTCTCTTTGCATAACCACTATGCTATCTCTCCCCCACCCGGGCTTTATCTCTTGGTCAGGAGTCAGTGATTAAGCTAAAAAGCCTACTTACAGTTTAGAAGCCCTCAGGCTCCCATAGCCTACAGGGAAGAAAAAAAAAGAACAAAAGAGGATTTTAACAGCCTCTGTGCTCCAACTCAGGGATTGAAATAATATTGAAGCAACTGTTAATTTCCACAACTGTGATCTAGTATTTTACCTAGACACAAGTCAATCCAGGCAAGAGTGATCAGTAATTGGAAAAGTGCTGATAGATGGACCTCATGACATACTATATAGCATGATTAAACCAGCAAGAAGAAATACTGGAGAAAGGAACCAGGACAAGAGTCCAGCTAAAAGCCCCCCAAAGGTTAAACTATAAAATAGTGAGGTCAACATCCAAATGCTTGTTAAGGTAATAGTCACAGGAGGGAGTATAGAGTTTGAAATAATTGTCATCAGAAATGCAGAAACAACAAATGAGACTCTGGAAGAAAACACTAGTTATCTCAAGGTTATTAGAAAGCTGAAAGCTAAAATAGCTGAGCTAAGAACACAACTAGCTGAACAAGCTAAAACAGTATCAGAACAGGGTAACAAAATAGGTGAACTAAGAAAACAGTACAGGGGAGAGAGAGTAGAATAAATGAGGCTGAAGACAGAATTAGCAAGTTCGAGAATGAATTAGAGAAAACTAAAAAAGAGGTAAGAGATCTCAAAAAGAGATTAAGACATACTGAAAACAGTAACAGAGACCTATGGAATGATGTCAAAAGAAATAATATATGCTGTGAGGAAGACTAAAGCAGAAACAAACCAATGGGATTACATTAAACTGAAAAGCTTCTGCACAGCCAAAGAAACTATCACACAAACAAAGAGACCCCTCACAGCATGGGAAAAGATCTTCACATCCCATACATCAGAGACTAATAACCAAAATATACAAAAAGCTCAGCAAACTAAACAACAAAAAGGCAAATGACCCCATTCAAAAATGGGCAGAGGATATGAACAGAAAATTCACTACAGAAGAGATCCAAAAGGCTAACAAACACATGAAAAATTGTTCCAGTTCTCTGATTGTCAGACAAATGCAAATAAAGACAACACTGAGATACCACCTCACCACGTGAGAATGGCATACATCAAAAAGGACAGCAGCAACAAATGCTGGAAAGGCTGTGGGGACAGAGGAACCCTTATGCACTGCTGGTGGGAACGTAAATTGGTCCAATCTCTGTGGAGAGCAGTCTGGAGAACTCTCACAAGGCTAGACATGGACCTTCCATATGAACCAATAATTCCTCTCTTAGGGATATACCCCAAGGACTCCATATAACCCAACCAAAAAGAAATGTGTACACCTATGTTCATAGCAGCACAATTTATAATAGCTAAAATCTGGAAGCAACCCAGGTGCTCAACAACAGATGAGTAGCTGAGAAAGCTGTGGTATATCTACACAATGGCATACTTTGCAGCTATTAAGAACAATTAACCCGGGAGTTGGGCGGTAGTGCTGCAGGTTAAGTGCAGATTGCGCAAAGTGCAAGGCCCAGTGTAAGGATCCTGGTTCAAGCCCCCAGCCCCCCCACCTGCAGAGGAGTCACTTCACAGGCTGTGAAGCAGGTCTGCAGGTGTCTATCTTTCTCTCACCCTCTCTGTCTTCCCCTCCCCTCTCCATTTCTCTTTGTCCTATCCAACAATGATGACATCAATAATAAGAACAATAACTACAACAATAAAACAACAAGGGCACCAAAAGGGAATAAATAAATAAATAAATATTAAAAAAAAGAACAATGAACCCACATCCTCTGACCCATCTTGGATGGAGCTAGAAGGAATTAAGTGAGCTAAGTCAGAAAGATAAAGATGAGTATGGGATGATCCCACTCATAAACAGAAGTTGAGAAAGAATAACAGAAAGGAAAGCTAAAAGCAGGATTTGACTAAATTTGGAGTAGGGCACCAAAGTTAAAACCCTGGGTTAAGGGTGAGGATGGATGTTTGGCCTCATGGGAGTGGGGGGGAGATGGAATGGGACACAGTCTTTTGGTGGTGGGAATGGTGTTTATGTACACTCCTATCAATATGTAGTCATATAAATCACTAATTAATATGAGAGGGTAAAAATTGCTTGTATGTCTCAAAACTTTTTAAAGCACAGACTGGGTCTTTTTAATACATTGGCTGAGTCTTTGATATGTTGACGCTCTCTAAATCTAAACCAGGGAGAACAGAAGCAACCAGCGGCACAGCTATATACACATAATGTCAAAGGGCATAATTATAGTGATGTTGCGCATTATACAGCAAATTCTAACAAAGGGATTTTTTGAGTTAACCCAATTACTAAATAATATGACTATAACAATAACTGACTATTGTCTTCTTGAACCCTAAGACAGCAGGAACCTCACATTTCCACTATAGAGCCTATGTTTCTCCAGTCCTGGAACCTTAGGGTGGGGCACATTTTTCTGCATGTTCTCTTAATTCATACCAAATAATATTGCATCCCCCGATACCAGCCTAATCAATGCAATGAGTACCACCTTAGCATTCTTCACTTTAGACTGTGTCCAGAGACATCAGTCATGGAATGTCAACCCTTCACCCTCATTACTTGAGTGAGACCTTTCCTTTCATAGTATTCTATAATTCCATTCCAGAAGGTTCACTTCCTAACAAAGTCCCAAAACCTAGATATAGACCAGGTCCCATGAGATAGAGCCTATGTTCACAGGTATCCGTAAATTAGGGCAAAATAATACCTGAAAGCAAAAGTACACAGTAGTCTGCAGTGAGTCAGTACAAAGTTCATAATGAAATAGTATGTAAGTAGACTTAGATACCCTCCTCACCTACTTCCTATTACAGTTCTCTCACTCACTCCAAAGTTAACCTCAGCAAAGTAAGGATTACAAAATCTGAATAAGGGCAAGAGACTGGCATACTTTAGTGATGACTCTTTAGTCACTATCAGGCCACCCCAACTGCTGGGGTCCTATTCGGGGAGTCCTGAGATTCCCAAACAGACATAATGGGCCTAGACCTCATATAAATCCCTCTCTCCATTGTTACGGGTCATCTCTATCAGGAACAATAAAAATGACCCCTTTTTGGGCCCCCATAGTGCTGGGCTAGCTTCTTGGGCGGGAGACAAACGACCGGAGACTCATGGCTGAGCTGTAAGCAGTATCTCTTTATTCATGCAGAACGCAGCACAATCTAAGCCAAGCTAAACTAAACTAAACATAATCACAGTCCTGTCCTTATATATATACTCGCCAAGTAGGGTGTAAACAGGATATGATGTAGAGAGGGTGGAGCGAAAAGAGACTGGTGAAAATCAGGGTGTGACAAGGAGAGGGGGTGGAGCAAAAAGACATCATGAACCAGTGGGGATTAAACCAATGCCCTGAAGGCATGCTGGTGCTTAGTTAACAGTGGTTATGTAAATAGAATACAGTATTAAGCAGGGGGGATTAAACCAATGAAACAGAAGGGATTTTAGAAGCATACCAACACCATAGGATCTTGCCCTTAACTTGGATCAACAACGGTAGAGAATGTGCCATCCTTCAAAGGGAGGATGGACAACATACTCTTAGGCTACACCTGAGGAAGGTAGGCTTATGTTGATGCAGCTTGGAATGTTCCTACTGATAACCACAGAATGTGAGGTTGGATCTACAGGGATGCAGAGGTCACATAGGCTCCTAAGCTGAATATCGGCCTCAGATCAAATCAAATCGATAGGGTTTACAGTCAACAATATTTGTACCCCTTTCCCATATTAGGGACCTACTCTTCCCTGATCCAGCTTTCTGTCCCTTTCCAGCCATGACATCACCTCCCCAGACAATAACTCGGATCCGCCTGCATATCGGATTTCAGGATCAGAGAAAAAAAAAAAACTGGTATAACTATAGGCCCTTTGAAATATAACTAAAATATGCCTACCAGTTATCTACAAAATGGAGGACCCCACAATAATTCATCTGCACTATTCCAGCCTTTAGGTCCATTACTGGTCAACAATTTGTTTGGCTTTGTATGTTAACTCTCTTTTCAGCCACCAGGTTCCAGATGCTAGCAAGATACCAACCTGACTTCCCTGGACAGACAACCCCACCAATGTGTCCTGGAGCTCTGCTTCCCCAGAGCCCTTCCCCACTAGGGAAAGAGAGAGGCAGGCTGGGAGTATGGATCGACCTGTCAATGCTCATGTTCAGCGGGGAAGCAATTACAGAAGCCAGACCTTCAACCTTCTGCATCCCACAATGACCTTGGGTCCATACTCCCAGAGAAATAAAGACTAGAAAGCTGTCAGGGGAGGGAATGGGATACAGAGATCTGGTGGTAGGAATTGTGTCGAGTTGTACCACTCTTATCCTATGGTTTTGTTAATGTCTCCTAAAAAAAAAAAAAAAGCTTAGACCAGGGAGAATAGAAGCAACTGGTGGCACAGCTATATACAAATAATGTCAAAGGACATAAATTATGGTGATGTTGTGTATGATACAGCAAATCCTAACAAAAGGATATTTCAAAGTTAACCCAATTGCCAAGTAACATGATTATAGCAATAACTATCTATTGTCTTCTTAAATATGAAGACAGCATGAGCCTCCTGCTTCCTCTATAGAGGCCATATTTCCCCAGTCCTGGAACCTCTAAGGTGGGGCACACTTTCATGCATGCTTCTCTCAATTCAGACCAAATGATATTGCATCCGCTGACCCCAACCTAATCAGTGCAAGGAGTACCACCTCAGCATTCTTCACTTTAGACTGTGTCCAGAGACATCAGGCATGGAATGTCAACCCTTCACCCTCATTACTTGAGTGAGACCTTTCCTTTCACAGTATTATATAATTCCATTCTAGGAGGTTCACTTCCTACAAAGTCCCAAAACCTAGATATAGACCAGGTCCCATGAGATAGAGCATATGTTCACAGGTATCCATAAATTAGGGCAAAATATATACCTGAAAGCAAAAGTACACAATAGTATGTAGTGAATCAGCATAAAGTTCATAATGAAATAGTGTCTACTTAGACTTAAGATACCCTCCTCACCTACTTCCTTCACTCACTTCAAGGCTAACCTTAGCAAAGCAAGGACTGCAAAATCTGAATAAGGGCAAGAGACTGGCACACTTCAGTGATGTCTCTTTAGTCATGATCAGGTCACTCCATTAGCTGGGGCCCTAATTGGGGAGTCCTGAGATTCCCAGACAGACATATGGGCCTAGACCTCGAATAAATTACTCTCTCCATTGTTTCTGGTCAGGAACAACACAATAGACCCCTTTATGGGCCCCGATAGGACCTTGCTCTCAACTTGGATCAACAATGGTAGAGAATGTTCCATCCTCCGAAGGGAGGGTGGACAACATACTCTATCTTCCACCTTAGGAAGATGGGTCCTGATATTGGGGCAGCTTGGAATGTTCCAACTGATGAACACAGAATGTGAGGTCAGATCTACAGGGATGCAGAGGTCACATAGGTTCCTAAGTGGAACATGGGCCCCAGATCACATCAAACCTATGGGGTTCACAGTAAAAAAATAGTTATACCCCTTTCTTATATTAGGGAGTTACTCTCATCCCTGATCCAGCTTTCTGGGTCTTTTCCCCAGCCATGACATTATCTCCCCAGACAATAACATGGATCCACCTGCATATCAGATTTCAGGCTCAGGGGAAAAAGGAAAAAAAAAGACTAGTATAGCCACAGGCCCTTTGGAATATAACTAAAATATGCCTATTAGCTATCTACAAGATGGAGGAAGCCCCCCGCCCTAACTCTTCGTCTGCAGTATTCCAGTCTTTAGGTCCATGATTGGTCAACAATTTGTTTGGCTTTGTATGTTAACTCTCTTTTCAACCACCAGGTTCCAGGTGCTAGCATGATGCTTACCAGACTTCCCTGGACAGACAACCCCACCAATGTGTCCTGGAGCTTCGCTTCTCAGAGCCCTTCCCCACTAGGGAAAGAGAGAGACAGGTTGGTAGTATGGATAGATCTTTCGATACCCATGTTCAGCAGGGAAGCAACTACAGAAGCCAGACCTTCAACTTTCTGCATCTCACAATGACCATGGGTCCATACTCACAGAGGGTTAAAGTATGGAAAGCTATCAGGGGAGGGGATGGGATACAGAGTTCTGGTGGTGGGAATTGTGTGGAGTTGTGTCCCTCTTATCATATGGTTTAGCCAATGTTTCCTTTTTATAAATAAAAAACTATATATATATATATATATATATATATATATATATATATATATATATGCATTATTGGAAGAAAGAAAGGGAGGGGAAGAAAGCAGTCTTCAGGACATAAAAGCTGAGAACTTCTCTAGTCTGGACAACATAAATGTTCAAGAAGCCCAGAGGTTCCCAAACAGAATTAACCCAGACTTAAAGACACCAAGACACAACCTATTTAGAATGAAAAGAAATAAGGATAAAGAAAGGATCCTGGGGGGAGTCAGGCAGTAGTGCAGTGGTTAAGTGCAGGTGGTGCAAAGCACAAGGACCAGCAGTTCCAGCCCCCAGCTTTCCACCTGCAGGGGAGTCGCTTCACAGGTGGTGAAGCAGGTCTGCAAGTGTCTATCTTTCTCTCGCCCTCTTTGTCTTCCCCTCCTCTCTCCATTTCTCTCTGTCCTATCCAACAAAGATGACATCATCATCAACAACAATAATAATAACTACAATAATAAAACAAAAAAAAAATAAGAAAGGATCCTGAAGGCTGCAAGTGGAAATCAAAGAGTCACTTACAGAGGAAAACCCATATTATTAGCAGCAGAATTTTCTGCTGGGAATACTGTGAGAACCAGGTTGAGAGTAATGAGGCTTTTCCCATTGAAGAATGGGGAACTGAGGAAACGAATCTCCCTGTCAGTTTGTAAACATTAACTTTAAGGTTAAAAGTGTAACTTTGAAGCTACATTCTTACCAGGCAAAGTTAAATGAAGGAGTTTTCAACAGGATTCTTATAAAGTGACATGAGTTATCAGTTCTAGTAAACTTCTAACTTGTTACAAGTTTTTTCTTCACAGTTGAATTGTTGCAGTTATGGTGGACCAGTTGCTTGTCTGGAGTCCCTGAGGGTATCTGGGCCCCTGCCGCTTGGCCTCTCAGGCCCCCTCCCCTTGGCTTGTCAGGCCCCTGCCTCTTGGCCTGTCAGTCCCCTACCCCTTGACCTGTCAGTTCCCCCACCCCTCAGCCTATCAGGCCCCCACTCCTCAGCCTGTTGGCCACCCCTTGGCCTGCTGCCCGCTCCTCAGCCTATCAGGCAGCCCCATTTCAGCCCACCAGGCAAGCCCCCTTGGCCCACCAGGCCTCCCCTCCACCTCACGCTGGCTCTTGCTATTCTCTTGCTTGTCACTCCCTGACTTATTCCAGTTCTTAAAAAAAAACACCTGCACGATATCGTTCAGGTTTCTCCCCAAAAGGTTTCTGTTCATCCCTACACTGCCATCTCTATGACAGGCATGACATCTTTTGCAGACATGACATCTTTTGCAGACATTGATCCATACACTTAGCCACTAAATAAAGAAAAAAGGGTGAGATGCTGGGAATGCTGTGAGAACCAGGTTGAGCATGGTGAGGCTTCTCCCATTGAAAAATGTGGAACTGAGGAAACGAATCTCCCTGTCAGACTCTCTCTTCCTGAAGTTGAGCTTGGGAGAGGTATGGACCTCAGATTTTTGCCTGTCAGCTTACTCCCTGTTTCCAGAGACACTGCACTTTTCTGCCTCCAGGGGCTTGGCATTCCATAAAACATTAAGCCAGCTCCCCTGTTTCACCCTGCATTCTTGATACAATGGCCCACTCTCTTATTATCTACATATCAATGTTCTTCTTTGTCTAGCAAATTGCTTAATGTCTTCTCCATATTCTGCTCATTTGATATATTCTCTTTCTACCCTCAAGACCCTCCCTGCCTGCAGAGTATTATTAATCGTACCAGTTTAACCCTTGCAACAGTTGTTAAAGAAGTTCCTCCCTTTCCCAGCCCCCTTTTACCTTTCTCCACCCCTTTCCTCACCATGTATTGTATTGTCAAGCCACTTCCATTTCTGACTTGCCACTTCTGTTTTCTGGCTTTACACTTTGCACCATGTGCACTTAACCCACTGTGCTACCATCTGACTCTGGGGAGCTCAGATGAATAAAGACTTGAACCACCTCATCACCACCAGCTCAGTTCCTGGGTCATCTCTCTTGCATCGCCAGCCCAGCACTTCTCCACACAAACACTATAGGCCAAAAGAGAATGGCAAGATATCTATCGAGTGATCAATGAGAAAAGCTTTCAACCAAGACTACGGTATCCTGCTAGACTGTTGTTCAATCTAGATGGAGGCATAAAAACCTGCTCAGACAAGCAATAATTGAAGGAATCAACTATCACCAAGTCTTCCCTGAAAGAAGTTCTGAAAATTCTCCTATAAACAGTCAGACCAACATAAATAGGCCATATTACAGAACACTCTAAAAATCTACAATAATGGCATTAAAATATCTTCAATCTATGATATCAAGAGATGCCAATGGCCGTAATTCACCTATTAAAAAGTACAGAGTAGGAAGATGGATCAGAAAACACAACCCAACAATATTCTCTTTACAGGAAACTAACCTAAATCAACAAGAGAAACACAGACTGAAAGTGAAAGGATGAAAAATTATCATACATGGAGTCAGGCATTATTGCAGCAGGTTAAGCGCATGTGGCGCAAAGTGCAAGGACTGGCGGAAGGATCCCAGTTCTAGCCCCAGCTTCCCACCTGCAGGGGAGTCACTTCACAAGCGGTGAAGCAGGTCTGCAGGTGTCTGTCTTTCTCTCCCCCTCTATCTTTCCCCCTCCTCTCTACATTTCTCTCTGTCCTATACAACAACAACATCAATAACAACTTCTTCTTCTAGCGTTTGCCATCAATTACAACAACAATAATAAGTACAACAATAAAACAAGGGCAACAAAATGGAATGAATAAATTAAAAAAATAATAAATCAAAAAAAGAAAACTATCATAGAAGCCAATGAGGGGCAAAAAGGGGCAGGAACAGCTATTCTCATATTTGACATGATAGACTTTAAAATAAAATTTAAAAAGATGATGAGAGGATCAATCAACGAAGAGGACTTAACAATTATTAGCATCTATGCATGCAATGAAAAGCGATCTAATTGCATCAAACGTCTACTGAAAGAGCTACAGCAAAATAGTAACAGCAACACAGTCATAGTAGGGGACTTCAACACCCCACTCTCTCAACTTGACAGATCATCCAGGCAGAAAATCAATAAAGACATGAGGGAGCTAAATGAGGATATAGATAAACTAGAATTATTGGACATTTTCAGTCATTCATCCTAAGAAACTGGAATACACATTTTATTCAAGTCCAGATGGGTCATTCTCAAAGATAGACCATATGTTAGGCCACAAAGACTGCATCAGCAAATTCAAGAGCATTGAAATCATCTCTAGCATCTTCTCAGACCATAGTGGAATTAAACTAACACTTAACAATCAACAAAAGATTAATAGTCCCAAAATGTGGAAGTTTAACAGTACACTACTTAACAACTACTGGGTCAAAGAAGAAATAAAGGAAGAAATCAAAATGTTTTGAGAGTTCAGTGAACATGAAGACAGAAGCTATCAAAATATTTGGGACACAGCTAAGGCAATTCTGAGAGGGAAGTTCATAGCCATACAAGCACACATTAGGAAACAAGAAAAAGCAAAAATAAAGAACCTGATTGCACACCTTAAAGACCTAGAAAAAGAAGAACAAAGGAACCCTAAATCAACCAGAAGGACAGAAATAAGTAAAGTCAGGGCAGAAATAAATAACATTGAAAATAAAACCATACAAAAGATTAAGAAAGTAAATGTTGGTTCCTCGAAAGAGTGAACAAAATTGACAAACCTTTAGCAGACTCACAAAACAAAGAAGGGAGAAGACCCAAATAAATTGGATCATAAATGAAGGAGGAGATATCACAACAGATACTGCAGAAATTCAACATATCATGCAAGGCTTCTATGAACAACTATATGCCACCAAGCTAGAGAACCTGGAAGAAATGGACAGTTTCCTAGATACCTATGAACTTCCAAAATCAAATAAAGTGGAAGTAGATAACACGAACAGGCCCATCACAGCTAATGAAATTGAAACAGTTATCAAAAACCTTCCCAAGAATAAAAGTCCTGGACCAGATGGTTTTACAAATGAATTCTACAAAACCTTCAAAGAAGAACCAATACCTCTACTTTTAAAAGTTTTCCAGAAGATTGAAGACACAGGAATACTTCCTTCTAGCTTCTATGAAGCCAACATCACTCTGATACCAAAAGCAGACAGGGACACAACCAAAAAAGAAAACTACAGACCAATATCTCTGATGAACAGAGATGCTAAAATATTGAACAAAATTCTAGCCACCCAGATACAGCAGTATGTTAAAAATATTATTCATCATGACTAAGTGGGGTTTATCCCAGGGATGCAAGGTTGGTTTAATATGTGTAAATCAATCAGCATTATACATACACCACATCAATAAAAGCAAGACCAAAAACCACATGGTCATATCAATAGATGCAGAGAAAGCCTTTGACAAAATACAACATCCCTTTATGATCAAAACACTACAAAAAATGGTAATAGATGAAAAATTCCTCAAGATAGTGGAGTCTATATTTAGCAAACCTACAGCCAACATCATACTTAATGGTGAAAAACTGGAAACATTTCCCCTCAGATCAGGTACTACACAGGACTGCCCACTATCACCATTAGCATTAGTTCTTGCCATAGCAATCAGCCAGGAGCAAGTAATTAAAGGCATACAGCTTGGAAGAGAAGAAGTCAGACTCTCCTTATTTGCAGATGACATGATAGTATACATAGAAAACCCTAAAGAATCCAGCAAGAAGATTTTGGAAATGATGAGGCAATACAGTAAGGTGTCAGGCTACAAAATTAACATTCAAAAGTCAGTGGCATTCCTCTATGCAAACAATAAGAAGAAGATGAAATCCAGAAATCAATTCCTTTTACTATAGCAACAAAACCAATCAAATATCTAGTAATAAACCTAACCAATGAAGTGAAAGACTTGTATACTGAAAATTATGGGTGATTACTCAAGGAAATTGAAGAAGACACAAAGAGGGAGTTGGGCGGTAGTGGGTTAAGTGCACGTGGCACGAAGCACAAGGACCGGAATAAGGATCCCGGTTCAAGTCCCCGGCTCCCTACTTGCCAGGAAGTCCTTCACAGGTGGTGAAGCAGTTCTGCAGCTGTTTATCTTTCTCTCCCCCTCTCTGTCTTCCCCTCCTCTCTCTGTTTCTCTCTGTCCTATCTAACAATGATGGCACCAATAATAACAATAATAACTACAACAAAAATAAAAAAACAAGGGCAACAAAAGGGGAAATAAATAAATAATTAAAAAAGAATAAAAAAAAGAAAAAGACACAAAGAAGTGGAAAGATATTCCATGTTCATGGGTTGGAAGAATTAACATCATCAAAATGTATGTACTACCCAGAGCCATATACAAATTAGAATAGAACAAATGCTGCAAATGTTTATCCAGAACCAGAAAAGTCCTAGAATTCCCAAAACAATCTTGAGAAGAAAGAACAGATCTGGCGGCATTACACTCCCAGATCTCAAATTATATTATAGGGCGATTGTAATCAAAATTGCTTGGTACTGGAACATGAATAGACACACTGACCAGTGGAATAGAACTGAGAGCCCAGAAGTAAGCCCCCACACCTATGGATATCTAATCTTTGATAAAGGTGCCCAGACTATTAAATGGGAAAACAGAGTCTCTTCAACAAGTGGTGTTGGAAAAATGGGTTGAAACATGCAGAAGAATGAAAGTGAAACACTATATTTCACCAAATACAAAAGTAAATTCCAAGTGGGTCAAGGACTTGGATGTTAGATAACAAACTATCAGATACTTAGAGGAAAATATTGGCAGAACTCTTCTACATAAATTTTAAAGACATCTTCAATGAAACGAATCCAATTACAAAGAAGAGTAAGGCAAGTATAAACCTATGGGACTACATCAAACTAAAAAGCTTCTGCACAGCAAAAGAAATCACTACCCAAACCAAGAGACCCCTAACAGAATGGAAGAATAAACAAGAGGCTAATAACCAGAATATATATAATAGACAAGAGGCTAATAACCAGAATATATAAACAGCTTGCCAAACTCAACAACATGAAAACAAATAACCCCATCCAAAAACGGGGAGAGGACATGGACAGAATATTCACTACAGAAGAGATCCAAAAGGCTGAGAAACACATAAAAAAATGCTCTAAGTCTTTGATTGTCAGAGAAATGCATATAAAGATAACAGTGAGATACCACTTCACTCCTGTGAGAATATCATACATCAGAAAAGGTAGCAGCATCAATTGCTGGAGAGGTTGTGGGGTCAAAGGAACCCTCCTGCACTGCTGGTGGGAATGTAAATTGGTTTAACCCCTGTGGAGAGCAGTCTGGAGAACTCTCAGAAGGCTAGAAATGGACCTACCCTATGATCCTGCAATTCCTCTCCTGGGAATATATCCTAAGGAATGCAATGCACCCATCCAAAAAGATCTTTTTTTTACCTATATTAATAGCAGCACAATTTGTAATAGCTAAATCCTGGAGGCAACGCAGGTGTCCAACAACAGATGAGTGGCTGAGCAATTTGTGGTATGTATACACAATGGAACACTACTCAGCTATTATAAATGGTGACTTCATTGTTTCCAGCCGATCTTGGATGGAGCTTGAAGAAATCATGTTAAGTGAAATAAGTCAGAAACAGAAGGATGAATATGGGATGACCTCACTGTGAGGCAGAAGTTGAAAAACAAGATCAGAAAAGAAAACACAGGTAGAACCTGAACTGGAGTTGGTGTATTGCACCAAAATAAAAGACTCTGGGGTAGATGGGGAGGGAGAGTACAGGTCTGAAAAGGATGACAGAGGACCTAGTGGGGGTTGTATTGTTATGTAGAAATCTGAGAAATGTTATGCATGTACAAACTATTGTATTTACTGTTTAATATAAAACATTAATCCCCAAATAAAGAAATTTTAAAAAGTAAGCTTTTCCTTCTGACACAATGGGCTGATAAAACTGCAAGGGCCCAATAAAGTATACTTGAGAGTGTTAAGAAGGATGAATCTGAGTTTGGAGTATGGCACCAAAGTAAAAATCTCTGGGTGGACAGTGAGGGTAGATGTTCAGGTTCACTGGGACGGGTGCGGGAGCGGGGGGGGAGTACAGAGGACTTTGGTGGCGGGAATGGTGTTAATATATACTCCTATTATCCTACAGTTTCTGAAATCACTATTTAATTAATATGAGAGGGGAAAAATGAATTGAATGTCTCAAACTTTTTGATGCATAGACCTTAGTTCTCAGTATATATTCCTTCAGTTAAAGCACTTAAGACTTCACATTGGTAATCTGATTGAATTTTAACAGTAGGCTAAAAAACAACAAGAAGAAGAAGGATGTAGTCAACATAGGATTCATGTCTCCTGGATGTCACCTCTGCCTCTGCTGTACTCCCTCTGCAATGGGCTGTACACTAGAGGGAGAAAGACCCCAGTCCAAGAGGGTGTCAGGAGACTTTGCAAATGTGGCGAATAGGTCTCCAGGTGGTACAAGAAGGATTGGTCCCAGGGCCAACAAGGGAGCTCCTGGCACAAGGGTGTGGTGTGGAGGGCAAGTGGCCTTTAATGGTACAAGTGAAGATGGTCACAGAACAGAGAAATGGGAGATGGTGACGTGCGGAGGGCTGGCCCAGCAGCACTGGCAGAACAGGCTGATGGATATTTGGCTCAAAGTCCTAAAGCAGCATTTCTGTTTGGCTCTGTTCGCCTGCAGAGCAAACACGGGAAGATTGGAATTCCCACTTGGGCTCTCACCAACTCAAACAGGCTTGGCCAAGACTTTCAGTTGATTTGCTTGAGGCAGAAAGGCTCTGCTTGCCTAGGCCTGGTGGTGGAAAGCAGGACCTTCCTCCCTGACTCACAGCCCTCAGATCCTACAGGGTGTCCCCAGATGGCTTACTCATCATCCTGCCAGCCTGCCGGGTGGTTTGGGGGCTGCAGTGGGATGTGGGAGGCCTGGGTCTGAGTTGCATGGTCACACCCAGGCCCTCCCCACTGCTCTTGCGGGCAGGATCTGGAATCCAGGGTTGGAGCTGTTTGGAAGGTAGCTGGACTTTTTTATTTTTTTATTTTTTTTAATTGCTTGTTGATTCCACTAGCAGGAAGCAGCCCCAGTACTGTGGAGATCCAGTGATTTGAGCACATAAGCTCTCTCATTGATCCCAACAGTTTCTAGAAATCGATACTGAGATGCATGTGTTGATGTCTTCCTGAGTGTGGGTGACACAGGATACTTCCTCCCAAACTCCCTTCAGCAGGTCAGGTTTTGCTCTTAGTGGCTTCTTCCCCATTTTGGTCTTTTTCCTCTGCCTCAGACTGCTGGGGCCTGCTCCACCTTCCCACAGGCTCTCCACAGAACAAGTGGCTCTGCGCTCCTCTGTAGGTTACTGGAAAGGAGCAGTCCTCAGCACTAACTGTCACAAAGTGGGAGATGAGGAGGAAGGAGCTGAATACGTTGGCCCAGGAGATGGTGCCATGGATGGTGTTGGACTCTCAAGCATGAGGTTGATATTTGGCATTGTCTGTGTCAGAGTGATGCTCTGGTTTCTCTCCTCCTCTGTTTACTCTCATAAATAAACAAATCTTAAAACAAAAAAACAAAAGAAGGAGGGGGTCTGGGTGGTGGAGTACCTAGTTGAGTACCCACATTGCCATGAATAAGGACCTGGGTTCAATCCCCAGGCCCCACCTGCAGGGGGAGGAAGCTTCATGAAGTGGAGCAGTGCAGCAGGACTCTCTTTGTCTGTGTCTCTTTGTCTCTCTCTGTCTCTCTCTTTCCCTCCTCTCCTTCTCCCTCTCTGTCTGTCTCTCACATCCCCCTTAATCTCTCTCTGTCGTATCCACTTTAAAAAAAAAAAAGGAGCCAAGTATGCTAGTGTCAGGGTTTTCAAAGCATAGGTGCTTCCTTTCTCTGCTTTCCCTCTTCTATGCTTCTTGCCTAACCTTCTGTATCTTCTCTCTCCAGTTTTGTTTTCTGTATGAAAACTTAGGAGGGATGGGAAGAGCAGGACTGGTGAACTGGAAGGGAAGGGGTATCTTGGTGCTATCTAGGCCAGCCCTATGTTTCCCACAGTGGAGAATCAGTGTAATGGGCAAAACAGCAAATCAAGAGACCAGAAGACTTGATGGACCTGCACAGTAAGGAGCTGGAACAAGGGAGAGTAAAAGGAAGGAAGGGCAGAAGACTGGAGAATGCACATCTCTCACAACTGGAGTGTGAGGCCTGGGGTGGGGACAGAGAGTGGGACTGACAAGTGTGCTTATGTGGAAAGAACTGGGACCTCACTGATGTTTTTTGAGAGGGGGGCAAACAGTGTCTGGAATTATCAAAAAGTGGTTGGGGTGCAGAGAGATACCTTACAGGGCTGGGTGTATGCTCTGTCTTGCCTGTGGCCCGGATTCAAGTCCCAACACCACTTGGAGGTGCCTTGGCACCAGTGGAAGCCCCAGTCCTATGCCTCTTCCTCTTTCTTTGTCCCTCTCTCTGTCTCTTTGAATGAAAATGTCAGCTCTGGAGAATGAAATTGTGTCTGTGTGAGGCCTTGGCTCTACAAAAACAAAGGCAATTTTTGGTTTCTGGGCTGTGCCTATTAAAAAATGGAGCTGTGTTAGCTGCCTCTTGGTCTAAAATTGAGGAAATATTAAAAGAGCTTTACAAGCTACTGAGTCCCTAGCTGGGGTAAGAGGCTTCTTGCTGAAGTGTTCCAGAGATAGTGACACCCCCATATCTGGTGATACTGACTTTTTGAAAAATGAAACTGAAGTCTCAGTAGGAAACATAGACGAGGCCTGAGGGGAAGGACAGTCTTTTTTTTTTTTTTTCCTTAAAGTTTCATTTGTTTATAGCTACTTTTATTATTATGAGAGGGAAACCAGAGCACCTCTCAATTCGGCATATGTAGTGCTAGGGATCAAACCTGGGACCTCATGCTTGTAAAGGAGTCTATATTTAGCTAAATTACTGAGCATGGTAACCTTGTGTATGCATGATTTCACCACACTTGACTTTACTTGCACTACTTTTATTTCAGATAAAGGGATAGACACACAGAGAGGGACAGATATCACAGTACCACTCCACCATCCTTACAGCTTCCCCCAATGCCATGCTGCTCCCATGTGGTGCTAGCTTTGAACCCAGGACCTCACTCGTGATAAGCTGGGTCCTCTACCTGTTGAACTCTCTCTTATTCCCAAAAGAATCTTTTCAGGAGCCCCATATCCCATATAAACTGGTGATGAGACAAAGACATTCTCACAGAGAGGAATCCCACTGCTTCACAGTTCAGCATCCTTAGAGGACAGCTGGCTATTGATGTCCTCCTTCCCCAATAGGATTGTGATGCCTGGGGTTGGTGACTGAGAGAGAGAGAAAGGGAGGGTGGGAGGGAGGGAGGGAGAGAGAGAGAGAGTGAGAGAGATTACTCTTAGTACTTTAAGGTGAACCAGGGAGGAGGCCAGCAGGGGGCCAGCACAGAGGTGATGCCTTCAAAGGCAGATTGTTCTCTCTGCTGACCATATCACTTCCATTTATGAAATAATTCTGCAGACACCATCTGAATCTCCTAGCACTTAGGCAGGTATCTTCATCGACCCATTAAACAGCTGGCAAAACAGAGCTTTGAAGAGGCGACATCACTAACCAGGGTTGTGGCACTGTGCAAGAAGACTCTGGAGCAGCTCTGCTGCAATGCTGTCCAGCTGTCTTCTTCTCTTTCTTCTTTTTAAATAGAGTCAGAGCAGAGAGCGAGAGCGAGAGAGAGAGAGAGAGAGAGAGATCACAACATCAAAGCTTCCTTCAATGTGATGATGTTTGAACTTCAACTTGGGTTGTTCACATGGCAAAGCGTCAAGCCATCCAAGCGAGTGATTTCGCTGGCCCTCAGTGGTCTTCTAGGAGGGTCTCCCAGATTGCTGCTCCGCTGTGGTCATTATTAGAATGAAGACTCAATAGCCAAACAGGAACTGCATGTCCCCTCTACTCCACTGCCTCACAGCAGCCTCATTCTTTCCTTTCACAAGTTATTTTCTGAACTTAAAAATCAAGCCATGGGAGTTGGGCTTTTGCGCAGGTGGCGCAAAGCGCAAGGACCGGGTAAGGACCCTGGTTCGAGCCCCCAGCTCCCCACCTGCAGAGGGGTTGCTTTACAAGTGGCAAAGCAAGTCTGCAGGTGTCTATCTTTCTCTCCTCCTCTCTGTCTTCTCCTTCTCTCTCCATTTCTCTCTGTCCTATCCAACAACAACGACATCAGTAATGACTACAACAATAAAAAAAAACAGCAAGGGCAACAAAAGGGAATAAATAAATATTAAAAAAAAATCAAGCCATGTGGGTGGGTAAAATAGCTCAACTGGATAGTGCACTGCCAGGTTCAAGCCTGGCTCCTACTGCATTGGTGGAAGCTCCTGTGTTGTGGTTCCTTTCATTCTCATTCTCTCTCCCTCCCTCCTTGTCTCTTGTCTCTGAGGAGAAAAGGTCATCCTGGAGTGGTGAAGCTCTGGCAATGACAACAACAACATAGTAATGATAATAATTAAAAGAAAATAAATAAAGTCAGGGTCTGACTGGGAAGAGGGAAGCTGGTTCCCAGAAGTACCTTGCTTTGTTGGTGGCCCAGCACCTTCTCAATGCCTGGTGAGCCAGTGCAGGGGCTCTGGAAGCCCTGGAGACTGAGGGGATGGCAGGAAGCAATCAGTATGTGCACCCAGGGTGGTGACTGTGGCTCGTAATCAGGAAATTATAGCCTGGGCAGAAGAGGGGTTTGGCTGAGGAGCTGCCCTGCCCTGGGTTTCTGTGCAGCAGGCCCACATGGAGGTTTGGCCACAGATGGGATGAGCAGAGCAGGCCTGGGCTCAGCAGGCCAGACTAACCCACTTCGCCAGTGCCTGCCGTGCCCTCCCCACACTGAGAAAGCTGGCCTCTAGGGTGTTGACGCAGAAGTCCATCATTTTTTGCTCCTTGCCTGCTCCTGTATCCACTGATAACCCTTTGGTTAGGTGGAAGTTGTGGGCACCCAGGGTTGGGTCCAAATAGGTAAATTTTCCCCTGACCTTTGAGAAAGTAGAGAAAGAAGGAATGAAGAATTGTTGGGTGGAAAAAACCAAATTCAGAATTATGTGTATATGATATTAGCTGTATTAAAAAAGAGAAAAAAAGGAGAGGTGGTGGGTCAGATGATGGTGCACTCAGTTGAGTCCACACATTACTGTGTATAAGGAACCAGAATCGGGGTTTGAGTGGTGGCACACTGGGTTAATACACATAGTATGAAGCCCAAGTACCTGTACAAAGATCCCAGTTTGAGTCCCTGGTTCCTCACCTGCAGGGGGGTTGCTTCACAAGTGGTGAAGCAAATCTGCCGGTGTCTGTCTAGCCCCCTCTCTATCTTCCCGTCCTCTCTCAACTTCTCTCTGTCCTATCCAATAAAAAGAAAAAAATGGCCTCCAGGAGCAGTGGATTTTCATAGTGCTGGCACTGAGCCCTAGCGATAACCCTGGAGGCAAACAAACAAAAAAGGAACCAGATTTAAGCACTTCTGTATCCCTCTCCCCCTCTCAGTTTCTCTTAGTCCTATCAAAAGGAAAAAGAAAAAACATCTGCTAGGAGTGAGTGGTAGATTCTTGGTGCAGACACCAAACCCCAATGATAACTCTGGTAGCAAAAATAAAGTAAAATGAAATAAATTAAAAATTAAACACACACACACATGTATATTAAGTAAAGCCACACACAAAGTGGCAGTGAGATTTTTATTCTCTTTGAGGTGGCAGAGGTAACAGGCAAAACCTAGTACTAGCCAGAAAATGGGACATAGCACCATGATCCCTTTAGGCAGTGCAAACAGGTAAGAGTAGTCTTCTGTTCAGTTAATGTAGATTAGATTTTCTGTGTGTTTGCATACGGCCCAACAGTTTTGCCTCTCGAAATTATCTTATGAAGTCAAATAAGAATGTGTTTCAGGAGTCGGTGGTAGCTCAGTGGGTTAAGCGCACGTGGCTCAAAGCGCGAGGACCAGCGTAAGGATCCCAGTTCGAATCCCTGGCTCCCTACCTGCAGGGGAGTCGCTTCACAGGCAGTGAAGCAGGTCTGCAGGTGTCTATCTTTCTCTCCCTCTCTCCATTTCTCTCTGTCCTAGCTAACAACGACATCAACAACAACAACAACAATAACGATAAGTACAACAACAATAAAGAACAACAAGGGCAACAAAAGGGAAAATAAATAAACATTAAAAAATTTTTAAAAAATTAAAAAGAATGTGTTTCATGGCCTGTTATAATAGAAACAAAAGGAGGGGGCTGGGAGATAGCACACCCAGTAGAGCACACTTTGCTTTGCACACCACATGAGACCACAGGGAAAGATTCACAAGCAGTGAAGTAGTGCTGTGGTGCCTCTTTTCTCTTTGTCTCTATTTCCCTCTCTGCCTCTCACACTCTCCCTCCCTATTTTTTTTTAATTAGATAGGACAGAGAGAAATGGAGAGAGGAAGGGGAGGTAGAGAGGGAGAGAGAGATAGACACCTGCAGACCTGCTTCATCACTTGTGAAATGTCTCCCCTGCAGGTGGGGAGCAGGGACTCAAATATATGCACTTAACCAGGTGTGTCAACACCTGGCCCCCTATCACATTCTATCTTAAAAGAAAGAAGAGGGGGCCCAGTGGTGGCATACACATTACTATGAGGACCTGGATTCAAACCCACCTGCAGGGGGGAAGCCTTATGAGTGGTGAAGCATTGTTGCAGGTATTTCTCTTCCTCTTTCCCTCTCTATCTTCTCTTTACTCAATTTCTCTGTCCCATAAAGCAACAACAACAATAATAATAATAGAAGGGCGGAAGGAAATAAAAGTCTACTGGAAGTGGTAGAATGATGTAGGTGTGGAGCTCCATTGATAAACAGGGTTGGGGGGGGGGGAGATGAAACTGGGAATTACCAGAATGCTCATTAGTGAGGAAACTTTAAATCATTATGAATCTGTACACGTATCCACTAAAGACAATGATTTTTTAGGGGCCAGGTGAGAGCTCAGAGCCTATACTTTACCATGTGCAAGGATCTGGCTTAAGGCACCTAGCCACCCCACAGGAGCACCCTGCAAAAGGGAAGCTTTGTGAGTGGGGGATTAGTGCTTTGGTACCTCTCCTTCTCTCTGTATTTCTCTGATGTTGAAAAAAAAAAAGTCTGCTGGGAGCCGTGGAGTCGTACAGGCAAAAAGTCCCAGTGGCAGATAAAAAAAAAAAAAAAAGAGTAGTTTCTACAGTCACATGTGATATAGGGTACTTTGTGTGGTAGAGAATGAGATATATGACATGTACACATGGTATGGACCAGCTTGAAGGACAATTGTGTCAGTGGTGCTGTGTGTGATCTTCCATAGTGCAATCAGAATTGTGAGTCAATCATATCTGGGCAGATACGTTTCCTCCTGCCTCTCTGGAGTGACTTTACCCTTTTCACCTGGCATTTAAGGACTCCTATATTCTATCTCCTCTATCTCCCCTAGCTCTTTGCCTGATTCAGTGTCACTTCCACTCCCACACCCCCATCCCAATCCTATTTGTCCTTCAAGGTTCAGAACCCTGCCTTCTTTAACAGAAAGCCCTCCCACATTACTTTAACTATTATTTTTTTGATTCTCATAATTTCATTCTTGACCTTTTACTTTATTATTTTATTAAAAATAAATACAAATTTTATTAGTAATTTAATAGTAATTTAGAAGATTATAAGACTACAGGGGTGTAGTTCTACTTCCTTCCACCTCCCAACGATAACCACCCAAGTTCTCACAAAGTCTTAGAGAAAGTTTGGCTGTGACACCAAGCCCCAGAGATGATGTGCTGGTACTGAGTACCAACTGGGCGACTTTACAGGACTGCCAGCTTGGTAGAAGCAGGAGGAGGCCTGGGCACCTTGGGTGTGTGTGTGTGTGAGGGGTTCTTTTGTGCCAATCTATCTTTTATTATGATGGGTTTTTATCTAAAAGGAATGAGAGGTGTGTGCATAAAAAGGGCTGGCGTAAGCGCAGGGCTAAGCATTCACCCGAGTTCCCTGAACTGGTCCCATAGAGGCCACAGGTGGGAGCAGTTTGGGGAAAGCCTCGTTGGCTGCCACAGCCTGGCAGGCAGCAAAGTGGCCTCTGCTCTGTGGCTGTGACAACTTCGAGAGTTTGCCAAGCTCTTTCCGTGAAGTCACTGGGACGCTAAGCCCTTGGTTCAATTAAATGGGTAAAAAAGCTTTGTCTGATTGTGACAAATAACAATAATATAATGTGATAATAGCAATAATGGTGCTATTAGCTGCGATTATCACACGTGTCCTCACGGTTCCAGGCGTGCAGGGAGGCATAGCGGACATTCCCGCACACTCAGGTCTCATTTTCCACTCATAAAACTCCCTTCTTCAAAGCCTTTCCAGCCCAACTCCCTATATCCATTTTCAGGACAAATTATAGACACTTAAAAAAATTGGTCCATTTTACGTGAAAGCCAAGTCCAAATTACTGTTACTCTCCTTTATGTTTTGAAATTTTACAAAGGGTAGGTGTGTGGAGTGTGGGTGGGGGTGGGGAGAGGAAAGGTGAGAAAGAAAAGGAGAGAGGGAGAAACCTATCTTAAAGGGGAAAAGCAGGCCTTATCCTGTCAGTAAAAATGTTTTCTGGAATGATGGTTCCGTTTACTTAGGCAGAAAAATGAGAAATGGTGTGATAATTAAACAGGCTAAGTAAGCATGACTATTTTTAGTAGTGTAGTTAGAACTAGGTAATTTGGACCTCTTTAATAAGGATTCCATGATGGTGCTGGCTGGCAGGAGCACACTGCACGTGTGTGACAGCCAGGTAGGGGCACAGAGAGGCTGCCCAGCTGGAGGATGGGGTTAGTGAGGGCACCAGGGACAGAGATGGGCTTGCTACTGCTGAGAGCTGGCTTTAAACTCTGAGCTCTCACTGAGTTTATCACCATCTGGCCCCAACAATTTTTTTTTTTTAAAGCAGAATGCTGCTCAGCTCTGGCTTATTTGTGCTGGGGATTCAACTTGGGGCCTTTGGTGCCTCATGCATGAAATCTTTTAGTATAATCCTTATACTATCTCCCCAGCCCCCAGCAACTCTTTTTAAATGTAATAAAATACATATACAATTGACTTTTAAAAATAATTATTTATTTATTGCCTTTTATTGTTTTATTGTTGTAGTTATTGTTGTTACTGATGTTGTTGGATAGGACAGAAAGAAATCGAGAGAGGAGGAGAAAACAGAGGGGAGAGAAAGATAGATACCTGCAGGTCTGCTTGACCTCCTGTGAAGCGACCCGCCTGCAGGTGGAGAGCTGGGGGCTCGAATCGTGATTCTTACTCTGGTCCTTGCACTTTGCACCACGTGCACTTAACCTGCTGTGCTACTGCCAGACTCCCACAATTGACTTTTAAAAAGGTACTTAATGCATTGATATTAAGTAATTTACTTGTTGGGCAACCATCACCACTATCCATCTCTAAGACTTTTTCATCCTCCCAAACAGAAGCTTTGTACTCACTAGCATAAGACTCCCCTCTCCCCTACCTTCTTCCTACTCCTGGCAACCAACATTCCATTTTCTGTCTGTATGAATTTGTCTATTCTAGATAACTTATGTAAGGGAACTCACAATAGCTGTTCTTCTGTGACTGGTTTCACTTAGCGTAATGTCTTTTTGTTGTTGTTGTTGTTGTTATCATCTATTCATAGGTTAATGGCTTACAGTATGGTGTTGAGCATAATGTCTTCCTGGGAAATCCATGATGTAATATGTCAGAATTTCCTTCTTTTTGAATAATTTTTTTTTTTTAACCAGAGTCCTGCTCAGCTCTCTGGTTTATGGTGTTACTGGGGGTATCAATTATTTGACCTTTGGTGCCTCAGGCATGATTCTTTTTGTATAACCATTATGCTGTCTCTCCAGCCCAGAACTTCCTTATTTTTAATGCAGAGTAACATTCACTGGTTTTGTTTTTTACTTTTTATTATCTTTATTTATTTATTGGATAGAGCCAGCCAGATATTGAGAGGGAAGGGTTAGACAGAGAGGGAGAGAGACAGAGAGACTCTTATAGCACTGCTTCACCACTTGTGAAGCTTTCCCTCTGCAGGTAGGGACCGGGGGTTTGAACCCAGGACCTTGTACACTGTAACATACTCAACCAGGTGTGACACTACCAGGCCCCCATTCCACTGTTTCTTTATTTAGTTTCTTCATCCGTAGCTATGAATAGGTGGGCTGCAAATGTCTGTACATTCTGCTTCTTTTGTTTCTACTAGTTATATATCCAATAGTTGAATTTATTTTGTTTAGCTTTTTTTTTTTTTTTTTTTGCCTCCAGGGTTGGCTCAGTGCCTGCACTGCAAATCCACTGTTCCTAGAGGCTATTTTTTCCCTTTTGTTGCCATTGTTGTTTATCATTGTTGTTGTTCTTATTGTTGTTGTAATTGCTGTTTTTGTTGTTGGATAGGACAGAGAGAAATCAAGAGAGGAAGACAGAGCAAGGGAGAGAAAGACAGATAACTATAGACCTGCTTCACCACCTGTGAAGCACCCCTCCCCCTCGCAGGTGGGGAGCTGGGGGCTTGAACTGGGATCCTTATGCTGGTCCTTGTGTTTTGTGCCGTGTGTGCTTAACCCGCTACTTTACTGCCTGCCCCTCCCCTTTTTTGAGGAATTGCCATGCCGTTTTCTGCAGTGGCTGTAGCATTATCCATTTCTACCAGTAGTATACAAGAGTTCTTATTTCTCCACATCCTCATCAACACTTATTATTTTTTGTAACAGCAATCCTAGTGGATTTAATGGTATCTTACCATGATTTTGATTTGCATTTTCCTACTAGTGATGCTGAGTATCTTTTTGTGTGCTTACTGGCCATTTGCATATCTTGGGAGCAGTATTGTTTCAAATCCTTTGCCAACTGAGTGTGTGTGTGGTTCTGGGCCTCACGAATGTGCAATTTCACTGCTCATAGCTAGCTTTTCATCCTTTACATTTTTGACAGAGAAGATGGGATGAAGAAAGAAAGCAAGATAGGGAGAGGAGAGATAAAGTACTTTTCTACCATCTGTGAAACTTCTCCAGGTCCAAGTGATACATCTATGTGGTGCCTGGACTAAAATCCCAGGGTCTTGTGCATGGCAGGGTACTCACTTTATCAGGTGAGCTGTATTCCAGTTATTTCGTCAAGTGTAAGTTGAGTTTTGCAGTTGTTCAGATGCACTTTGCAAAGGGAAAGAAGCGAGAAAGGAGAGGAGAGATAGGGGCAAAAAAAACCCTAAAGGATATTTTGCAAATGAGAAATTATAGAAGGCAGCTATTTGTTTCTCCTGTTCCTCAGATATTTATTGAGCAATGATTGTGTGCAGACATGTCTCTGAGTATTATTGTCTACACCTGTTAGCCTTGAGATTCTGGCTTTCCAGGGTTGCTGGGATCTTGCCCAGCTGCCAGGGCTGCCTCCAGGAGGCTATTCCCACAGTAGTTAAGTCACTGGCTCTACATCTGGACAGGCAAGGATTCTACCCTCTGAAACTGCCTGCCTTAGAGCCTCACTTCCTCATTTATAACATGAAACATGTAACGTGTATAGCAGAGGATAGGGCAGGACAGCCAGAGCAGCTGTTGCTCTGCTCCCTGAACTTTGACCCCTCTGTTACAACCTCCTGATTCACAGGTTCATAGCCCCTCTGACCTGGTTGGCATCCTGCAACTGTACCACTGGTTCTCTACAGCCATTTGATAGATGGGCATCTGCCTAGGCAGAAATAACCCCTCAGGAAGCAAGGTGCAGGGTGCTGCAATGGCTGAACATAGCAGTGTAAAGAAGTGAGTGGGACAGGGAGGGAAGCAGGGCTGGGAGGAAGCTCAAGAGTCTTCTGAGGGAGGTGGGCTGGAAGCATCCACTGGGGAAGGAGAAGTTTATTACAGCAAATGAGAAGGAAGTCTGGATTTAATGGTTGGCATTTCAGGAATATTGCCAGAGCTTGCTTTACCAGGAACCATTTTTGTGCTCCACCTGCTGCCCCCACCCCAGAATTTCACCAGCCCACTGTCTTCACACCCTCTGCTGCTCTCCCATGCAGCTCTGGGAGGGCCTAGCACCCCAACTGAGCCCAGCTGAGCCTAGCCTCATCTATTACCATCATCTATTTTTTTGCCATCAAACTCACTTTTCCCCCACACTTCCACCAAATTCAAATATTACTCCCTCCAGGATAGTGTATCATGAAGTGGGTCAGAACATGGATCTTGGTTGGGGCCCCTGGGTGCAAGGCCCAACTTTCTCAATAGTTGAGCCACCTTGAGTGAACTGTTGGTCTTCTCTGTGATTCAGTTTCCACCAATGTAAGAGAAGGGCAGCAGGTCCTTCCTGCCTGGGAGGAGTGGATGCTGTAATTCTTGTAAGCGCTGACACCGAGCCTGGCGCTCAGTCAGAGCCTGGTGTTAGTTCTCAGTAAGATGATAGATCACAAAAAGAACCTGGGCATCATTATCCCTTGTATGGAGTCCTGGGGGAGTCCTAGGGAAGGGGAGCCTGGGGGATGGGGGTAACGACTGCCCCTCTCTTATTTCTGGGGCTCATTTCTCAGACTACTGACTGCACACCTGCCCCTCCCCAGGTGCAGCAGACAGTGGGGGCTGGGAATCGTTCCTCTGGGTCTCCCAGGCTCTGGCACCAGGAAGTGCAACTGAGAACCTAAAGTCTAGGATGGGCCCTGAAGGTGGGGTGAGGGGGCCAGAGAGGGGAGTCAGCAGGACTATCAGTCATGCTCACATTCAGAACACCCAGCAAAGCTAAAGGGAATGCCAGGCCAAAGCACCCATTGAGAAACTTAGAGAAGCCCCACAAATAAAAAAATGAGGGGTGAGGGTAGATAGCATAATGGTTATACAAAGAGACTCATCCCTGAGGATCCGAAGTCCCAGGTTCAGTCCCCTGCACCACCATAAGCCAGAGCTGAGCAGTGCTCAGGTGAAAAGAAAGAAAAAAGTAAAAAGTGGGTGACAGAATACTCTCAGCCCATGTAGAGTCACTGGTGTTCCCTGCAAGAGAAAACAGGTTCAGAGAATTTCATTAAACTTTTAGCTCAAGGCCACTCAAGAGATGGAGCCAGAATTCAAACCTATGCTCTCAAAAATCACACATCCTGTGATGCCAGAGCCCAGGAAATTGGGCAGGTGTAAATCTCCCATTTTTATTTCCAGATTGGCCCATTTAGTGACTGAGGCCCTGCTACTGTCTCATTGAGTTGGATGATGTGTGGAAAGCTGGGGGTTGGGGACAGATGGGAGGGATGAGCACCAGGCTCAGGCCAGGAAGCTCAAGAATATCACAGAGTCAAGATCACCATCTCCAGCTTGTGGATTTCCTGGGAAGTGTCCCCTCCAAGGTAGTTCTTCCAGCTGTGATTTTTGTCTTCCCCTACAGAAACTCCAGTAGCTGGGCTCAGGATGCTGTGGCCCCAAGGGAGGCCTGAAGCTGGGTGGGGCTGTGGAGCTAGGGGAGGTGGCTTGGCTCTTCTCCTTCAGTACTAGAATAGAGGAGGCTACTTCACTCTGGGGCTAACGCACAAAGACTCAACCCACTTTTTTCTTTTCAGCCCATTTTCTTTTGATACCCCTCAGTGTCTGTAAATGACCAGCCTCTTGGGCTTCTAGCTCATGACCTATCTAAGCTGCACTAGCCTTCTGGAGTTTGCTTTGTCAGGATCAGGTAGGAACAAATTTGCCCTTCTATTTCTTGGTGCTTGGTCCTATGTGGTCAGCAGAAAATGATAGTCTCTTTCAGGGAAACACCCCTGCCTTGTGGCCCATGGTGCTTGGTGTGGGATAGCCCAGTGCAGAATGCAGAGTGGGCACAGACTGTGTGTGGACCCATGCCATTACTTCCTGCTGTGACTTTGGGCAAGTGGCCTGCCCTCTTTAAGCCTTAGAGGACAGATCTGGGAAATGGAAAAATGAAAGCACCTCCTTATACACAGCTGTGCAGGTAAATGGGCTCCTGAGCCAGGACCCTGGATTTGGAAGTGGGCTCAGTTGCAGACAGAGGTGGCACTACCTCCCCAGAAAGGCCTTGCCTGGCCACCCTTTTTACAAGCAGTGCTCTGCTTTCTCAGTGCTCACAGCACCCTGTTTTTTTCCTTCAAAAGCACTCAGCCCAGGTTTGTAATTATGCACATGCTTGTTTACTTGTCCAAGAAAGCAGGGACTGGGTCTGTTTTCCACTGCTGGATGCCTAGCACCAAGGGCAGGAACTTGGTCAATGCTGAATGAGTGATACTGCCCCACCCTTCTCTAAGTTGCACAGAAGGGGCTTTCTGTCTTTTTTTTGGAGCCTATCCAGAGATAACCCCACAGCTGGTGCAGCTGGGAACAGCTGGGTGAGGCCTGTGGCTGGATGTTTACACTCACCTTGTTCACCAAGGTCCCTGATGGGTGATAGGGCTATCCTGGGACAGTGTCTGTTTTTTTGGCTTGTTACACTGAATCTTCACCACAACCCTCCATTGGCACCCCCCCTGCCCTGCAGATGTGTGAGGCTGGGGAAGGCACTGCATCCAGATGTGACTGTGTTTATGCTTCCAGTGAGGGGTCGCAGCTCTGGATTGGAGCTGCTGGGGGAGGGGTGGTCGGCTGTGGCCCTCTGCCCCATTATCCCCTCCCCCACTTTGCCCCTCCAGCCTGTGTCTGTCTTGCCCTGTCCCTCTCAAACCCCCCACACTACAAGTCCTACAACATCAAGCTGGGTTCTGCTCCAGGAAGGGTGCTGCATCTGAAGGTGAGGTCAGTGGGGAAGATGCCTGGCGTTGGAATCCCCAGGCTGTAGACTCATGGTGACCTTGACCCAGTTGCAAGTGTGGTGGAGCCTGGGTCCTATCCTCTGTGTAATAGGACAACGATGCCAACCTGGCAGTGCTGACTTGGCTAGAGAATGTGTGCACAGGGCTCTCCCAACTATTAGCTCTAAGCCCGCGGCTGTCCCCACTCCCATCTAAGGCTTGCTTGGGGCCAGCTCTCTATAGGGCAGTGCCAATCCCCATCACAAGGTGATTCGAAAGCAGAATACCAATCCCTCCTCCCTCCCCTGCTGCAGCTGCAAACATTTTGTTTTGCATTAGAAATGACTTACTTAAGGGAGGCAGAATTTTACAGGCACTTTATAGGCTGGTCTCGTTCAGTAGTTTCCAAGAAACTGGGTAAGGGAGGGCGGCAGGAGTCCCGCTAAGTTGGGATGGAAGGGCCCTGAGAACTGAAGTTTGTGTGACGGACACGTTCTCCCGGAAAGCAGCGGGGCGCTTCGGGAGAGGCCAAGGGAGCCCCCTCCACCCCCAAGAGCCTCTGCAGGGGGTTCCCCTGGAACTGCCAGGCAGGTCTCTAAGACCTGGAGTACCAGGTCCACCTGAGAAAAGGCCCTCCACCAGGAAGGGTTAGGGTGGTGCAGCTTCCTGGAGGTCCAGAGGGTCCCCACCAATCCCCCGCGGGAAGGAGCCTGCAGGAGCCCAGCCGGGAGAGCTCGGAGCCTGCTGGAGCATTGGCAGGCGACTTGGAGGCTGATGGGGGACTTGGTGGCGGCACTGTCACAGGCGCGGTGCTGAGAAGGTTTGGCACTGCAAGGGGAAAGCGGGGACCGCTGGGTTCCGAGGGGCCCTCAGAGATTCTCCCCAACTTCCAGCAGGGTTCTTGGGCTGGCCACACAGTTCCCCCACCTTGCCAGCCGCCCTCATCGGCCGAAAGAAGCAGTCCGCGATTAGCACGCTCGTACTATGGTTTTAATAGACGTACATGGACAAGTCGATATAGACAGATTTATAATTCTATACAGTCAGTCCGACATACACAGGGACGCTGTAAACAGGGGCGCGGGCCGGGAAGCGGGTGTGCAAAGTGGGCGCGGCGCGGGGGCCCGGCCCGAGCTCTCCCGGCTCGACTCTGGCACGGTGGGCGGTGAGAAGGGGCACTTCCGCCGGGACATTCCTCCTCCCCCCTCCCCCATCCCGGGAACCGAGAAGAAGGCCTGAGCCTGCGGCAGGCTGGGGAGACTAGCCCTTCCCAACACCCCGCCACATCCGCACCGCCAGTTGCGGTTCGATGGTCTTCTGCTGGGCTCCGGAGGCGCGAGCTGGGCGAGGACTCTTTGGGGTGCACGGGGTAGGGGGTCGCCGCATGGCAAAACCCCGATTCCGGGCTGAGCGGTCCAGCCCGGCCGAACGTTCGCTCCAACTCGGATCCGCTTTGAGCTAAGGTGCGCTCGGCCGGTGGGCTCGTCCGGTTGGCGGGGTGAGGCCGATCAGTCTCGGGCCGGCGCTGCAGGCGGGTGGGCGGGCTCTGCGGGCGTCCTCCCCCGGCCTCCCGGGCTTCCCGGCAGTGGCGCTCGCTCCCCGCACTGCACTGCACTGCACTGCACCGTGCAGTGGTCCACCCGGCCTCAGGGGCCGCGCACGCACCACCCGCGCCACCTCGAGGGACATTGCAACTTATCCGTTTCTTTTCGCGGCACTTTTTATCCGACAGCTTTTGTTTCGTCTTGTTTTGGAGGGCAGAGTGGGGTCCGGAAAAAGCAAACACAAAACCAACCCGGAGGTGGGGAGTGGGGAGTGGAGGCGGCAGGGAGGTCCCGCGCTCCGGCCTGCGGCCCGCTGGGCGGTCAGCTGTTGTACTGGCACGCGTTGAGGCCCGAGGCCGGGCCCTGCAGCCCGCCGTAGCCGAATGAAGAGTGCTGCTTGGACTTGAGCCGCAGGCTGGCCAGGCTCGAGTTGCACGTGTCCCGGTAGACGCTGTAGGGCGAAGCGGGGGTGCCGTAGGGGCAGGCGCCCGGCGACATGGCCGAGTTGAGCGAGGAGCCGGTGAGGTTGTTGATGTTGTTGAGGCCCGAGTTGGGCATGCCAGGCACGGCGCCTGGGCCCATGCTCGACGGCATGGTCATGGAGGAGATGGAGCTGGGGGCAGAGAACATGGACTGCGACGACAGCGGACTCATGGAGTTGAAGAAGGTGAAGCTCTTGGTGGAGAGCGGCGCGGGCGCCAAGCTCTTGGCTGCCCAGTTGTTGTAGGAGTAGCCGGCGGCGTACACGTCCTCGTAGGGCTGCACCAGGCCGCTGAACTGCGGCACGTAGCCGCCCTTGCACAGGTCCAGCTGCTGGTTACGCTCGCGCTTCCGCCACTTGGCGCGCCGGTTCTTGAACCAGACCTGGGGGAGGAGGCGGGAGAGGGGTCAGGGCAGCCGCCGGCGGGAAGGCCCTCCACCCCCGACCCCCAGCCCGTAGTTTCAACTCTTCATATTTCCTTCCGCCCCGGCTTTTTCTCCATAATGATTCCTTTCCTGTCCTCAGAAAATACTAGTGTCTCTGTCTGTCTGTCTGTTTCTCTCCTTCTTGGTTTTTATCCTATTCCCCAAATTAAATCCATTTTCTTCTCCTATGGACAGAAAAAAAAAAAAAACTAAACTAAGCAAACATTGGCTTTCTTTCTTCCTTGCTCAACCAGTTCATCTTCTGCCTTCTCCCACACGCGGAGGGTCCCTATCTTCCAGATCTTCCAGATCTTCCACGCTTTTTCTTTTTCCTTGAATACAAAAGGTGGTTTCCCCTCACTTTGAAACCTGCTTCCAATCCTCTCACTTACTTTTTCATTCCTCAGTAGTCTGTTTCCATTTTAGTGGCAATATTTGATATTTTCATTTCTGTCCTCCCAAATGTTTATTTTCGTTTAGCCTACCCTTCTATCTGAACCTCTTTCTTCTCCCAGTCTTTTTTTTTGTTATCCACATTTTCTGATCCTTTTGATTCTTCCCCAAATATTTTTCCTCTTCCCAAATATCTGACCTTCCCCTTTTCTCTTAGTTGATTCTTTCTTTTCTCAACTACTTGATCTCTAAAATATTCAGTTTCTTTCCTGCCACCTAGATATATGCCAAATATATTTCTGTGCAAATATTTCCTTTCACTTCTTGCTCATTTCTCTAATCTTCTCCACTCCCTGCAAGAACTTCTTCTTTCCCAACTCCTGGTTCTCTGTGAATCCTCACTGACCCCGCTACTGCCCAGGCCCTCTGTCCTCTGGAGCCCCTCAAACTGGCTTTCCGGACCCCACAATCTCAGCTTTCCCTAGGACCCCAGCTCCCTCCACACATACACAACACACACACACACACACACACACACACACACACACACACACACACACACACGACTGCTACTACATTACACTACCAGACCCCGGGCAGGATTTGTGAATTTAAGGTTAATGGGTGCTGCCTTCACTGCGTGTTCTGACCGGGGAGCCAATGGGTCAGATGGGAATGTGATCTGATTTGAAAGGTGCTCCAAATACCAATTAAATAGCTGGGTACCCAGAGAAGAAATTCTGCTCTCCCTGCTCTGGAAGGAAAAACTTGCTTTTCACTGGGCAAAGGGGTGCTTTTCACAGAGCAAGGAGGGTGCAGCTTGCTCTGGGTGGGAGTCCAGGTCCATGGGCACTGTCCCTTTTTCCACCTGACACCAACCCCCCAGGAGGCAGGAGACCTGGGCAAACGGTTCAGCCAGGGCCATATCTCAGGAGAATACCCTGAGATTTTGGAGAAGTTGGTGCAATTGTGACCAGGTCCTCGGCAAGTTCTGAGGTCCCCAAACACAGGCACATTTCAGAATCCCCCAAGGCTGGAATGCAGAATCTGCCTTTTCCTTTCGTTTTTGTAAAGACTTAAGGCTCTAGAGGTTCTCAGCATTGGGGAAATCCCTGCCCATTCTAGGCTGCCAAGATCCTGGACCCTGCAGGGCTTGGGGAGGAACTTGGACTGTTGGCTGTGTGCTGAGGGCTTCCCAGAGGCGGTAACCGAGGGTCGTTAGCCCCCTAAGACCTAGCTGTAGCTGGTGGACTGGGGCCTAGAAGGGAATGTTCTCTGGAGCAGGCCTGGGTGGCAGGGTAGTTCTATATTGGGGGGGTGTGCACCAGCGGCCCTCTGCTCGGCTGGGTCCCCCTCCATTGCTCACCCTCACTCGAGGTTCCGTGAGGTTGGTCCACACCGCGATCTCCTCCCGCATGCTCATGTCGGGGTAGCGGTTCCTTTGGAACGTGGCCTCCAGCTCCTGCAGCTGCTGGCTCGTGAAGTGCGTGCGTTGCCGCCTCTGTTTTTTCTTCTTGGCGGGGTCCTCAGTGCCACCGCAACCGGCGCCTCCCGCACCGCTGTCCTCAGGGCCCTTGGATTCCCCGCCGCGCTCCTTCTCTGCAGCGGGTAGGGCGGGCACTGGTCACCTTGGGCTTAGACCCTTTTGCATTGTGTCCCGTGCATTCTGTCCCGCCTGCACCGAAGCACCAGTCGGCAGCGCGAGCAGTCCTTCCTCCCTCCAGGGCCCCTGAGATTGTCCCTGTTTGTTGCAAAGAGCCCCTCTGGGTGCCTGGTCATTAGCAGTCACCTCAGGTGGGAAGAACATGGCAACCAGTAGCCACAACTGCCAACCCAAACGCCTAGCTGGCAGAGCTTGCTCTCATTAGGCTACAGTCCCACTGCTGTCACCTGCAAATGCACTTTTTTTGGATCAGCTCTTGGGAGGGGTTTTTCTAAATCTGAGGGTACATCAGCCTTTCTGCACTAGAATCAGATCTTTCTAGCCTAAAGCTAGAGTGGATCGGTGAACTCCAGGCAGGCAGCGGTGGGCCACCCATCCACTTGCTTCTCCCCTGGGCTGTGTGTAAGCCCCCACTGAGCAGCTAAGGCACCGTTTAGCTCCCCATTCAGGACCTTAACTCCAGGCCTCTAGTCTCAAGGCCCAGAAAATCCCTCTAGCTGAAGCCAAGGCAGACACCTTAGGTTGACCTGGGACTCTAGCCCCACACTCTTTGAAGCTACAAAACACACAGCAACCATAGGAACATTGAAACATAAAGAAAAATAATTTTAAAACAAAACACAGAAGTCCAGAAAAGCTCACAGTGATATGCCTAAAAATACAGAAAGGGTCACAAACTCAAAAACAGGCAGGTAGTAACTGAGCAAATGCACATTAAGTCAGAAACCTTGCAAACACACCCCTAACTAAATACAGCACTAAGTGTGAATAAACTTCAGGCAGACTCGGGCATTGCTTTCTCTATGATTAAGAAAAAATCATTGTACTGTTGTAGGTACTTAAAAATCCGTGATCAGTAATGGTCTTCTAGGAATAACTAAAAAAAAAAAAAAAAAAAAAACCCCAGGGAAGCACAACTCTATAGTTAATTTTAAAGTACCAAAATAAACCCCGCATAAATGGGTTTTGAGGAAAATCCTGGGGAAACGCGCCATTTTGGATTGATTTTTTAAAAAAACAACTCCTGAATAATAAAGTTGCACACATATTTCACTTTAAGTTCAGGGAAATAGTCCTACCGGGGCAATTTTTTCTACGTTGAAAAATGCAGTAAATTTTTTTTCTTTAAAACTTATCCTCACAGACCTGACTTTAAAAAGCTATCTATAACTCTATGATTCTGTGGGTTTTGAAAATAAAACCCAGTTCAAGACCATGCTTAAAACTTTTGAAAGACAAAAGTATAGCCCTGCACTGATTGCTTTTTAACCAAACAAACCAAACCGCTCCGAGAAAAGTCACTTGGAGATGCAAAACAGAAACAAATAGAGATTATAAACTCGCAGAGAAGCACTCTGCGGTGGATTAAGAAATGAACGCAGAAGCGCTCAGGGCCCCCGGGACGAGCCCTGGAGAGGTTCCGAGACCCGGGAGTCCCAGTCGGGCCGGGCAGGGCAACAGTCGCGCCACTACCCGCGTCGCCCTACATCAGAACCCAGCTCCGGGCCAGGAAAAAGAGCTTGGGGTCGGAAAAAAGGCACCGCGGACGCAGTCGCGTTGGGACCAACTCTGAGTCCGGGCTGGCTGGCCTGGCCGCTCCCGGGGCCCCGCTGCGTACGTGGGGACCCCACGATCGGTTCTGGGGTGCGACCGATTCCACCCGGAACCGGGCCGGACCTCCCGCCTGAGTCTATTCGCAGCTGCGTTTTACTTAACACTTTGTTTTTCTGATTTTTCCCGCCCAGCCCTTCTCGACCGTTTCTCCCTTTCAGCCTGCCGTCTGTCGGGGTGTCGGCACCTCTCTCCTCTCTCGGGGCATTTTCTCTCGCCTTCCACCCCATTTCTTTCGGGATCTGCTTCTCTCCCAGCGGCAAGCAATGGCGCAAGTCCAACTCCCCCCACCTTCTTTCTTTCCAAATTTGTTTTTTCTGGAGTGGGGCTGCCCGTCCGGTGGTGGATTCATGCATCTGTGCGCGGAAGCACCTTGGTAAAAGGCGAAGTTTCCGCTGAGTAAGGCGCCAAGGTTTGCGCGCCAGGTCCAGGACTGGGCGGGGGGAGCAGGGGCCGGTGGCTCTGGGTGCGCGCCGCGCTTACCTGGCTGCTCCGTGTCGGACGACTCGCTGGCAGAGTTCTCCAGCGGCTCGCGGGGGTCGGCGGCACGGGCCAGGTGAAAGGCTGGCCCCATGTCGTGAGGCGGCGGCGGCGGCCGGAGCCCCTCGGGCAGACGCTCCAGGCTCATGCCCCCCTTGAAGGCGTCCATGGAGGCGGGAACCGCGCTGGGCGTTCCAGGGGCCGGAGCTGGGCGCACCCCGCCCGGCCGCCCTGGCTACGACCTGCGGGGACGAGAGCGCAGCGACTAAGCGGCTGCCCCCCCAGGCCGCCCGCGCCCACAACGACGCCGCGCCCGCCCCATGGACAGCCCAGGGCTGCGGGGCCCCGCGGGCGGCGGCGGCGGCTGCGGCAGCGGTTCCTCGCAACCCGGCGCCCGGCTTCGCGCTCCGCGCTGCGCTCCCGCCGCTCTGTCCTCCGCCACCCGCCCGGCCCCAGCTCCAGATCCCCGGCGGGTTTCTAAGGCTCCGGACGGCGCTCGCAGAGTCTGTCTTAAAGGGACAGCGCGCACAGCCAGGTTCCAGCAGTCCCTGCGCCAAGGGTGGTGGGTGGGGTGGGCCTGGGTGGGAGGGGGCTGGGGAGGGAGGGAGCGAGCTATCCCGGAGCGCCGGCGGAATCCAGCCCCGCGCCGCCGCGCCCTCTGCCGCCTGCCCGCCCTCCCCCTCAACAGCCACCTTCCCGCCGCCTCCCCGCCCCCTCCCCCCCGCGGCCTCGCCGCGCCTCTCCCTCCTTCCCCGGTGACACACGAGTTCTCCCTCGGCCGCACAAAAGAAAGCATCTGGCCTGCAAGTCCCGCGCCGCTCGTACCCACCGAATCCTCAATGGCTCGTTTCGCCCAGCACCCACTCCTGTCTGGGTCCCCCCTAGGTCCCTCAGCCCCAGCGGGCGCAGCCCAGGAGAAGCTAAGGTCCGCGGCGCAGGAGCGCGCTGAGCGGGCGCCTCCAAGCCAGCTCGAACGGAGGCAGAGCCAGGCCGGTGCACGCTGCTCCCAGTCGCGTCCTGGTCCCGGGACCACGGGCCCCTCCTTCCCAGCCTCAGCTCCCGGGACCTGAGCCCGTTTGAGTGACAGCAGCCGGCATTCTAATGGGCCCCCGGATGCTGCCACCTAATTAGCTTGGACCCTCTCCCCCAAGGCTGCTTCTCAGGCCTCCTCCTCTGCACCGCAGTCAATTTTCCGGCATTGGGATAGAACTGATGGCTTCTAATCAAACGAAACGTTTCTGTTGGCTTCAGGCTTCTGGCGAGTGCAGCAGGAGACCCCAAGAGCCCCGCCAGGCCCCACAGCCGCTTCTGTAGGGCTGTCTCCTCTAGTCTGTGCTCCTGGGCGGAGGGCAGGCAGAAGAGGCCAGGGCTGGGCCTTAGCAACCTTGGGGTGGATCTCTTTACCTACCCCTTGGGGCAGGTCTGCAGCACCCCCAGGACTTCTGACTGGAATTCTTGGAGGGGCAGACACGGCCTGGCCGGCCAGGTGACTGTACCTCCCAAGCCCAGCTATCAGCCTAGAAAGCCCAGGGTCATAAGTTCTCTCCCACACATCTGTAGCTAGGCTCCAATGCCAATGACCCTCCACTGGCACGGGCAGAGACCTCCCCTCCCCATGGCAAAAGCTATCCTTCAACACTTTGCGGGACACTTGCCCACTGGCCCTGGAGTGGTGCGGTCATCTCCTGCCCTGTTCCCCTGGCCACAGCTGGATCCCAGGACACTTGCCCACTGGCCCTGGAGTGGTGCGGTCATCTCCTGCCCTGTTCCCCTGGCCACAGCTGGATCCCAGGCTGCCCTCTGCCCCTCACCTGATGACCAGAACCTTGCTGGGCAGGACAGTGGCTTCAGGAGAAAGCATTATCCATTTTCAGGCCCAGCACCCTCGCTTCTGGGCCCATTGCATCCTCATCACCTCCAAGGGGGCTCTGCCTGGTACTGACTGTGCAGGCTGTCAGCATCTGGGACACTCAGCAGGCACTGCCTTCAATGCCTTGGGCTGGCCTTCCCATCAGAGGGGTCCAAGTTGAGATCTTTGGTGAGGAGTAGAGGGGGTTGCAGGCACAGGGAGGAACCAGACCTGCCTCCCACTCCTGCCCACGGCCACCAGCACTGGGTCATGGAAGAAGGCTTTGAAGATGGTGCCTGCGGAGTGTCTCACATCGTTCCTTTGGGGCCAGATATCTCACTGGGCACCAGCGACCACAGGAGACAAGGTCCAAGGTCTGAGGCTAGTGTGGAAGCTCAGCAACACCTACCCTCTCACCCCAAAGAGAAATGAGACCCCCCAGGGTGAAATCATGCCTTAGTATGGGGGAAGAGTGGTGGCTCAGCCTTTGCCCTCAGTTTCATCTTTCACCAAATTTCCTGGTGGTGTGCCCCACAGCAGAGAAGTTGTCCTGTGCCCAGCATGTCAGGAGTGCCCTGTGTAGGCCACTGCTAGGAACTTCCTTTCATGGGCAGGACAGCATACCACCCAGCCTGGCTGGGGGGCAGACTGGGATGGGGATGTATGTGACACACTCACACCTGCATCTGCATCTGAATCACACTCCCACAAAGGTGTGCTGTGCCCACCTTTGTGAGGATGAAAATCACATAATACCACTCATAATGACTGCCTGGGTTCCAGTCTGCTGGCTGGTGTGAGCTAGGAGCTGTGTGCTAAGCGCAGTGACACGGAGGGAGTGGCGTGGTGGTTATGAACCTCCAGGGCCCAGGCTCTCAGCTCCCTCCTCGAGTCCCCAGAGGATCTACAGTCAGGCCTGTGACTACAGTTTGAGTCACTCAGTCTGAGGGGGTCTTATCCTTCACTGTGGATGCATGGAGTGCAGTTATTGAGCACCTGCTGTGTGCTCCAGATCATCACAACAGCCCCTAAAGTTGGAAATCTCCATGGTATGGAAAGACTTTGTAAGCTTGTGTCCCCAGGGACCCCAAGCTCTGAGAGGGAGCAAGTCCAGTGGGGACTACCTCTGGGGGTCTACTCTGCTGAACGAGAATGGGGAGATGGGGAGACAGTGAAGAAGCGGACTAATCTGGAGAAGGCACTGGCCAGCATTTGGCATTGGCAGAGAAGGGACCTGGATGGGTTTTCTCTTCTTCCCAGGCTTCACCTTTTGCCTGTCCCAGGCCTGGAAGGGGTTCTTGCACATTCACAGAACGTCACACACTGAGGACAGGAAAGGGCTCTTTCAGGAGTTAGGGGCAGGAATTCGGTGTCACCCTGACTTTGCTGTGTGACCAGGGCAAGGTTTGACCTGTACTATGCCTCAGTTTCCATGCTGGCACACAGCACACCCCCCCCTCCCCCCCCCCCACCTCTTCAGCCCCTGGTTCATCTGAGGATATGATGAAGGGAGAGGAGGAAGGGGACTTGCTGGAGCTGGAACGGTGTACTCCATCTCCCATCATCTTGGGCCAAACAGAGCCAGCATTCTGGGACTTTCAGGAAATCTAGGGCCCAGAGTCTTGGCTGTACTAAACTGAGGAGTCCAGGCTGGTGGGCTGGTGTGTGGTGTGTGTGTGTGTGTGTGTGTGTTGTCTATTTAGTCACTATAGAGACCCTTCCCTGAGCCGGCCTCACTCAAAACAAGCCTCCATCATCTGTATCCCCCCCAAGTTCAATTTGGGAAAGGTGGTTGGAGGGTCCTCACTGGGGCATCCTTCTACTTACTCAGCAGGGTACCCTGCCCTAATTTTTTGTGGGAGAATGGAGGGGTTTTAGGAAAAGGGAAGGAATGTGCCCCGTTTGCCCCTGGGGCCATCAGTGACTCTCTGGGACATTCCAACTCTAAGCCTCTTAGGCAGAGGAGAGAAGTTCAAACTAGAAAACCCAGTTTTGGGAGTGCAGCTGGGACCACCTACCTCCGTCTGCCTGATCTAACACCCACTTCCCAATAAAAGCTCTTGTTTCTTTCAATACAAGCAATTACTGGGTGAGTATAGGGAGGGGGAGGTGTTCAGGTAGAGAGGCTGGAACCACTGGATTCTTTAATTTCTCAGGACCCCAACCCCAGGTGCCCTTCCAACTGGGTTTCCCCAACCGCTCCCTAGGACTTGGGCAGAGTGACTGAGGCTGGCAGGTGTGTGCTGGGGACTTGGGGCTCCCATCAGCAGCTGGTAGCACCCATGACCTTCCCAGGCTCCTGGTTCAGTCCACTAGACAGTAGTCTGTTCCTGGGAACCGCTGAGTCAAGGCAAATAGAGGGCAAGGAGAGTGGACCTGGACCGGCAGGTCACACAACTGGGTAGCAGTTTGGGAAGAGGGTCAGCTTTGCGGGTGCCACAACCACCTCTTCCCAGTGGCTGAAGGTCACGGAGCCCGGATGGCTGGAAGGTGTCTCCTTCCTACAGCCCATGCCACTTGGTCTCCCCCTCCCCACTTCTTTTCTCCGCCAAGAGTGTCCGAGCATTCTGGGAAAGGGTCAGGGCCGGCGAGCCCCCTCCTGGGCTGCCCCTGCCACCCTCTGGACCTGTGTCCCCACTCGGCGGCAACACTGGGGTGTCAGCGGCTCCCGGAATGACAAGAGGATGTCCGAGCCTCGTTTTCGTAGACAAATGAACTTCAATATATGTTCTAAAATTTAGCGAATTCCAAAATCGAAAAATACTTGGGCACCAGGATTACAGCCGGGGGGTCCCTGTTTTTGCTACCCATACCGCGGGGCCTCGCTTTAGCCCAGGCAAATCGGTTCGGACTGGGGAGGCTGGTCCCTGAGCAAAGCTGCCCAGCCCGGCTCCAAAGCCTCGCGCCAAACCCCGAAGAGCCGTCGTAAGGTCTTGATGGCTTCGCGGGGAGCGCCCGGGATTCCTTTGCGGGAGCGGCCAAGCCGCTGGTGGGCTAGGGGCGCCTCCTTGCGCGCGCCAGGCCGTGGGAGTCCCCGGTGGAGGGAGCCGGGGCGGGACAGACGCCGGTTGCTTTTCTGCAGCACTGCTGTCCGGACCCGCGAACGAATGAAGCGGTTTCGTTTGAAAAAAATACCCTCTTGACACGAAGGTGAAGTCGCCGTCCCCTGCCGCGCACAGGGGCCAAAGCTTTAGTGGCTCAGGGGACCCTGTTCCTGGGAGCTCAAGGAGCTTTTTCGCAAGCCTTCCCGCGCGGAAGCCCGCACCCCCACGGGGGGTTTCCAAGGCCCTCCGGGCTTGTGCCCAGCACAGGGTTAGAGTTCCTGTCCCCGCTGCTGCTGCGCTTTGGGGGTCCCCGGGGCCTAGGCGCTGGCGCACCCACCGACTGGACAAGGGAGCTCCCGGCGACGGTTGCGGTGATGGTACCCGTCGCGCAGGACCCGGTCCAGCTCCCCGATGGAGCCCGGCCTCCAGGCTATGTGCCCTGCCCCGCGCACCCCGGGCGGAACCACAGACGCCAGGCGTTAATGGAGCCCGGCCGCCGCCCAGTGCCCCGCGCCCAGTGCCCCGCGCCCCGCGCCTCTTATCCTACCCGGCTGGCTCGTGGGTTCCAGGCTAGTTCGCTGCGCGCCGAAGGAGGCGTCCACTCTGCCGGGGCCCCGGGTCCAGCGGCGTCGCCGGCTCCTCGAGTAGCCTCGGCCCCCCTGGTCGCTACATCTCAGAGCGCGAGGTTCGGGCTGCTGGCTCGGCCCGCTCCACCCGCCGTCGCCCGCAGGGAAGGCGGGGACACGGGTTGGGGAGGCGGGTAGGGGGAGGGGAATGGTGAGCTCCGGGGAGGGGGCGGCGTACGGCCTGGCCGGCTGGGGGTCAGGGCGGCCCCTGGGGCTCGGGTGGGGGGTCGGCGGGGCTCGCGGTCCAGGTCCGAGGTTGGGGACTGCACCCGGGATCGCGCGCGTCGGATGGGCTTGAGGACGAGGCCACGCGGGCCCGGCCTGAGCCCCGTACGCCTGTTTGCTGCGCTTGGGGGCCCACCTGGTGCGTGCTTTGAGGAGCTCGGCTTCAGTTCCCTCGGGGGGCTTCAGTTCCCCGAGTCAGGCCTGGCGAACTTGGAGACCTGACCCTTTCTCCTCAGCCAGCGGGAGGAAGCCGGGCTGGCATGGTGGCTTGCAGAACCCGCCCAGCAGAGCCTGGCAGCTCAGGAGGTTGAGCACAAGACCCCAGGGTTGCCGTGCGTGGAGGGGAGGGGCGACTGTGCGCTAGTTTACCCAGCTTGAGGGACCCCCCCCCCAATCTCCTTTTGGGTTGGTCTGGTGAAGAAAGGGGAGACACACCCCAAGAGAACACACTCCAGCGGCACCTTGTCCACCCCCTAGCCGGAACACCTCCCAGAGGTGCCCTGTTTGTGCAAGGCTGAGCAAGGCCTCGTCCCCGGTGGGTCCATTGGACTGTGCCCCTCTGGTGCCCGCTGGAAAGTGGCCAGGATGGAGGGCATCTGGAGCCTGCGCCTCGCCAGCCAGCTGGGGAATCTCCTGGCGACCCGTGCTTCTAATAGCCCTTTGGGCGAAAAGGACTGGCCCCGAAGGAGCCTGCTTGCCCTAAAGCCGCCTGCTTGCCCTAAAGCCGGCTCTGAACCTACGGCTGTTGCTGCTGCGGCTGCTGTTGAGGCCAGGGGACAGGGGCGATAGGGTCAGTTTGTCCAAGGACCTGGCTCGGGGACTGGAGCTGTGAGCCCGCCGACGGCTCCGGGGCTGCGGGCAGGGCAGGGGTGCCTGGAGATGGCAGTGAGGCGACTGAGCATCAATGTTTCATGAGGTGCCAGCCCCAGCGGCGCCTGCTTGCCGGCTTCTCGCTTCCCACAGCTGCTGCGGAAGCAGCCTAGGCCTCCAGCCCATCGGCCCTCAGCCCATCTCGGCCTTGAGTGCCCTTCCGCACCTCCAGGGAACCCGGAGACCAGGGGCGCTTCCCCAGCACCACCAAACCAAAAGCCACCAGGACCTAAAGTCAAAACTCACGAGGCCCAATGGGGTGACTACCCCCCACCCCACTCCATTCGGATCTGCTGTTCTGGGCTCTAAGGACTCCCACCATCAACAACAGGAACACCTCTTGGGAGCCTGTTGAGGTTCCAGACACACGGAAGTCCAGACTTCAAACCCCATTTTCAGTCCTGGGCCTGAGGACAGCCTGGCGGAAACACAGTCTCCCTGCTCCAGCCCTGTGCTGCCATTCCAGCACTGGCTTCTCCTGCACTGAGTCTGCTGTATTCAGCGTGCAAACTCAGATGGAGGAGTTATTCAAGCACCTGGCCCCCCAAACCTGGGCACCTCTGAGTCTTCACTATGGTACATAGCAGACACCTAGCTGGGGTGGTTTTCACTTTGGAGCCTGCACTGGGAAATCATACTTACCCTGCCAGCCCCCTTACCCCCATTTCCCAGTTTTTGTTCTTTTTGTGCTCTTGCTCCCAGGTAGAGCATGTGTTAGCCCCCAAACAAACAACTATCTGGATACCTGATGGCCTGAGTTGGAATCTTTGTGTCTTTTAGTAGCTGTGTGGTTTAAATTCATAGAACCCTTCCTAGCCTCACCTTTCCTATCTGCAGAATGGGAAAGTAGGCTGAGGGATCTAGGAGGTGATGGAGGTGAAGGGGGTTGGCTCTATATGGGGGTGGAAACTAGGCTGAATTTACTTATTTATTTATTTATTTTACAGTGAGAAAGAGCAGGAGGAGGGGAGAGGAGGGAGAGAGGAAGTCAGAGTATCACTATGGTGCGTGTGGTAACTGGAACTGAACTCAGGACTTGATACTTACTAGTGCAGCGAGTGTCTGGTCCACTGTGTGTTCAGTCCACTGTGTCTCCTCCTGGACGGCTAGGCTGAAGCTGTGTTGATTGCCATACTTACCCAGGTACAGCTTGCTCTCTAACACAAGTTTGCTTTTATGTCTGTGTCTTCCTTTCCCCAGTGTGTTCTCTTGGCTGAGCCAGGTAGAAGCAGACTCTTTTTCTGATTTAGGAAAGCTGCCTTCTAACCCCAGGTTAGCAAGTCTCAGACCAGAGGAATTGGGTAGGCTGGTGGGGTATGTTCTGACTAGGGTCTGAAGTTCTGAAAGTCTTTAGGAAACTGGGGAGCAAGGGTGGGTGAAAACACACCTATTATGATCTTATTCACACTTCTTTTTTTAAAATTATTTTTAATTGATTTAATAATGATGGACAAAATTGAAGAATAAGAAGGGTACAATTCCATACAAATACCACTACCAGAGTTCTGTATTTCATTCCCTCCGTTGGAAGCTTTCCCTATTCTTTATCCCTCTGGGAGCATGGACCCAAGATCATTATGGGGTGCAGAAGGTGGAAGGTCTGGCTTCTGTAATTGCTTCTCCATTAGACATGGGCTCTGGCAGGTCAATTCATACTCCCAGTCAGTTTCTAGCTTTCCCTAATGGGGCAGGGCTCTGTTATTCACACTTCTTACCAATTTCCAATTGTGAGTCTCCCTCCCATCCTAATTTCCCTTCAGGGTGTGACATCTTGGGATATATATTATTTTCATGTGGAAGGCAGGAGTCACCAGGTAGGAAACTTGGTGCTGGATCCAAGAGGGACAGACATGGTGCTGTCCTTGAACATAAGTATCACCTTTGCTTTGCTCTTCCAGGGCAAAAGCAAATCAAAACAGGTTGGCAGAATTAGATTGTCACTTGCTCTATCTTTCCTGCCAAATTGCTGTGCTTCCTTGGACTACTTTTTTTTTTTTTTCCTCCTTCCTAGTCACTAAACATAGCAATGTCTTTCCCACAGTTTTGCAGATAGAAAGCACAGCAAGTCTTCAAACAATGCTCAGGATTCTGTGTAAGTAGGGGGCCTGTCCTTTCCCTCCACAACCCTCATTGCAATGGTACTGAATCTTACTTGTGAGTAATTGCAAACAACATGTTGTCCATATCAAATGTAGGCTCCCTGAGAGCATGACTGAGACTATCTTCTGATCCAGAAAGCCTCCTTAGGATGGGTAAAGGGATTTAGATGCTGGTAGGCAAGGTGTAACTCAGTGCCTTCTTCTGAACTAGTCACTGTGGAGAAGACTGACTCAGGGCTATGGGTGCCAGGCAAGAGTCTCAGGCTTCACCCTGAGATGGAATAGAAGATGGGGCACCACCATCTTAAGAAGTACTTCGGGGCCGGGTGGTGGTGCACCTGGTTAAGCGCACGTGTTAAGGTGCATAAGGACCCGGGTTCAAGCCCCCGGTCCCCACCTGCAGGGGAGAAGCTTCACGAGTGGTGAAGCAGTGCTGCAGGTGTCTATCTCTCTCCCTCTCTATCACCCCTTCCCTCTCAATTTCTGGCTGTCTATCTAATAAATAAAGACAATAAAAAATAAAAAAAAAAGAAGTACTTCGACACTCCCCCATAAAAACTGGCTGCTGTCTTGAGCAAGTTCTCTGTGAGCTGCTGGTGGCAAGAATGGGTAGTATCTCAAGAAGTTCTTCCCCTCTGAAGGCTCTCAGAGGGCCACCAATGGGGTTACTAGACCGGTGGTGAGACATTGGGGGCTGCTGGGGGAATCTAAATCCCATCCAGTGGTTATTGAACTCAGTTTAACTTTGCCCTTTGTGAGGATAAAAAGCTAATGGAAGGGGGCAAGAGGGTGTCACACTTGGCTGAGTGCACACATAATGTTACCATGTGCATTCAACCTGCTTCATGAATGGTGAAGCAGGTCTACAGGTGTCTATATTTTCTCTCCCTCTCTGTCTCCTCTTCCCCTCTCAATTTCTCTCTGTCCCATCAAATAAAATAGAAAAGAAAAAGAAAGGGGAAAAAATGGCCACAAGGAGTGGTGTATTTGTAGTGCATACCCCAGTGATAACTCCGGTGACAATTAAAAAAAAAAGCTAATGGAGGGGGAGCAGGTTGTGACACATCTCTTAGAGAGTATATGTATGCTACAATGTGCAAGTTCCCATGTTCAAGCCCCTGGTCTCCATCTATGGGGAGTAGAGGGATGCTTCTCAAGTAGTGAAGCAGTGCTACTCTCTAACTTTACCTTCCCATCCCTTCTTGATTTTCTCTGTTTCTATCCAGTAAATAAATGAAATATTTAACAAATAGCTACCAGGAGAGTCTGGGGGTGGGGAGGCTGAGAGTCTCCTGACTCACATGTAGGGATGGAGCCCCAGAACATCCATTTAACCTCAAGTGAGGGCATTTGTACTTTTTTTCATTTATGTTTTGTATTGTTTTTCATCTATGAGATGGAAATTAAAGGATCTAGGGGTAGAGAGGGACTCCTAAGATCAGATGAGTTATTAATTTCTATTTGAGTGACATATATGCCTGGAGTTTTACCTGGAACAGAGTTTTCCTGGGAAAATCAGTGGGACAAGCAGGGAGCTGAGAGAATTAAGTGGACACTAGATACCCCCACACTTTCATACTACCTATGAGGAGTGTGGTACGTCATCCTGAAGGCAAGGAGGAATAGACCAAGGGCTTATAAATAATGAGAGTGAGGAGATTTGTGTTTCAGCAAGATCCCCGCCTGGATCTTGGAGGGTGGATTCGAGAGGATTGGGAGAGGTTATGGCAATGCCATTTACTCCGATACCCCATTGGTCCCTCTTTTTGTCCATCAGTCCATGCACCCTCCCTTGGCACAGGGAACATGAAAGTGAGATGCCGTGGCCTCTGACGCTCTCTTTTAAAAGTTATTTAATTTATTATTTTTATTGGATAGAGACAGAGAAATTGAGAGGGAAGGGGGAGACAGAGAGAGGGAGGTAGGGAGGGAGGGAGAAAGAAAGGGGGGGAGAGACTTATAGCATGAAGCTCATGAAGTTTCTCTTGCAGATGGTGACTGAGGGATTGAACCCAAATCCTTGCATATGATACTGGTTGTGTTCTGCAGGGTGCGCCACCACCTGGCCCCATCTCTGCCTTTCTGGAACTGCTCCTGGAGGGCCTCAATTTATGCCTTTGTGGGTCTCTGTCTCCCATTCTCACAGCTCTGGAACCCTCCCTAGCAGTTCCCCCAACCCCGTGTTCAGGGCCCTGAGGGGCACAGCTATTAGCATAGACAGATAATTTGGGGAGCCAGTGCAGAGAACAACCCTGTCAGAAGCTTTTAAAGTAATTACCCCATTGGTTCTGGCTGACTGGCCGAAGGCAGCCTATTAGCCCTGAGTTGGAAATTCTGAATTGTTTCATGACAATTGAAAATGTGATTGGAGGCCAGGAGAGAGATGTCCATGAAATATTGATGTTTCCTTGGTGCTGTGGGGCTGTTTCCCCCTCCCCAGGCTCCCCCCCCCACTCCCCAGGCTGGGGCTATGGTTGCACAGTTGGTGGCTGTTAGGTGACTTGTCATTTTTCCTGGGGCTCCTGGGGAGATGGGCTTGCATTTTATATAGAGTCCTGAGGATGGTGTGGGGACCTGCACCTTGAGCCCCTGACTCCAAGCTGTGCCCTGCTTCTAGACCTCTAACAAGGGACATCCCACCCCTTCCAGGACTGAGGGGGTGGGGCTTGAGATATTTTGTGTGAATTCCTGACCCTAGGTCCCTATGACACTCAAGGATTTCAGGGAGCCAGACTGGTGGGAAGCCTCAGATTGTGAGCCTTCCTTTCTCAGCTTTTCAGTTGGGGGGCTTCCAGGGCTGGAAGGAAGGGGGGGTGCCCAAATGTGTAGGGTGGGCCTAGTTTCAGCCACAATCTCTTAGGCTCAGCAGGAGTACCTGTTGTTAGGTGTTGGGATTCTCTTAGAGGGCTGTGGGTCCCCCAGGGCTGTACAGGTTCCTTTGCCCTGCAGAGCACCTTGAAGTGCCTTGTGGGTTTCCCTTCTCTGCATGTTCTGGTGAGATATCAGTGCTGGGAAGTGTGCTGACTTGGCAGGCACCTAAGATGGGTGTGGTATCCTGAGGGCTTATAAGGGACCCTGAAAGTTCAGCCTAGGTTTGAGGTTAGGTTCTCCATGGCAGAGGGAACTAGGATGATGGTTATTTTACTTTATTTATTTATCTTTTAAAATTTTATTTATTTATTAATGAGAAAGATAGGAGGAGAGAGAGAAAGAACCAGACATCACTCTGGTACATGTGCTGCCGGGGATCGAATTCAGGACCTCATGCTTGAGAGTCCAGTGTTTTATCCACTGTGCCACCTCCCAGACCACTATTTTATTTTTTAATGATAGAGACAGATAGAAATAGAGAGGGGGAGAAAGAAGGAGAAAGGGAAAGACAAATACATGTAGCATTGCTCCACTGCTTATGAAGCTTCCCTCTTATAGGTGGAGACTGGGGACTTGAACCTGGGCCTTCTGTGCTTCTTAATGTGTGCTCTCTACCAGTTGCACCACCTCCCAGCCTCCAGTTTGAGTGTTCCTAGCTACCTGGGGCTGGGAAACAATCCCTGTATCCTTCTACCCATGCTCTCACATGAGGGACAGCCTGAAGAGGAGCCTAGAACTCCAAGCTGCTGGATTTCTCGCCTTATTTCCTTCCCTTGGAAAATAAGAAGGTGGTTGGCTTCAGCAGCAGGGCACACTGCTCACATGAAATACTGCCAGAACTAACCCTCCCCCCCATTGCCTGCCACCACCCTCACCACCAGGTGACGGCAGTGATATCCTGGTTGAGGGAAGGTGTAGGTTGTAGGCTCCTTCTTTGTCCTCAGCACCCCTTTCTGGAGGCTCAGGGATCCCTGGGCCACAGTTTGTCATTTGCAGGCTAAGGAGAATCTCCACCAGGTTGCCCAGCCCAGTGTCTGAGGCCCTGGTCCCTGCAGTGGTCAGGGTGTCTCCCACCCCCATCTTGAAGGAAGGATCCCTGTGGACTGGTCATTCCTTGCTCCCTTTTCACTTTTCACTGGCTGCTTATGGTTCCAGCCAGCACACAGTTATTCTGTCCTCATACTGTGTGTGTGTGTGTGTGTGTGTGTGTGTGTGTGTGTGTGTGTGTAGGGGCTTCTGTATTTTGAGCTCCTGCTGTATATCAGGTCTCTACAAACATCATCTGGTGCCTCATCTGCTTTCATCTTCAAAGCAGATCTGTGCAGTGAGGGCCCAAGGAGGTGAAGCAGCTCTGCCTGGTACTGGACCCTGTACCTGCCACAGCTCCCTCTGTTCCACTATGTGTTCCCTCCCCTCTGAACCACTATGCATTTAGGGAAATGGAGGCAGGGACCCACTCCCTGCAGAACACCTTTTTCCTCTGTGGCCTCCCTCTGGCACAGACTGCTGTTTGACTATGAAATCAGAGCCTGGTGTCTCTCCAGGGGACCCACCTTTCTGGGGATTGAGCAGGGCACTCCGACCTGGGCTGCTGGACAGTACCATTTTGAGGCCTCCAGGGTGAGGAGGTTGGGGCTGGGTTGAGCCAGTGGTAGCTTCCTTCTCTTGCTCTTGGTTTCTAGCTCTCATCCAGGCACCCCTGCCTCAAACCTTGAGCTCTCAGCCTTTTCTCTCCTCTCTGACTCAGAAGTGCACGTACATGCTTCTTGCTCTGGGTGCACCCTGGAGACCCCCACCAGGTAGTGAGAAGCTGGGCTGTTGGTGACTGGAGGGGCTCTGGGCCCTGGTGGACCAGCTGCTTGGGCCTGGGGTTGCCTTGGAGCCTTAGGGGCAAAGCTTGTCTGTGCACAGAGCCCAGTTCTCTGCCTCTCTGCTGAGTAGACAAACACAAAGAGAGAAGGACGAGTCTTGACAAATGTTTGCCAAGGCCCTGGCTGACTTGGGAGTCAGGAGTGAGCTTGTTTGGCAGAACAAAGGGGAGAGCAGCCTCGGAAGGGCCATAAATAGAAAGGAAGGAGGAGCAGCCTGGCCTGAAGGCTCCATGGGCCCTTGTCCCCACCTGGTGTCCTCAGCTCAAGGTGCTTCATTCTCTCCCACAGGCTTTGGATTGCCTGGGGAGTCTCTCTGCCTCCTGGGCTGCTCCTGGGAGCCCCTGGATGCTGGGGTCACTTGAGGGGGCCCGGGCTGGGAGGTCAATGTGACCTGTACATCTCAAGGTCCCTGTTTCTCTAGGAACCAGGAAGTTTGGCTACAGTCAACAGTGGCAGAGCTTCTGAAGAGACAAAGCTGGCAGCTGGTGACAGCTGGTTACACCCAGGCTGTAGTTGCTCTGAGGGACCACCTTCTCTCCTTTGCAGTTCAGTCAGGGCCACCCACTGTTCTTTTGCCACCAGAGTTAATGCAGGGGTCCTGTGCATGTAGGACTCCACTGTTCCTGATGGCCATCTCATTCACATATATGGTGAAAGAAAGGGAGAGACAGAGGAGAGGAAAGTTTCTTGGGAGAGACAGAGGAGAGGGAAGTTTCTTGGGAAGTTTCTTGGTCCCCACCTCTGCAGGTGGGGACCAAGGGCTTGAACACAGGTACTCCCATATGGTAACTTGTATGGTCTACTGGGTGTGCCACTGCCTGGCCCTGCTACCCACTTGTTCAAAGGAGAGGACAGAGGAGAAGGGGTGGTGGGCAGAAGGGTAAGACTCTATGCTTGGGCCTCCATTTGCTTATCCAAACACAGACCCTCATCCTTGTGGTCCCAATTGCTGTGGGTGTCAGATGTACAGAGAGTGATGAGGGATGGTGGGGGTGGGGGGCTCCCTCGAAGAAGCCACCTGTGTCCTGGGGCTCAGAGGTGGTGAGAGTTCCTCCAGAGCAGACAGGGAGGCCCTTTAGGCCAGTGCTTCATGTAAGGCATGGTCTGCCAGGTTTGGTCCCTGGCACTGCATATGCTGCAGTGGTGCTCTATTCTCTTTACTCTTTAATAAAGGAGGTAAGAACATACTTTAAAAAAGGTACTCTCAAGAGACCACACATTGTATGATCTACTCATATAACCTTGAAATGACACATATAATATGTATGCACATAGAGTACATCTGGCATGTATAATCTTGAAATGACAAGACTGTAGAGATGGTGAATAGACCCACAGTTGCCAAGAGCCAGAGTGTGTGACGGAAAAGGGTGGTGTGACCATAAGGAGGGTATGTGACTGGAGTGGTAGTTCGATTCTGTGGTGATTCAAAAACTGCACAGATGATAAAACCACACTGAACTATGTGCAAACATCATGAAAACATCAGTTTCCTGGTGTTGACAGCACATTGTCATTGTGGATGATAGAGGGAAACTGGAGGGAAGGGAGCAGGCCTGTCAGCACTCTCTTGGAATTTCTTGTAGATCTATGTTATTTCAAAATAAGTGATTACAAAGGAGCAGGCAGTTTGAGGTCCTGTTTGGGGGTGGCATGGAGGGCATGCCTCTGTGGAGCACAGTGGAGCTGTTGAAGTGGTGGGGCTGAGAAAGTCAGGATGGCTGAGGATGGTAGAAGAGGAGGCAAAGGATTTGCCAGGACAAAGAGCATGAGGTGCATTCTGGCTGAGGACTGATGGGACCTACAGACCCTGAGTGACCACAGACCTCAGGAGTGAAGTAGGGAGCTGAAATGATGTGTGCTGAGGAAGGAGCAGGAAGGAGAAAGCATGTCATTTTGCCTTGAAAAATGCCTCAAAAGTGAGGGCACAGAGGTGCCTCTAAGCAGACGACAGTGCACCCAAGTCCCCAGATGCTTTGTTCACTCGGCAGCAGGTGTCGGCATGCAGGCATGGGGGTGGAGGGTCACATCTCAGAACCCACTGTGGACCTGGGATCTCTGGGTCATTGGGGATGCACTGTGGGCCCCTGGTTTCTCAGTTGCCCTGGAGAATCGGGTCTGTGGGAGGAAGTGCCGGCCGTAGTGCCTGGTTTGTTGTGTGGTTCTCCCGGAGGGCAGGTTCTCTGGCTCCACAGTCCACTGTGCTGGCAGCTAAGAGGATTTATGTGTACTCCCCTTCTGTGTACCCCATTTCCTGCCCTATCTTACCTGCCATCCTCCACTAGGATCCAAGAGATGTTCTCACAAAGCAGTCAATGAGGATGTTGCCACCTTACCCTATGTGCTTTAGCAGCTCTTGCAAGGTGGGACAAGGAGCAGGAGCTTGACTGAGAGAAGCTATGTTTGTGTTGGGTGACTGGGCATCCCAGAAGCTAAAGCAGACAAGGTGTCAGTGTTCATTATTAGTGAGAGAAACTGGTAAGGAGAACCAAAACATCACTCTGGCATATGCATTAACGGGGATTGAACTCTGGCCCTTATGCTTTCTATATTGTGCCACCTCCTAGGTCATCAATTTATTTATTTTATAAACCCAACTTAATTTGTTTTATTGTCTTTATTTATTTATTTATTTATTTTTGGATACCAACAGCTAGAAATTGAGAGGGAAGGAGATGATAAAAAGGGAGAGAGAAAGAGAGACACTTGCAACACTGCTTCACCACTTGCAAAGCTTTCCTCCTGCAGGTGGGGACTGGGGGCTCAAACCTAAGTCCTTGTGCATTCTAACATGTGCACTCAATGAGGTGCTCCGCCACTTGACCTTCATATATTTATTTATCTATTTAAACCACAGCATTGCTCAGCCCTGGCTTATAATGGTGCAGGGGATTGAACCTGGGATCTCTAAATCGTAAGCATGAAAATCTGTTGTAAGAACCACTATACTGTCTTTCCCTTACCCATTTTTTTGACCTCTACATAATTCTGGCAGATTCAAAGTAGTGGGTTGGTGAAACCCAGTCTAAGTGTGATTCACAGGGAGGCTGCTGTGGTCCCAGGTCCAGCAGGAGGGAGCCCTGGGACTCCCTGCTTCGCTTCAGTGGACTTGGGGACAAGGATCCAGAGTGTCCTGGTGGGGGCTGCATATTGGTCTTAGAAACAGCCCAGTCCCAGCCTAGTTTCCATGTAGCTGCAATCCAGTGAGGGCTGCTTGGCTCTGCCATGCTCAGGAATTCCATGTCCACCCAGATCTAAGTGCCAGGGGGACAGCCACCACACCAGGAGGATAGCTGAGGTTATCTTGATCTCACAGGAGGTGGGGGTCTGCTCATGGAGTTGCTGGATGGTTCTCTGCCTTGGATCTCGCTTGTTCCCTCCTTCCGGTCCCTGATAGAGTCCCAAACACAGGGCTGTAAAGGTGGCCATAAAGCCAGGGAAGAAATGCTGGCTTATCAAAGCATCTCAGACGCCAGCCAGGTCTCCCTACTTCAAGTTTATTTCTCCTCCTCTGCTTTCTCTCAGGAGGTGTCTCGTAAACAGCTAAGAGGGTCATTTATAAATGTCTTCGAAGTGCTTTCCCTTCTCAGCACCAGCTTTGGCGCTGATGCTTGGTTCTTCATATTCTTCCAGTCTTGGGAATGCTAAAGAGATGGCCCTGGCACTCCCTGCAGCTTAGGTTAGCAGAGATGAGCAGTGGAGGAGGCCCCCGGAACCCTCTGATAGGAGTGATTCTCCCAAAGGTGAGATTTGGGTGCATTTGCAACCCAATCCTGCTGGAATCTTCCCGACTGCTGCCATGTTTTGGGGAAAGGACCCGAGTGGCCCCCTGATGGTCCCTTGTCTGGGGCTGGACTGGCAGGTTGCCCTGCATCAAGGAAGTGATCTGTGGTATCTGTGCTGCTGGAGGACACGATGACTCTGTGCACCAGTCTCTTCTGCTGCCAGCAAGGTCCGGGGTGACAGGTGGAAAGCAAATAAGGGGGGGTACAGAGTGGGATACTCTGATACTCATGGGTGGAGGAAGCACAGCATTCTCACCAGTGATCTCAGCTGTTGTGTCCAGATGCAAGATTGCTATGTCACCCATTTTGTCTGTTCTTTGCAGTGGCTCTCGGCTGAGCACCTTGGTTTCACATTGTTGTCCTCATCTGAGCTTTACTCTTTTGGGACAACTTTCACAGATTCAAAGGGAAAGACCGAAGGAGAGATACCATGATGAGCTGGGGACCAGGCCGGAACCTGATCTGCGCACGTGGCTGAAATAACTCCAGGTGGAGTTATTTCATCGGCACAGTTAGTACCATTTCATAGGTAAGGGGAATGGATGGGTGGCTGTTCCTGGATGCTGAGTGACTGGCTTGCCCAGGGCTCTGGTGGCTATGACACAATGTGTTCTCCTTTGTCTCTTCTGTTTCTCACTCTTAAACTTACCTTTGATTTTCAAGCCCAGCTCATAGGAGGCCATTTGGAAACTGCTCTGCACACCTGCTGCCCTGGTCCCAGCCTCTTGGCCTTCCAGATTCCCCATTCTGTAGCTCTGCAGCCACAGGTGGGTCAAAGTAGGTCTTCTGTTGGGGGGCATTTGGGTTCCTGCCACTTTGGGAGGTTGGGTTGGACAAATGTCCCCCAGGTGGTGAGAAGCACTGAAGACTCTGGGGTATGATTCAGAAGACTCCAATTGATCTGCCCACCTGTCTACTATCTGTCTGTCTGTCTATCTATCTACCTATCATCTATATTTCATTTCATTCCTTTACTTCCTTTTCTCTTTTCTTCCCTCCCTCCCTTGTTTCCTTAACTACAGTTATTGCTAGAGCTTAGTGCCAACACCACAAATTCCTGGTGGCTATTTTTCCTTTTTTTTTTTTTTTATAGGACAGAGAGAAACTGAGATGGGAAGGGGGACATAGAGAGTGAGAGAGAAAGAGAAACACCTGCAGCACTGCTTCACTGCTCATAAAGTTTTCCCCTGCAGGTAGGGACTGGGAGCGTGAACCTGGGTCCTTTTGCATTGTAACATGCTCAACTGGGTGTTAACTGCCCAATACTCAAAGACCTCAGATTTCTAAAGGGGGTGGTTGGGTTAGTCCTAGTGTGTGTATATGTGTGTTTGTGGGTGTGGGGTTAGGTGTGGGAGCATGGACCTACCTGCCTCCTGGCCCCAACACTCACCACACAGTGGGTACTGGGGGAGGCTAAGTGCACTGGTTAGTCCAGCCTGGGTACCGTGTGCCTTCCTCCACCACTGAGCACCTGCCCCTCTGTTGCATCCTGTTCTGCTAACCACCCCCCGCCCCCTACCATGGCAGCCAATTGACTGAACCCTGCCCTGCCAGGTAAAGGTGCCTCCACACAGCTTGCTTCTGAGCCCAGCAGCACCTGCTTGCTCTCTGTTGTCCACGCCTTGTGGGGCAGCAGCTCCATTTACATGTCTTCACTTTTGTTTTCCCTGTTGGAGCTGAGGCCATGCAGCCATGATTGATTGCTTCTGGGAGAACTTTCACATGAAAAGAGAGATCTAAAGAGAGAAAGACTGATACTGAGATTGAGGTTGGAGATAATTCACTGGGTCCGACTTTAGCATTGTTATGCACATGACCAGGGTTTGAGCCTCAGCACCACATGGGAGTTGCTATGGCACAGGGGTGGGGTGGGGATAGGGGAACCTCTTGCACTGTGATGTGTCTCCCTCTCTCTGTGTCTCTCTATCTGAATGGGAATAAAAAGTCATCCCGGGGGGGGGGGGGTCGTGCAGTAGTATAGCTGGTTAAGCTCACATGGCATGAAGAGCTAAGGATCCCGGTTTGAGCCCTGGCTCCCCACCTGCAGGGGGTCGCCTCAAAAACAGTGAAGCAGGTCTATAGGTTTTCATCTTTCTCTCCCCCTCAATCTCCCTTATTCTCTTGATTTCTTTCTGTCCTATCCAACAACAGCAGTGACAACAATAATAATAACAAGGGCAACAAAATGGGAAAAATGGCCTCCAGGAGCAGTGGGTTCATAGTGCAGGCACTGAGCCTCAGCAATAACCCTGGAGGCAAAAAAAAAAAAAAAAGAAGTCATCTCAAGAGTGATGAAATCATGCATGTGCACTCAGAAAAAAAAAAGAGGCAGAAAGGAGAGACAGCATTTCCATGGCAATGGCATCTTCCATGTGGGGCTGGGGCTCAAGGCTGGGCTGTACAGGTGTGGCAATAAGCCTTTTGTGCACCCACCCTGGTGAGCTCTCCTTCTGACTCTTCTCAGTGTTTTGGCTCATTGTCTTCCAGAGTTGATTCCTTTGTGCAGTTGGATTTGATATACCAACAGCCCTTGAGAAACAGGTATTCAGTGTTTGGGGAGAACAGCTCCCCCCTTCATTCAGGAGAGGGCGCAAGGGACCCTGCTGTCTCTCCTTGCTCCCGGTCTCTTGTTCTTTTCCAGTAAGCCTTTCTGGGCAAACCCTGGGTTCTTTGCAGCAGGGGAAAAAACCTCGTGAGGCTGTGCGGGGAGGCCCTTGGTTTGCCTGGTGCCTGCAATAGATTTGAATTGTCTCCTCAGATGAGCCCTGATGCAGCACAGTCTCGGGTAAACTCCAGTCTGAAGACAAATACAATTGACACCGGGCTTGAGTAGTTCAAAGGTTATTAGCACAAAACTGTCAGCTTTGTTTAGCCGAGGGGCTGTATTTATGGTGGCGATGTGGTGGTGCCCTCCATAACTCAGTGGTAGAGGGCTGACAACCGGCAGAGACCGAGCCTGGGCTTTCTCTCCTCTGCTGGGAAATTCAAAGGCAATCTGATTCTTCGCCAAGTTGCTTTTATGGGTTACTGGCTTGGGGTTGGTGTCATAATTTGGGTCATCAGTTAGCCTGTTTGGGATGAACAGCACCACTCAAGGGACTTGTTTTCTGGGTGGGTGCAGAGGGGTGAACGAGGGAGGCTAGGAGAGGCCCTTGGGGCTGTTTGGAAGGAGTTGATCAGTGGCTTGATTTATGGGGCCAGGTCTCTGAGTTCTGCCGTGATTACTTCCTGTGTCTTCTTGATGCTGTGGCTTGTTTAGAAAAAAGGAGAGAGGAGGAGATGCATCTGTGGTGCTAGGCAGCATGTGTGACAGTCAGGCCTGAGGAGGTCGTCATAGACATGGACAAAAGTTCATGTGCTTTGATGATATTCATTCACTGCAGTGTAATTCACAGCATACATACAAAGTGAAGCAAGTTCAGCAATAGCGGGTTTCTTCTTTCTTTTTAAAAATATTCATTTTAGGCTGGTGAAATAGCCCATTTAGATAGTATGTTGTTTTACCATTTGTGTGACCTGGGTTTGAGTCTGGCTTCTACCCATTTAAGGAAGACTCAGTGCTGTGATTTCTTTCTTTTTCTCTGCCTCTATCTAAAAAGTCATTTCATTGATTTCATGTGAGATAAAACTTTACATGATAAAATTTTACACATATACACATGGAGAGAGAGAGAAAGAGAGAAGAAAAGAGAGGGAGGAGAAGAGAGAGAGAGAGAGAGAGAGAGAGAGAGGAGCCAGAGCACTACTCAGGTACATACTGCACCAAGGTTTGAACCAGGAGCCTCAGGCATGTGAGTCCTATACTCTGTAAGCTTTAACCCTTTCTCTGGCCACCAGTAAAACACTTTTATTACAATATTTATGACCTGCTGATAAAAATGGAAGATCATACACAGGTTCCACTTATGCATATGAAGGATTCTGAGCAGAGAAATTGAGCACTTACACACATTTCTGCAAAATGTATTTTCTGCTTGTGAAACAACCTGCAAACATGCTAGCATGCAAGTGGTTAGTTCAGGTGATGGGGTTGTAAGCTTTTCAATTCTCTTACCTCTTTATGGAATGTATTTCCACTAAGCATTTGTCTCAAGGACAGATGCTAACCGAATCAACAAGAATCTCATTTCCTGCCTCTTGGGGGATCCCTGTTCACCCAGCCTCTGTTTCCCTGCTGCTCATAAGATGGGCTGCTAGGCTGCTCTTGCTGTGTCCCGGCTTGATTCCTAGCTGAGTGGACTGCCCCTCTGGGAATCTTTGGCAGCCTTCTTGTGATCACTGTGTCCTGGATCTGGGGGGGTCACCTAATTTTAGTGCCTGCTGGGACAGCTGCCTAGGTGTGGCTCCAGCTGCCACCCGCCGGTCAGGGTGGTGTCAACAGCCCTGGCAGCACTCCTGCCATGCTGGTGAGGTCAAAACACAGCTCGGAACCGAGCTGCCTCAGTCACAGAGCCATGGAAATTCTTAAGTATCCACGACACAGAACATCACAGCTAGTGTTTGGGGTGAAATCACAGGCTTGTATCTCTGAGGTGAGCAGAGGGAAATTGGGTACTTTGCACAGGGAGAAAGGACTGTGTGTCCTGGGTGTTGAAAATTCAGTGCTCTGGAATCCCAGAATCAGCCTGCCAACAGGGGTTTCCAGCTTTTGACTAGAACTTGTCTCTCAGCCAGTCCCATCTGTCAGTAGGGGACTTGAATGGAGTCACAAACATTCCTCAGAAGGTCATGGCTGAGGGACACTGCTGGTAGCAGGCAACTGTGGGAGCTGTGTCCCCAACCAGAATAGCTGGGAGTGTAGAGTCTCTGGAGGTGTGGACTTTAGATATCTTTACCAGAAAGAACTTCAAGGGCAAATGGAGAGGAGGGCTTAGTCAGTAAGGGAGGACTGACTGCCACGTTCATTTCTTCTGCTTTGGTCTTATGTCACCTGCTTTGTAAGTTGAGCCATCTTTTATTTATGTATTTACTTCCTACTTTATTCTAATTTTATTAATGATTTAATAGTGGTTTACAAGATTAGAAGGTTACAGGGCTATAGGTCCACAACATCTTTGCCACCAAAGGTCTGTGCCCTTTTACCCCCCCACCCCATAGCCACTTAAGGAAATATATATTTCTTTTTTTTTTTTTTTTGAAAGAAAGTTCCAGAGAGAAGGACACAGAGAGAATGAGAGGCCAGAACACTGCTCAGCTTTGGGTTATGGTGGTTCTGGGAATTGAACCTGGGACCTCAGAACCTCAGAACCTCAGGCATGGGAATCTTTTACATAACCATATGCTGTCTCCCTAGCCCTGAGCTATCCAATTCTGATTTCTCATTTTTCTGCTTGCTTGGCTTGGCAGAACTCATGAATAAAGCCAAGATCCCCGAGTGTAGCTTGACTTCTTCTGTATTCATGTATTACTAATTTCCCTGTGTTGTAAACAAGTACTGTGCCTCAACCCTGTCCTCGAACACAGGATGAACCCTTAGATCCGTGGTCTAGAATGTTCTTATTCTACTCAGTCTCTTTTTGTCACTAGCTATTTATGGAACAACTTCTATTGACTGGATAACATTCACTAGGTAAACTCTTACTCAGCCTTCAAAGCCCAAATGTATTATGGTTTGTTAGACTATCACCAACATGACCTCCTAAGCCACTCTTTCTCTATTGAGGATAATATCTTATGTAGCATCTTCTTGGAATGTGTGTCTACTTTTTCCACTGGGCCTTAGTAACTTTCCTCTGTGTTCCTGGCACAAGGCAGAACTCTCTGTAAATAACTGTTGTCATACAGAGAAGAACTGTGAGTGAATTCCAGTGAAGCAAGAGGGAGGATCTTAGCCCTGGAGTTCTAAGGGCATGGGGTAATGAGAGCAAATAATGTCAGTTTATACTCACCTACCAATTTCCCTGTGCTAGCAGCCACTGTACTGTACCCTTCATGGGTTAGCTCTTTGTATTCCCTACCACCTGGAAGAGCAATGTGTTTGCTTCCCTCACTGTACAAATGAAGAAACAGGCACAAGAAAGGCAAGTCATGTGCTCAGAGTTATGCACAGCCAGCAAGCAGGAGACCTTAGATTTGAACCCTTGCTGTCAGGCTCTCACACTCATACATTCCTGCTTCATCCTTACCAGATGTGGAGGTGAGAGTGAAGGGTGACCCCATCCCTGATGGGTCCTGGTACTAATGGCTGTTGACAGCTTCATCCATATGCCCAACTGGAGGGGTTATGGCTCTGTCTTGATACATTAGTTTAAAAGTGTCCTTTTCTGGAGTTGGGTGGTAGCGCAGTGGGTTAAGTGCAAGAGGCGCGAAGGCAGACTGTTGTGAGGATCCTGGTTTGATCCCCCTGCTCCCCATCTGCAGGGGAGTCACTTCACAGGCAGTGAAGCAGGTCTGCAGGTGTCTCTCTTTCTCTCTCCCTCTCTGTTTTCCCCTCCTCTCTCCATTACTCTCTGTCCTACTAACAATGATGACATCAATAACAATAATGACTACAACACCAAGGGCAACAAAAGGGAAAATAAATAAATACATATAAAATTTTTTAAAAATGTGTCCTTTTCTCCATACAAAGTAAAACTTGAACTGGGTGGGGTGTATTGCAATGAAGCAAAAGCCTCTTAGGAAAGAGGGGAAGGAAGGGGTTGAGAGGGCACTGGGATCCTAGTGCATGATGGTGAAAATGGACCAAGTTGGCAGTGAGAGTGTTTTTCAGACACTTATCACAGGGAGATAAGAAATTGTACCAACAACTGTACTGCAAACCATTAACCTGCCAATACAATGATTCCCCTACCCCAGTTGTCTGCCACTCAGTGAACAGGAATACCTCTTTCTCCATTGCCTCTCCTCCAGCAGATGCATTTATTTTGTCTATATTTATGAAGCACCTATTGCCTGTCATTCTCTTGGTAGGTACTAGGGGCATAGTTCTATCCCACTGGATTTGGGACATAAAACTGACCTGTACTTAAAGCCTGTAATCCTGACATAAGTCCCAGGTGTTACCCATCCCTTTCTGTATGTATCTAGAGCCCTTAGGTGGCCTGAGCCACTTCTGGGGACCTAGGCCCTCCTCACCATATTTTAACACTGGTTTTTATTTATTATTATTATTATTATTATTTTTGCTGGGGCTTTACCAACCTAGGCCAATTTTTTTTTCAGGTAGATACAAAAACAGAGAGGGAAAGACACTACAGTGCCAAAGCTCCCTCCAATGTGGTGGGGGGCTGGATTTAAAGTTGTATCACTCACATGACAAAGCAGGCTCACTATTCAAGTGGGATATTTTGCTGGCTCCACATATTAACACCCTTTTGGAGGGCCCCCATTGGTGGCTTCCATCTTTTGTGTGAGTGGTTGGGGTGGGGAACCTGTCTGTTTATTTTTTAAAATTTTTATTAGTGATTTAATATTGATTTAAAAAATTATATGTCAGCAGGTATCAATCCACTTCATTCCCACCACCAGGGTTCTGGATCTTCAGCTGCCCCACTGCAAGCCACCACATGGGCCAGCCATCATCTCTACTACTCTCTGTCCACATTTATACATAACTGTCCCATTTTCTGCCTGATCCAATCCTCCTTCCCCTCTGAGCCACTCATGACAACATTACTACCTCCATATGTCTCTCTCCTTTTCCTCCTCTCTCTCTGGGTGCTGATGAAGCTGCAGTTCAGAGCCCTTTTATTTTCATCCTATCATTTCTCCCCAACTGGGGTATGGATCAAGGCTGTTTTTGGAGTGCAGAAGGTAGGAGTTCTGCCTTCTGTAATTGCTTCTGTACTGGACTTGGGCATTGGCAGGTCGACCTATATCCCCAGTTTTTCTATCCTTCCCCAGTGGGCCACAGTTCTGGAGAGGTGAGGTTCCAGGATATACTGGTAAGGTCATCTGCCCATAGAAATCAGGATGACATCATGGTAGGGTCTGCAACTTGGTGTCTGGAAGATGGCAGGACATAAACTGAGACAAAATAGTTAATGAACAGGAACCAAAAATTAGGGATAGAGCAGATGAGACTAGGGATCTTAGGGTAAAAGAAAGCTAGGAAGTCCATGTGAGGCATGTTCCTGGGGTCACACAGTTATGATAGTTTTGCTTGAGTTTGATAGCTAGCCTGAAGCTGGATATAAATATTATCTGAGAAAATGGTCAAAATAGAGAAAAGGGCTAGAAAAATGGATTAGGGCAGTGGGTAGTTCCCATTCTTGAAAAATATCTGTGGATACATTAAACTATTTATCAGCCATCCACCTGACCCAGGGTATACATTTTAAATATATATTGTTGTTAAAATTTTCGGAGGCTCTTGCTGGCCGGGCTAGCTTCACAGGCGGATAACAGAGACGCGGAGACAACGGCTGGGCAGGGAAGCTGTATTTCTTTATTCAGGAACAACGATTCATAAACTAAGACAAACTAATCACCAAACAGAACTCTGCTGTCTCTTTGCGGCGGCGCAAGCACTCTCTCTTACTCTGCAACTCTCCAACTCTGGAACTCTGGAACTCTCGCGGGGTTCCTTCGGGGCAGGGCCAAGCAGGCCCGCAAAACTAACTGGACTGATCCAATTCTCTTGGTGGGAGAGAACTACCCAATGTAAAGCATACAACAATTCCCCCTTTTCTTTTTAACTAAATGACTATAGTATCAAGGGTGTGGGGTGAACAGAAACATATATCATACAGGCATTTTTAAAAAAGAAACTGGCACAAACATGGAGAAACATGTAAGCAAGTAACAAGAACCAGTGTGCTGCCAAGGGAAGGCCTGAGGGGGCCATTTTTTTTGTCTCTGTGGGCTAAACTTTATCAGCTTAAAAAAAAACATTTCTTGCCTCTGGGGGGCTACTTGCCTCGACGGGCATTTGCATGGGGGTGGGGAACAGCCTAGAGTCCCAAAGGCAGCTGGCTGCAATTACTTACTATGAAACAAAACTTGTTATTAGCATATTTCTAATAGAGAAGGAATTTGAGACTTTTACATAGCAACAACGTCTTTTTAACCTTTTGTTTAGACCAACTTAGTTAAAATATATTGATTGTTAACTAATTTTTACCTCAGACTTTAAATGTAAGTTAATTTTATCTTTATGAGAATTATGTTGAAAACCTTTTCATTTAACTTTGTCTAGTAAGAATTTAGCCTTAAAGTTACTATTTACCAAACTTTAAACATACACATAAACATGGTCATTAATACACAAGGAGAGAAACCTTTGTTACGAAGACATGTCATTTTAAACACGAATTTAGATATGTACTATCTTAGTTGTTGGGGGGGGGTCACCATCCGGAGGTGGCTTCCCACGCAGCTCCACTTTAAGGAATTGCAGGTTGCGATGTCTGCACAAATCTCTGCGTACTCCAACTTGTCTGTCTTCAGACCGGACCGGCAGCTGGAGATCTCGTGTGCCCAGTTTCGGCAGGGAGCCTGGGGGTCCGGGAGGTCCGGGATCATTCCAGAATTCATAGCAAGAGGGCAGGCGGGCCAGCTTTGTAAAAGGCGTGGGCCTAGGTGCCCAGGGGTGGTGACCATGATAGGCTGCCGCGGCCCTGCCCCATGGCCCTGCCATGTCTGCTGCCCTGCTCGCAGTGGCCGAGCAGTGTGGAGGGATCACGCGTCCAGTGCCCTGCACCACGCGGTGGAGAGCCGGCTCCTGTGGGCTGGCCTGTGTGCTGGCATTGGGCTCCTGCGTGGTGGCATCGGGCTCCTGCATGCTGGCATCGGGCTCCTGCGTGCTGGCGTCAGCCTCCTGCGGGCTGCGGGGCTGCGGGGCTGCGGGCGTGGTACGCGGAGTTGTCTGGGCGCAGCCGGCTGGCTGGCTGTTTAACCAGGTGGAAACAGCAGCTCCGTGCCTCGCCTCCCGCCCACTGGCTATTCCCGCTGGCTGTTCTGAGTTCGCCTGAGCAAGTGGAAACCACAGAGTCGTCCAGAGATAAATGTTCCAGAAACAGCAAAACAGTCTCGTGAAGAAAGAGCAGAGGCCTTTGGAGATCTCTTCACAAGCAGAAGAGAAGGCCATAGTGCATAGGTAGCCAAATTGTCTTTACTTATCTGAGAGATGCACAGGTCAGGTCCACGTGGGCGCCATTTGTTGTTAAAAATTCGGAGGCTCTAGCTGGGCGGGTTGGCTTCACGGGCGGGTAACAGAGACGCGGAGACAATGGCTGGGCAGGGAAGCTGTATTTCTTTATTCAGGAACAACGATTCATAAACTAAGACAAACTAATCACCAAACAGAACTCTGCTGTCTCTTTGCGGCGGCGCAAGCACTCTCTCTTACTCTGCAACTTTCCAACTCTGGAACTCTGGAACTCTTGCGGGGTTCCTTTGGGGCGGGGCCAAGCAGGCCCGCAAAACTAACTGGACTGATCCAATTCTCTTGGCGGGGGAGAACTACCCAATGTAAAGCATACAACAATATATTTATATGTATATTTATTTATATTTATATATTTATCACCAGAGCCTGTGTCCCTTTTGGTCTGAATTTGAAGCTCCTGGTCACATCTGAGGAACACTGCAGGCTACACTCATTTCAGGACCAGTCTTCCTCAAGTGGCAGGGCAGGATACTCCAATCTCCCTTAAGAGATGGAGGCTTCCCCTACTGTCACTGCTTTATGGTGAAAGCAACGTCCTGGGAGGGCCCACAAGATGGTTTATGATGATGTTCCTGATATAAGTGGCCTGTTTGATTCTTAAGATCCTTCATAGAGCTTCTCTGTACTCAGTTCTCAGTACTAACCCCCCATTGGGCCAGAGTAGGGATTCTTCAGCCTGTGAATTGTATACATGATCATTTGGTCTGGTTCTTCCAAGGCAACTGCAGGTGGGGCTTGAAGTTTTTTTTTTTTTTTTTTTTCTTAACAGGAAATTCAAGCGTAAGTAGAATTGTGCAGTTTATTTTTTTAATTTTTTTTTCCTTTAAAAAATTTTTTTTTTAATTTAAGAAAGGATTAATTAACAAAACCATAGGGTAGGAGGGGTACAACTCCACACAATTCCCACCGCCCAATCTCCATATCCCACCCCCTCCCCCGATAGCTTTCCCATTCTCTATCCCTCTGGGAGCATGGACCCAGGGTCATTGTGGGTTGCAGAAGGTAGAAGTTTAATAAACATAGAATTTAAAAAAATATTTATTTATTTTCCCTTTTGTTGCCCTTGTTGTTTTATGGTTGTAGCTATTATTGTTGTTATTGATATCGTTCTAGTTGGATAGGACAGAGACAAATGGAGAAAGGAGAGGAAGACAGAGGGGGGAGAGGCAGATAGATACCTGCAGACCTGCTTCACCACTTGTGAAGTGACTCCCTTGCATGTGGGGAGCTGGGGGCTCAAACCAGGATCCTTACACTCTTGCCCTTTGCTCCACATGTGCTTAACCCGCTGCGCTACTGCCTGACTCCCAAACATAGAATTTTTAAGTTGATTATTGTGTAGGGTTTTTGAATGATCTTATAAATACCCAAATAGCTATTTTTCAGAACAAAAGTTCCCCATCTCTGCTTTACATGGAAGTGTTGGGGTGGACATGACCAAGGACTTGGTGTCCTCAAGCTGATGGACTAAAAAGCACCACAGAAATCATCAAGAGACTGTTAGTATAGTCCTGGCAGGGTGGTTCTTTTTGGAGGCTCTGAAAGTGAATCTGTCCCTTGCCTCTGAACTTCTGTAATCATCAGTTCTGCTTGGCATCCTTCGGCTTGTTCCTTAACCCCGTGTCTATGCCTTCATCTTAGTGGCCTTTGCCCTGTGTGTCTGTGTCTATACTTCCTTCTCATAAGGTTACAGGCCCAGCCTCCTTTGGTGTGATCTCATCTTAACTAGTCACAATTGGAAAGACCTACTTTCAAATAAGTCAGCATCTTCAGGTTCTAGGGCGTCACAACTTCAAATGAGATTATTTGGTACTGGTGGGGGCACAACTTAACTCATAAAAAAGCGTTGGTGCTGCTTTGTAGCATTGTGCCTTGGTTACCTGTTTTTTCCTGAGGGGGAACTCTGCTGCTTAAGGGGGATGCTGGGGTTCTGGGGAGGTGGTGCTAGTCCCTAGCCTACCTGGTCTCAGCTGGAAGGGTTTCCTGTGTGCAGCCAAGGGAGGAGAAACTTGGTGATCAAAGATGGTGGGCAGGCAGGGGCCTCTCCTCTTAGAAATGCAAATGGAATCTGTGCAGGAATCCTTTTAAAGGATGAAAGCAGTTTTTTAAAAGACATTAATCTTCTCACTCACTTCCTTCTGATGGCTGAGGATGAGTGACAAGCCTCGTAATTGTGAGATGGTGGGGCTGATAAAGCTGTGGTAGCCCGGGGAGGGATGTCTTGGGCTGTGAATCACTGCACACTACATAGATCTCAGTGTCTCCGATGCTATCTCCCAGGCCCCCGGAGCCGCTCACTGGCTCATGGAGACGTGCAAGCCTGTGAAGGCTTGAGTTGAACTGGTTGCCAGGATGCCCAGGCACAGCTTTCTGGTCCAGGGAAGTTTTCTGGCAAGTTGCTGCTACAACGGGCAGGAGAGTGTCTATTATGTGTGGGCACCTGCTAGGGCTAGGGAGACAGTGCTTTGTGCATAGTGGCTGTTTGACAAATGAATGACCACTGAGAACATGGAAAAGTTCATAGCAACCCACACTTTCCTCTCCCCTTTATCCCTCCTTACAGTTGCTCAAAGGGTTCAAGCAGCTCTGGGCTTTGGGGATGGTGATGGTGGTGCCCAGTCTGGGATGGTCTTAGGGGGAGACTTACCCTTTCTCTTGTGAATATCCATGCCCCATGCTGGGCAGGACCCCTTGGATCCCCTACCCTTGATTCCACCTGTGGGTTGGGGGAGGATGCTTCTAGGGATTCCAGCTCCCCATTCACTTGCCTTTCAGACCATCTTTCTTAGACCCTGATTTAGGGAATAGTTAAGATATCATTGTTGTTTTACATACTCATTTTATAGCATTTAAAACATTACATTTTACATCTTCCCTTGGCAGCGATAAGTTTAAGATGGAAAACCAATGCTGTATGACTTGAGGTGTGTGTGTGTGGAACATTTGTATACTGAAAGGTTGTATATTCTGTATGCTTTGTGATAACAGTGAGTGCTGAGCTTTAGGGACTAGACAGTGAAAACAAACAGGGCACTGGAACTTTGTTGTTCTAAGTGTGAGAGTGTCTTGCAGCAAGATGCCAAAAGGTTGCTTGATATTTCAGAAGGATGGGCTGGGGCTGGGGGTGGTTTGAGATGGACTGTAGCCATGCTTAGTGTCTGGGGGATCCTAGCTCCTGCAGGCAGATGGCTGGGTCTGGGAGCAGGCTTGTGCCAGATCTGAGGAGGTGAAGCTGGTTTGGAGAGCTGGCCTGCTGAGAGGACCTTGGGGAAGGGTGGGAGCCCCGCTTTTGTGGGCCAGCACCGCTCTAAGCACAGTTTCTGGCCCTGACTCCAGAGCAGACTGTGTCAGTCCCAGTACAGAGCCCCTGAGCAGCCTCCCCAGGGCAGTGCAGAGGTGGAAGGCTAGGACTCTAGGGCAGTATTAGTTTTCTATTGCTGCTGCAACAAATTACAACAGATTTAGGGGCTTAAAGTAACACAAATGTATCATCTTACAGTTCTGTAAGTCAGAAGCTTGGCATGGTCTCACTGGTTTGAGATCAAGGTGTCAGCAGGGTTGCCTTCCATCTGGAGGCTCTGAGGGGGGAATATGCTTTCCTGCCATTTTCAGCTTCTCTAGGCCGCCTGCATTTCTTGGCTTGTGGCCCCCTTCTCCCTCCTCCAGCCTTGGTTCTGATCATCAATGGGAAAAGTTCTCTGCTTTTAAGGATGCCTCAGATTAGACTGGGTGCACCCAAGTGATCCAGGATAATCTCCCCATTTCAAGATCCTTAAACTTGAAGTTCTGGCTTCAAGGCCATTGTCCGCAGTTGCGGGGGGGGGGGGGAGCTACATAAAACAGTAAAGTAGGTACCTCTCCTTTCTGCCTTAGTCTGTTTCTCTCCCTCTATCCCCAAACAAACAAAAATCAAATAAATAAAAAAAAAGCCCAACAAAACAAAATGAAAGAAGGGGCCAGGTGGTGATATACCCAGTACAGCACAACTGACACCGTGCACAAGGGCTTGGGTTTAAGCCCTCCTACTCCCATCTGCAGTGGTAAGCTTCATGAATTATGAAGCAGTGTTGCAGATCTCTCTCTCTCTTCCTCCCTATCCCCTTTAACTCTCTATTTCTCTCTGTCCCTGTTAAAAAAAAATCAAATCAAGATTCTTAAACATTATCACATCAGCAAGTCCCCTTCCCCATGCAGGTCATGGTGAGGTGTGGGGAGGGTGCAGCACTGCCCCTCCGTGAGGTGCAGGCATGTCACAGTCAGGACGAGGAAGTAGAGACTTCTCTTTGGTTTCCCCAGTGGGAGGATCCCACAAGATCAGTAATGAGGGGAGCCCCCAACTAGAAATTGGTGTGGAGAATCACCTCCCCCTTTCAGACAGTCACTTCAGCAGATGCCACCTGTCTGTCCTCCAACCCTGATCTGTAGGTGTCCAGAACACCAGGCCATGTCTTATTTCTGGACTTCATACACATTTGCTTTGCCTGGAACCCTCCATTCTTTATACCTCATCTTTGCTCAAAACTATTGGAAACCTGTTTGTTCTTAGGGTCACATCGCCCCTCAAGAAAGCCTCCCTGGGCTGGGGTGCATGGCCTCTCCCTGTGTGGTCTCACCTTTTCCCTCAGACCTTGAGCCCCTGCAGGTGAAGCAGGACCAAACCATTTCTGGGCTGGCCTTGCATCTGTATCCATGAACTCTGACTTAAATCAATAAAAGGGTTGGGCAGTGTCCCACCTGGTTGAGCATACACATTACCATGAGGAAGGACCTAGGTTCATAGTTTTTACTTTAGAGACACAGAGTGAAGGAGGGAGAGAGAAAGAGAGGCACCATAGAACTCTTCTGTCATCTATGGGTTGAACCCTGGTGCTGTGGTACCTCCATATGGTTCTAGGGCTCAAGTCTGGGGCCTCCTTCATGGTAAGGCACATTCTTTATCAGGTGAACTATATCCTGGTTTTGTCTTTTTTTTAGAAAAAAATTATTTATTTATTATCTTTTGTTGCCCTTGTTGTTTTATTGCTGTAGTTATTAATTGTTGTTGTTGTTGGATAGGACAAAGAGAAATGGAGAGAGGAGGGGAAGACAGAGAGGGGAGAGAAAGATAGACACCTGCAGACCTACTTCACCGCTTGGAAAGTGACTTCCCTGCAGGTGGGGAGCTGGGGGCTCAAACCGGGATCCTTGTGCTTTGTGCCACCTGTGCTTAACCTGCTGCGCTACCTCCTGACTCCCCCTGGCCTTGTCTTAATTTTGAATTAAAAAAAAAACTGGAAAATTAGAAAAATTGGGAATATTGTGACTGTTGCTTACTGAGGTTTTTATTTGGTCACCCCCTTACACTTTATATCCTTCCATTTGTGGCTCATCCACTTCCCCCTGGTACTGCTTCTTGGACAGGAGCAGGTAGGGCTCTATCCCTGTCCTGGAGCCTCTCTCTGACTCTAGGAGGGAGAAGTGGGGTACAAGAGGGGTGTATAGGAGAGGGTGGGGTGGTGATGTGGCTGTATTGGTTTTTTTGAGGTATCTGCACAGACACTGGCAGGCATCAGAGTGCGCTGACCGGGTGAGGCCTTGGAGGCAGGTGCCCAGCAGCCCTGAGGAAACGCTCCCATTCGTTCCCCGTGTACTTGGAGCCCAGCCTTTCAAACATCCTCAGCCAGACTGAAGATGTCATCCTGCTGGGTTGTTCAGGAGGCTGGGACTGGGCACTGGCTGGGCAGTCAAGGGGGCAGGAGGCAGGGTGGAGGCAGCCGGCTGTCTCGGTGCCTGGTGCCTGGAGCTGTGTTGTGCCGATTGCCTGCAAGCTGTGCTGGCAGGACCCAACTCCCAGCCTGATGCTCAGCATGCTGTCAGCACTCAGCAAATAATAAATAATAATAATATCTCCAGCATGTCAGGGGAGCCTGCGGAAGGCGGGAACACAGAAAACATGTGTTCTCTGTGTTGGCCGGTGCCAGCAAGCTGACGCCTGTTCAGCGCCTCTGTTTGGGTGAGATCTGAGTGTGTGGGGGTCCTTCCCACCCCCACAGTTTGGCACAGGAAGAGCATGAGGGAGCAACTAGGGCCTGTACTGGGAACTGGGGTGGATGGGGGAGCTGTGTGTGGCTGCTCTGAACTGCCTTTTGGGACAACAAACAAAACCCAAAACAAAACATATAAACAAATAACAACAGAAGCCCAGACTGTCCTTAGATATCCCCTGGCATCTGGAGATGATCAGGCTTGGGTTTCAACCCTGGTTCTACTACTTTTGGAGATTCCTCAGTCTCTCAGTTTTCTCACTTCTTAAATGGGATGGTTTCGACCACTGTCAGGCAGAACTGAGAGAGTGACTGCCAAGGATGTCAGCTGGCTATGTGTCTGTGTCTGTTAGTCCTAGGGAGGGGTGTGGGGGGGTTCCTTGAGAATCAGGTCAGGGGGAAAACTGGCACTGGATCTGGGGAGGGGTTCAGCAGCCTCTGCATGTGGGGCAAGTGTGGTTGGCAGCCATGGCTGTGTGTTGACTGACTGTGGGACCCAGAGGCTCTCATGGGGCAGAGGATGGAGTAGGTGGGGGCAAGGAATTCTTGGGGAGGAACTTGCAGCTGAGACAGAGCTCCCCCCTCACCTCAGCCCCCTCATTTTCTTTAGTCGGAGATGAGGCAAGGACACCCTTTAAGGAGCAGCATGAGGAGGTGGTTGTCTCCCCCTCTGAGAGGCGCCTTCTGAGCCGTTTCTGCCCTGGCTGCGTGCTGGCCCAGCTCCCATTTCTTCCATCTGTGTGTGGGCCTGGCGCCTCTGCATCTGACTCTTGCACTCTGCAAACTTTCTCATTCTTTTTATTTCAAATAGAGCTAGTAGCATGGGGGGGGGGGAAGGCTACAGTACTGCTCCACTATTCACAAAGCTTCCCCTGGTGCCATCTATGGTTTTTCCATGTGCCACTGCTGTTTGAACCCAGATTCTGATGTGTAACTCTACCACATGAGCTATCTCCTGGCTCCCCAGAAGGGCTGCTTTCAGTTTCCCTTTCTGGGCTTTTGGTCCTCTACCCCCCCTCCTCCTGGTTTCTCCCAAATAGGCACAGTCCTGCTCACCTGGAGTCTCTAGCCCCCAGGTGAAGTGGGGGCCCCTCTTGGGTGGCCAGCCAAACCTGGCTCTGTCCCCTTTGGTCTCGCTCAGCACTGTGCCACAGGGGATGGGCCACTTGTCAAATGCTGCTGTTTAATTTTCCTCATTCAGACTCTGCTTGCTTCAACACCCTGCAATGACACGGGTGTTAACCGAGCACCAGGGACTATAATTATCGGGGTTGAGAGACAAGACTCTCCTGGTGGCTGAGCAGCTGCAGGCAGGAGCCGCAGCCTGATCTGTCCCCAGAGGGAGCCACTGCAGTCTGCCTCGTGTCTGAAGAGCTGCTAGCAGTCCTCCTCCCCCCTCACATTTGTCTGATACAGCCTCCCCCCAGGCTGCTTCTTCAGCTGGGCTCCCACTCTGTGGAGCAGCGGTGGGGATGTCATCATTTGGAGTTACACTGTGTCTGAGCAGGCATCTTGTGTGGTCCTGCTCCCCAGTTGGGAAGGGGTGGCTCATGATCTCCTGGGTACTGAGGAAATCTAGGCTGGGGGTGGGGTGGGGGGTTCCACATGGTCACAGCCGGCCAGTGTAACTTGACTTAGAATGAATGCAGGAGATAAATAATGTGAGGACTGGGTGGTGGAGCACCTGGTTGAGCGCACATGTTACAGTGCTCAAGGATCCAGGTTCCAGCTCCTGGTGCCCCCTGCAAAGAGAAAGCTTTGCAAATGGTGAAGCAGGGTTGCAGGTGTCTCTTTCTCTCTCCTTATCTCCCCTGCCCTCTCAATTTCTGGCTGTCTCTATCCAATAAATAAAGATTAAAAAATTTACAAAAAAAGAATGAATGCAGGGCCAGTGGGATAGCTGACCTGGGAGGATGCCTGCTTTGCCATGTGTGTGACCAAGGTTTTAGCCTGGCCCCCACCGCACTGGGGGAAGATTTGGTGCTGTGGTGTCTATCTCCTCCTCTTCCTTTCTTCTTCTCTGTCTCTCCAGCTGAAAAAAATTGACCTAGAGTGGCCCCAGAGGTTGTGAGGTGGGTAGAATGTTAGACTTTCAAGCATGAGTTCCTGAGTTCAATGTTTGGCATAAAACATACTGAAGCAATGGCTCTGGCTCTCTCTCCCTCTCATCAATCAAACAATCAGTTAATCTTAAAAAAAAGTTAACCCAGATTTGTGGGGTTCTGATAACAAGACACACACACACACACACACACACACACACACACACACACACACACACACACACACACTGTACTGTGCTGCATCCAGTTTCCAGAAATCAGTTGCTAAATTCTATCCATGTGGGAAGGAGCAGAGTCAACAGCACAGCTTCTGACTACAAGATGGAACCAACTTGCCACATGGTCTGGTTGTATAGTGAATGGCTATGAAGGGTACCTCCAAAGGCACAAATGAACCTTTTGTGCCTGGGTTGGATGCAGGGACACTGTGTGATCTAGGGGATGGGTGCCTCATTGTTTCTTAAAATTTTGTTAAAAGAGAAAGAATATGAAATGGGGGGGGGGAAACAGGAGCATCCCTCAGGAGTAAGTCATGCCTGAGATAAAATCTGGACCTTGTGCTTGCAAGTCCTGTGCTCTACCGTTATGAAAATTAACTCCGGGGCTTGCAGTGGGTGGGAACCTCATTGTAAGAGTCTTGGCAGCCTGGAGTCATGAGGGCTGGGCCTCTCATCATATGGGGACATTGTGAGACCTGGGAGAGGCCTGTGCCACGATGCCTGTCTGTGTCAACTCATGAGCAGGGCTGCCTCCTGTGTCCAGTGTGAACTTGCCATTGTGAGGAGGAAGCAGTAGTCACTAAGGTTTAGTCTCAGTCTGGATTCTCTTAACTGTTGGGGGTCACATGACCCAGAAGGGAGAAGGTGGATTTTCAGAGACTAATATCAGGGTCATGGGGTCCCCTGACTGAGTCATGGCTGCTGCAGACTGTGGAGAGAGCAGTTCCTGCTTGAGGAGGCTCAGCTTAGATCCCCATCTAAGCTCTCCCATTAGCATGTCGTGTGTCCCCTGCCCCCATCTCTTCCCCTCTTCCCTTCTATGCAACTCTGTTCCTCCCTGGGACAGGATGCGAGGTCCTGCTTGTCCTCATTCTTGTTTTGTGGGCAGTGTGGGGCGTGGTGGGGTGGGGCACGGATGGGGCTCTGGTTGCTTTCTGTGGGTACAGGCAGCAGCACCCGGTGAAACACTTTCATCTTGGGTTTCTGGTTCCCTAATGGCACCTGGAGCCCTGTGGCCTTGGGTGGGAGTGTGTGCTGCTGGGCCAGGGGGGATCAGGAGTGCGGGAGACACCTGAGGCCACAGGCTGGGGCTAACAGAGATCCTTGAGTCTTCCCAAGCCCAACTCTCAGGTGCTGACTTTGGCTGAGTGCACAGTAGGCCTTTTCCTAGTTGGCTGGCTCATTGGTTCTGGCGGGTACAGCCCTGGCTGCTGCTGGTGAGCCTGATTCCTAGGAGCCAAAGATGGGGTCCCCCAGCCTTCTGGGCTTGCTGCGGGGGGTGAGGGGCTGGGGCCCAGGGAGGAAGGAGAGGCTAGAGCTCACGGGGAGCATCAAAGGGCTGGTGCAAGGTTTATTGGGGCCTTTACTGCCCCAGTTTTCATTATTTACACCCTGTTGATTCTAGGAGCTCCCGTTAAATGTGTAATAAATATAAAAATATTTTACAGGCCAGTGAAAATTCCACAGCAAAAATAACTCTATAAAAGAGGGATTTCACCCTGCTCTGCCCAATGCTGAAGCTTGTGTGGCATTCCTGCGCCCCAGCTGGCAGCAGGGCAGGGAGGCGGCTGGGTGCCCACTATGGCAGGGCATGGACCGTGATGCACTCGGCCCTCTCCCAGCCTGTGAGTGGAAGCCCTCTGCTAGACTGCGTCTGTCAGCTCTCCCAAATGGCACTGGCTGAGGTGGGTCGAGTGGAGTGGAGCTGGGGTCCCTGGTGAGACTGTGACAGCCCTAGAGACATGGGCGGTAGAAGTGGGGGGTGATGTGTTGCATTGGGGCCCATGCACCCCCTGCCCTCCCCATGAACGTGAGGTGTGGCCTGAGAGCAGGGAGAGAAAGAGGAGTTCAGAAGGCAGCCTGGAGTGTGATTGGGAGCTGGGGCTCCGGGGGGCAGACTTCCCGGGTTTCTGTCCCACCTTTACCGCTTTGTGGCTGTGTGACTTTGGACACCATGTCAGTGCCTCGGTTTCTGTCTTTGTAATGTCCTGTCTCATAGGATTATTATGAAGCATGTGCCCAACACATGGGAAGGAGTCATTACATGCTCACTATTATCTTGCAGGCTATAATTAGAATTATTTTAAATAGGGCCTTCACAGAGTAAGCTGGGAGCACTAGATGTGAGAAGGACTCTTGCCACTCCTGTCAGACCTGCACTAGCCCATCTGGGAGACACTTTAGCTGTATAGTGTCCACTGAGCCCTGGATGTGTGCCTGTCACTTGGGATGTGTGGGGAGACACACCTAAGATTTCAGGTCCTTGGACAAAAGCTCTCATGTAGCTCATTAGGGAATTTTGAAATGGATGACAAGCAAGAATGGTGTATGCTATAGCTTAACTTCAAGGAGCTCTGTTATTAAATTTGATTTCACATCTCTCTTTTAACTTAAAAAAAGATGGCTCTGAGGAAATCTGAAAGGACACCTGCTGCTTGCCTGGTGGCCTGCCTCAGGGTTTGTGGGGCAGCCTTGCCTTCCTCTGTGCAGGGAGGCCAGAAGCCCTTAGACACTTGCAGCCTGGTCCAGCCCAGTTATCTACATCACAGAACAGGGGACCCAAGCTGGAGAGGGGCAGAGGATCTCTTGAACCCCCACAGATGTCTGGGGACACTGGCCTCTTGGTGACATGTGATGCTTGCTCCCTCCTCCTGCCTACAGGGAAGACCAGCTTTACAAGCCGGGGATGGTAACTCAGAGATCTGTGGCATTTGGTGACTTCTGTGACATGTTCAGGACATCATAGCTACTTGCTGGGGACCAAGAGAAAGCCACTGATGGCTTCTGGATTTGACAGGCTGCTGGAGGCAATGAGGGTGGGCCCTGGCCTGAAGGGAGAGCCTTCCGTGTTGGTTGCTTGGCACAGGGTGGATCATATCAAAAGAGGCTACAAGCGCTTGGGGCCAGAGAGAACTCACCTTAGGGCCTATTGCAACTGCTTCAGCTCTAGCCATCACATCTGCATTCTTATGAGGGCTCTGGAATCATGATAAAACACTTATTCACTTATTATGTAGAAAACTGATAAATATTGCATATGTACAAACTACTGTATTTTACTGTTGACTGTAAACCATTAATCCCCCAATAAAGAAATAAAAAAACCCCTCATATTCACTGAGCATGTGCTGCATATTTAGTGCTCTGGACTTCATAACTGCCCTACAAGAGCTTAGGATCAGAGCACCCCTACTGTAGAGATGGGGAAACTGACACTGAAGAGTGGTTGGAGCTAGTGGGTGGCAGACCTAAGGTCAGTCTCTCTTTCTCTCTCTGGTGGTGGAGCCAAGGTCTTGTACATGCATGATTTTGCTACTCCAGGACACGCTTCCTTCCCTTCCCTCTTTCCCTCTCTCCCTTCTTTTATTCCTTCCGCCCCTCTCCTTTCTTTTAATAATTATTTAATTTGAGGGGCTGGGTAGTGGTGCACCTTGCTGAGTGCACAAATTTCAATACACAAGGACCTGGGTTCAAGCCCCTAGTCCCCACCTGTAGGGGGAAAGCTTTGTGAGTGGTGAAGCAGTGCTGCAGGTGTCTCTCTTTCTCTCTCCCTCTCTGTCTTGCCCTACCTTATTTTTGGCTGTCTCTATTCAGTAAATAAAGATAACAAAATAAAGATTAAAAATTACTTAATTTGAGAGGACAGAAATTTGATAGGGAGAAATTGAGAAGAAAGGGGGATAAAGACAGAGGGATACCTGCAGCATTACTTTACCTCTTGTGAATCTTTTCTCCTGCAGGTGGGGGTTAGGGGCTTGAACCTGGGTCCTTGAATAAGTAACATGTGTATTTAACCAGGTGTTCCACTGATCAACCCCCTTCACTTTTTTCATAGATAAAGAGAGAGAGACAGATAGGGAGAGACACCAGAGCACTGGAGCTTCCTCTAGTGCCATAGTATCTGCCATGTGGTGTCAAGTTTCCATCCTGGGCTACTTGTATGGTAAATCTGGTGAGTTCTCTCTAGCTCACACCTGAGACTTAAATTCAGGTCTGTTTGCTTGCTAGGCTCGTGGTCATAAGAATGCAGATGTGATGGCTGGAGCTGAAGCAATTGTAATGGGTCTCAAGGTGAGTTATCTCTAACTCCAAAGTCATTTGAAGCTTTTTTTGATAAGATCCACCCTGAGGGAGGAGATAAACAGCAGCTGTTGTTAGTTTTATAGATGAGGGAATAAGGTCTGGGGTCTGTGCAGCGAGCAGTCTATTGTCGGGAAGCTTGGGACCTTCCTGTTGCTACCTGGCTGGGCAGAGATCCAGGTACATAGTTGGCTGTGGCTCTCATTTAGGATGTCCAGGAGCCAGCAAGCTAGCATACTTGAGTGCATGCCTGCTTTGCTTCGACCCAGGTTTGAGCCTTGCTATGCCACATGGGACAATTAAGGCACTGGGGGACCATTGGTCCTATGTGTCCCTTCCTCTCCTTTTATTTTCTTATTTTCAATCAATTAATTAATTTATTTGCCAGAAATACTTAGTCCAAATCCTTTCATAATGCAACAATCAGATACATATTGTGGATAAACTGTATAATTATGGGTCTCAATTCTTCAGAAATATCAGTGACATTCAGATGACATTTTTTCAAGTGGAGGTAGAGTTTAAGTTTTTTTTAAGAAAAAAGACTAAAGAGACATAACAACAACATGTACTACATAATTTCTGGTAATACACAAATGAGAAAATTGATAAACCAATTTAGAGAACAACTGAGGAAATTTGAATATGGACTATATGTTAGATAAGTATAATATGCCATTGCTAAACTTCTCAGATATGCAATAATGTTGTGGCTGTGTAGAAGGGTGTTCTTATTCATAGGATATACATGCTCAGGGCAGTTGACTCTGTCTTTGTCAGTGATAAACTTTCTGTAACCTAAGAAGAAGAAGGAGGAGGCGGAGGAGGAATAGGAAAAGGAGAAGGAGGAAGAGGAGGAGGAGAAAGAAAAGGATATACATTGTCAGTCAAGGTTCAGGGCGCCAGTATGCTGGGCTAGCTTTGCGGCAGGAGACAGACAACCAGGGACATATGGCTGAGCGGAGAAGCAATATTTCTTTATTCATGAGCGAACGGTTCAAAAAACTAATCTAATCTAATCACACAATTCTGTCCTGCCTTTCTCTCCTCTGGCGGAAGAGTCAGCAACCAAGAAAGTATATCCTATAGGGTGTGGGGAGAAGGAAGAAGCGAGAAAAGGCAAGGACTAAACCAAAATCTCCCGAAGGCAGGGGGAGTGAGACCAAACCAATGTAACAGAATTACTATGTAAATAGACCACAACTTCAAGCAATGTAACAGAAGGGATCCCAGAAGCAGAACTAGAAGCATACCAACAATACATGTTCTAGGATAAGACCTTCCTCTCCTTTTCTATATGAAAAAGTTGACCAGAGGGACCAGATGGTGGTAGTTCACTTGCTAGAACAGCTGTTACTAGCTATGGAAATCCATGTTCAAGCCCATGACCCCAGCCACAGAGGTGGGGAAAGCTTCATGGACAATGGTGCAGTGCTGTAGGTATCTTTATTCTCCCTCTCTCTCTCTCTCTCTCTTGATCTATCTCTTATCTTTGTAGAAAATATATATATATAAAGAAAAGAAAAAAAGCCTATTGGGAATGATGGAGTCATCATGCAGGTACGATAATATATATCCCCAGTAATATATATCCCTGGCAGCAAAAAGTCATCCTGGAACAGTGAAGCCCTGGCAACAACATTATGCCCCCCCCCCGCCCGCCCCCCACCCGCCCCAAGCCTTCAGTCCAGGCTCTGACTGCACTAGACATTGGTGGGCATGCAGGCCACCATGTTTACACTGATGGTGCATCTTTTTGTCCTTCTGACCCAACCTTCTTTGTGGGAGGCCAAGCAAGACTGGCAGGCCCTTTGGTTTGGCAGACCTTTCCTTCTTTCTGGCTGGCTTTCTCCTGCCTCTCACATGCATGGACCAGTGCCTTCATCTGAGGCATTATGCTTCTGTTGCTGTGAGCTTTGGCTGTGAGCTTTAACTCCAAAACTAGGTCAGACTTGGGGGCCAGGACCCCCATCTTTCCCTCTAGGTCATGGGCTGGGCTTGGGGGACATTCTAGAGCACTGGGTTGAAATTTCCCAAAAAGGATACTCTGTCCACACTGATGGTAGTACTAGTGGACTCTCTGGACTCAGGGCCAGCTACCCTCAGCAGAGGGCCCTCAAGAGAGAAAGCAGGAGACTATCCCTGGTTTTTCTGGGTGTCACTACCTAATATCTTTGGGATCTGACCAGGAGATTTTTCAGATGTGGTTGGGGAGTGCCATGACCCACCTGAGGCAGGGACCTGGGGGGCAGGGCCTTCTTAGAGCAGGTGATAATCCATCAGGTCATGGTTTCAGTGCAAAGGCCCATATATACCTTCTTTATCTCACTGCCCTGGGCTCTGGTCCCCCTATTGGGGCTTACTCAGCCCAGGCCACCAGGACTTGGATGCATCAAGGATTGTCTTTTCAGGTGTGTGATGGTCACATGGGACCTTGACCACAGTGTGAGTGGTTTTGAGCCTCTCAAGTGACTTCATATCTTTCTTGAACCAGAGGGCCATCACTGTCATGGGGTGTTGTGACAGTAGAATCAGAAATTGATGTTGGTCATGGCTGCTGAATACTTGCCTATGTCCTTTGTCACTTGTGGGGGCCCCTGGAGAACTGGTTGGTCGCTCCTCTTGGGCCTGGCTGTGGCTGGGATTCTCTGCTTGCAGGGTACAGCCTTGGCCTCAGGCAGTCTTTAATCCCTCCTTTGTGTCATCATAGGCCAGGGTGAGAGTTCACCTGTTGATGAGAGTACCTGGCTGTATAATTAAGTCCCACAGTTGGCAGGGAGGTCCGGTTAATGCACTATCCCATTTGCTGCCTGTTCCAGGCCATTGTCCCTGGCCAGGGGCTCATGGACTAATTACAAGGTGTGGGCTCCAGGGTGGCCTGTGCTGCTCTTACCTGCTCCCTGGCTCTGTGCTGGCTGTGCTGGGGCCCCTATGCTGGGGGTACCCTTCCAGATGGTTCTTCAGTGACCTGGCTGCCCTAGGGAGGAGGGCTGGATGAAAATGAGGTGGGGGATGGTTGAGGGGGAGTTGTCTGAGTCTCCCATTCAATGGCTGGGCCACAGCATCCCAGGGAGGAGGATGGACTGAGTGGGAAGCAGTCTTCCTGGGGACATGAGGACAAGTTCCTGGACATATGACATCAGCTGAGTGTTTCTGGAGCTTTGTGTCTGGGTCCTGGAGCTGTAGAGGGAACCCTATTGCTCCCCTGAGGCAGATGCAGAGGTAGTGGGCTCCTGGACTCATGATCAACAGCAGGTGTTGGAAGAGGACTTACCAAGTTGCTGTCATTAGGGGTTGGGGGGTTACTGGAAGAAAAAAGGACCCTCAGCTTTTTAGATGGAGATGGGTGTGCTTTCCACACTCAGTACACTGGGAAGCTGGGCACCTTGTGTGCATAGAGCACTGGAACAGTGGTCCTGGTACCCAGGTGAATGAATTTTCTAGTCACCTCAGGCCTGCACTCCAAGTTCAAGACTGGGATTTTCTTTTTACCTTGCTTCCAAGGCTTCACTGGGGCTCTATGCATGATTCTACTCTTCCCAGAGGGGTGTGTGTGTGTGTGTGTGTGTGTGTGTTAAATGGAGGGTGAAAGGCAGAGAGTGAGAGAGACAGAGAAGGAAGAGAGACACTGCACCATTGCTTCACCATTTGTGAAGTTTCCTCTTTATGCGATGCCCCCCTATGGTGGCTGGGCCTCAAACCTGAATTGTTGTGGATTGTGAAGTGTGTGCTTTACCAGATAATTTACCTTCCACTCCCTGTCCAAGACTGTTTTATTTGCCATTGACTTTAGAACTGATTGGAAGCTTGTCTTGTCTGACTTCAAGTCTCAAATAAGTATTCATAAAAATTTCTCTCAGAGCCTTCTTACCCCAAAACACAGATGGTCAGGGTTACTTCTGGATTCTGAGTTTACCTGGGGGACATAGGAAGTCTTGGAGAGGCCAATGACAGTGTCTCCATTTATATTTGTCCTCCAGAAATGCATTGAAGCAATAACAACATGACTGAATCAGCCTGGGCGAGGATGTCCTGGACCCTCAATGGCCATTATTTTAAACTTCAGACAACTGACTAGGTAGGGACTGCTAGGAAACATTTGTGTAGGTGAGGAGACTGGGCCAGAGAGGGTGAGTGACATGGTTCAGGTTAAGGTAGTGAGTATCCAGGACAGGGAAATGGACTGTTAACTGCTAGATCCTCCTCTCTTTATTTTTAATTTGAAAAACTATTTATTTATTTATTTATTTATTTATAGAGATGGAGAAGAGAGAGGACATCACTCTGATGCATCTAATTCCTGGGATCAAACTCAGGACCTCATGCTAGCAAGTCCATCTCTTTATGCCCCGAGCCATCTACTGGATACCTTCTCCTATACCCCAGAGGAAAGGCTGACCTATGTTCTCATCTGGCTTATCCTGGTGACCTGAGTCACATTGCAAGTGACTCAGCCAGATTCTGGCTACAGCTGTCTGGATGACCAATGGTGGTCTCACTGGTAAAGTCCCCAGTTGACCTCTGTGGAGTCCATATCATGTGCACCTGCAAACCAGGCTCAACTGGCCTGCCCTGTGCCCTGGCTGTCTTCCTCTTGAAAAACTAACTGGGCATGGTAGGATGGTTCAGCTATTTTAAGAAAGGCTTCAGAGTAGAATTCAATTCTGTTTTCAAGATATGTGCCTCTAGGCCAAAAGATAACTCATCTGGTAGACCATACATTTTACCACACATACAGACCTAAGTTTGAGTCCCCAACACCACATGGGAGCACAAGGCATGGCATTAGGGGAAGCTTTATGAATGGTGGAAAGGTGTTGTGGTGTCTCTCCTTCTCTCTCCCTCTCCCTCTATGTCTTTATCTGAAATTAAAAGGAAAAAAAAGAACTGGGTGGTGACACACTTGGTTGAGCTTACACATTACCATACACAGGAATCCAGGCTCAATCCTTCGCTCCCCCCCCCAACTTTGGGGGTAAGTTTCATGAGCAGTGAAGTGCTGCAGGTACCTCTCTCCCCCTTCCATCTCACTTTCTCTCTGTTTTTGTACAACATATGAATAAATAAATAAAGCATTAAGAAAGGAAAAAATATATTTTACCGAAGAGCTGTGGAATCATGCAGGTGCGAAGCCTCACTAAAAAGGAAGAAAGGAATAGAAAAGCATAATGTGTCTCATTTCCACAGAGAACAGCTGGGCCCTTCCTGCTTCTGGGCCCTACCCTCAGGCCAGGTGACATGTGGTGTCAGCCCCATAGTGGTTGCTATGTCTCAGAGAAGAGTGGCCTATGCCCAGGGCAGACCTCTGAGCTTCCAGCTGAACCCTGAAGGCCTTGACGAGTAGTCAGGCTCTGCTCTGGCTCTGTGGCTTGGGTGGGGAAATAGGGTCCCTGAACCAGCATCAGGGATCTGCCCCATAGGATCCAGCCCAGGGTTGCTAGGGCTGCCTCAGGGCCTCAATAAATGCCCATTTCTAGATGTTTATTTTGAGCTTTAGTGAGAAATAAATGGTGCATGAGCTTGTACAGGGGCCAGGTTCTCATTGTCTCTAATGGGCCAATCCCTTCATCCCTGCAGTGCTCCAGCCAGTGGGCAGTGCCACTTACAATGCTCCACCAGCTGAGTGGCTGTGGCTCTGCAGCTTGGCATGTGCTATTCCCTCTGTCTGCTCTGCCCACCTTCCCCAGTCCATTAGCATGGCCTTCTGGTCTCAGCTGCATGTTTCTTTCTTCTGGGATTTTTCTCTGCTCTCATTGCATCAGGGTAACATCCCTTCCCTGGGCTCTGAAGAGAAGTGGAGAAGTGGAGCTCCAGGACACATTGGTGTGGTCGTCTGCCCAGGGAATTCCAGTTGGCATCATCTTAGCATCTGGAACTTGGTGGCTGAAAAGAGAGTTAACATATAAAGCCAAACAAGTTGTTGACTAATCATGAGCCTAAAGGCTGGACTAGTTCAGATGAAGAGTTGGGGGTCTCCATTTTGTAGACATCTAGTAGGCCTATTTTAGTTATATTCCAAAGGGCCCATGACTATACTAGTTTTTTTTTTCAAGAGCCTGACATCTGATATGTAGGTGGATCCAAGTTATTGTCTGGGGAGATGATGTCATGGCTGGAAAAAGGACCTGAAAACTGGATCAGGGAAGAGATCCCTAATATGGGAAAAGGGTATAAATATTGTTAACTGTAACCCCATCGATTTGATCTGGTCTGGGGCCCATATTCAGCTTAGGAGCCTATGTGATCTCTGCATCCCTGTAGCTCTGAGCTCACATTCTGTGGTTATGAATAGTGACATTCTAACCTGCCACAATTTCAGGACCCATCTTTCTCAGGTTGAACATAGAGTATGTTTTCTAGCCTCCCTTTGGAGGATGGAACATTCTCTACCATTGTTGATCCACATTGAGGGCAAGGGACCAACATTCTTTTTAGGGTGCAGAAGGTGGGAGTTCTAGCTTCTCTAATTGCTTCTTCACTGGACTAGTGATGACGCTGACAGGTCAATCTATACCTCCATCCTATTTCTATCTTTTCCTAATGGGGTAGGGCTCTGGAGAGGTGAGGTCCCAGGAAACATTGTTGAGGTTGTCTGCTCAGGGAGTCAGGATGGAATCATAGTAGCACCTGCAACTTGGTGGCTGAAATGCAGTAAGATGGAAAATGACAAAATGTTTAATAAGCAGGAACCATAAAGTAGAAATAGAATAGATGAAAGTAGGGACCTTAGGGTGGAAGGAAGATAGGAAGTCTATTTTAGGCATGCTCCTAGGAGCCTTTGCTTGAGTTTGATAGATAATATGGTGGTTGACCAGAAATATTGTCTGGGAAAATGATGTCAGAGTTGAGAGTAGAACTAGGAAGCAGGATTAAAGCAGAGAGTTGCTCACAAATTTGAAGAAGATATATAAAGGCAATTAACTGATCTACCACAATGATCTAGCCCAGGGCCCATATCTATTCATATTTAGTATAGGAGCCTCTTGTACAACTTCTGAGTCCCTGTCAGACTGAGCTCATAGTCCATATTTCACAACTGGGAACACTCTAGGCTGTGTTCATTTCAGAGCTCGTCTTCTTTGACCCAGTTTCCCATTGGAAAGTGGGACGGTCCCTACCATTGCTATTTTATAGTGAGGGGGCAATCCTGAAAAAGCCTACAAAAGAGCTTATAATGATGTTCCAATGTGTGTGATCATTGATGATAGAAAGAAGGGTCTACCAGAGCTCTAGACCCAATTATCTATGGAATAATCCAAGGATTTTTTTGTCCAGGACCTTGGGTGATGGGGTGGCCTGATAGTGACCAAAGAGGCCATTGTTAAATGAGTCTCTTGCTTTTAAAAAATTTTTATTATCTTTATTTGTTGGATAGAGAAAGCCAGAAATCAAGAGGGAAGGGGGCTATAGAGAGGGAGAGAGACAGATGGACACCTGAAGCCCTTCTTCACCACTTGTAAAGCTTTCCCCCTGCAGGTGGGGACTGGGGGCTCGAATCCTGGTCCTTGTGCACTGTAATGTGTGTGCTTAACCAGGTGCGCCACCACCCAGCCCCTGAGTCTCTTGCTTTTATCCAACTTAAAAACATTTTTTTTGATCTTTATTTATTATTTTTGGACAGAGACAGCCAGAAATTGAGAAGGGAGGAGGAGATGGAGAAAGAGAGACATAGACACTTGCAGCTCTACTTCATTATTTGTGAAGCTTTCCCCCTGCAGGTGGGGACCAGGGGCTTGAACCTGGGTCCTTGCACACCATAACATGTACGCTTAACCATGTGTGCCACCTCCTGGCCCCACTTTTATCCAACTTTTATAGTCACTTCTTTATCTGACAAGATAAACTTTCTCGCAGTTGAGTGTCCTTTGCTGTATCCAAACCAGTATTAGGTATATGATATCTGGCCTCAACTTAGGGAGGAAATAGACCAAGGATTCTAGTGAGGTCTCAGTTAGCCTCAAGTGTTTCTGCATTTGCTTGTTTAGTGATTCTAACAAAGGTTGTCATAGGGAGAATAGTTGTCCTTTACTAGATGCTCATGGCTACTCTCTACCTCTGTGCCAGCTGTTTCCCACTGGCAGTACCCGGAGACATTTGAACAACATCTGGTCCTTTAGCACAACAATTTGGTAGTGAGCAACCCTGTGGGCAGGAGCTGTCCTTTTGTGTGTCACCAGTTTCTAGCTGGGAGTTTGAGTCATCATTGGGGGTGCTTACTTCTGTGAATGACATCCTATGAGTGTTAGGCCCCCCATCAGTTATATTCCCAACCCCAGCAGTGAGATGTGGATCTTCCAATCGGAAGCTCTCATGAAAAGGGTTTGGGCAGCTGGCTGATAGTTGTGGTAGGCAGGGGCCTGTGGTAAAGGGGCATGAAGTAGAGGAGAGACCCACACTTCTGCTCCCCACCTTGTGGGGTGGCTTCTTTCTTCTCTAGGGACCCAAGTTCACCCTAGTCTGAGGACACTGCTATAGCAACATCCATGGTAGGGACCCCTTGGGGCCAGCACTACAAATCCATTTTATTTTATTTTATTTTATTTTATTTTATTTTTATTTTTTGATAGAACAGAGAGAAATTGAGAGGGAAGGAGAAGGTAGAGAGAGATTGAGATAGATACTTGCAGACCTGCTTCACCACTTGTGAAGTGACACTGCTGTAGATGGGGAGCCAGGGACTTGAACCGGGATCCTTGTGCAGGTCTTTGTGCTTTGTACTATGTACATTTAACCCAGTGCACCACTGCCCAGCCCCCTGAGACTTTTTAAAGTAGAATAATCAATTAATTAGTTAATTATCATCATCATTATCATCATCATCATTATTATTTTTTTTTACTAGAGCACTGCTCAGCACTGGCTTATGGTGGTGTGGGGTACTAAACCTGGGAATTTGAAGCCTCAGGCATGAAAGTCTCTTTGCATAACCATTATGCTATCAACTCCTTTTAATAACATTTTTTATAAAGACAGACAGAAACTAAGAGGGTACGGGAGGGAGGGAGGGAGAGAGAGAGAGAGACCTGTAGTACTGCTCTACTATGTGTGAGACTCCCCCCTGCAGGTAGGGACCTTCATGGTACTCTACCGTGTGCTCTACCAGGTGTGCCACTGCATGTCCCTCTAGGGCTGGAGATTTCCAAAGCATCCCTCCAAGAGAAGGAGGTGCCCGTCTCTTGTCTTTCAAGTTACTGGGTTTTGGGCTTTGTTTTTTTCTGCAGTTTGGAAGCTCCCTGGTGCTCCCTGTGGACCCAGAGGCCTCTCCTGCCAGCTGCGAGCAAACACTGGGCTACAGGTTGTTGCATAGGGCGGCCTTTTGTTGGGCACACCTGGCTCAAACATCTCTTGGGGTGGGAGTGACTCTGTCTGTCCCTCCTCCCTGCATAGCAGCACGCAGTTATTCCAAACATCCTCCTTTGGGCTCTGACAGCTGTGTCAGCTTCTGGCCTCATTCAGAGGCAGAAGGCACGTAGAACATGAGGTTCAGACCTGCCCATCCAAGGCCCACTGCCCCAAGCCCCACTGCTCCCCTCTCCACCGTTCACCTTCGTATTCCTCTCCAAGGCCCCATTTGTTGCATGTTTCCCCAATCTGAAACAATCCCCTGAACTACACCCCCCTTTCTCCAGAGCCAGCCAGACCCCTCTTTAAAGAGGAATTGAGAAATTAGTGTCACCAGGTGATGAAGCCATTATATCCAGTGGCCTGTGGCAGACACTGACCACAGCGAACTTATTTCCTCATCATTTGCAGAGGTCAGCTGAGAGACGGAACAAGGGCAGATCAAAGGGTATTCTCCCTGGCCCTTAAGCCTAGAATTGAGAAATCCACAATTATGTTGTTCAGTAAAGTCACTGTCAATAATTCTCTTGAATACTAATCAGTCACATTACCTGCTGAAAACGCAAGCTCTGTTCACCTCAGGCTTGTTATTACAATCCTAGTTAGTGGCCTCTCCTCTTTGTAAATGAACAACACAATGACTGTTAACAAAAAAAAAAAAGAAAAGAAAAAAAAGGAGCTGTAATTTATTTTAAGATTTGGGGATTTTGAGTGTGCAAGCAGGCAGCAATTATGAAACAAATACTGTAATTATAGTCACTCTGGAAAAGTGAACGAGGCAGTAACTGATGGAGATGGGTTTCTAGTTTGAAAGCACCGTGTTTCAGTTCTGAGTGAGTTCTGATGGGCTGCCTGTCTCTGGGTTCTTGGGAGGTGAAGCAGAGAAGAAAGAAAATCCTAGAAATGCCTTCACTCAACCTGGTCTTCTGAGGGAGTTGTGAGGCTGTGTCCCAGAAGGGCTGGGATGTGTTTGCAGAAGCTAGGCATACCAGGGACCCAGGTTGAAGGACTATTGTCCAAAGCAGCAAGGAACTTTTGTCTTCCTTGTCCCTCCCTTCCACCCGAGCCTCACAGGAGGGGCAGGTGTATGTATGGCCTGCCCCTTTCCCCATGGAAAGGCTGAGCTCTCTACTTGAGTGTCCCCAGCTGCCCCTCATTTGGACACCCCCCCTCCAACCCAACTTTATTCTCCTGATACGTGCCCAGGAGAGCATGGTATTCTTGTTTCCCCTTTTGGAACACACTCTGGAACCCACAATTAGATCCCACAGAGTGAGTTATCTTTATCCAGTGTTGTGTTTTTCTAAGAGACAGCATTAACTCCTGGTTACAGCTCTCCTGGGGCATCAGTGGAAACATCTCAGGACTTGCTAGATATTTAGGGACATCTCTGGCTTCTTAGCAGGTGGTCTGATGCTCACAGCTTCCACATAGCTGGATGGTGAGAAGCCAGGAGTGTTGCATGTTGACTGACAGTGGCCTGTTGGGTAATTCAGTCACAGAAGGCAGGGCCCACCATTGTAACACACAGGGCTATTTCCTCCATGTAGAACCAAACTCAGGGGCTTGTGGCCTTTTAAATAGTCATAATGATTGGAATCAATGTTCAGATATTTAGGAAAAATAAGACTTTTGACAAGTGTGAAGTAGTAGTAAGGTGTTTGCCACCCTAAGAAGTAAATAAGTAGGGGCACAGGAGATAACATAATGGTTATGCAGAAGATCTGCCTGCCTGAGATTTTGGCATCCCAGGTTCAATACCCCATACCACGAGCCAGAGTTGAGCAATGCTCTGGTCTCTTCCTTTTCCTCTATATCTCTTTCTAATTAAAATAAATGAATGAATAAATACAGTATATAAAAAATAAAGAAATCACTGAAAAGCAGAATTCCTTGCTGGAATATAAACTCCATAAGACTAAGGGTATGCCTCATCTAGAGGCTCAGTGAATAGGACTGAATTTCCCATGGAATCACTGGGTTTGCTTCTGTCTTCTCTGTTGGATGAGACATGCATTCTGAATACATTGTGGCTAGGGTCCTAGTCACCCAAGACATACCTCTTTTGGAGAAAAGCAAGAAGCAGAGGAACTGTGCCCACCACTAGACCTTGAGTCTTGTTACCAAGGAGCTTCTAGAAGCCAGGCCTTGATCTGTAAGTGTGTTGTTATACTGACTTCAAGCACTGAAGATTGTTGTTTAACATTTTACAGTCCCTTTGGGTAGTGGTAGTGTTCTCTGCTGAATGTTAGCATCACCCAGAGTTAGTGAAGTGTGCTTAAATTTGCCTTCTTATGTAAATAAATACCAAACATAAACATACACTGCTGTTTTTGTCATTAATGGGGTTTCACTGACCCTGACATACCTTTTTGGATAAAAACACCATAGTGCAGAAGCATCCTCCAGTGTTGCAGTATGTATCATGTGCATGGCCAAGCAGGTGTACTATCCAAGTGAGCTATTTTGATAGATGCACAAATAATTTTATTTTATTTATTTTAATTAGTGATTTAATAGTGATTTACAGAATTACATGATAATAGGGGTACAACTCTGCACTGTTCCCACCACCAGAGTCCTGGATACCCAGTCCCTCCATTGTAGGCTATAGCATTTCTCCAAGGTTGCAGATATGGGTTAACTATTATTTCTACAGCTACCTTCCTATATTTATAGATATGTGTCCAATTTTTTTCCAAAGATAAGTAAAAGCAAAATTTATTAAAGAGATGATTCAGAACCAAACTGAGGTCCCGTAGAAGTAGAGAACAGCCAACAGATTCCCTTGAGTGACTGACCTGCCTTCACAGGTTTGGTTTCAGTTTACATAGGCAAGTTACATGCACAAAAAGAATGCATAATTGTTCTTTAGAAAAGAAGACGTCTAGTTAATTTCTAATATTTCCAGTTAACTAAAAGAGGTTGGTTTCTAACAGGCTTAGTTAATTGATAAAAGAGAACTGCTCATAATTTCAAAGCAATCCCTTGAACTTACAGAGTTAATTTCACCAGAACTATTTGTATTTCAGAAGATATAAGGACCAGAGGTTATTTGAATCTCTTATTTGAAAAAGTATCTTTATAGATATGAAGACATTCGGGTCATTATCTCCTATTATTTTTTCTAGTTATAAAAGTGACCTGGGACATTAGTGACTGTGGGCTCTCTGGAAGGTTCTTGTGCCTTTCCTCCCAGTGATATATATATATATATTGATTCCCTTTTGTTGCCCTTGTTGTTTTCTTGTTGTAGTTATTATTGTTGTCGTTCTTGGATAGGACAGAGAGAAATGGAGAGAGGAGGGGAAGACAGAGAGGGAGAGAGAAAGACAGACACCTGCATACCTGCTTCACCGCTTGTGAAGCGACTCCCCTGCAGGTGGGGTGCCGGGGACTTGAACTGGGATTCTTACACTGGTCCTTTGCGCCACCTGCACTTAACCCTCTGTGCTACCGCCTGACTCCTCCTCCCAGTGTTTTTTAAGGTCTCATCTTCTCTTCCTTTCCAAGTAACATACACATACCTGCTGCTACATCCAAATGTTCCCCTTTTTTTCCTCCTCTCTCTCTGGGTCCTGATAGAATTGGGAGGTCAGACCCCTTTGGTCATCTTCTCAGTATTATAACTCCCCCACTGGGAATATGGGGCAAAATTATTTTTGGGGTGCAGAAGTGGGAGTTCTGGCTTTAGTAATTGCTTCTCTGCTGGACATGGGTGTTGACAGGTTGACCCATACTCCCAGCCTGTTTCCATCTCTCCCTGTTGGGGAAGGGCCCTGGGAAGGTGAGGTTTGAAGACACATTGGTGAGGTTGTCTGCCTAGGGCAGTCAGGATGGAATCATGATAGCATCTGCAACTTGGTGGTTGAAAGGTGGCAAAATATGACATGGGACAAAATGATTAATGATTAGGAAACAAAACATGAGTAGAGCAGATGAGAACAGGGATATTAGGGTGGAAAGAAGTGAAGGAGTCCATTTTAGGCATGTTCCTAGGGGCCTATGGAACTACCATCGTTTTTTTTTTTTGCTTGAGTTTGGTAGCTAACATGGAGTTGGACAAAAATGTTGTCTGAGAAGATGGTGTTAGAGTAAAGAAAAGGATTGAAATTTGTATTAGGGCAGAGAGAAGCTCCCATTTTTGAAAAAAAATCTATGAATAAAATTAACTATGCTATGTGCCTGACCCAGGTGGTATAACCTGTGTACCATACTACTGAGTCCCTGTTGGTCTGAGCTCGCAGTTCATGGTCACAGATGGGAGCATTCCAGGATGCACTCATTTCAGGACCAGTCTTGCTTTAGTGGAAGAGCAGGATGACCTAGCCTTCCTTCGGAGAGTGGGCTAGTCCTTATTATTGCTGCTTTATGGTGAGGGCAAGGTTCTGGGAAGGCCTGCAAGAGGGCTTGTGATGTAACCAGTGATGGTGGAGAAAGGGATCCATTAGAGGTCTAGGTACATCACATTAGTGTGGGAATCCAAGGATTCCCTGACTAGGGCCCCAGATGATGGGATGGTGACTGCACTGAGAATTTAAAACATACATTTTTTTCCCCCACCAAAGTTATCACTGGGACTTTGTACCTGCAGGATTCTATCACTCCTGGTGGATTTATTATTATTTTTTTTAATAGATAAAGGGTGAGAAACGGAGAGGGAGATAGAGATACCACAACACTGCTTGCTCTTCCTCTTGTGAAACTTCCCTCATGTAGGTGCTCTCATGTGTTTGGAGGCTCAAACCCAGATCCTTGAGCATGCATAAAGTGTGTGCTTTGCTGATTGAGACATCTCCTGCCCACCCCCCAGCATACGTTTCATAAGCACCACAATGGACCATGTTTCACTGTTTGCTTATCTGAGCTCATGTCAAATATGTAACTAAGTGAATATAACCCATTTTCAGGAATACCAATGTGAGTAAGTGTGTTGTTTTGCCTGTTGTTGGTTGCTATAAAGTCATGACACTGAATCATACAGGTATGCTATAAATTATACTTATTGGAATTCAGGCTGTGGTCTCTCTCTCTCTCTTTCTGTGTGTGTGTGTGTGTGTGTGTGCATGGGAGTCTCTGAGAGATTCCCCTACCCTCACATTCACCAGGACACTTCGCAGCTTCTTCTTCTTTTACAAAACATTTTATTTATTTATTTATGTATTAGATAGAGACAGAAATCTATAGGGAAGTGGGAGAGAGAGAAAGATGGAGAGAGAGAGAAAGATGGAGAGAGAGAGAGAAAGATGGAGAGAGAGAGAAAGATGGAGAGAGAGATAGAGAGATAGAGAGAGAGAGAGATATCAAAATTTCCCTCTGCAGGTGGGGACTTGAACCCTAGTCCTTACATATGGTAACATGGTCTCTATCAGGTGTGCCACTACTCAGCTCCTCTCAGCTTGTAGTTTCTTGGGAGCTGTGTACTTGGGTTACTAGCATTCCATCACCTTATGCATGGGAAGCAGAGATTGAGGTCCCTGCGCCATTACCCACTTTGAGGCCCTTGTTCTGGGCTGAGGTGAGTGCCTCCTGTGAACCTCCGCCAGAACCTTGTCTCCTCTTTTCCAGGGAAGTGTGTGGTTCTGAACCCCTAAGCTTTGGTTGGGCAGAATGATCAAAATAAACACATGTACACCCGCATAGCTGCCAAGTCCCTTCTTTTCTCCCTTTGAATGCTTGAGGTTTCATCATCGGTAATGCAACTATTGTGGGCCTGATAAATGGGAAGGAGGTTCTCTGCAGGCTGAAAGGCCCGGTGGTGATAGAAGCTGCCTGTAGAAGGCACAGCTTGGCTGGTGTATACACAGCATGGACTCAGGCCCAGGTGAGTCATAGACGATCTGGGAAATGCACCAGTGATGATGGATGGCCAAGACGCTCGGATGCGCCTTTGACACTATTTGCACAAACAGGGAACTCAAACGAACGGGGCTTTCACGAGCTTATATAAGTCCGTTGGCAATGCGCAGTGCCCCAGCTGTGTGGCATGACAGGACAGGGCTTTGCGTTCTTGCTCAGAAACAGGTGACTCTGAGAACCAGTTTGCCTGTGTCAGGACTTGAAATAGTTTGCTCTGCCCTTTTGTTGTCACACCCCCTTTCTTTTTTCTTTTCTTTTTTTTTTTTTTTTTTCTCTTTGTAAAACTTTCTTTGCAAAAGGATTCTTACAACTGGGACAGTAGGGCTACTGTTGCTTCCAGCAGCTGCCCAAGGGGTTTGCTTTTCTTTGGTCCTCTGACTTCCTTGAAAGATGAGAAGGGAGGGGACAGCAGGTGTGTGTGACTGGGGATGGGATATGTGGATGATAAAGGAGAGGAGCTGAGGGCTGGCTGGAAACTCATTTCAGTGCATTTCTGGGGTTCCCTCCAGATGTCTCTTCTGGCTCTTTGAGGATGGATGGCACTTCCCCAGTGCCCATTGCATAGTAGGTGTCTCCATGGTGCTTCTCCTCAACTCCACTGTGAGACAGGCAGGGCAGAAATCAGTAACATATGTGAGAATGGTAGAGTCTTGGGAGGCTGTGGCTCCATGTAATGCATACTCATCACATCATGGAATACCACTTTTAGGCTTTTATTCAGTGGACACTCAAACACTAATAAGAAGGGACATATGCACCCCTGATGTTCATAGCTGCATTGTTGACAATTGCCAAAGAGTGGAAGCAGCCTAAATCCCCATCAGCAGATGACTGGCTAAAAAAGTTATGGGATATATATTCCATGGAATACTACTTAGCAATCAAAAAAGATGACTTTGTATCCTTTGGAATAAAATGGATGGAACTGGAGGTAACTATGCTTAATAAAATAAGTAGAGAGATGAAAGACAACTGCCAGACTCCTTCCCTCATATACGGAATCTAGATATTTGATTCACACGAACTTGTCAAAAGCAAACAAAGCAAAACCTAAAAAATGAAACCAAACATAACAAAAACAAACAAACAAAACAAACCAGAAGCAAGCAAATACTCTCAAGACTTATGAGAACTATCGTGGCTATCTTTGGGAGGATGAGGATACAGAACTTTGGTGGTGGGTGTGTGTGGAACCATACATTATAATCTTACAATCTTGTAACATACTATAACAACAACAATAAAACCATGTCCTACACCCTGACATGCTAAGCCTTTGCTGCTATACCCCCAGGGTATATCTGCCCTGCTGGTCTCCTGGTGGCTGAAGGGACAGGGAAATAAGGACTCCAGAGTTGTGGAACCTGCATTTCTAGACCACAGTCAAATGTGGGTCACACCCCAGTGTAAAGTGAAGGCATCAGCCACCTGCTCCCTTGATTCTGAGTGGGGGTAGGAATAGGGGTGGTTGATGCAAACCTGACTACAGTCCACTTCTGAGATTATGGAAACCATTAGTTTTATTATTTATTTACTTTTAATTTTCATTATCTTTATTTATTTGATAGAGACAGCCCAAAATCATGAAGAGGGATATAGAGTGGAAGAAAGATAGAGGGACACCTGCAGCACTGCTTCACCACTAGTGAAACTTTCCTCCTGTAGGTGGGGATTGTGGGTTTGAACCTGGGTACTTGTGCATTATAACATATGTGGTCAGCCAGGTGAGTCACCACCTGGCTCCAACCATTAGTTATATACAGAGACATTACATCCAAGCCTTAGTTCTAGATTTATCATTTTTTAATAAGAAAAGTTTTTTTCCTTATTAAAAGGGAATGCATGATTATTTCATAAAGTCAGAAAATACAAAGGAAGATGTTACTGTAATAGTTTCACCATCTTGAGACACATACAATTAAATGGTGTCATGCTAAGTGTGCAATGTTTTTGTAATTCAGAATTTCCTCTTGTTTCATGGTGAATACCTGTGCCTATCACTGGAAGTTTCCCAGGAACTTCTTTATAGCTGCATCCTCTCATTGGTTGGATTTGACTCTTGGATAGACCAATAGGCTTGCTTCTCCCTGTATGGAGCAGTATCAGAGGAGCAACCTCAGGACCAAATCTCTGTTATTAGTCAACAAGTACTTGTGGAGTGCAGGACAAACCTATATTATTACTTTTATCATCACTAGGGCTTCCCTGATCCCAGTTGGCCTTTTCTGATAGAAAAGGAGAGATAGAGACAGAGGATGACAGGGAAAGACACCATAACACTGAAGCTTCCCAAAGTGTAGTGGGGGCCAGGCTCAAACCTGGGTGATGCTCATAGTAGGGCAGGCACACTATCCAAGTGAGTTATCTTGCCAGCTTAAAAAGTATAGTTTTAGAATTTTTTTCTCTTTTTTTTTAATTTTGATAGGACAGAGAGAAATTGGGAGAGGAGGGAGAGAGAAAGAGAAACACTTGTATCCCTGCTTCACTGCTCATGAAGCTTTCCCCTTGCAGGTGGGGAACAGGAACTTGAACCTGGGTCCATTCACACAGATCCAGAAGTTACTTTTTTTCTTTATTGGTGGGATTAATAGTTTACACTCAACAGTAAAATACAGTTGTTTATACATGTGTAGCCTTTCTCAATTTTCACATAACAATTCAACTCCTGCTAGGTCCTCCTCTGCCATCATGATCCAGGACCTGAAGCCTCATCCTCACCCTAGAGTCTTTTTTTTCAAATATATATTTATTTTCCCTTTTGTTGCCCTTGTTGTTTTTATATTGTTGTAGTTATTATTGTTATTGATGTCATCATTGTTAGGACAGAGAGAAATGGAAAGAGGAGGGGAAGACAGAGTGGGAGAGAGAAAGATAGACACCTGCAGACCTGCTTCACTGCCTGTGAAGTGATTCTCCTGCAGGTGGGGAGCTGGGGTCTTGAACCGGGATCCTTTTGCCGGTTCTTGTGCTTCATGCCATGTGTGTTTAATCCGCTGTGCTACCGCCTGACTCTCCCTAGAGCCTTTTACTTTGGTGAAATACACCAACTCTAGTCCAAGTTCTGCTTTGCGTTTTCCTTTCTGTTCTTATTTTTAAACTTCTATGAGTGAGAAAAAAAAAACCTTCTATGAGTGAGATCATCCCATATTCACCCTTCTCTTTCTGACTTATCTCACATAACATGATACTAGAAGGTACATTTTATTTATTTATTTTTGCCTCCAGGGTTATCGCTGGGGCTCAGTGCCTACACTATGAATCCAATGCTCCCGGAGGCCATTTTCCCCATTCTGTTGCTGTTGTAGTTGTTGTTACTGCTATTGCTGTTGTTGTTGCTGGATAGAACAGAGAGAAATCGAGAGAGGAGGAGAAGACAGCGACGGGGAGAGAAAGAGAGACACCTGAAGCACCACTCCACTGACTGTGAAGTTTCCCCTCTGTAGGTGGGAACCTGGGGCTTGAGCCTGCATCCACGCATGTGATAACTCCTGTGCTCAACTGGGTAAGGCACCCAGTGGCAACAAGTCTGCTGGTTTTGAGGGAGAGTAGGGATGTGATCCAGCCTGCTGGAAGACTCTTCTAACAAGTGGATGGGGGGTTTGTTGAGCAGCCACCAGCACCAAGTCCTGTGCTGTGTCTTCACATGGATCATTCCAGCAGATACTCCCTGTGGGTTCCTGTTTTGTCTGCAACAAATGATACGCAGAGACTGAGGTTTTCCTTGCCAATAACTTATTTAACACAAGCTCACTGTGGGAATTACAATTTATAATAGTAATGTGTCACAAACCAATCGCTTACATGGTAATCTTTCTTAATAAGCCAATAAAGAATTATACATATCCAACCAATGATACTTAAATTACACTGTTGCTCCATACAAAAGGGACATGAAAGAAATGCATTCTGAATTTAGTTGAAAAAGTTATTTATTTATCTTTAATTAGCAATTTAACGATGTTTTACAAGACTGTAAGACTATAAGGACGTAGTTTCACACTGCACCCACAACCAAAGTTCTATTTGGCCTGCACCCAAAGACAGGCATCATAGTTCTCACAAAGTCTTAGGGACAGTTTGGCTGCTGCTGCTGCTGCTGCTACTCCTCTTCTTCCTTCTTCTTCTCCTCCACCTTTGCAAGTTCATGTGTTTCAGTTCTTTGTATTCTAGATATAAGTGAAATCAGCTGGTAGTTTGTATTCTAGATATAAGTGAAATCAGCTGGTAGTTTGTATTCTAGATATAAGTGAAATCAGCTGGTAGTTTGTATTCTAGATATTAGTGAAATCAGCTGGTGTCTTCTACCTCCTTACTTTACTAAGCATAATCACCTCTGGCTCTATCCATTTTGTTCCAAAGGACACACAGTGTTATCTGTCTTAATTGCAGAATGACATTCCATTGAATATTTATCCAAATAGCTTATTTATTCAGTCATCTGTCAATGGGCATTTAAGCTGCTCCCATCCGGCAATTGTGAATAGTGCAGCCATGAACATAGAGGGTACACGTATCCTGTTGAAGGAGTGCTTTCATGTTCTTTGGATATATGCTTATGGGTGGTATTATAGTAGCTATTTCAATGACATTGCTTCACTTACCATTATTTTTGTATAACATTGACATGGAATCTGCACTTTTTCACATGTCCGCATGGGGTTTCTCTAGGTACTCAATCTCTTCCCCAATTTGGAGGGCATGCACATGAAATTTTTTTGGTGTTTCTCTGTGTTGCAGTCTGTGTGTGTGTGTGTGTGTGTGTGTGTGTGTGTGTGTGTGAACCTGTTTGGGGGTATTTATTCCCTGTGCTGTGAACTGCTGGGACTATCTCTAACCCCAAAGACCATGAACTAGAATAAGCAGGCTAGAAAATGAACGAAGGAATTACAATATTATTTAATATTAGAAGAATATATATGTATTTTTTAATAAAAATTTTACAACTAGGGTTATTGTTGGGGTTCAAGTGCCTGCATGACATCACTGTTCCCAGTGAGTATTTTTTTGTAGAGGGTAAGAGACAGAAGGAGAGAGAGAGAGAGTAGAAAAGACAGCTGCAGTACTGTTCCGCAGCTCATGAAGCTTCCCCCACTATAGATGGGGATCTGGGGCTTGAACCCAGATCTTTGAACATGGTAATGTGTGCTCTACTGAGTGCCTCACCACCTAGAACACTGAGTTTTGGATTTTTATTTAGAAGTTTGGTGGTGTTCATTTTCCATAAATATGCTCTTGATCATACCAATTAGCCAGTGACAAAGTTCATTTCACTATTATTCCTTCTCCTTAAAAAGCGCAGTTTCTGGGAGTTGGGCAGTAGCGCAGCAGGTTAAACTCATGTGGCACGAAACAAAAGGACCGGCATAAGGATCCCAGTTCAAGCCCCTAGCTCCCCACCTGCAGGGGAGTTGCTTCACAGGCGGTGAAGCAGGTCAGCAGGTGTCTGTCTTTCTCTCCTTCTCTTTGTCTTCCCTTCCTCTCTTCATTTCTCTCTGCCCTATCTAACAATGACAACATCAATAACAACAACAATAATAACTACAACAACAATGAAAAACAAGGGCAACTAAAGGGAAAATAAATAAATATTAAAAAATTAAAAAAAATAAAGCAACGTTTCTGAGAACCTGCCCATGAGATAGAGTGAGAACTCACAGTAGGTATTGCTTTGGGTGCTGGCTCTTGGGGCAGCAGTTCTTCCTACTAGAAGGTCCCTCCTGCCAGGGTGCAGTGCTGGGCATATGGCGGCCAATCAGAGGCTGTTCTTCTGGTGGCCTTCCACATTCGACACTGCCTCCTGTAAGATTTGCTTCACCAAGGTGGTGACAGATGTGTCCTGTCTCTTCTGGAGGCTACTGCACGGGTTGACACCCCTGCCGGCCAAGAACAGCCTGACCTCAGCTGGGACAAGTGTCTCAAGATCTTGGGAGAGCTGTTTAGATCAGCAAAGAGTGGCCTTGCCCAGACCAAACACACTCGAGTGCTGGTCAGATCTCCTGTTTTTCAACTCTGAAAGTTCATCACATGATGGAAACCACTGATGTTGTCATGGTAACTGTGGTGTCAGTGATGTCATGGTCCTCTCTGCTCCTAGTGTGAGGGTTTGAGAAGAAGAAAGTACTCATATTTTATCCAAATAAGTGATTGGAAACAAGTTCAAACCACAAACAACTCTTTCCTGAATATGCTTTCCAAACATGGATTTGAAGTTCTTTTTAAAAAATATGTTTATTTATTTGTTTTGAATAGAGACAGACAAATTGAAAGAGGAGGAAGAGATAGGGAAAGGGAGAGGGAAGAAGAGAAGGAGGGAGGAAGAGAGATAGAGAGAGATAGAGAGAATTATAGCACTGCTTCACCACTTGTGAAGGTTCTCCCCTCAAAGGTGGAGACCAGGAGCTTGAACCCAGGTCCTTGTGCACTGTTAACATGCATGTTCTAATGGGCACCCCACTACCCAGCCCATGGGTTTGAAATTCTAACAAAATAGTATGTAGCAACAATCAGCAATGAAGGTACCTTATACTGTCCTTTCCTGTAGAGGTTTAGAGAGGGTGAGGGACTTTCCCAGAGTCACACAGTCAGTTGATGACAGAGCCCTAACTTATTCCTGGGGTTCTGTTCCTGCCACCATTTCATGCTGCTGCTGACAGATGGGCCCTTATACCTATCAGGAGAGAAGAGTCTCAATTCAGGTCAGAAGAATATTTGAGGCATCATGCAGACTTCAAAGGACAGCTTCATGGCACCAGAGAACCCCACCACTTACTGCCCCAGTGCAGTCTAACTAGGCCCCCTGCCCTCCCACTTCCCAATGTGAGCCTCTGAGGTCATGGTGGTGGGGGGTGGAGTCCTGTCCCCATGGTACTGCTCGCCATGGAGTATGGCCCACGCTGTTTCTGGGAAAGGGGGAGAAGGAGCTTCCCCAACAGCATCAAGGGGGCCACACGCCCTCCCTCACCCTCTGGGTGACACTGTATTTCTAAAAATGAAAAACAAGTTCGCACTAAGTGCTTCAGTATTTATTTTTCATTCCTAAATATTTATGTTTTTCTGCTGATGTTCACTGTAAAAAGTCCAAACAGTGCAAGGGATCACATATTTAGGTGTCAATAAATATTTGAAGAACAAATGCATGTAAATTGGAAAGTGTAAGTACGTTTGGTGTCTCACCCAGAAACGACTCCAGCTACTGCTGGGCCGCTGGCTGGAGAAGCTGTCATCCTTCTCCCTTGGCATATTGCGTGATATACGCACACATACTTCTTATTTACACTAATAGGCTCAGATGTTCTGCATTCATTTAATAATGTGTCTTGGGCATCTTTCCACATTATCAGCACACCAAGTTTTCCCTCCTTTCAGACATCTGCTTTGTATTCTTTTATGTGGACAGTCCACAATGTATTTAAGTTCCTTATTGATGAACATTTGGGATCGTTCCCATTTTTCAAGCAGTGCTGCAGCAAATAGTATATTTTGAAAGGTCTCTTGGAGAGGAGTGAAAAGTTCTGGACTGCATTAGTTCTATGTTGGAAATACTTGATCACCTGCTTTTCAGAAAGTCTGTCAGTGCAGCCACTGAGAATTTGGTCCCTTTTTCCAGGGTCCTGCTTACCAGAACTGCCCCCTCATCTTCCTCTTGGCCTTGCAGAAAAGGGCTTCTTGCCTGCTAGTTTCTGCGGTCTTGACAGTGGTCACCTCACTGCTTTCTCTACCTTTCAGTTTGTAGTGGGTTGATGGGCCTTTGTGCTTGATTTTTATATTTAGTTTTCACTGGTTACTAGACTTACACATAGATGTAAGAAATTATTTATGCAACTAATGTGGAGAAGTCCCCCTTTTCCAGTCCTATTTTCTCTTCCTTGAAACAGTTAATTTTAATTTTTTAAAAAAAATTTAAAATTTATTTCCTTTTGTTGCCCTTGTTGTTTTATTGTTATAGTTATTGATGTTGTTGGGTAGAACAGAGAGAAATGGAGAGAGGAGGGGAAGACAGAAAAAGGGAGAGGAAGATAGACACCTGCAGACCTGCTTCACTGCCTGTGAAATGACTCCCCTGCAGGTGGGGATAATTTTAATTTTTTAAGCTAATATTTAAGGGTGTTTACTTCTATAACTCCCCCAAACCTGTTTTCCTAGCCACATTTAATATTTTTTAAAACTAATTTTATTATGATTTCCTATATTTATATAATTATCTCAGCAGACTGTGCTAATTTATTTATTTTCTTATTTTATTTATTTATCAGAACACTGCTTAACTCTAGCTTATAGTGGTGTGGGGATTAAATGTGGACTTTGGAGCCTCAGGTATGAAAATCTTTTCATAATCATTATATCCCTCCCCATACACACCTAATATTTCTTGTTGTGGAATAAGAGCCTCCAGCTTGCTTTTTATTTTTTTAAATAGAGATAGAGTGGCAGAAAAAAAGAGTGAAAGAGACCACAGCACCAAAACTTCATTCAGTGCAGTGGGGACCAGGCTTAAACCTGGGTCTCATACATGGCAAAGCAGCACAGTAACCAAGTGAGTTACTTGGATGGCCATTCTAACTTGCTTTTATCCTTTTTTGCCCTCTTTACCACACACTTGCTTTCAGAATGTTTCCGTGAGAGTTAAATGGTATGGTTATACAGATCAACACCCAGTGTTTACATCATTTGGTTTTACCAGATTCATCTTCCTGAGGAGGGTCTCTCTGGAGCTTTCTGATTGTCCTGGTCTTGGATGTGCCCTCTTTGTCTGATGAGCCCAAGCCTGTCCTTCACTGCTGTCCTAGAGGTTGGTGTCATATGTCTTCTGAGGAGGATTTCCTGCCTCCTGTTTCCCAGGCCTGCCTCCTTCTTGACTTGCTCTCTCACTTGGCAGAGGACTTCCTGTGAGTAGGTACACTGGAGGCAAAGTTATTTTTTAAAAATATTTTTAAAATTTATTTTAAAAAGGAGACATTAACAAAACAGTAGGATAAGAGGGGTACAACTCCACACAATTCCTAACACCAGATCTCCGTATCCCATCCCCTCCCCTGACAGCTTTCCTATTCTTTAATTCTCTGGGAGTATGGACCCAAGGTCATTGGGATGCAGAAGGTTTCTGTAATAGTTGGCTTCTGTAATTGCTTCCCCACTGAACATGGGTGTTGACTGGTTTTAAAACCTTGTATATATTACAAACTATCTTACCTTCATGTTCTATTGGATAGTTTGACTGGGTATAGAGTCCTAATTTGGAAGCTTCCCCCCATCCCTTTTCCCTTTGCAGAGCTGGGACTTCTCACAAGTGCAATTTCACCACTTTCAGATAAACATCCCCCTCCCACATTTAGAATATTTAGAGAGAAGAGAGAGAGGAAGCAGCATCACTGCACTGGGGTTCCCTTCCATGTGTCCTGGCACTTCCCAGTGGTGCAAAGACTTGATGGGCCATGTTCCTGACAAGGCACACACTTTACTCAATGAGCTATCTCTTTGAATTAATTTTTGTTAAGACTTTGTGTGTGTGTGTGTGTACGTGTGTATGTCAGGAGGAACTTCCAACTCTTTTCTTTAAGATTGTCTAGGTGACCCATAACAGACTCCCTCATTCTGTAACTTTGGCATTCACTGGGTGCCAGCATTCAGAGACTTTAATGGAGGAGATAGCAAGGGGGTCTTAACATTTAGAGTAAAAGCTTACTCAGTGCTCAGTTTTCAGTATAGGGGTCCTTGCTCTCAGCTCTTCTTGGTGTCTCTGAACCAGAGTCCCTCTACATATCCTTACATGGAAAACAAAGCTCCAGTCTTTAGTCAGCAGGGTGGGGGTCAACTGGCTTCAGGGAACAGTGAAAGTTGGTGATAGAGGCTCCTGGACAGCTCTCTTGCTCCTATTTCTCTTTTCACAAGGTTCTGGTCCCTTTATTCCTGTAGCTTTGTATACTTCCATGGTGAATGCCAGGAGATGTTTTGACTTATTTCACTACTGGCTTAGAATTTAGTTCACTTAGGTCTGTTAATCGGTTCCTTTCATTCATCTGCCTTCTAGTTCCCTCAAATTTATTGCTGTTATTTCCTTGTTTATTCTTCCTAGACCTATGAATTTAGGTCCATTTTTCCTGATTTAAATAGTACTTTATTTTAATGACTTGTCTTATTACATCGTTGGTATTACATGACAAAAAATATTCAAACAATCCAGAGCAAGTGACTCTCCCTCAAAACCTGTCCCCTACATCTATAGCCACTCATGTAATTGCCCTTTTGCCTTTAGAGACTATATGCATGTTCCCCCATGAAATACAAATTTAAACTTACACTGCAAACATACATAGGAATTGTTCCATACAGACTTGTAGTAGTACATATACTGTATTTATTGTATTATTCTGTAGTCAGTCTTTTTTTTTTTCTTAGCACTAGATCTTGAGCATCTTTCAATCACAAATTAGAAGCTTCTGATTTATTTTCAACAAGTTGCCTAGAATTCTATTAGATTACTACCTGTATACCCAGGCTCTTACTAACAAACATTTGGGTGCTTCCAATTTTTTGATTCTGTATCATGCACAGCTCTGAGCATCAGCATTTGCACACATTTGCTGGCCTGTCCAAAAGGTAAAAAGACAAAAATTTCCTAGGTTATTACCATGCGGTGAAGTGAAGTGACAGATTACTCTCCAGGGAGGTGTTCAGTTTGCAGCCTCTCTGTGGTATATGTAGGGACTTGGGGGGCTGTGCTGTGCTGCACACTGGGTTAAGCACACATAGTACTAATCACAAGGACCCATGCAAGGATCTGGGTTGGAGCCATTGCTCTTGACCTGCAATGAGGATGCTCCATGAGGGGTGAATCAGATCTGCAGATGTCTCTCTTTCTCTCTCCCTTTCTCTCTCCGCTTCTTCAATTTCTCTCTGTCCTATCCAATAACAAAACAAAACAAGAGGAAAACATGTCTGCTAGGAGCAGTGGATTCATAGAGCAGGCACTGAGCCCCAGCAATAACCCTGGAGGCAAAAAAAAAAAAAAAAGCTGGGGGGTGTTTTTACTCCTTGCCTCTCCTGCTCCTATTATTATTGCTCTTTTAAAATTGTCAGTAGTTTGAATGAGAATGCTGTCTTAAGGATGCTTTGATGCACATTCCTTTGGATGATCAAGCCTGAGCCTTTCTCTGTGTTATGGCAGGACTCTGAGAATTTGTTTGTAGGTTCTATCTGGGGAGTGAGCTATTCCTGTGTCCACTAGGTCATCCTCTTCCACTGAGTAGGCTGTTTGGGAGTGGACGCATAAGGAACATACATGAAGTAATGAGGGAGGAAAGGGTGCTCTTCCTGGTTTCTCCCCTGCCCCCCGCACCTGACTGGGGATGGACACAGCCTCCTCCATTGACTTCCAGGTGTGGGGGGTGGTGTGGACCCTGGGTACTTGACTCCCAGGCTGCTGTGTACAGACCCTGTTAGTAGCCAAGCCCTGGGTGGTGATTCTGGCACTATCCTGCTCTCTGGCATTTACCAGGGTTTACATTCCACAAAGACGGTTGCCTTTGACTTGTTGTTGACCTTGTAAAAATCGGGAAACACAACACATACAGAAAACGTTCAGTTTAACAAATGATTAAAGCAAACACCATGTAACCACCTCCCTGGGAGACTGTTGACTTTTTTTTTTTTTTTTTTGCCTCCAGGGTTATTGCCAGGGCTTGGTGCCTGCACCATGAATCCACTGCTCCTGGAGGCAGTAAAAATCGGAAAAATATTGGGAAACACAACACATACAGAAAACGTTCAGTTTAACAAATGATTTTAAAGCAAACATCATGTAACCACCTCCCTGCGAGACTGTTGACTTTTTTTTTTTTTGCCTCCAGGGTTATTGCCGAGGCTCAGTGCCTGCACCACGAATCCACTGCTCCTGGAGGCCATTTTTTTCCCTTTTGTTACCCTGGTTGTTTTACCATTGTTGTGGTTATTATTATTATCATTGTTATTGATGTTGTTATTGTTAGACAGGACAGAGAGAAATGGAGAGGGGAGGGGAAGACAGAGAGGGGAAGAGAAAGACAAATACCCACAGACCTGCTTCACCAACTGTGAAGTGACTCCCCTGCAGGTGGGGAACTGGGGGCTTGAATTGGGATCCTCACACTGGTCCTTGCACTTTGTGCCACGTGCGCTTAACCTACTGCACTACCACCTGACCCCCGACTGTTGACTTTTAATAACGTTGTGGCAGCTGAAGCTGGCCTCTTTATTTTTTATTTATCTATTGTGTGAAATTCTTTCTTTAAATTTTTTATTTATAAAAAGAAAACATTGGCAAAACCATAGGATAAGAGGGGTACAACTTTGCACAATTCCCACCACCAGATCTCTGTATCCCATCCTCTCCCCTGATAGCTTTCCAATTCATTAACCCTCTGGGAGTATGGACCCAAGATCATTGTAGGTTGCAGAAAGTTGAAGGTCTGGGTTCTGTAATTGCTTCCCCGCTGAACACAGCATTGACAGGTCGATACTCCCAACCTGTCTCTCTCCCTAGTGGGGAAGGTTTCTGGGGAAGCGGAGCTCCAGGACACATTGGTGGGGTTGTCTGTCTAGGGAAGTCTGGTCGGCATCCTGCTAGCATTTGGAACCTGGTGGCTGAAAAGAGAGTTAACATACAAAGCCAAACAAATTGTTGACCAATCATGGATCTAAAGGCTGGAATAGTGCAGATGAAGTGTTGGGGGGGGGTCCTCCATTTTGTAGATGGGTAGTAGGCATATTTTAGTTATATTTCAAGGGGCCTGTAGCTATAATAGTATTTTTTTTGCCTGAGCCTGAAATCTGATATGCAGGTGGGTCCAAGTTATTGTCTGGGGAGGTGATGTCATGGCTGAGAAAAGGACCAGAAAGCTGGATCAGGGAAGAGAGTAGCTCCCTAATATGGGAAAGGGGCACAAATATTGCTGACTTTAAACCCCATCGATTTGATGTGATCTGGGGCCCATATTCAGCTTAGGAGCCTGTGTGACCTCTGCATCCCTCTATATCTGAGCTCACATTCTGTGGTCATGAGTAGGAACATTCCAAGCTGCCCCAGTATCGACCCATCTTCCTCAGGTGTAGCATAGAGTATGTTGTCTATCCTCCCTTCAGAGAATGGAACATTCTTTACCATTGTTGATCCAAGTTGAGGGCAAGGTCCTATGGGGGCCCACAAAGTGGCCTATTTTATTGTTCCTGATAGAAATGACTGGTAACAATGGAAAGAGGGATTTATTCAAGTTCTAGGCCCATCAAGTCTGGGAATCTCAGGACTCCCTGATTAGGGTCCCAGCTGGTGGAGTGGCTTGATAGTGACTAAAGAGTCGTTGTTAAAGTATGCCAGTCTCTTGCCCTTGTTCTGGAGCTGGCCTCTTGCCCCTGGATGGTTGAGTGTGTCCCCCTCCTGACCTCCCACCCCCTGGTGTCCCCAAATCATGGGAGGACCACTATTGGTGTGGCAGTAGCTCTGGGATCTGCTGTGTATTTGTGTGTGTGTGTTCTGTGTGTGTGGGGTAGGGACTTATGCTTTACCTCAAAGCCCACCAGTACTGACCTGTGTACTGACAAAATCAGGGAATAGTCACAACTTAAGAAGCTGGGGAGAACCCCAAGGAGCAGGGGAAGTTCAGAGATCCAGAGCTTGAGGCTCTGGGAAGGCCTGGGGGCCAGGTCTAGTTAGCCTGGGGCTTGGGACAAATCCTGAGGCACTCACACTCCCCATCCCCATCCCACTGGATCTTTCACTTCCAGGCTGGTGAGAGCTGGTGTGGTCACCACCTCCCTCCCCTGAGGAGGGGTTGGGTATAGGGGAAGCTTTTCTCATGAACTGGGCTAGTGTATAAGCAGTAGCTGGAAGATGTGGGCAGGGGCAGCTGAGAGAATTTTCATGGGCCTTCGTGCTCTGTGGTGCTTCTCCAGAGGGACCATGGTCTCCCCTACAGCTCAGTGGGATACCCACAGTCATTACAGTGCAGCTCTTACACATGGGGAGAAGCCTCCACCCTCATGGTCACTTGCCTGCCTCCACAAGCTGTCCCTCTCTGCTGTCTTCCAGGCACTAAGGACAGTGAGACCTTGACTGCACATACCTCACAATTTAGCATATCCTTCTGTGATGATAATTGCTGTCTGTTGCTGCACAGTTCAGGGAGGGAGATGGGTGATGAGTGATGAGTGAATGGGACTGTGTGCACCACGGTCTGGCTAGGGCAGCCCAGGCAGGCTTCCTGCACAAAGTCCTGAAGGATGGAGATGCAGAGCCAGGCAGTGGGGCTGGGAAGAGCCTCAAGGCAGGGGGAGCAGCACCTTGCAAAGGCCTGGCTGGAGCGTGCAGTGTATGTCAGGGAAGGAGGAAGGACCTTCATGGACTGGGACAGTGAGAGCCTGGGTTGGGGCAGGGGCTCCATCTGCACAGCCTGCATGGAGGGAGTGGCCTGTGGGCTTGGCCTGAGCAGAGTTGCACTTTAAGATGGGCACCCTGGCTGCTGTGAGAGAGAAGGGTCTAGAAGGCAGGACCTGTGCTGGTTCTCCTGGTAAGCAGTGAGGAACATAGACTTGGGGACTAGATAGTCCGTACTTGCTGATGGGACACTGCTTAGGGAGGAAAAGTCAGGGGAAATGGGAGGTCTGACATTTTTTGGTTGGGAGCCTGAGTGTCAGTAGAACCCCCCCTCCCCACTCCCACCCTCAGGAACCAAAGTGGAAAGGAGTGATTCCCTTGGGATAGCTGTGTCTGCAGTCCCCTAGGGCTGCCCAGAGGGTCTCTAGGAGGAGAAGTTGGGGGCAGCTGAGGGCATCACCAGAGTGGGGCCCACCTCTGCCTTTCTCCCCTGAGCTGCTGTTTCATGTTGGCCATGCAGCAGCCCAGACTGGGGAGAGGGGGTGCTCTCCAGCATGTGGCCACAGGCCACGTGTGTGTGTGTGTGTGTGTGTGTGTTTGCTTGTCTGTGTAGTGGGGGCTACTATATCCCACCCCTGAGCTGAGGATGAAGGGGCCTGTGGGGTAGAGGAGAGAAGAGCAAGAAAGGGCAAGTGGGAGTGGCCCCTGAAAGCCAATTTTTGCCTATTGGGGCAAGTGCAGGAGAACGTCAGCTGACTTGAAGTCCCTGGGTGGGGACTGTAGGGAGCAAAGTGGTGCCTGCCCCTTAGCTGCCTCATTTTTCTTGGGCATTATGTTCTTTTTTTTTTTTAAATTATTTATAAAATGGAAATATTGACAAGACCATAGGATAAGAGGGGTACAATTCCACACAATTCCCACAACCAGAACTCTGTATCTAGTCCCCTCCCTTGATAGCTTCCTATTCTTTATCCCGCTGGGACTATGGACCCAGGACCATTGTGGAATGCAGAATGTGCAAGGTCTGGCTTCTATAATTGCTTCTCCACTGAACATGGGTGTCGGCAGGTTGATGCATACTCCCAGCCTAGTGCCCCTCTTTCCCTAGTGGGGCAGGGATCTGAGGAGGCGGGGCTCCAGGACACATGGTGGAGTTGTCTGCCCAGGGAAGTCAGGTTAGCATCATGGTAGCATCTGGAACCTGGTGGCTGAAAAAAACAAAACCTTAAGATATAAAGCAAAACAAATTGTTGACTAATCATGAACCTAAAGGCAAGAATATTGCAGATGAAGATTTGGGGTCTTCATTTTGGAAAAATCTAGTAGGTCTATTTTAGGTATATTCAAAGGGGCCCATGATTTCACTAGTTTTTTTTCCTGAACTTGACATTTAATATGCAGGTGGACCCAAGTTATTGTCTGGGGAGGTGGTGTCATGGTTGGAAAAAGGACTAGAAAGCTGGATCAGGGAAGAGAGTTGCTCCCAAATATGGGGACAGTACATAAATATTGTTAACTGTAAACCCCATCGATTTGATCTGGGGCCCATATTCTGCACAGGAGCCTATGTAACTTCTGCATCCCTGTATTTCTGAGCTTGCATTCTGTGGTCACAGCTAGGAACATAACAGGCTGCACTAATTTCAGAATCCATCTTCCTCAGGTATTAGGTAGAGTATGTTGTCCAACCTCCCTTCAGAGAATGGAACATTTCCTACCATTGTTGATCCACATACAGGGCCAGGTCCTGTAGCAGCCTGAAGAGGGGTCCATTATGTTGCTCCTGATGGAGATGACCAGTGACAGTGGAGAGAGGGATCTGTTAGAGGTCTAGGACCATCATGTCTGTGTGGGAATCCCAGGACTCCCTGAGTAGGGCCCCAGGTGATGGGGTAACCTTGTAGCAACTAAAGAGTCATCACTAAAGTATGCCAGTCTCTTGCCATTATCCAGCTTTTGTAGTCTTTACTTTGTCTGACAAGGTGAGCTTTGGAGTGATTGAGGGACATTTAATAAGAGGTAGGTGAGGAGGGTATCTAGGTCTAAGTAGAAACTGTTTCTTAGGTACTTTAAGGTGTCTATTTAGGTTTTTGTACTTGCTTGCTTCATTTATTGACTCACTGCAAACTGTTGTGCACTTTTGCTTTAAAATACATTTCCCCCTAACTTATGGATACTTATGCCCTATCTCATGGACCCTGGTCTATATCTAGATTTTGTTAAGAAGTATACCACGCTAAATGGAATTAAGGAGTCCTATGATCTAGGAAAGGTCTCACCAGAATAATGAAGCTGAAGAGTTGACATTTCATGCCTGATGTCTCTGGACACATTCTGAAGTATAACATGCCAAGGTGGTACTTGTTGCATTGCTTAGGTTGGGATCAGCAGATGCAGTATCAATTAGTATGAATTGAGAGAAGCATGCAGGAAAGTCAGCCCCGCTCTAGAGGTTCCAGGTCTGGGACAAATAAGGAAAGGGGAAGGTTCCTGCTGTCTAAGGGTTTAAGAAAGTAATAGATAGTTATTGCTATAACCAAATTATTTGGCAACTGTTAGCATTTGAAAATTCCTTTGTTAGCATTTGATGTATCATACAAGACCTCACCATAATTTATGTCCTTTTATGCTATTTAAATATTGCTGTATCTTATAAAATAATGCCACCAGTTGCTTTTGTTCTCCCTGGTCTAAGCTTTTAGATTTAATATTTCAAGGAACATATCATTATTAGAAATGTATTAACATTTTGAGCACACTGTTAAAATTCAATCTGATTACCAATTTGAAGTTTTAAGTGCTTAGATTGAAGGAACGTATACCTAGCCTATGGACTATGCATGATAAAGTTTGAGATATTCGATCCACTTTTCCCCTCTCATATTAATTAGTGATTTATGAGACTATAAATTAATAGGAGTGTATGTTAACACCATTCACACCACCAAAGGTTTGTTGTCCCTCCCCTTTCTTCCACCCCCAGTGAAGCTGAACATCCACCCTCAACTTCCACCCAGAGGATTTTACTTTGGTGCCTTACTCCAAACTCAGTCAGATTCTGCTTTGAATTTCCTTTTCTGTTCTTTCTCAACTCCTGATTATGAGTGGGATCATTTCATACTCATCTTTGTATTTATGACTTACCTCACTTAACATAATTCCTTCTAGCTCCATCCAAGATGGGTCAGAGAAGGTGGGTTCATTGTTCTTAATAGCTGTGTAGTAATACATTGTGTAAATATACCACAGCTTTCTCAGTTATTCATCTGTTGTTGGGCACCTGGTTTGCTTCTAGGTTTAAGCTATTATGAATTGTGCTGCTATGAACATAGGTGTACATATACCTTTTTGGTTGGGTGTTATAGAGTCCTTAGGATATATTCCTAGAAGAGAAATTACTGGGTATATGGGAGGTCTATTTCTAGTCTTGTGAGGGTTCTACAGACTGATCTCCACAGAGGCTGGACCAATTTATATTCCCATCAGCAGTGTAGGAGGGTTGCTTTGTCCCCACAGACTCTCCAGCATTTGTTGCTACTGCCATTTTGATGTGTGACATTCTCACAGTGGGTGAGGTGGTATCTCAATGTTGTCTTTATTTGCATTTCTCTAACAATCAGTGACCTGGAGCAATTTTTCATGTTTATTAGATTTTTGTATCTCTTCTGTAGTGAATATTCTGTTTATATCCTCTGCCCATTTTTGGATGGCATTATTTGCTTTTTTGTTGCTCAGGGATTATGTTCTAACCACCAGCCTGGGGTGTTCCCAGCATCCCTCTAGGGGACCAGGAAGTTGGAACACAAGCTGAGGCTTGTTTGGCACATGCCAACTCTATTTTTGGCTTTTTAGGTTTGGGTGGTATTCTAGGGCTTTATAGGGTGTGTGATGCCCAGGATCTCCTCTACCCACCAGACCTTGCTCCCTGCCAGTCTGTGGGCAACACGTGCTTGGCTCCTGCTTGGGTAGGGAATGCCTCCACCTGCTGTGCCATGGACCAAAAGCTGGCCATATTAAGCCACACGAAGATGCCTGGGCAGCCTGGCTGTTCCATCTGTTGAGGCTTTTGGAGGAGGCTCTGGGCTATCATTTTGTATTCAATTTTTTTCTTCTTTTCCTCCTCCTTTTCAGCATCTGCCACCTGCATGTACCAGCAAATATTGTTGAATTTACTTGAATAACATTATCTTTCCTTCTATTGATAAGATCCATTAAAACTCAACCTTTCTGTCCTTCAAATACTTTCTGATATTTGTCTTTTTCTGGTAGTGAGATCTTGTGTCTTGGTTTCCATCTCTGACTTCATGGAGAAGACAGAGACTTCATGGAGGGGGAAGATAGAGAGGGGGAGAGACAGAGAAGGGTCACTTTATGAAGTCTTTTTAAAGTTTTATTTATGAGAGAGAGATAGAGAGATAGAGGGGGAGAGAGAGTTTAACATTCTGTCATATGCGATGCTAGGGATTGAACTTGGGACCTCATGCTTGAGAGGCTATTTATCTATTGTACCACCTCCAGAGTTGTGCTTAGGCAGAAAGTCTTGTGTTAATGTGAGAAGAATGAGATGTATTTCTTTTCTTTTCTTTTTTTGCCTCCAGGGGCTGGGGCTCAGTGTCTGCACCACGAATCCACTGCTCCTGGAGGTTATTTTTTTCCTTTTTTGTTGCCCTTGTTGTTTAAGGTTTTGTGGTTATTATTGTTGTTGTTATTGATGTCATTGTTGGATAGAACAGAGAGAAATGGAGAGAGGAGGGGGAGAGAGAGAGGGGGAGAGAAAGATAGACATCTGAAGACCTGCTTCACCACCTGTGAAGCGACTCCTCTGCAGGTGGGGAGCTGGGGGCTTGAACTGGGATCCTTTACACCAGTCCTTGCACTTTGCACCACCTGCACTTAACCTTTTGCTCTACTGCCCGACCCCTGATGCATTTCTTTTCAACTCAACCCATAGGTCACCACCTCAGCTGCTATGTTAGGATTATGCTGTTACTTGCCTGACTTGGAGCTGAATCTTTGCTTAGGAAGTTGTTTCAGTGAGTGATACTTATTCTCACAGGTTTTCTGTCCCATAAACCCATTCTTCCCTCTTCCATTAAGATTGGGGTTGTTAGCACTTACACATTTTATATCTTTCCTCACATCCCTCTTGCAGTTTAAGAGGATTCCTGCTTTACCCTTCTACTCATCAGCTTCTTATTTCTTATGTGGTATTGCTAGGGTATATGGAAGAGACAGGTGGACACAACATCATCTCTCCCATTACGGAGTTTGATGTCAACCTGGGCCACAAAAGCCTGGGAGAATTCCTCTTCATGATATGGGGGGAAGGACAGGGAACACAGGCAAGGCTGCACAGAGGAGGGAGCCCTTGGGCTTCATATTGGCATGTGAGGAAAGGATCTGGTCTAGCAAGGGTGCTAGAGAAGGCTTCCAGGTGGCACAATTTCGAGCAAATTCTACAAGAAATAAGAGGGCTCATGAAACAACTTAGATAGTGTGCTATTTTGCCATGTGTGAGAATCAGGTTTGAGCCCAGTCCCAACTGCATTGGAGGAAGCTTTGGTGCTGTGATTGCTTTCACTCTCTTTAAGCCTCTACCAAAAAACAAAAACAAAAAACAAGACTTGAGAGTGAGGACTGGCAGAGAATATGGATTTGACTGCTGAGAAGATGCATAGAAGAAACAGGAGGCTGTTGGGAAGGTCAGCAGGGGTGGGTGGAAGAATCTCTATGGGGGCTGGAGAGGCCAGGCTGGATGCCCCTCTGGTGGGGATAACCCAGGAGCTGAGGGTCCCTAGGGCCTGGCGTCTGGGGGAATCATGCTTACTGTACTCAGTGACATCAAGATGCCAGCAGCAAGTTGCAGCCCACAGGGTCTCCTTAGAAGGCAGTGTGCTGGGCTATCATGGGGGTGCCTCTTACCAGGTGCATACTCTCTAGGTTGGAGAGAACATGACCGAATCCAGCCTGGGCTGCTACTCACTCAGTGACACTAGAGAGATGACTCAGGAACAGACTTGTGGTGGCAAGGTAATTCAATTCTTTATTGATCAGAAAGCCCAGGCTTTTAAAGGTCGGACCCAGAAGTGGCAAGTCAGAAACGGAAATGGCTAGGAAAGGGGTGGAGAAAGGCAAAAGGGTTGGAAATGTAGGAACTTCTTTAGCAACTGTTGTGAGGGTTTGAACTGGTGGGATTAATAATACCCTGGAGGCAGGGAGGGTCTTGAGGGTAGAAAGAAGATAGATCAAAGGAATGGAATGGGTGGGGATCTTTAAGGCAAAACAATGATTATGTAGATAATAAGTCTGATAAGATGAGAGGATGGATGTCCCCTCAAGTCAAGCCCTGTCATGCTCAACCACATCCTCACAATTTCCTGACATCTCCCCCTTTCTTTTTTTTTTTTTTATCTAATGGCCATAGTATCAAGAATGCAGGGTGTTTTGTGAGGCAGGGAGTCTGATAAGACGGGGAAAACTTTTGGGTTTACTCCTGTCCTTTTTTGCTCAACCTCTTAGTAGAGAGAGTGAGAGACTGACAGGATAGACACACTCCTCAGGTCAAGCCCTGCCAGGCTCAACCACATCCTCACAATTTCCTGACAGCAGCATGTTGCCCTACCTACCTGGCTGGGCTAGCACATTCATGCTCAACTCCACACACATTTTATATTCTTTGAAATTTTCACAAAACATGCAATCAGTTCCTGTAACAAATATATTTTCTAATTCAAATGAAAAAGAAGACATAATGCCTGGGTGGCAACAGGTTCTGTGGCACTGAGCTCCCAGAAATGGTTCTGAAGATGCAGTGGGTTGAGGAATCCTGGTTATGGCATGAGATGAGAGGTGCTTTCAGAAAACCATGACACCCTGTTAATGCTTGGCTGGAAAAGGTATGTCAGGTTGTGATACAAGACAAACTTTCATCACGGATTAAGGCACTTCTGTGATCCAAGGGCTGCAGTCAGTTCTTGGAACATCCGCTAGTCTTTGTAATTTTACCAATGTGAAACAAATCAGCTAGCTGCATGAGAGGTGATGGCTGTGAGATGAGGTGTTCATGCATGTGTTCACTTGACTGACATCTAGTTGAGTGATTGACCTGACCTACAGACAGTCACCTCTGCAGGTGGGGAGGACTACAGGAACACAGGAGAAGACAGGTCTGTGGGAATGTGGGTGCTAGGAAGGGGTTGCTTTCATGCCTGTATAAGTTACAGTGCTGTGTGTGCTACATGGGGGTACAAAAGGCAGCTTGAAGAGCAGTTTTATTGTTGTATTTATTATCATCAGATCAATGTAAATGCCACTGAAAAATGTGTCTTGTAGAGAGAAAGTTGCAGGAGTGTAGTAGTTTGTGCTGCTGCCACAGTTTGCATGTTTGGGGTTCTCATATACACAGGAGGAGGTGGGAGGAAAGGGGATGGGTGCCCTCTGTATTGCCTCTGAATGATGTTACAGGGGTGTCTTCATCAAATCTGGGAGCTGGTTATTCATACAAATCTGGGGCTTACCTTCAGTGGTTCACTTCCAAAGGCTGGTGTGCAGCCCACAGGTTTAACCATCAGCCCAGAAGGTTCAGAGGCAAAGCACTGACCTGGAGAAGGGAGTATCCCTAGGCCTGCATTTTCCAAAGATGCCTAGTAGACTGTGGGTTCTCTCTGTCTCAGAGTTGCTCTAGAACCCTCTTTGTGGAGCTTTCAGGTTCCACAGCTCCAGCCCATACCCATCCATACCCCTTGGCTTCATGTGTTCCAGGTGTTGAATTCCAGAGCAGCCAGGGAGGCCTAGGCCGAGGCTGTGTGCTGTGTAGGGAAGAGTGGTTTTTGGAAGGAAAAGCCTTGAAGGACTGGGAAAAATCCAGTGGGGGGTAAGACTCTGTTTTGCTCTTTGATTGGCGGTGATGGCCCTGCTCTGCTGCATCAAGACTCTGCTGGGGGTTTGGGGGTGGGGATCATGTCTTCTTACATCTGTTACCATTCCTCTATCTCAGACCTGAGCTGGAGGGTGCATTGGAAGGTCCTGATACAGGACAAGTGCTGACAGAGTTCTCAGGGGCTTGAGAAATTGCTTTGTAGTCATTTTGACTCTAGGAAGGGTAACTTGAGGCTCAAGGAGGAGAAATGAACTATGGAGGAAAGAAGAGAAGCTGTGGGGTCAGACAGAGGTGTGCCCTTTTCTACTCCAGCCAGCTGGATGCTCTCTTGACATGGCTTCTCTTTGCTCCTCTACAAGATGAGGATATGATATGCTCACACTGGGGCTACTAGGAGGGTGGGCAAGGCTTTATGCAGAGCAGGGACCCCATAGACACTACTTCTGTGCATGCCAGGACCTGGGCCAGTAGGGGGTGCAGATGGGGCAGATCTACACCCCAGTTCAGTGCTCTGGTCTGAGTACATCTGCTTCTGGGCACTCTGGGGCTCTACAGCTTGGTCAGGCCCTGGCTTCAGCTATGACATTTGGGGTGTGGGGCAGTGAGCGGGCTGTTTGCTAATTTTGTATATTGCTTAATAAGGAAAACATGGCTTGTCCTGGCAAACAGTGGATGCAGCCATATATGGGAAAAAGGAGGAACTTGGATATGGTTGAGGTCGCAATTCAGAGCTCTTCTTATTTAAAACAAAAATCAAAGACAATATGGAGTTGCCACTCATCTTTGTCCAGTTTGGCATGGAGGAATTTATGGTTATAAATAGGCAAAATCATGCAGTGTGAGCTTTACAAATAGCTGTGAACTGTTTGGGGGAGCAAAGCCTTCCAGAACTCCAAAGATCTTGGCACAGAGCAAGAGTCCTTGGGAGTCCAGGAGAAGGAAAGTGTTTTGTAGCCAGCAGAGCTGAAGGAGGCCTTCTCTCACCCCAGGCTGAGCACCAAGCCCTGATGGGTCTGACAGGGTGGGACAGGCTGGGACAGATAGCTTCTGAACACTTCTAAATCTGGCCATGCCTGGCCCTGCTGAGGGGCACCACTGACCCTGTGTTCCCTCTTTCTTTCTTTTTATTTTCCTTTTTATTGCTTTGGCTGTTTTTTTATCATTGTTGTGGTTATTATTATCGTTGCTATTGATGCCATTGTTGTTGGACAGGTCAGAAAGAAATGAAGAGAGATGGGGAAGACAGAGAGGAGGAGAGAAAGATAGACACCTGCAGACCTGCCTCACCACCTGTGGAGCCTACAGGTGGGGAGCTGGGGGCTAGAACTGGGATCCTTATGTCGGTCCTTGCGCTTTGCTCCACGTGCGCTTAACCCACTGTGCTGCTGCCCGACTCCCTCCTCTTTTTTTAATTTTTATTTGTAAAATGGAAATATTGACAAGACTATAGGATAAGAGGAGTACATTTCCACACAAGACCTACCCCTGGAACTCTGTATCCAATCCCCTCCTTTGATAGTTTCCCTATTCTTTATCCCTTAGGGAGTATGGACCCAGGGTCATTATAGGGTGTAGAAGGTGGAAGGTCTGGCTTCTGTAATTGCTTCCCCCCTGAACATGAGCATTGGCAGATCAATCCATACTCCCAGTCTGTCTCCCAAGTGGGGCAGGGATCTGAGGAGGCGGGGCTCCAGGACACATGGTGGAGTTGTCTGCCCAGGGAAGTCAGGTTAGCATCATGGTAGCATCTGGAACCTGGTGGCTGAAAAAAACAAAACCTTAAGATATAAAGCAAAACAAATTGTTGACTAATCATGAACCTAAAGGCAAGAATATTGCAGATGAAGATTTGGGGTCTTCATTTTGGAAAAATCTAGTAGGTCTATTTTAGGTATATTCAAAGGGGCCCATGATTTCACTAGTTTTTTTCCTGAACTTGACATTTAATATGCAGGTGGACCCAAGTTATTGTCTGGGGAGGTGGTGTCATGGTTGGAAAAAGGACTAGAAAGCTGGATCAGGGAAGAGAGTTGCTCCCAAATATGGGGACAGTACATAAATATTGTTAACTGTAAACCCCATCGATTTGATCTGGGGCCCATATTCTGCACAGGAGCCTATGTAACTTCTGCATCCCTGTATTTCTGAGCTTGCATTCTGTGGTCACAGCTAGGAACATAGCAGGCTGCACTAATTTCAGAATCCATCTTCCTCGGGTATTAGAGTATGTTGTCCAACCTCCCTTCAGAGAATGGAACATTCCCTACCGTTGTTGATCCACATTGAAGGCAAGGTCCTCTAGGGGCCCACAAAGAGGTCCATGTGCCCTGTTTCTTCCAGCTGTCTACTTTGTGGTGACTCTACCACCTTTACCGTCTTTAGTTAATGGCTCACTCAAGTGCATGGTGAGTACTTGCTGCAAAGTGGTACCCTTGACTCCACTACTCCTCACCCCTCCAGGCTGGTAGCCTCACCTCCTTTGTCCTCTTCACCTCCATGATCTTGGCTATTGCCCAGGCTGCTGTGTTTAGTCCTTTTCACGCTTTCCCAGGCACTTCCAGCCTGATTGTCATCGCATAGTCATTAAAAGACCACCCTAACAGGGACCAGGCCTGGCTGTAGAACTTCCTGGTTGTGTGGTCTTTGGCAAGTTACTTAACTTCCCTGTGACATAGTTTTCTATCCTGTATGCTAGGGATGGGTTGTGAGGACAGGCCAAGTTTGTCTCTATAAATTTTCTGGAACAGATTCGGGGAAATAGCTCATTTGGTAGAGTACAGGGCTTGCATGCTTGAGATTCCTGGTCTGTTCCCTGGAGCTGCTTGTGCTGGAGTGGTGTTCTGACCCCATACTGTATATGAAATAAATTAAGTGGGTCTTTAAAAATATTTTATTTATTTTTATTTTTATAAGAGAGATATAAAGAGAAAGATTCAGAGAAAAAGAGAGACTAGACCATTGCTCAACTTTGGCTTGTGGTGGTGCTGGGGATTGAACCCAGGGCCTCAGAGTTTCAGGAATGAATATATATATATGAATAATAATTACATATGTAATTTTATTAGTGATTTAATATTTATTTACAAAGTTACAAGATAATTGGGGTGCAAATCTGCACCATTCCCACCACCAGAGTTCTGGATACCCAGTCCCTAAATTGTGACTACAGCAGTTCTCCCAAGGCTGCATGTGTGGGTTGGCTATTATTTCTATAACTACCTGTCTATATTTGTACATATTTGCCCATTTTTTTCTATGGTTCCATCTTCTCTTCCTTTCCAACTCACACATATACCTATTACTACATCCAAATGTCCCTCCCTTTTTCCTCTTCTCTCTCTGATTCCTTTTTTTTTTTTTTTTTTCCTCCAGGGTTATTGCTGGGCTCGGTGCCTGCACCATGAATCCACCGCTCCTGGAGGCCATTTTTCCCCCTTTTTGTTGCCCTAGTTGTTGCAGCCTCGTTGCGGTTATTATTGCCATTGTTGACGTTGCTTTGTTGTTGGATAGGACAGAGAGAAATGGAGAGAGGAGGTGAAGACAGAGAGAGAGAGGGGAGAGAAAGATAGACACCTGCAGACCTGCTTCACCGCCTGTGAAGCGACTCCCCTGCAGGTGGGGAGCCGGGGGCTCGAACCGGGATCCTTATGCCGGTTCCTGCGCTTTGCGCCACGTGCGCTTAACCCACTGCGCCACCGCCCGACTCCCTCTCTCTGATTCCTGATGGAGTTGGAGTTCAAAACTCTCTGGTCATCTTTCCCTTATCATTTCTCCCCCACTGGAGGTATGGACCAAAATTCTTTTGGGGGTGGAGAAGGTGGGAGTTCTGGCTTCTGTAATTGTTTCTCTGTTGGACATGGGCATTGGCAGGTCAATCCATAACCCCTAGCATGTTTCTATCTTTCCCTAGTGGGGTAGGGCTTTGGGGAGGTGAGGCTCCAGGACACATTGCTTAGGTGAGGCATGAACACATTTTGCATAGCTGTTCTGCTGTTTCCTGGCCTAATCAAACAATTCCTTAAAGCTCCCCAAACTGTGCCCAGCAGAGGGTCAGCACTCGGAAAGCTTGGGTCCCAGTCAGTCTTTGTTAAAGTTCCCTGTTTCCTTGTCAGCTACCAATCCTGTCCTGAACTCCAGAGTGTTGGAGGTAGGTGGTCCATTCTGAGTGTAAGCAGCCTTTTATCTGGATGGGATCCCCTGGGCTTAGTGGGTGCACTCCCCTCCCCATTTGGTACTTCTTGAGAAACAGTGGTCAAGAGGATAGGCTTTGCTGTTATGGAGATTGAATTAGAATCCCAGTTCACTATATGTGTGACCTTGGGCAGGCTACTGGCTTCTCAGTGCCCAAGTTCTCACATTTGTTAAGTGGGGAGACTGACAAGTTATAGCTGGAAACCTGGACAGTACCGTTTGCCTGCACAAAGTGAGTGCTCAGGTTTGGGGGCCAAGGCCATGAAGGTGACTCCTTTCACTCAACATTATCACGTCATGTCCCTTCCATGTTGTCACAAATGGTGAGATTTCATCTTTGTACAATAAATAATTGGGAAGCATTCCATTCCTTAAAATATACCACAAATCTCCTTTTCCTGTTCTACTTCTCTTTCTTTCTCCCTGTCCTTCTTCTTCTTTTTCTTTTTGTCATCACTGAAGCTTCATTGCTGTGGGTAAAAAAAAATTCAGATGGAAAGAGGCAGAGAAAGATAAGGACAGACACCACAGCATTGAAGCTTCTTTTAGTGTGATGGGGGCTGGTTTTGAACCTGGGTTGTGCACATAGCAAGACAGGCACCCAAGTGAGCTGTCTTGCTGGTCCATATACCACAACATTTTAATTTAATTTTACTTTTTTAAAATTTAATTTTTTTGCTACCAGGATTATTGCTGGGGTTTGGTACCTGTGTAACTACATCATCCCTGGCAGTCACTTTTTTCTTTCTTTTTGATAGAGAGTAAGAAACAGAGAGTTCAGACACCTGCAACATTGCTCTGTCACCCTTGAGACCCTCCCCACCACCTCACTTATAGGTGGAGTCTGTATGCTTGAATCTGGGTCTTCATACATAGTAACATATGTGCTCTGCCAGGTAAGCCACCACCTGACTCCATACTACAACTTCTTTATGCCCATCAGTGAGCAGTTTGGCTAATTCCATGTTGTAACTAGTATGTACATAGGTGTGTACATATCTTTATGAATTTGTGTTTTTCACAAATTTGTGTTTTCTTATTCATTAGCTAAATGCCTGGGGGGTATTGCTGGATCATATAGTATTTCCAGTATTTATTTTTTAAGGACTCTTCATAGTCTGTTCCATATAGAGCAGCACAGTACTCATATATTACTCACACAACCCCCCTAGAGTTTAAACTATCTCTAGAGTGTGTATAATACCTAATACAATGTAGCTGTTATATAAATGGATGCTATACTGTGTAGTTTAGGGAGTAATTACAAGGAAAAAAAGTTGGTACATGTTCAGTACAGGAAGCCTAGTATGTAATTTTGATCTGTGGTTGGTTCTTTCTGCAGGTGTGGGACCCAGGGTCATGGGAGGTTGCCTTGTTATCTCTTTGAGGGGTCTGGGGGGTTTATATCTTGTATCATATAACACTTGGTGCAAAGTTTCCCCCCAGAGAACACTCATCCTGCAGAAAAATTTCTGTTTGCATCTACTCTGGTCAGCCTGTGCTTTGATTGTTTTGTTCCTCGTCAGTCTGATAATAGAAAAATTATATATTTTGTTTTTGCATCCATCTGATTCTTAGTGACCACATTGTATTTCTTATTTTACAAATTGCTTGTTCACTTCCTTTGCTTCTTTTAATAATGGGGGTTTATCTAAAGACTTGAATGGTGAGAGCTCTTTGAATATTTGAAGTGGCAATTGATAATAAGTAAGCTCTACATAAATGTTTGTGACGAGTAACTATTGTATGACCATCGCATATTTCTTTTTTTAATATAAGAACTTGAAAGACTCAATCTATTTTTTCTTGACATATTGACTAAGTGATAGTTTCTAAGATTATAAGTGAATAGAATATGTTTTAACACCATTCTCACCACCTAAGTAGTCTGTGTCCCCATCCCCACTCCCCTGAGGTGGACCTGAAAACCCATCCTCCCTATATATTCCTTTTAAAATATTTCAATGTAGTTTTCCTTTTCCTTTTTTTTTTTTTTTTTTGTGCCTGATGGGGTCCTATACCTTTGCAATTCCAGTGTTCCTGGTAGACTACCTCCCATTTTAAATTTAATTTATTTATTCATTTATTTTCACCAGGGTAAAATGTTGGGGTTTTGTACCTGAACAACCAATCCACTACTCTTGGTGGCCAGCCCCCCTACCCCCTTTCATTTGTTGATAAGGACAGATAGAAATTGAGAAGAAATTGGAGGTAGAGAGGGAGGAAGAAAGAGAGATAGACACCCATAGCACTGCTTCACTTCTCATGAAACATCCCTCCTGCCAGTGGAATCTGTGAGCTTGAATTTTTGTTCTCATGCACAATAACATGTGTATTGTACTGGGTGCACCACTGCCGAGCCCTTGCCCTTTTACTTTTTGACACACCGAGAAAAAATAGACACTGTGGTACTGTTCTACATTTATGGAGCTTACCCTGATGCTTTGTATGGTGTTCTCATGTAGTTTTGGTGTATTCTTGCACATGGTAAAGCGTTCACTCTATTGGGTGATCTATCTCCTGGACTGACAGTTTAGATTTTATGTGTTTAAAGTTTTCCTCCTTAATGGCTTTTATTTATTTTTTAACAATATGCTTAAAGATCAGAGATTTTTCTTAAATTTCCCCTATAAGATTTTAAGCCTTTGCTTGTGTATTCTTTTAGAACTTATAGGGGAGAATTGGAGAAATAGGATAATGATTATGCAAAAAGGATTTCATATCTGAAGTTCCAAGGTCCCAAGTTTAGTCCTGGGCACCATAAGTCAGAGCTGAGCAGTGATCTGGTAAAAACAGACAAAACAAACAAACAGACAAACAGTCTTGTAGGGTTTTATTGACTATGTCTGAATATTTGCTTTATCCATTTGTTATACTTTGAGGATGAAGGTATGGCTCTAGTTATTCCTTGCCCTTCCCTTCCCACCAACAGACAATGGCAATTGGTTATTCTCACAACATCCATCACACAGTCCATGTCAGTTCCACCAAGAAAAGATACTTCCTGTGTCATATGCTAAATTTCCTTATGTGCTTGCATTTAGTCATGGATTTTCTTCTGTCTTACAGTTCTCTTTGCATCACTGGTGGGAAAAACTTTTACGATCAGTGAGCTACCAGTCATTGAGTTCTTACACTGTTTCAGGTACTTTATGTACTCTGTGTCAAATCTTTCCTAACACTCCTCAGGGCAGAGACACAATGTCCCCAATTTTCCCAGGTTTATAGAGTAAGTGAATTTATTCAAATTCAGAGGTCATAATTTCAGCCAGGACTTGAACCCAAGAATGCTTATCTGTGAGCCTAGTCTTTCCCCATATCCTATCCTGCCCTGTGGTGCCCTGGTTCCCTACTTTGTAAGAAAGGGGAACTTGGAGAATACCAGCTGGAAGCCACTAACCCTCAGTGTACTTCCTTGCAAACAGAGCCCATGAGCAGAGGCTTGCCTCATACCCAGGCTAGGCTAGAGGACGAAGGGATTCTCAGCCCAGTGACCCCATCTCCCTGTCACAACAGAGCTGAAGTGTTGGCATGGTGAGCAGATTATCTGAGCCTGGTCTCAGAGCACTTGCATAAGAGTTCTTTACAGGTGGGGTCACCTGTCCCCTCCAGCCCTCCTAGGAGCCAGCAGGCAGGTGGCATCCAGGTGAGTTCTTTTACCCCTTGCTAAGCCAATGGAACTGATCCAGTCTCTCTGGGTCTTAGAGCTATAGAACAAGAGTTGGGTCCTTAGAGTGTCCATATTCTACCATTGCCATGTTTAGATTATGAAGGTGATGCCCAGAGAAAGGGTGGGACTCTGTGGGACTCTGACATACACATGCTATGTTGGGGCCTGTTGTGTAAAGATTGCATCTAGGACAGCTGCTGGCTTTCAGGGACAGTGCTAGGAAGGTGTTAGGTAAAATCCAACTTAATCTCCGGGGACGCTGGAATGCCCCAAAGACAGGCATTGCTAAAGCGCTGTAGGAAGTGATGGCAGGGTGGTGTGGGGTGGTGTGTCTCTTTTAGGCCTTCGCTGTTCTTATGGTCTTCATGATTGACATCAAGGGAGATTTCCCATATGTGATAAGTATCAGTGTTGAGCTTGGCACTTCCTGGTAGTTTTTGGGGGGCTTGAGTACTGCCTGGTGGCTGGTTCTCATGGGAGAAGTGCCTTGCTTTCTGATCTGCATAATCATCTTTGCTAATGATGCAGTGTGTGTGTGTGTGTGTGTGTGTGTGCGCGCGCGCACGTGTATGTACGTGTGTACAGAGGTGTTGGGACAGCTGCTATAGCCAGTGAGGCTTTGGGACATCAGTGTTCCAAAAGTGCAGTCTGGGCCAAATCCCACAGTCATCTCAGCATCATTGAGGGTGGGGGTGTCCATCCCTGCATCTGCCAGTTGTCTCCTCTTAATGCTTTGACCTTGGTCCTTCTGTCCAATGGTGCTGAAATCTCCCTTTCTGCCAGGTATTAAAACTCTGGCTGGTTTTTCAGGCCTGGACCTTTCTTTGACTCTTCTGTGAAGTCCTTTGTCCTCAACCTGGCCTAGAAGTCTGGCACCTCTTCATCTGAATACTGATGGCTCCAGCATGGACTGGCTCAGCTCAGGACGTTGCTTCCCTCTGGCTTTCCCTGACAGCTTGTCTTGCTAGTTTTTTTCACGAGTTGAAATCCTGTTGATCCTCTCTTGTATTTCACACCATCTTGTGTTCTCATCAGTGTCTGGGGCAGAGTAGATCCCCAGGAAATGCGGATGACCTGGTGGATTTGGAGTTAGCCAATCTAGGAACACAAATCGAGATGCCTTCAGGCCTAATGGGCACAAGGACTTGCCTGTGCATTCTGGCAGCCGCTCAAAGGGGTGAAGTGGGACCATCTTGGCCCTGCAGGATGCTCTCATCCTACAGAGCTGGTGTGGCCGGCAGTAGGCCAGAAATACTGAGGATTAGGGATTAACAAAATGACAAGGATCCGCTTCAAAGATCTGGCAGGGCTTTGCTGTACTCTGAAGTGGGAAAGGGTGCATTTGGGTAGTGGGTGAGAGGGGAGGGGTGTGGGCACAGTGAATTCAACTGCTTACTCCACCTGGAAGGCTGCCTGGAGAGGAGGGGCAGCATGTCTGGAATTCGGCAGGAAGATGTAGCTCATTTTCAGGGACTCTTTTAGGGCCCAAATCTTCCTCTTTCTAGTCCTTTGAGTCTTCAGATTGTACAAGGGGTATCCTTCCATCCTAGCAGGCCATCAAGGGTGCCAGTTGTTCACAAAGAACTCATTTTCCCCCATTTTTATTTGTGATTATAGTTTGTTACAAGATTGTAAGATTACAGTGTATAGTTCCATACCACACCCATCACCAAATTCTGTGTCCCCACCCTCCCACCTCCCAAAGATAGCCACCATAGTTCTTACAGAGTTTTAGAAACAGTTTGATTGCTTTTATTATTTTTTTGCAAGTTCATGAGTGTCAGGTCTCTAGATTCCACATATTTGTAAAACCATTCAATAGTTGTCTTTCATTTCTTTACTTATTTCACTAAGCATAATCATCTTTAGTTCTATGCATTTTGTTCCAAAGGACACCAATATCTTCTATTTTTTTCTTTTCTTCTTTTTTTTTCTTTATTTATTTCCTTTTTTTGCCCTTGTTGTTTCATTGTTGTAGTTATTATTGATGTTGTTGTTGTTGGATAGGACAGAGAGAAATGGAGAGAAGAAGGGAAGACAGAGAGGGGGAGAGAAAGACAGACACCTGCAGACCTGCTTCACTGCCTGTGAAGCTACTCCCCCGCAGGTGGGGAGCTGGGGGCTTGAACCGGGATTCTTATGCCGGTCCTTGTGCTTAGCACCACAATATCATCTTTTTTTGACTGCAGGGTATTCCATGGAACATATACCCATAACTTCTTTAGCCAGTCATCTGATCATGACCATTTAGGCTGCTTCCATTCTTTGGCTATTGTGAATAATGCAGCTATGAACACAGGAGTGCATATGTCAAAGAGTTCCTTTTTTGAGAAATAAGTGGTAAGTGTGTTGTGTTGCCACTTGTTTGTTCCTGTTGTGCTGGGTCTGATGGTGGGATTATGACCTGTTGAAAGGTCTGAATGGAGCTCCCCTACTCACTATACACACAGAGGACATAGCCATGCTCTCTGGCATCTGGGATAGCAATCAGGCTCTTTGAGCCATCCTGTCTCTTACCTCTGCTCCCTAGAACTTCCTTCTGTCCTACCCAACAATCTGTGCTCCCCGACACTTGGGCCACCTGGCTCTTCTGTGCAGCTGCTTGTGTTGGCTCCTCTGTGTGGTCCTCCCTGCTTCTCCTTGCTCAGTGTGCTTAAGTCCATGCTGTCTTCTCTAGACACCTGGATGGCATCCTACAGGAGATAGAGCCTGGGCTTTGAAGTCAGCTTGATGTGGGTTCAAAGTCTGCCTCCCCCAATTGCTGACTTGCATGTTATTCTCCAGCTTGTCCATGGTGTATATTACAGTATAGAGCTCCCAGGACTGCTGGGAGGGCTAAATCAGGGGTGGTGGCACTGTGGCACTTTGGAGGTGTGTCTTCCATGTTTGTTGCTCTACCACCATTTAATGCATTATTTTAATTTTCATTTATTTTTCCTTATTTTCTATTTGATAAGACAGAGAGAAATTGAATTAAGAGAGGAGGGAGAGATAGAGAGATAGAAAGAACCACTGCTACATTTATTGTGAACCTTCTTCCCCAACCCTGTAGGTACAGACTGAGAGCCTGAATCTGGATTGTTGTGCACAATAATGTGTGTGCTCAGCTGGGTATGCCACTGTCTGGCCCTTATTTATTTATTTATTTATTTATTTATTTATTTATTTATTTATTTACTACTCAGCTCTGGCTTATGCTGTTACAGGGAAATGAATCTGGAACTTTGGAGTCTTAGGCATGAAAGTCATTTTGCATAACCACTAAGCTATCTTTCCTGCCCTCTACCACCATTTCCATCCTGGGCCTGTGGATGCCTCATCACTCCCCCTACCCACTTATTTATATCTACAACCTTATGCCCTACAGATACTGGGCACAGTCTTTATAGCCAGTGCCAGGTACTGGGGATTCTCTTTGGGTGCCTACTACCAACGGATCTGAGAGCCCAGTGCAGGCTCCTGTCTGAGCTGAGCTCTGAAGGTTGGCTAAGAGGTAATGTGGACAAGAGCAGAAGAAAGAGAGTTCTGGGCAGAGGGAAGCACAGGGTAAGTGGAGCCCAGTCGGTTGGAAGCTGTGTGACAACCGTTGTCCTAGGTCAGTGGGAAGGTGCCACGCTGAAGCCAGATTTGGTGTATTTTGGATACAGAAGTGGACAAGAGAGGAAGCTGCAAGGCCAGAGAGGGTGGACAGTTGTCCAAGGTAGAGACTTGGCCAGCTGGAGAAGGGGCTGTGGCTATAGAGAGAACCCTAAGGTCAAGCTGACAAGGTGGATAGTTGGGTGTGACCAGGACAGTGATGAAGGGCAGAGGGAAACAATGGTTCCCAGGTTCCTGGATCTTGTGGCAGGAAGGGCAGGTGCAGAGGGAGCAGGATGGCGGTTAAGGGAAGATCAACCTTCACCCTATCTCTCTCCACAGGGCTGTAAGCTCCCTGCAAGAAAGGGTAGACTTTAGACTTCAGGCCTCCTTGTGGTCCCTTAGTGTCCAGGCGTATTCCAGAAGACTTATTCTTGGTTGTGGTTGGAAAATTTGCCTCCAGTTTCCTGCAAGTCAGCAGACTTGACCACAGACACATAAGTCTCCTTGGCTGAGAACACTGTCTGTATTGAGGAGCTGGTCTCTGGCCTCATCTCCTGGAGGTGGTATAGCTACTCCTGGGGGTTTTGTGAGGGTGGGGGGAGGCTTATGTACCCTGATTCCTTAGTCTCAGAGTCAACTGGGACTGGGGCTAGGGCTCCCGCCACCATACTGAGGTAGGCCTAGAGCCAGCCTCCCTACCTGCTGAACTGTGTCCAGTGGGAGACATTTAGAACATGAGAATGTAAGTGACTGCTGGAGAGACATCCATAATTTCTTCTAGTATTGGAAAAACACTCGGCTACCAGAAGTTACCAGATGTTCTGTGTCATATAATGTATGTTTTATGACAAATGAAAATATATATAAAGTCTGTGCCCAGATTGCTCCCAGTCTGCTTAAAGGGGACTAGATCCTTCTTTTTTTTTTTTATTTTATTACCCATTTCAAATTTTATTCAAGAATTCCCTTCTAGGCAATGAACTTATCTGCCAAGTTGGGGCCCAGAGGGAACCTTTATGGGGGGCTCATAAACCCCCTCTTTTGAGGAAATCTTGGGGCCAAGGCTACATTTGGTCCCACATGTTCACACAATAGTCACTCTCAGCTCTGAGGGGCCATTAGCATTAATTGGGTGAATAATCTATGTTTTAAAAGTCCCCAAATACGTATTTACATAATCTACACTTTGCGCAAGCCTGTTCAATCCTATTTGTGGGATCTGGAATGGACCCTGGGCTTAGTCCTCCCTCTGTGCTTCCAGAGAAGCTACTCCTCTTGGTGCTCCTCCTGTAGTGTAGACAGGTTTAGCTTGGCCTGATGTTACAGTGGGGCCTTTCAGCCACGAACTGTCGCTGCACACCTTATGCAGATCTCTGCTGCGGGGAGATGCTGTGTGAGAGCAAGCTATCATGGCCTTTTAGGCCTGGGGAGCACTGAGTCTCATGTCATTTCTTTTTTAAAAAATTTTTTTATTTATAAAAAGGAAACATTGACTAAACCATAGGATAAGAGGGGTACAACTCCACACAATTCCCACCACCAGAACTCTGTATCCTATCCCCTCCCCTCCCCTGATAGCTTTTTCTATTCTTTAACCCTCTGGGAGTATGGACCCAAGGTCATTATGGGATGTAGAAGGTGGAAGGTCTGGCTTCTGTAATTGCTTCTCCGCTGAACATGGACATTGACAGGTCAATCCATACTCCCAGCCTGTCTTTCTCTTTCTCTAGTAGGGAAGGGCTCTGGGGAAGCGGAGCTTTAGGATTGGTGGGGTTGTCTGTCCAAAGAAGTCTGGTGGCATCATGCTAGCATCTGGAACCTGGTGGCTGAAAAGAGAGTTAATGTACAAAGCCAAACAAACTGTTGACTGATCATGGACCTAAAGGCTGGAATAGTGCAGACTCATGTCCTTTCCTGAAGGTTGTTCATGCACACAATTGTACCATACTTGGAGAAGGTCTGCTGTCATAAAGAGATGATTTTAGTGTTGTCAACTCTAGCTTCCCTCTGGTGGATCTGAATCTGGGCCTTTCCACCACAGCATCTTGATGCATAGCTCACAGAGCTAGAATTCTGCAGAAAATGTGTTGGGAGACAGTAGTTCTACTTTTCTTTTCTTTTCTTTTCTTTTTTTTTTTTTTGAGGGAGGTAGGGGATAGTTTGAGTTTTGGTTGCTCACCCAAACACTTTCTACCTCTGTGTACTTGCATGTTGGCTGTGCACATATCTCCCCCAAGAATGTTTCCCACAGGATCCAGGTTCTGGGAGCAGGAAAGGGCCCAAACATCTGAGGTGAGGTGGGTGCATGGGTGTGTGTGTGTGTGTGTGTGTGTGTGTGTGTGTGTGTCTGCGTGAAGACACTACATTTCAGGTTAGGGAGCCCTGCCTGATAGACTACCCAGCTCTGTGTCCGGGAGGTTGCTGGAGCCCCTTCTGCAACACTGTTTCTGTGGTTCACTCTGGGGCTTAGGGAAGCAGGAAGGTGTCCAAGTGTTGTCTGATCTTAGAACCTGCTTGCAACAGACCTGACCTCACATGCCCTTAAAGGCCCTGCTGCCCCTTTGAGTAGTCCAGGTCTTTTTGTCTTCACACCGTCCTCAATCATGGCTGCATGTTTAAATCACTTGGAGAGATTAAACAACAATTCCCAATGCCCAGACAGCACCCCAGGTGTATGAAATTAGAATCTGGCGGTAAGAAACCCAGGTGCAAGTGATAGCAAAGCCCCCAGGTGATTCCAATGTGTGCCTGGTGGAGGTGGAGCCCAACCTCTTGGGTCTCGAGAAGGAGGAGGGGGCAGGAGTTTGTGGCTGTACTAAGGGATCACCCACAATTATAGCTATTTGCCCTTGAGAATGGAGCAAGCCCACTGTCCTGTTTGAGCAGTCCACAGCTGTGTGGCCAGGCCCTTGGATGAAGGAGCAGAAGTGATGCCTAGCTGGTAGATGCCTAGGACAGTCATCAATGGTGGAGAGAAGCTGCTTCCTGCCAGGTACTGGACCACACACCCCTCCAGTAAACCCTTATGGTTCCCACAAACAAGTGTTCCCATTTGCAGATGTAAATTTGAGAATAACTCTGGGGTGTTGTCACAGTCACATGAGGCCATATGAAGGAGCAGGGATTTGAACTTGGGAGATCAAGGCAAAACACTTTTGGCATGGTCCATGGGCAGGAGCAGTGTGAAAGTGGAGGTCTGCATGTGTGAGGGGTGGGGTGGGATACAGCTGATGTTGTGAGGCAGGTTTGTCTGTGCTCACTAAGTTGCAGGATTGGAAATACTGTTTGTTCTTGGGCTGACGGGACAAAGCAGGAGCAACCAGCAGGGCATTAGGGCCAGCTGCTGCAGGCCTGCTGCTCAGCCTCTCTTCTCCCCTCTGGGATCAGTGGTTTCTGCTGGAAGCTTGAAGCCTGACACTGTGAGTGTGTTTACACCACAGCAATCGGCAGACACTGCAAACCAGGCTTTTGTTTGTTTTCTTAGAGAGGTGGCTGTTAAACACTTCACTGGACAAAACCAAACCTCCTACATCCATATCCTTAGGAATATGGACAGGGAGAGAATCAAGGGACCCAGAGAGAAAGAACAGAGTGAAAAGCTGTGAGCAGAGTAAAAGTTGCAGCCAGGAAAACAAAGTGAGAGAAATGAGCCTGTGACTTAGGGTGATATAGTGGAGAAGCGTGGCTAGTGCCGAGTAAAAGCTAATTGCTCCAGAAACTGGGATTATTGTTGCTGGGAGCTGCTGCAGAGACCAGGACAGAGATAGGCAGGTGCCTCCAAAGATCTACAGACTGATGTGGAAGTTTGGCTACACCACGGTGGGTGCTGCCCTTAGAAAAATCAGATGCACACCACCGATCACTTCTATCAGAAATGTCATCACAAGTCCTCTTGTGGGTTTTCCCAGGACCCTGCCCTCACCATAAAGCAGCTATGGTAGGGACTGCACCAGTCTCTGAAAGGGGGCTGGGGCATCTTGCCCTGCCACTTGAGGAAGACTGACTGGTCCTGAATTGAATGCAGCCTACAATGTTCCCAGCTGTGATCATGAGCTGCGAACTCAGATCAATAGGGACTCAGAGGTTACACAGGCTCTTGTGCTAAATATATATGACCTGGGTTGGGTGAATGGAGGTAAATAGTTAACTATATCCACAGAATATTTTCAAGAATGGGAGTTACTCTCTGATATAACCCAACTTTCTAGCCTTTTTCTCTACTCTGACATCATTTTCTCAGACAATGTCTTTATACAACTTCATGTTAGCTATCAAACTCAAGCAAAAACTACCATAGGTGTGTGGGCCCCTAGAAAAATGCCTAACATGGACTTCTGGGCTTTCTTCCAGCCTAAGATCCCCAGTATCATCTGCTCTATTCCTACTTTTTGGTTCCTATTCATTAACCATTTTGTCTCACTTTATGTCCTGCCATCTTCCAGATACCAGGTTGCAGATGCTACCATGATTCCATTCTGACTTCTATGGGCAGACGCTTTCACCAATGTGTCTTGGAACCTTGCCTCTCCAGAGCTCTACCCCACTAAGGAAAGATAGAGACAGGCTGAAGGTATGGATGAATCTGCCAATGTCTAAGTCCACTAGAGAAGCAATTACAGAAGCCAGAACTTCTACCTTCTGCACCCTCAAAACAATTTTGATCCATACTCCCAGTGGGGGAGAAGTGATAGGAGGAAGAGGATAAGTGGGCTCTGAACTCCAGTTCCATCAGGCGAGAGAGAGAGAGAGAGAGAGAGAGAGAGAGAAGAGAAGAGAAGAGAAGAGAATGAAAAGGGAGGAGATATTTGGATGTAGTAATAGGGTTATGTTTGGCTTGTAGGGACTGGAGAGGTCTGGGCCTGGAAGAAAAAGGGGGCAATTATGTACAAATGTAGACGGTTGTAGAGATGATGGTTAACCTACATCTGCAAACTTGAGAGAATTTCAGTGATTTACAGTGGAGGGACTGGGATTCAGAACTCTGTGGTGGGAATGGTGTGGAATTGTACCCCTGTTGACATGTAACTTTGTAAATCAATATTGAATCACTAATAAAAATAAATAAATATTTCATTATGAACTTTATACTGACTCACTACAGACTATTTGTGTACTTTTACTTTCAGGTATATATTTTGCCCTAATTTATGGATACATGTGAACCTATGCTCTATCTCATGGGACCTGGTCTATATTTAGGTTTTGGGACTTGGTTAAGAAGTGAACCACCTGGAATGAAATTAGAGAATCTTATGGAAAGAAAGGTCTCAGTTGAGTAATGAGGCTAAAGAGATGACATTCCACAACTGACATCTCTGGACACATTCTGAAATGAAGCATGTTGAGGTGGTACTCATTGTGTTGATTAGGTTGGGATCAGCAGATGCAATATCATTTGGTTCCGCCTTCTGCATCCCACAATGACCTTGGGTCCATACTCCCAGAGAGTTAAAGAATAGGAAAGCTATCAAGGTAGGGGATGGGATACAGAGTTCTGGTGGTGGGAATTGTGTGGAGTTGTACCCCTCTTATCCTATGGTTTTGTCAGTGTCTCCTTTTTATAAATAAAATAAATAAATACAAAAAATCAAGTCCTGAAATGAGTGCAGCCTAGAATATTCCTAGCTATGACCATGGAATATGAGTTCAGACTGACAGGGATGCAGAGGTTACACAGGCTCCTGTGCTAAATATGAATAGACACGGGCTCCAGATCAGATCTATGGGGTTTACAGTTAATGGTATTTATATACTTTTCTCATATTTGCGAGCTACTCTCTGCCCTTATCCAGCTTTCTAGTCCTATCCTCAACCCTGACACCATCTTCACAGACAATATTCCTAGCCTGCCTGCAGGTTAGCTATTGGTCTCAGGCAAAAATATAGTAAAGTCATGGATCCCTTGAAATATACTTAAAATAGTCTTCCTAACTTCTTCCAACATAAAGACCCAAATCCCACCTGCTGTACTTTTACCTTGTTACTAAACAAATTGTTTTGCTTTACATCTCAATGCTTTTCAGCCACCAAGTTGCAGATACTTCCATGACACCAGCCTGACTTCCCTGGCAGATGACCTCACCAATGAGTCCTGGAACCCCACCTCCCCAGGGCTCTGCCCCACTAGGGAAAGACAGAAACAGGCTGAGGATATGAATCGACCTGCCAATGCCCATGTTCAGCAGAGAAGCAATTAAAGAAGCCAGACCTTCCACCTTCAGCACCCCATAAAGATCTTCAGTCCATACTTCCAGAGGGATAAAGAATAGGGAAGCTTCCAATGGAGGGGATGGGATATAGAACTCTGGTGGTAAGAATTATATGGAAATTGTACCCCAATCTTATCAGTCATTATTAAATCACTAAAAAAATTATTTAAAAAAATCAGATGCAGCCTGCAAATCCAGGGCTAGAAAGCCATTTGTGAGTGGTCTCTTAGTTGTCATTTTGGAGGGCCATAGGGAGGGCTCCAGCAGTGAGATGGTTAAATCAGAATTACAAGGGGGTGATTTATCTCACAGCCCCAACATTCTCTTGCTCTCTGCTCTGGCTGGCCCTGCTAATGCTCCTGGGTTGCAAATCTTCTTATTTGTCAAGTCCCTCTCCACAGTCTGGCTCTGTCTGGCTGCCTGCAAGGTTTATTAAAGAGGCATTTGCTACCTGTCATCTCAAACGGCCTCCTTTATCCAAAACAGAATAATAGAGATATCTCCCTCCAGGGACACAGGATGCAAATGCCGGAGGACAGGTTGCCAATTTGCCGCGTGTATTAGGGGAAGGAAGCCGTCAAGGGAAACGGCCAGGATCTAGGCTCTTCTAACAAGCTCATTTCTGGGTTGAGGGGAGACCTGGGCTGCTCGAGTTTAGATTACGTGGGCACATGCCTCTGTGCTCCTATGGACAGCTGTCAGCAGCAATCGTTTCTCCCTGGGAAACAAAATTGGCTTTTCTTCCTTCTTCCCCTTCCCCCAGCTGGGCAGCCAGGCCCTGCCAATAACTGTCAAGAAGCCATCCAGCTTTGGGGCTGCATGCATGCAGAGCCCTGGGTAGCATGCACCTGCTTTTCTGGACTGGCCCTGGTCTATAGGTCCTGCTGATGCCGCCCTGTTGACTAGAAGCCAAGGGGAACCCTTCTCTGAAGGGGATTCAAAGGTCTCCCATGCATAGAAGTTTGCCCAGGACCTCATCCTAGAAGGCTGTGCAGGTCTCCTTCCTGTGAGAACTCCCCAATCTAGGAGCCTTCCATCAGAGACTCCACATAGGATCTGTGGTTTGATGTTGGTTGACCTTACAAATGGGAACTGCCCCAGCTCTCTCTCCAGGGATATTCTAAGAGTGACGAGACCAGGGTATAGTAGATAGGACCTGCTGCACCCTCTAGGTCTCTCCTCTCCAATTCTCATAGAAATCCTGTCATTCCACTCCCCCCACCCACCCACTCTGGGTCCAGGTGTTTTTGCTTTGACAAGATGGCAGGAGACACGCTTGGGACTTCAACTGGACCATGGCATGTCATTCCTGGCTACTCTCAGGTTCACAGGGGCTATGTGGTGTGCAGAGACATGGCTTCCTCCTGCTCTGAGTCAAACCACAGTGTCACATTGCTCAGGGCTGGCTAGATTTTTGGGTGTCCTGCACCATCTCCAGACCTTGCCCAGGGGTAGCCTTTACTTGGGGAGGAGTGTGTTGGAGAGGTCTCTTAGGACCCCGAGAGCTTCCATGACAGAGGCCACAGGGTGGAGGACCAGCTTATAGATGTGAGGCTCTGGCTTTGAGCCACACATGGAAGTTATGATGACTACCAGGTTCCTGATCCCCATTGGTGTTTTCCCTAAACTACTGCTGGGCCTAAGCTGCAGCCTGAAGGCCAGGGCTGGTCCAGGAAGGCAGAGAACAGAACAGGGCTCTAGGTCAGTGCAGGGCCTTCCCTGTCTGGGGAAGGAACAATGCTTGGAGGACTCAGAAACAAACCCCAGGGCAGGCTCAGAGCTTTTGTCTTTGGCAGAACTGGAACCTGCTCCATGTATGTTCTTGCTTTCCCACCTGTGTGTGCTTTTGCTTGCTGCAAACAGGAGAGGTTTCTTGGAGGAAAAGGCTGTGTATAGCAGGGGTGTGGAGGCTCTGCTCTTCTGGGCTTAGACTTGTTCTCACCTGGGCTGGCTGGGACTGGGTTTGTCTGTTCACAGGGACCAGGCTCTGGTTATGAACTGGCCCAGAGAACCACCAGCCCATGGTGAGAGCTAGGTGACCACACTCCAGGTGAGCCTGAGCCAGGCCCTTCTCACTCCATGCAGGACAGTTATCCTCAACCATAGCCCAGAGGCAGCTGAACAGAAGACCGGTAGCTACAGAAGCTGAGGACAGTGAGCCTGTGAGTATCTGCCCAGAGCACCTGTGGAGTCCATGCTTCCTAGAACACATGAGCACAACAGCAGCCTCTGGGGTGCAGATGGCCAATTCAGGGAGACAAAAAGGACTAATCAAGGGTACAAATCAAGGGTACCACTACCCTTTGGCCTACAAAGGGTAGTGGTCTGCTTGAGGCTGTACCCTAGTGGGAAGTGGGACCATGGGTATCTCAGTGATTCTCCTACCTTAGATTTCTGATCCCCTGCTAATAAGCAAGCATGCATTTATGGGATGAATCTCTAGAATGGAAGCCTTTATAGAGGTGAGCTAGGATGACAGCTCCTCTAGCTGTGAGCTGAAATGATCACTCATTATAGCTGTGAGCTAGGATAATGACTCCTTGAGATATGAGCTAGGATTATTGTTTCTTCTGGATGATCATTTCTATCTCAGATTGGTGGCAGATGGAGTGAGATGAAGCATGGAAGGTACCTGGCATGCAGTCAGCACTCAGTAAAAGCTCACAGCGCTCTCTCTCTCTCTCTCTCTCTCTCTCTCTCTCTCCCTCTCCCTCTCCCTCTCTCTCTCTCTCTCTCTCTCTCTCTCTTGCTAGTAAGTCTGGAGGAATTGTCTCTACCACTGCCATGATGATGCTTCTTACTTGTTCTGGCTTTTATTCTCTCATCTGCTTTCCCTCTGCTCTGGGACTCTGAGGCCACAGTGTAGAACACAGGCACTAATTTCTCTGGGGAAGATCCCCAGGAGCAAACCTCATGGAAGTTTTTGAGTAGATGTATGAATGCCAGAGCTGGAAAGGCCCCCAGAGGTAGCTGGGAACTGTGGAGTGACACAGAAGGAGAAGCAGACAGACTGAGCTTCATTCTAGCTCTGCAGTCTGCTAGCTGTGTGTCTGTGAGCAGCCCACCTACTCTCTCTGAATAGACTCCTCAATAGACTTAACTTTGGGGCCTCTTGTAAGTCCAAAATAAAGTTGCAAAGGGAAAAATCTGAGTTTACATTATCTATTAATGTGTCATTATATTAGAACACTTCAGGGATGCATTGGATCGACCTTCTCGTGGTGCATCCCTTGAGTACCCATTTATTAGGGAAACTGACGATCCTTCCTAGCCAACTGAATCCACATGGATCCCAGTCACTTTCAAAGCCAGCAACAAGCAGACATCAGGCTCAACCTGATGCTGTTGACTGGCTACGGAAGAAGGGCAAACGCTAGAAGAAGAAGAAGAAGAACACTTCACTTTTTATTGTCTCTGGGGCTTCAATGCTTTAGGCTGACTTTTGGAGATGAAAGGAGGTGGGGGTGTATAGCATGGAAGTTTCCTGCAGTGTGGTAGGACTGGACTTGAACCTGGGTTTTGTGCATGGGAAAATCAGTTATACTATCCAGATGAGCTATTTTTCTAGTCAATTTTTTAAAAAGTAAAACTTTTTTTTATGTTTCTTTCTTTCTTTAATTAATTACTTTTCTCTTTTGTTGCCCTTGTTTTTTATTGTTGTTGTAGTTATTATTGTTGTTACTGATGTCATTGTTGTTAGATAGGACAGAGAGAAATGGAGAGAGGAGAGGAAGACAGAGAGGGGGAGAGAAAGACAGACACCTGCAGACTTGCTTCACTCCCTGTGAAGCGACCTCCCTGCAGGTGGAGAGCTGGGGTCTTGAACCAGAATCCTTATGCTGGTTCTTGTGCTTTGCGCCACGTGTGCTTAACCTGCTGCTCTACCACCCGACTCCCAAAAGTAAAACATTTTCATTAAGAAAAGTGTGTGCGAGGGAGGAGATAGAATCAGAGCAACACTCCGGTATATGTGATGCTGGGGACTGAACTTGGGACTTCATGTTTGAGAGTCCAGTGCTCTAGCCACTGTACTACCTTCAAGGCTACCAAGTCACTTGTTACCTTCTCCAGGCTTCTTGTTCTACTGAGGGGATCCTGGGTTATGATAAAGGGATGGAACTCAAGTCTGAGGCCACAATGAAGTGTAGAGAGGTTGTTTGAGGACTGAAGGGCAGGCTTCTTGTTCCCATGTGCAGTGCCACCTTGACTGTTTATTTGTGTATGTGTTTTCACCAGAGCACTCCTCAGCTCGGCTTTTGGTGGTGCTGGGCCTTGGTGACTGTGATCTTTGGTGTCTGAAACATGTAAGTCTTTTTGTATACCCACTGTGCAATCCATCTTACCAGCAAGCTTGTACTCTCTGGAAGCACCAGGAGGTGGGCAGTGAGGGTCCATCTCCAGTTGCCAATGAACATACTGGTGGTGACTGTATCCTCTTTGAAACCCTGGTTTGTCAGAGCCATGGCCTGCAAAGAACTCTCTGGAGCCTTCTTCAACCCACCCCTCCCCAAAGGGGAATATGAACTCTTCCTTCTCAGCTTGTTGCTCCCTTAGGACCAGAAAGCCCAGGTTGACATAATTCTGCCAGGGCCCAGGGAACTAGACTTGGTTTAGGGAGAAGGTGTGTTGGAAGGGTTTGTGCTTTCAGGAACAATCTGCTTAAAATAACTCCCAGATTCGGGCCCAAGCAGCACAGGTGAAGCAGGTAGGAAATTGCAGCCACTTGAGGCTTTCCCTCCCAGGGCCTTGATTAAAGCTTAGGAGTGTTGGAGTTGAACTAGCTGGGAAAGTGCCCTTTGATATGCTCATTTGGTTTTCATTTTTTGGGGAGTGAGGGTGGGAGTGGTGGAGGCAGGACGGGCCCAGGGCCCAGGGCCCAGCCCCAGCTAGTTTTATTTCTGCTTCCTTTTAGTGGGTTTCGCTTAGCTCCTCTCCCCAACTCCTACCCCCTCCCCTACTGGCATTTTTGAATTTCAAGGTCAGCTGAAAGTCAAACTTTACCATGTTGAGAATGAAATACAAGCAGATGTGGCTGCCTTGGCTCATGGTGGCCACACCCCGAGAGCCAGGCTCTGTCCTGTGGGTCCCTGCCTGGTGAAATTAACAAACTATGATGGCTTACAACTCTGGGCTTCCATCATGGAGACTCAGATTTCAAAGCTAGTGCCAATCAGGCCTGTGTTTATCTAGGGGAGCTGAAGGAAGCTATGGGGCCCTGGAAGGTGTGGCTGCCTTATCCTGGTAGAGCAGGCAGATGGCTGCCTACATTTGGAGCTGGCCTCTGTCACGTGGTGCTGGCTCTGCCTGGGGTGAGGGGGGCATTGTCTGCTGGGCTGGTAGAAGGGGTTGGTGGCTTTCCAGTGCCGGTCATATCACATGCCCAGTCTGTTGCCTGCTCCTCTCTACAGAGAGTGAAGCTGTTGGCAAATGGCTGCCACGTGATCCACATGGCATTGGCAGTGACTTAAAGGAGAAGGTCAATTTTCAGTTTGGCTTCCTGGCTTCACCCACACCCCAGTGTGACTCAGACAGTGGCCCAGCAGGCTGCCTCCTGCTCTGGGAGTCTGGCTGGTGTGATTGGTGGTGTGGAGAGGAGCCTGTGAGGAGTGACTGAGGCCCCCCGCTGCCCCAGCACTGCCCTTGGGCCCCACTGTGCCCTGCTGAGAGTCTGCTGATACTCTGTGGCAGCTTTGCCCACAGCACACTGGGAACAGCCCAGTCTCCCACTACCATGCTGGCATTAGCCCATCAGGAGGGCAAGGAGACCCAGAGGCCTGAAATTTCTTTCTCTGCTCAGCACTTCTTCTCAACTCAGTGCCCTGCACCCACTGTCCCCCAGGGCAGAGCAGATCCTGAGAGGAGCCCACCTTGTGTTGGAAACAGCTCCCTCTGTGGCCAGTCATGGGACATTGACCCATGTCCTTAGTGCCCCTAAACCTCAATTTCTTAGACTTTATGAGGGGACTGGGGGCTGAGTAGAGGCACACCTGGTTGAGTGCACATGTCACCATGCACAAGGACCCAGGTTCAATTCTGCTTCTCGCCTGTTCCATCACAAGTGGTATAGCTAGCCTGCAGGTCTCTCTCCCTCTCTATCTCCCCCACCCCTCTCAAATTCCTTGTCCTATCTAATTAAAAAAAAAAAAGTAAAGAAAAAGAAAACATGTCTGCCAGGAGTAGTGGTGGATTTGTAGTGCATGTACCAAGCCCCAGCGATAACCCTGGTGTCAGTAAAAAAAAAAAAAGGGGGGGGGAATGGTGGTGTCCTCCCTCATAGGTGCCACAAGGATCAACTGAACTGGTGTACGTAAGGTGCCTGGCACAGTGCCTGGTGCTCACTAATGCCTCTATTATTGCCATTGTCCAAACTTGGAGGGAGAGAGCTGTTGGGGAAAGCAGCATGGGGAGGGCCCTGCCCAGCTCCTCTGTGACCTGCTGGGTTCTGAGCTGTAGAGCCCAATTACCTAGTCTTCCCCTCAGCTGGGGAGCACTACCTCCTCCCCTGGGGCCTGCACCCCAGCTCCTTGGGGAGCGGTGGCAGAAGCAGATAGGAGTTAGCCTGAGATCACTCGCTCCACCCTACCTCTCTGAGTGGCAGTGTGGTGCGGAGAAGTGACATGTGGAAAAAAAAGTCCCTTAAGTCGAGGAGTTGTCCAAGATAGGGTTGGTTTGCACAGCTCAGTCATTTTGGGATAAGAAAACCTGAAATGAAAAATTCTGAATGCAGAACAAAGCAGGGGAGCCTGCCACAACAGCACATGCGAGTCAACCGGAATCGTCTAGCAAACAGCCTGCCTTGTTAAAATCAGTCCCTTGGTGAGGGGGATTAGCGCTCTGCAAACTTCCCATCCAGGCCTGCCTGCATTTTTACTTTCCCTGATGCACGTCTCTTTTCTGATCCTCCTCCCTTCACACCCTGGGGGATTTCCCTAGCACATAATGGGGGCCACTCCCAGTGCTAAAATGATGGAGGGTTTTTCCTTTAGCTTTGGGCAGAAAAACAGTCACCCATGCTCAGAATACAGAGGGGCAGACTCTCTATCTGGAACAGCTTCTTCTGCCCACATCCCCCCAACCTGGGTTTTTGGTGAAGGACCAGAAGGGGCCCTGGTGCAGGGTCTTCCCGAGGAAACTGGAAGTCCTGAGGGTCATTATTCGCTTCCTCCGCTTCCTTCTCCTCCTCCAGGAAGCCCTGCCTGATTTCCTTGCTTTGCAGACTTGAGGTCTTCATTTGGGGCTCTACACATGGCACCCTGGGGACCTATGGGGCTTGCTGGCTTCAGTGGGGCCACACCCAGGAGAGGTTCTGTGCCTGCTTGCTCCTGTAGTGCTCTGGACCGGCTGGAGCAAGACCTGCCGGCCGACCCGGGTTCCACAGCACAAGTCCCTTTCACCGCCTTGTTTGCAGAGCCTCCTCAGCTCTGGCTGCTCATTACCTTTCCGCTAGTGGGCGGGTGGGAGAGGCCTCCTGTGCCTAGGGCGAGGGCCAATTACCAGCGTCTCTGCCATGCACAACCTCGGGTGCATTTTCTCAAATGGCGAGGACCTCTTTGGGGAAAGTCAATTTGTGGAGGGCTCAGGGTAGCATAATTTATAGGCCCCCTCTCGCCCAGTTAGGAGCGAGAGTGGCTGTGGCTTAATTTAATTAGCTGGGTTCGAGCGGAGCGCATTGCCGGAATGGGCCCAGGATCGAGGTAAATGAGGCGCATTTCTCTCCTGAGCAAAAGGCGGTCAAGGAGGAAGAGGTCTAAAGTTACTCCATTCATTTGGCTCCCTTGGTTAGCGATGGCTTCCAGTCTGAAATATAAACCCACTCATTTCTCTTAACAAGAATCCAGCCCACCAGCTACAGCGTTCTGCTCATGCATTTAATAGGAATAATTGAACGGAGCTCAAATTATCCCAACCGATTGCTCTCCAAGGCAGATCCAACGTCACTTTTTTTTTTCCGACTGGGAGGCGAGTGCATTTGGTAGGGTGGGGAGAAGCTGCCAGCTCAGGCACAGAGCCAGTTCTGCTCTATGGTGACCTGGCAGGGGACTCAGAGGGGTCGGGCAGCAGGTGGTTCCTAGGTGATGGTCTCTAGGTGGTAGCTGCGCATGGCTTTCCATCTTTACTTATTTTTTTGACATTGAATTTTTTTAGATAGGAATAGTCAGAGAAAGAAAGACCGAGAGGGAAAGACACCCAGGCAAGGGAGGTTCCCCTTCAGTACCTTGAGGATCAGGAGCCTGGAACCTGGATGACTAAGTAGATTTCTCAGATGAGCCATCATACCTGCCTGCTTCTTTGCTTTTAATACATATTTGAATGGTCAGGTCTTATCACATATGTTCATTAATAGTCAGGGCAAGAGATGGCTGGAGCTGAAAGGATTTGTTCTTTTTTAATTTTTATATTTATTTATTTATTTTCCCTTTTGTTGCCCTTGTTTTTCATTGTTGTTGTAGTTATTATTGTTATTGATGTCATCATTGTTGGATAGGACAGACAGAAATGGAGAGAGGAGGGGAAAACAGAGGGGGAGAGAAAGACAGACACCTGCAGACCTGCTTCACCACCTGTGAAGCGACTCCCCTGCAGGTGGGGAGCTGAGGGCTCAAACCGGGATCCTTATGCAGGTCCTTGCGCTTTGCATCACCTATGCTTAACCTGCTGAGCTACTGCCGGACTCCCAGCTGAAAGGATTTGAAGCAGGAATCCATTAAGTGGCAATGACTGAAAGTGAGAAATAGGAGACACAGTCTCACTGATATTCCAGCAGAGGGAATTGCAGCCCTGAGAGGCTATCAAGTCTGCTATTCATGATGATCTCTGGATCCAGAGCACTGATGGAAGTTTCTGGTGATGCTGTCTGTAGACACAGATCCTGTGAGTGGATATGACACCCAGACTCTGGAGGAGCTATGAGCAAACCTTCCTCACCAGTACCCCTCCTATTTGGGCAGCCTCTATTAGCCTCAAGGTTTGTGTGTGTGTGTTCTTTAAAAATTTTTTGTTAATAATTTACATGATTATGAGAAATAGGGGTATAATTCCACACCACTCTCACCACCAAAGAGCTGTGTCACCAACCTCCTCCAACAGTAACCACCATAGTTCCCCCAAGGTCATAGATGTGGGTTGGATATATATTTCTTTTTTCAAGTTTATGTGCTACAATTCTCTGTATTACACATGAGTGGAATAATACCATAGTTGTCCTTCACTAAACATAATCATTGCCAGTTTCATTCATTTTGTCCTGAAGGACACAATATAGTCTTTTAAAACTGCTGAATAGTAACTGGTGAATTCACCTTCTTCACTTCATCTTGGATGGAGCTTGAAGGAATCATGTTAAGTGATATAGGTCAGAAAGAGAACGATGAATATGGGATGATCCCACTCATAGACAGAAGTTGAAAAATAAGAACAGAAAGAAAATACAAAGCAGATATTGGACTGGAATTGGTATATTGCACCAAAGTAAAAGACTCTGGGGTGTGGGGGGGAGGATTCAGGTCCTGGAACATGACGGTGGAGGAGGATCTGAAGGGGGTTAGATTGTTATGAGGAAAACTGAGAAAAGTTACACATGTACAAAATACTGTATTTTACTGTTGAATGTAAGCCATTAATATCCCCCCAAATTAAAAAACTAAAACTGATGAGTAGTACTCCATTGAGTATATGTACTATAACTACTACTATCACCCCCCACTCTCTCTTTTTTTCCTATTTACAGGACTAGAGTGATTTTTATTCCATTGTTAAAAGTTCCCCATCTCTTAATAAGTCTTCCTCATAAGGACCCTCCTAATACTTTAAACTTTTAATCAGGAACATGAAAATAGTTTCAGCTGCCATATTTGTGATATGGGGGTCCTCACATCTGCCTCTCTTCTATTACAGAACAGGCTTGCGAATCTCCTGAGGATCAGCCTTTGCCACAAAACTGCCAGGTCAAGTGAACTGTCAACCTCTTGCCCTACTTGTCCCCTCACCTGCAGACAAAGACTTCCTGACTCCAACTAGACATCAGTTTGAGTTCACAACAACCAAAATGAGCAAAACCATTAGGGCCGGGAGTGGGCTGTTGGCTGTGGGCGGCCTGGACTCTGGCACTGTTGCTTTCCCTAGACCCTCTGGGGCCAGGCAGCATGCACAGTGTTTCTGGGCTATCCTGAGCTGTTCCCTAGAGGTTCTGACTACCTCAGAGTGGCCTGGGAGAGGTGCAGCAGTGGGTGAAGAGAGGGCCAGAACTTTTCCTGTCAGTGTGTCTCAAATCAGGATCAGGAGAGGACTGATTTTAGGGGATTTATCCCCTGGGACCCTCCTTCCCTTCCCCTTCCCTTCCCCTTCCCTTCCCCTTCCCTTCCCCTTACCTTCCCCTTCCCCTTCCCTTCCCCTTCCCTTCCCCTTCCCTTCCCCTTCCCTTCCCCTTCCCTTCCCCTTCCCTTCCCCTTTCTTTCCCTTTTCCTTCCCTTTACCTTCCTTCCCCTTCCCTTCCCCCTGCCCCATGTAAAGTCTTTAGGAAATTCAGATTGGTTTTGGCAGTGGGGCTTTAGCTGAAGCTGGCATGGCAGGTGCCAGAAACATGGCCATTGTCACAGGGCCAGTGCTTTTGCCCAGTGCCACCAGAGGGACTGTGCCAGGGCAGTGTCTGCAGCCCCTGCAGCCACGAAGGCAGTAGAAGGGCATTGGGAGGCCACTGTGACCTTCCCCCTCATGATCACTGCTTGTGACATGGCTGTTCTAAAACAGAGCAAGGAGGGCCTATGCTTTTCTGTCCCCAATTATGATGCTGATGGTTTAACAAAAAAAAAAAGCAGAGTGAATATTATTCCAATATTTATCTTAGCACAAAACTAACATTTCAGGGCCTGTGCTCATAACTCAAATGTTGATGGGGAACACATTGTGTGAATGTGGCGCAAATATATACAAGGGAGGAAGTTGCTTATATTTAATAGGGAAACATGAAGTAAACATTTTTGAATAAAATGGCAAAAACTTGGTTTCTACGAGCTGCAACTTCTCAGTGCAGCACATTTCGCTGGCACTCCTTAGGTGGTAGCGTGTGGTCTGGGGGGTGAACCCTTGGGGTGAAAACCGAGTTCATATCTAGGGTACCTCTCAGAATTTGCACCCAAGATTTCATGTTCCTGGCATTGTGGGGACTCTAGCTGACCTAGAGCAAGTCTAGGCCCTTGGGAATCCCATGCAGCTTCTCTCTCTCTCTTTTTCTCAATCTCTCTCTCCCCTTCCTCCCCCTTGAATGCTCATTAGTGGCAGGAGCCCTTATAAAGGCACGTGGAAAGGGAGGAGAGGCCCCTGGTTAATGCCTTTCAAGAGTCTCACTCAACCCCCAGGCTCACCCTCCCCTGTTTTCTCCCATGCGGAGAAGAGCACTGTGGGCCTCTGTACAATGGAAACCCAGGGTGCTGCTGACACTTTGCATGACATCATACACACAGGGCCTGCAGCCTTGTGCAGACACTCAGATGCTTGTCTGTACAAATTTGGCCCTGATGCTGGCAGCCCCAACTACTGTTACCACTACAGGGTGGATGTGTGGGTGCAGCTTGAGTGTCTCTGGTTGGGGAAGTAGTTCTGGGGGTGGCACCTGCTGGGCCCTGATTTCCATGCTCCTGGGAGGATTTGCTAAACAATGGGGTGGAGGGATTCTGAGAAGGTTCCTAGGGATTCCATTGCAGTTCTACACATGTCTCCCCTGCAAGGAGGCAGCCAGGTGATTTCTCTGTGGGAAGAAAGGACACTTTACATTTGTCCCTATGACTTTCTGTCCATTCACCAACATTCCCAAAATTTCATTTCTTTATTGACTGTGGTTTTGTTTGTTTGCTTGTCATTTTCAGGGCTTTACTGCTTTCTGGCTGTCTGGCTGAAGAGAGGGAGAGAGGGAGGAGAGAGAGAGAGAGAGAGAGAGAGAGAGATCTTCTTTCAATGTATTGGGGGCTGGGTTTTAACCTGAGTTGTACATATTACAAAACAGTGCCATGTGCACTATCTATGTGAGCTATTTTGCTAGCCCTATGTTTTGAATTTTTTTTAAAAAGATTTTTATTTATAAAATGGAAACACTGACAAAACCATAGGATAAGGGGGGGGGGGTACAATTCCACACAATTCCCACAACCAGAACTCTGTATCCCATCTGCTCCCGATAGCTTTCCTATTCTTTAACCCTCTGGAAGTATGGACCCAGGATCATTATGAGGTACAGAAAGTGGGTGGTCTGGCTTCTGTAATTTCTTCCCCACTGAACATGGGCATTGGCAGGTCTATCCATACTGCCAGCCTGTCTCTCTCTTTCCCTAGTGGGGCGGGGTTCTGGGGAAGTGGGGCTCCAGGACACATTGGTGGGGTTGTCTGCCCAGGAAAGTCTGGTTGTCATCATGGTATCATCTGGAAGTTGGTGGCTGAAAAAATGAGTTAAGAGATAAAGCAGAACAAGTTTTTGACTAATCATGAACCTAAAGGCTGGACTATTGCAGAAGAAGATTTGGAGTCTCCATTTTGAAGATAGCTATTATGTTTGTTTTAGGTATATTCCAAAAGACCCATGGCTACACTAGTTTTTTCCTGAGCCTGACATATGGTCTGCAGGTAGACCCAAGTTATTGTTTGGGGAGATGATATTCTGGCTGGAGAAAGGGCTAGAAAGCTGGATCAAGAGAGTAGTTCCCAAATATGGGGAAACTACATAAATTTTGTTGACTGTAAACCCCATCAATTTGCTCTGGGGCCCATATTCAGCATAGGAGCTTATGTAACCTCTGCATCACTGTAGGTCTGAGCTCACATTCTGTGGTCATGAGTAGAAACATTCCAAGAGACCCCAATTTCAGAACCCATCTTCCTCAGGTGGTAGATAGAGTATGTTGTCCAACCTACCTTCAGAAGATGGAACATTCTCTACCATTGTTGATCCACATTAAAGGCAAGGTCCTATGGGGGACCCCAAAGGGGTCCATTATGTTGTTCCTGATGGAGACATGCTTTGTCTTTTTATAGGCTTCCTGTAGTGGAAGACAGTATTATTCTTGAGTCTGTCACTTTTCAGAGGACAGTGATAAAGTGACATTGATTCTGAGGAAATTCAGGGCTGGAAAGATGTGGAATTGTATTGATTCAAATAATCAAACACTGACCAGAAGCCAGCATGTGCCCTGAACTGTATGATGTGCTGAGGAAGTAGGTCAGCTGTGATTTCTTTTTTTAAAAAATATTTTATTAGTGATTTAATAATGATCAACAAGACTGTGTGATAAAAGGGGTACAATTCCATCCCACCTCTAGAGTTCTGTATCCCATCCCTTCCACTGGAAACTTCCCTATTCTTTATCCTTCTGGGAGTATGGACTGAAGACCCTTATGGGGTACAGAAGGTGAGAGGTCTGGCTTCTGTAATTGCTTCTCTGCTGGACATGGACATTGACAGGTCTACCCATACCCCCAGCCTGTTTCTGTCTTTCTCTAGTGGGGCAGGGCTCTGGGGAGGTGGGGTTCTAGGACTCATTGGTGATGTCATCTGCCTAGGGAAGTCAAGCTGGCATCACGGAAGCATCTGTACTTGGGTGGTTGAAAAAAAATGTTAAGCTATAAAGAAGAACAAATTGTTTAATAATCAGGAACCTAAAGGTAAGAATATAGGCAATTTGGGGTCTTTATGTTGGAAGAAGCTAGGAAGTCTATTTTAGGTATATTGCAAGGGGCCCTTACTAATTTTTCCGGAGTCCAATGGCTAACATGCAGGTGGGCTAGGAGTATTTCTGGGAAGATGGTGTCAGAGTTGGAAATAGGACTAGAAAGCTGGATTAGGGCACAGAGTAACTCCCAAATATGGCAAAAGTATATAAATACCGTTAACTTTAAACCCCATTGATCTGACCTAGAGCCCATGTCTATTCATATTTAGCACAGGAGCCTGTGTAACCTCTGCATCCCTGTCAGTCTGAGCTCGCATTCCATGTTCATCAGCTATAATTTCTAAGATGCCATATAAGTAGAATTGTAACTTTTTTTCTTTCCCATCAAGGTTATCACTGGGGCTTGACAGTGGCCTCTTTTTTGAAAGGGGGAGATAGAGATAGATAGATAGATAGATAGAGATAGAGAGAGAGAGAGAGAGAGCAAATATCTTGCTGTACTGCTCCAATGCTGTGGCGCTTCCTTTCATAGGTGGAGGCTGGAGGCTTGAACTCAGGCCCTTCCTCTGCGTGGAACAAGTGCACTCCCCCAGGTGAGCCACCACCTAGTCCCACACGAATATAATGGAAGTTAGAATTTTTATGGTGGAAATTCAGAAGCCATTTGTCTCAGGGGCTCTGGGGGTTAATGGTAATAAAAATAAGTGGGAAATTTAAAAAAATGATAAAATATGTAAATGTGCCTAAAAATATTATAGGTACTTTATGAGTATTTGAAGCCTCACAAGAAGTCTGGGAGATGGATGCATTTGCTCTCATTTTATAGATGTGGATATTAGCATCTAATCTAGGCTGAAACAACCTCAATGGAGGTCTGGGTTCTGATCCAGGAAGTCCACCCCAGGGCTGCTGTCTTCAGCCCCTGTGGTGAGTGGAGTAAAGAAGCAGAGGATGGGGATTAATGCATTTCTGTTGCATGCCTTTCCCTGAGGACTTAGAGTTTGACTGAAGACCCCAATGGTTTCCCTCTGTGCCCTGGGCCAGACGGTGGTGTGCAGTACTGAAGACTGATCAGGACATGGCCTCCTATTGTCTTAACTCACAGTTTTCAAAGGCACCCAGTGGACTTTCTTGTCTTGCAGAGAACCTGGGACTAAGAGCTTTGCTCCTGCTCAGCTTCAGCTTGCCAGCTAGGGAAAGTGTGAGGCCCCTTCCAGCCAGCCAAAGTTAAGAGCTTCATCCCAAGGTGGGAGAGAGGGCTGGAACAAAGAATCAGGTGGCTGAGGTCACACCATAGCTTTCTACCTAGCTGTTTCCAGGGGCCACCAAAAGGTGATAGGTGGCATAGACCTTTCCTTCTTAGCTTGCTGATTCTGTATTCCCCAGTGGGGTTTTTGAATGAGTCGGGGTCTTGTTTGACACTTTGCACTTCCAATTATTAATAAATCCATCTTAAAAAGCAGAGGGCAGTGCAGTATGGTTGACTTGGGTCTGAGAAGCAGCTGAACAAAAGCCCTTTGGATGTTCTGGGTGTGTGACCCCAGAGAGGAGGAGATGGAATGAGACTTTAGGTCTGGGTAGGGACAGAGGGATGGTTGCAGAAGTGAGTGATGGAGGAAGAAGTGGTAGAGGTGATGGAGTGAGACTTCAGTTGTGAGCATTTTCTGAATGAAGACATTGGTTAGGAAGCCTGTAGATTTTTAGAAGACAAGTAGGTTGTGGACATTCAGCCAAAGGAGATTATTTCCTCCTCTAGATGGACAATAGGGGACATACCTTTGGGACATAACAAAAAAGGGCTGTAGGTAAAGCTGCCTGGAAAACTTGGCCCTTATGGGAGCTGCTGTATGGAGAGCTGGGAGATCAGGGCTGTCTCAAGAATATTGAGAAGAATGTGTTGAAGCTGAAGAGAAACAACACACAGGGTCATGGGTATGTCCAGGACAATGCAAACTAGAGCTTCAGGTTCAGGAGGTGGTGCACTCAGTAGAGCACACAGGTTGCCATGTGCAAGGACCCTGGTTTGAGCACCCCCACCCTACCATGCAGGGGGGTAGTTTCACATTAGGTAAAGCAGGTTTGCAGGTGTCTGTCTTTCTCTTTCCCTTTTCCTCTTAGTTTCTCTCGAAGTCTTGGTACCAAGTCCCAGCGATAACCCTAGAGAAAAGACTAGAGATTCATTTGTAGCACTGTTTATTTCAGGAAATCCAAAAAATCATGCAAAGCTTCTATGAATGACTATATGCCACCAAGCTAGAGAATCTAGAAGAAATGGAAGAATTTCTAGAAACATCTGTCCTTCCAAAACTGAACCAGGAAGAGCTATAAAACCTAAATGGACCAATTACAAAGAAATCGAAACAGTTATTAAGAATCTTCCCAACAACAAAAGCCAGATGACTTTACAAATGAATTCTACAAAACGTTCAGGAAACAGTTAATACCTATAATTTTAAAGCTCTTCCAAAAGATCGAAGAAACAGGAACACTCCCTTCTACCTTCTATGAAGCCAACATCACCCTGATACCAAAATCAGATAGGGACACAACAAAAAAGGAAAACTACAGATCAATATCTCTGATGAACATAGATGCTACAATATTGAACAAGATCTTAGCCAACCAGATACAGCAGTAAGATTGTTCATCATGACCAAGTGGGATATATTCCAGGAATGCAAGGCTGGTTCAATATATGCAAGAATTAAAAAAAAAAAAAAACCAGAACACTGTTCAGCTCTGGGACTTTGGAGCCTTAGGCATGAGAGTCTCTTTGCACGACTATTATGCTATCCACCCCCCACCCCCTAGTATAGTTTCTGAGTTAGCAAGCAGTGAAGCAGGAAGAAAGAGCAGATAAAGTGTCTGATGTCTTGTTTCCCTGAGATGGATGCACAGGTGTTGTCATGTTGATGCACCTGGAAAGATCTAGGTGGTGTCTCCTATGGTGGGGAGGGGCAGTGAGAGTGGCAGAAGGCTGGGCCTATAATGTGGGGGTTTCCTCTGGAATGTGGGTTACACATGACTCATGGTGCCCACACCATGAAGTTAAGAATTTTGAAGTTAAGAATTCTCATCATGGTTGGTTTATGTCAGGAGATGTGACCAACATGGGGGATTTTAGAGTTGAAATCACAGGCATTAAAGCCAAGCATGGGCCCCTGAGTCTGTGTGGTGGCAGAGGCTCTTGGGGTGGACTGCCTGCTTCAGATTCAGGCTCTACTTCTTACAGACTCAGCCATCCAGTCTAATTTGGATCATAATAGATCCCCCACCTAGAATTGTAGTGAGGAGACTCATGAGGTAATGTACTTGGGATAGGAGTTCATACTGTTGGTAGCTGTAATTGCTGTTGATTACTGTTGTTATTATTATTGAAAGGAGATATCAAATGTTAGTGAAGATGGTATGCAAATTGCTGCACTCACTATGTTCTCTCTGCACAGACAGCCTTGGATTCCTGGTTCAGCTGCACGCTTGCTCTCCCAGTAAGTCTTGGAGAGACAGCTCAGTGTTCTGATTCCTTGGTCTATTCATCTGTGTAGTGGGGATTATGATGCTTGATTTGTATTACTCTGCAAGGTTAAAAGTATGAGACACATCTGGCATGGCGACTAGCAGACAGGCGACAGTAGTGGCCATCAAGACCTTACTGCCATGCTGCTGAGGCTGCTCCAACTGCCCTGTAAGCTCCTGGGCCTGTCTGGTGGCTCTGGATGTGAGTGCACCTGGCACAAGGACATGCTAAGCAGACCCCACAGGGATCTGTTCTGAGCCAAGAAACCTTCTACACAAAGGGGCAAGTTTAGTGTGAGGCACAGGTTGAGGGAACCCAGAGAAAGATGGTATGGGATTTCAGGGTTCTGGAGTGTGAAACCTCCTGTTATGGGCAATATGCATATGAGGACAGACAAGGCAAGGTGGGTGTTTGATCTTGAGCCCCCTGCTCAGCCTTCTTGGCAAGTTTGGTGTGAGGCTCAGGTTGAAGGAACCCAGAGAAAGATGGCATGGGATTTCAGGGTTCTGGAGTATGAAACCTCCTGTTCTGGGCAATATGCATGTGAGGACAGACAAGGCAAGGTGGGTGTTCAATCTTGAGCCCCCTGCTCAGCCCTCTTGGGTACTGCTGAAATTTAGTCTAGGAGCTGGGCTACCCTCACTTGCTCTCCTCTGGTCACCAGAGAGCCCAGGGCTCAGAAGGAGCCTCCAGGAGGCTGGAACCATGAGCGGCCAGACCAAGTTCTAAGAAGACTGAAAGGAAAGGCTTCTGAGGGCCTCATCTAGACACAGTTATTAGGATCCTGACCCTTGTCTTGATGGAATGGGGAGCCGTAGGGTAAAATTTACAATATGGTGTCCTCAGGCTAGTGTCCATGAGAGAAATTAGGATTTTGGGAGTTCATGAGGAGTTCCTCATCTGGTTGTGTAGGAAACACTACCATTAGTGAGGCTGTGGCTTCCCAGATCTGGCTCTGGACTTCTTTGTGACCATTGGCTGCCTTGTGACATCAGAAACTTTGTCCTTGGGGGTCTGGTGGCATGCACCTGGCTGAGAGCACATGCTACAATGCACAAGGACCCAGGTTCAAGTCCGCAGTCCCCACCTGTAAGGGGAAAGCTTTGTGAGTGGTGAAGCAGGGCTTCAGGTGTCTCTCTGTCTCTCTCCCTCTCTATCATCCTATTCCCTCTAAATTTTTGGCTGTCTCTACCCAATAAATAAATAAAGATAATAAAAATAATAAAAATAATACCTCTCCTCTCCTGAGCTCTGCCCCACTAGGGAAACAGAAACAGGCTGAGGATATCGATTGACCTGCCAATACCCATATCTAGCAGAGAAGCAATTACAGAAACCAGAACTCCTACTTTCTGCACCCTAAAACAATTTTGATCCATACTCCCAGTGGGGGAGAAATGATAGGGAAAAGGATAAGAGAGCTCTGAACTCTAGCTCCACCAGGACCCAGAGAAAGAGAGGAGAAAAAGGAGAGGAACATTTGGGTATAATAATAGGGTCAGGATAGAATCATGTCAGTGTCTGCAACTTGGTATCTGGAAGATGGCAGGACATAAAGTGAGACAAAATGGTTAATGAATAGGAACCAAAAAGTAGGAATAGAGCAGATGAGACTGGGGATCTTAGGCTGGAAGAAAGCCCAGAAGTCCATTTTAGGCATGTTTCTAGGGGCCCACACCTATGATAGTTTTTGCTTGAGTTTGATAGCTAACATGAAGTTGTATAAAGACATTGTCTGAGAAAATGATGTCAGAGTAGAGAAAAAGGCTGGAAAGCTGGATTAGATCAGAGAGTAGCTCCCATTCTTGGAAAAAAAAAATCTATGAATAAAATTAAGTATGTACCCCTATCTACCCAACCCAGGGCTCATATTTATATTTATATTTATGTTTAGCACAAGAGCCTGTGTAACCTCTGAGTCTGTATTAGTATGAGCTCGAAGCTCATGGTCACAGCTGGGAATATTTTAGGCTACACTCATTTCAGAACCAGTCTTCCTCAAGTGGCAGGACAGGGTACTCTGCCTCCCTTTGGAGACTGGGGCAGTCCCTACCATCACTGCTTTATGGTGAAGGCAAGGTACTGGGAGGGCCTGCGAGAGGGCTTATGATGATGTTCCTGTTGGAAGTGACCAGTGGTAGTGGAGAGAGGGATCCACTAGAGGTCTAGGCCCATCATATTAGTATGGGAATCCAAGGATTTCCTGACTAGGGCCCCAGATGATGTGGTGATGTGATATTGACTAAAAAGGCCATTATTAGGTGAGTTCTTTTCTTTATACCCACTCTCATCACCCCAAACTATTTTTACTCTGTGAAGATTTCAGAGCCCAAGAAAAAAGACACTCATATAGGATGCTACAGAGCTCATATTGGGAGGATCAGAGACTAAGTGATGCCCCATAGAACAGTCCAGTCCCCAGAGGTGCACCGCCCCCCCATCCTCCAAGTCTCTCCACTCTTGAGTGCCCAGGCCAGAGTACCATTTCCAGGCTCCAGAAAGCCAGTCTTTGCATTTTTCCTCTGTGAGCCGAGTGATTAGCGTCTCTAAGCAGAGCCATTATCTGTACCTTGGGAGTGCATGTTTTTCACATAGGCAGCTCTTCCAGAAAGATTTAGCCTGGGGATGAAGCAGTCGGGCTCTACAGCTAGGGCAGATACCAATCATTTTTACAATTGTTTGCAACAGGAGAGGAAACATGAGCTTAACAGTTTTGTTGTGGATGGATTTGGGGGAGAAAAGAGAATGAATTGTCAACAGGATGGCTTCTGCTTTTATCCTGGGCTTTGCCCAGTGCTCTGGCTGGCCCAGGATTTACAGACATTCTTTGCAGGTGCGGCCTTATTGTGCAGGGCTGGGGATGGGAGGGGAACCTCAGAGGGGCTGGGCCAGCCTCTAGAAGAGAATCTGTCAGGTGTGTCAGTGAAGGGAGCATACGCCTCAGAGGGGAATTCAGAGCAGCCCCACACTGTCTTCAGTTGGGGGAGGGCCCCATGTGAGGGGCTCAGACCTGAGCTAGCACCCACCTGCCTCCTGGGCTGGTGTCTAAGCTCCACTGGTTTTTCCCAAAGCCCTAAGCAGAATTAACCAAGAGAAATAGCTTTTTTAGCCTCCCGCTGGTGGTGGCGGGGGGGGGGGGGGGGGGAGAGCCTTGCTCAGAAATCCATTTGTGGGAAGTTTGAAGTTTGAAACCCTCCAGCTGTAGACTGACAGCCTGGGTGGTCGAGTGGGGTGGGAAGAGTGTCCTCAAGTGGAACGAGAGTGGAGTTGGGTGGCGGCTGGGGAGTAGTCCTAGGAAGGCAGCAATTGCAATTAACAGAGGTGCTGGTCACACCTCTGACCAGCCTGGGCTTGGTTCTTCTCATCCAAAATCAGCTGTAAGATCTTGGGCTGGTTACTTAGCTTCTCTAAGGCTAAGCATTGCTTGTCTGTAAAAGGGAGAGAGACGCTCATTGACTATTAAGAGAATTAAATAAACCTTTATATAAAACTTTGAATTAGTGCTTAGTACATTCAATGCAGGGGGTTGCTGCTGCTATTAATCATAACATTGGTGGTCCCTCTTCATCTGCAACAACATGTCTCAAAGAGACCTCCCCAAGTAAATACACAATCCAAGTAAAATTGGCATTTCTAGAAGAATTCTCAGTGCTTCCTTTTGACGAATTGTCACCTTTAATCCAGGACGAGGGAACTAACTCAATTTGTAGAGGGTAGGATTTACCTGCCTGAATCTCCTTGTTCAATCCCTGGTGCTGCTTCTAACAGAGTGGTGCTCTGGCTTCTCTGTCTTTCAGTCTCTTTTGTGAAACCCTCTCTCCCTCTAGCTCATCTGAAATAGACACATCTTTCTTAAAAATAGAAATTGGTGTGTGTGTGTGTGTGTGTGTGTGTGTGTGTGCGATTTCTGATGACTACTGACAGAAATAATACCATTTCAAAAACAATTTTCCACTTTGCAAGTAATCAGCTCTGGCTGGCAAAGGGCTATAGGCCCTGGGTGCTTGGCTTCTGGTTTAGGGAATATTCAGTGTGGGCTGGTCATATGAACAGCTAGGGTGCTAACAGGTGTGTGGGTAGGTGAAGAGTTCTGAAAGAGGTGGGGCTCAGGATGATTCTGACATTTTCCCATACCTGCCTAATAATAATTAGAAAAGGAAGCCAAGGGAATGGCAGCTACCAAGGGGCAGCTTCAGGGCTCCCTGTGCCTTTAGTGCTCTTGTCTAGATGACAAGGTGGCTGCTCCTCAGCTGATAGATATTTCCCTCCATCTCACAGCCAAAGGATGGCTTAGTAATTTGTTGCAGATCTCATAGCTAGAGAAGAGTAAAGATGAGACTGAAACCCAGACCTTTGTCCTCTCTAGTTTCCAGGGCAGCAAGGATATGGACATTGGGAGACCCAGAGGCCCCAACTGGCATCAATGGCCATGTGTCTTTAGACTGTTGCTGGAACCTGGCTATGAAGAACAGCAGCAGGGAATCAGGTCCCAGGGGTCTCTTCACACTCCCACTGCTTCATTGGAGTACTCTGCAGGCAGCATCCCCAGAAAGCCTCCCTCATCAGGATATGCCCTGCCTCATCTGGTGGGTGGGGAGACCCCTGAGAGCACTGAGAGGAGGGACTGCTACGGTCCAGCTCATGGGGGCAGGGATAGTGACAGCCTCCTTCTTCCTTTTAGCACTGGCACACACCCAGTATTATTCTCTTATCTCTCTGGGCATTGTCTTCATGGCTCTTCCTGTGTGTTTTTTAATTTATTTAATTTTTTATTGGGGAGTTAATGTTTGACATTCGACAGTAAATACAATAGTTTGTATATGCATAACATTTATCAGTTTTCCATATAACAGTACAACCCCCACTATTTTTTTTTTAAATTGCCAATAGGTTTATTGCTGAGACTTGGTGCCTGCATGATAAGCCGACTGCTCCCGGTGGCCATCCCCCCCCCTTTTTTTATTGATACAAAGAGAAATTTGTTTTGGGGGAGGTCATTTCTGCTCCCTGTTACTCCATGACCACACCTCCTAGAAAGCCACCCCCAGAGAAACTGAGAAGGAAGGTAGGCAGCTAGAGAGAGGAGAGCGTGCGGGATGGGGGGAAGAGACACCTGCAGCACTGCGTCACTGTTCATGAACTTCCCCTCTGCCAGCGGAGACCAGGGGCTTGATACTGGGTTTTTGCACATGGTGACATATGTGTTCTACTGGGCTGCAATATTGTTTTTAATTGCCAACTATTATAATTTGGTTAACAGCAAGCCTGGCACCAGAAGGCCAAAATACAAGATGCACTTATTCATTATATATAATACAATATATAATATATATACATATATATACATATACATACACACACTCACACACACACATATATATGTGTGTGTGTATATATATATATATATATATAGAGAGAGAGAGAGAGAGAGAGAGAAAGAGTGAGAGAGAATGAGAAAAGAGAGAGAACCAGGCCAGTGCTAAGCTTTGGCATAAGGTGTTGCTGGGGCTTGAACTTGTGACCTCTGGGGCCTCAGGCATGCATGTTCTGTACTTGAATAGGCTGAGCTCTCTCCCTGCCCCCCTCTTGCACTTTCCAGCACCTGTCCATTTGTTCAGTGTTGTGTTTTCTCTGCCTAGCTTTGTGCTTGGAGTTCATGACACCACTCATTCCTCCATTGTCCACTTATTGGGCAGCTTTGGGTATTGCTTTATGCCCTTTCTGTGCAAAGGCTGGGGTGGGGGTGCAGTGGTGGGCTCTGCTCTAGGTCTGCACACTGGGAGCTGAGCATAGCTGGCAGGGTGAGTGAGCAAGTGTCTGTGAGCTCCTCCCTGCTGTGGGCAGCAGGACTCTGGGGCTCCCTCTTCTGAAGGTGGTCGGCCCCAGAGCCCTGCTCGCCTCTGCTGAAAGGGGCTGGCAGGGTGCCCAGGGCTTGCTCTCCCAACCTGTTGGGGTTTCAGATTTGTTCCATCTGAGCAGCCAATTAATTAGTAATTGGAGCTACCCATCATCCTGGGCTCTTGCTTGAGTTGCCCAGCGCCCCTCCTTCCTCCTTTCTACTCGCTCAAATTGAGCAGCTCCGTTCTGTGATATCATTTGAAACCCAGCCAAGAAGCAATTAATGTGCTGTTTGCTGACAAGGATTTGCTGCTGCTGCAGGAGCAGGGGCTGGGGATGAGAAGGCTGGGTGGGGGACAGGAGACTGCAGAGCAAACAAAGGTGTGGACGAAGGTGCTGCTACTGGTCTTTGCAGAGCCCGTGGCCAGGCAGGAGTGGCCCTTCTCATCTCAGCCTCCTCCCACCCCTCTCTGCCCAGACCTGCGTGCTGAGGTAAAGTAGGATGGATGAAGCTCCTGGGAGTTCCGGCAACAGCTGCTGGCTGCTGAGTTAGGTGTGCTGGGCTTACGAGTCAGTTCAGTCCTCACTATACCCCCAGGAGGTGCCACAAACCCATCTAACAGGCAAGGAGACTGAGGCACAGGAAGGAAAGAACTGGCCCCAGACAACCAGTCAGTAAGAGGTGGGGTGGGATCAGGGCATCTGAAAAAGTCTGCCTGTTCAGGCAGGTCCCCAGCGGGGAGGGGAAGGACCAGTTCGTTGTCAACTCACTGTGACTTTCTGGGGGACTCAGGGCTTGATAAATGGTCATATTGCATCATCAGCGGCTTCTCTGAGGGTGGTTAGGTGGAATCTGGTGGAGAGGGCTGGCCCAGCTCTGGAGACAAAGTGAGGGGCCAGGCTGGGGTGAGCTGGGGGCTTGGCCAGACTCATCCCAGGGTGGTGGCCCTGTGTCAGGATCTGGGGATTTTCACAAAATTCCTTGGTATGGAAATGATCCAAGGGACAACCTCCCCTACCCCCAGACCTTCCTTTTAGTGACTGGGGTCCCCAGTGTTCTGCTTTCTCACCCTTCTCAGCAGCCTTGGGCTGGGCTGCGGGGAGTCCTGTCTGCCTTGCTGTTGACTCATGCTGGGTGGAATTATGTACAGAAATTAGTCAACAGATGCCAGTCCCAGGGTCATAGGCTGGTGCCCCACCTGCCCGCGGTCTTCCCAGGACACGGAACACTGGCTTTATGGATGTGCCTTGAGGTATGGGGTGCTCACTGCAGAGTGTCTGGGGACTGAAGGCCAGCCTCCTGCCTCAAGACCTCCCCCAGCACATCCTGTTGGGGAGCAGGCTCTGTAGGGAGACTTGGTGACTCTTGGGCTGCTCAGCCTCTTGTTAAGCACCCCATGTTTTGGGCATGCAGGACTTGGTAGAATAGCACATGGGAGCAGTCATGCAATAATCCCCTCGGATAGAGCTGGGGCTTAGATGTGAGCTCCTCTGTCCAGGCAGAGGCTTCTTCCCTGCTTTTCCCAAGGAGATATGGGCATAGGGTAAAATTAGCAGGGTGCATGTCACTGAGGGGTGAACCATAACAACTGCACCCTAGCTGCCCCCTCACCTGTTTGTAAACATTAGCTTTCCTGCCCATGGGTGACCACCACCCCCAGTCTGCCCTCCCAGAGAGGAGCTCCTGCAGGCTCGGGGTTGGTGCCCAGGGGTCTGTTTGCAACTTCTAGTATTTTCCTGCTCTGTCAACAGCAGTAAACTCCACATGTTTCAGCTGTCCATGGCTTCTTCCTGTTAACTCTTGACACATCCTGGCACTTACTCCCTATGTGCTGTGCAGGGTGGGCTTGTCTTCTGGTTGACTTCTGTTAATTGTGCTACAGAGCTGGACTATTCATTTCTTGACCAGTGCCTCACCTCATTGATGGGCTTTGTGATCACTTTCTGTCTTTGCTTTTATAAGTAATGCTATAGTAGTGAATGAGTGAATGTTTTAGTGAGTGTGTGTACCTAGCAAAGTCATTCCTGAAGTGGAAATGCTGGTTAATGTCTCTATCTGCATTTGTAAGTTTGTTTATTTTGTGGTTCTGGGGATTGAACCTAAGGCTTCATGCACAGAAGTCATACACGCAACCACTGAGCCATATTCCCAGCTAAATTTTATTTATTTGTTTATTTGAGGAGGGTCTTGAGACCAAAACACCAGTATATCATTCATGGAGTTCCACTTGCTTAATTTTTCAGCACTCTTGTATAGTTCTGGATATCCAACCCTGGACCCATGTGTGTAAAGCACCTGCTTGCTCTTTAAGCCACTTCTCTGCTGTCAATTTTGTTTGGTCAGTTCTGCCACAGACAGAACTGGCAAAGTGTGAATGGGTCTTTCCATACATCCCTTCAGTGAAGCAGCACTATATGGGCTGATCTGCACCAGTCTTGCTGGTGGAAAGTGGTATCTACCATACTCTGTGCTGCATTAGGTTGACTGTGTGCTACTGAGCTCTTTCTTCTCCATATGCCAAAAGTTGTGCACTACGAGGCAGGTGCACACACACAGGGAGCCCTACGAGAGACAGCTCTACCTTCCCTGCATATGGGACAGCTCTTGCCAGAGCTCAGTTACACACACTGGCCAAGAAAGGCAGGGCTGGGGCTGGCGGGGTCACTCTGCCAAGAGTAAGTGAGAAGGGGTGTGCCTACCCGCAGTGCTGGGGAGGTGAGTCTGGGACTTCATTTTTCTATGCTGATGGAGCAATGGAACAGCCCTTTAGGCCAAGGAATGAGTGGGGGAAAGCCTTCCCACAACCTGGCCTGAGAAGCAGTACCTGGGGAGGCTTGGATGAGAAATACCACCTTGTCTCAGAGCTGTCCTTCCCTTGGGAGTTAGGACAGCCACTGGGGGGACATCCTGCTCCTTGCTGAGTTGTCAGACACCAAGCAGAGTACCCTCACTTCCCAGAGCTTTCCACATGCTGGGAAGATGGGCAGACCCCGTGTGTATCTGATGTGTAGTCCTACAGAAGGCTTGCTCTCTGGACTCTGCTCCTTTTCCTGTCCACACCTGTCCCCACTCTGTCATCAGTTTCCTCCCTAGCTCTCATCTCTCCCACAATGGCTCCTTCATAGCCATTCTGGGAGAGTTATTGCTGCAGAGAAACCTCCGTGGATGGAGAACGAAGCCCACCTCTAGCATCTCTGTGACAGTAGCTGCCTCCTGCTTGGCTTTCATGCTTATCTCCATCCAAACCTGCCAGCCCCTCTCTGTGCCTTTCAGCCCCTATGGTCTCATTTTGGCTCACCCAGCTCCTCGGCATGGCATCACTATCTTCTTTCTCTCTACTCCCATCCCTTGAGACTGAGGTCAAGGGCACCACTCTGCTCTCTGTGCCTAGAGGCCACCCTGGAGTCACAGGTGCTGTAGTCATGATGGTAGCAGTAGTCATGACACCAGCCCCTGCTAATGAGTGGCAGATGTGAGAGTGCAATTGTGGGGCTCACTGCAAAGCCAGAACTCTGGGAGCTGGAGGTGTGACCTCGGCAGAGCAAGCTTGACATTCTCAGCTGGGATGTAAATGCTGTCATCCTGCTTCAGTTCCTGCACCATGCTCAGCACACGGTTGGTGTATGGCCCTTGGTGAAAAGAGGGAAAAGGGCTGAGGGCCCTGTGCTGTTTGGACCAGGAAGTAACATGGTCAGAGATGGCTGCCTGGTTACATGTGGTTGGAGTAGAAAGGAGAACATTTTATAGTTTTTTTTCTTAGAGACAGAAAAGCCAAGGAAGTGAAAGAAACCATAGTACTAAAGCTTCCTCCAATGCAGTGGAGGCCAGGCTTGAGCTTGGGTCATACCCATGGCAAAGTAGCACTCTATCCAAGTGAGCTATTTCTATGACCCAGAGAGAGCATTCTACATGCTGTTGGAGACTCCAGGGGACAAGGGCTGGCGTCCTGGAGGACATGGAAGATGAGCTGGAGGTCCACACCTTCTAGGGCCTGATCTTCAAGGGCCTCTCATATGCCTGTCCACCAGACACCCTCCCTGTCCTTCCCTTTGGGGTATCCCCACTCAGCATATACCTACCTGAGAAGGTGCTGATGGCTGCCAGGCCCACATGCCTATCTCCTGGTTAAAACCTAGGGGAAAAGTGTTCCCAAAGGGAGCTGTCATCTGGCCTCTTGCAGCTCCACGAGAGAGCAAGGCATATGTGATGGCATGGTCTGCTTGACTCTGCTGCTGACTGAGGTGATGTTGGGCCTAATCTGATGGCAATAAGGGTGCCCTAAAGGTCACTGCCTACTGTCTGCCGAGAGTGCTCAGCTTCAGGGAATGTGGTCAGGTGATGCAGGTGGGGCCTGGTGAATGTGAGTATGAGCATGAGTGTGAGTTCACCCAGGGAAACCACCGACTCCTACAGGAACAGCTGTGGGGCCAGCAGCACCCAGCCTTGCTGTAAACTGTGTCAGGGAACAGGACTGGTGGGATGTGGCCAGGACGCTGATCCCTTCCCCACTCTCCTGTCTGTGAATAGCCACAGCACAGAGTTACATGCCCATCAAGAGTGTCCTGATCCCTGGCCACTGTGGTCCTGGGTGTAGTGGCTGGCTTCAGGCTGGCTGGCACGTGGAGGGGAGGGGCATCCATGCCAGTCTTGGGTCCTGGTGACTGGCCAGACTGGTGTCTGGCCAGACTGGTGTCACCAGGCACAAGTGCCAGCACTAGGCTGGGGGTGGTGAGGGGGAAGCCAGGTCCTGGGAGGCCAGGCGGCCATTGTTGACTGGCTTATGTGGATTAGGCTTTTCATGTGAAGGGGAGGAATGAATCTGTTTTGTCGCAAGTGGGGCATCAGGCTGGAAACACAGTTGGTGTTCTTGGCAATCCCTGGCACCCTCCACAAGCTTATTTGTTGCTTTTCTGAGACACATCCAGGTGCTCTCTGTTATGATAACAAGTGGTGACACAGAGTTAGCTTGAAATGGGATAAACAAACAGAGCAAAAATAACTGGGTTTGGTGCGGCTTGGCACTGCATCTAGCGCTCTGCTGTCACTGCTCCGCCAAGGGGCAAAGGGAGGCACCATCAAAAGCCCCCTGGTCCCTTCAGGGGCTGGGTGGGGTGTAGCCAGTCCCCTCTCCCCTATCTTTTCACCATACCGAAGTAGCTGTGGGATGGTGAGGGTGGAGGGTGTGCTGGGCCCGGATGTGCACCAGGCCATTTATATCTGCAGGGAGGGAGCTGGGCCAATGTTTAGACATCTTTATGGTTCTGGACATCTCTTGGCCTCACACATGGGCGCCATGGTTGCATGAGAAGTGGAGGTCCTTTCTTCGTTGGCCTAGGAGGAAGGAGAGGAGCCTGCAGGGAGTAAATCCAGAGCTTCAAAGGAAGAATGGGAAGACCAGATACCTTTCAGATCTCAGACTGTGGCTTCAGATTACCTTCTGTCTCTGAAGGGGTTTCCATGATGCATTTGGAGGCTGGTCCTGGTAAGGGAGAGGCAGGAGGAAAGGAGAGAAGACTCACACAGCGCCTCATATGTGTGTGCTTAAGACTGGCTAGCTGCCACAACACGAGACCCATAGAGGCAAGGCCCTTGCAGGGGTAGAAGACGACCACAGGTTAGGCCCCCTTCTTACTGTCTCTCTCTCTTTATCTCCCTCCCTCCCTCTCTTTCTTTTTTTAAAAATTTTTTAAAATTTATTTTACTTATTTTCCCTCTGTTGCCCTTGTTGTTTATTTATTGTTGTTGTAGTTATTATTATTGTTGTTGTTTTGGCTGTCATTGTTGGATAGGACAGAGAGAAATGGAGAGAGGAGAGGGACACAGAGAGCAGAGGAGAAAGACAGACACCTGCAAACCTGCTTCACCACCTGTGAAGCGACTCCCCTGCAGGTGCAGAGCCGGGGCTTGAACCAGGATCCTCACGCCAGTCCTTGTGCTTCACACCACATGCGCTTAACCCGCTGCGCCACCGCCTGACTCCCCCCTCCCTCTCTTTCTTTACTTTCTTCTTTCTCTCTTTTTCTTTTTAACTGGAGCACTACTCAGCCCTGGCCTATGATGGTGCCAGGAGTTGAACCTGGGACCTTGGAGCCTCAGACATGAAAGTCTTTTGCATTACCATGGTGCTATCTCCTCAGCCCTCTGAGTCTTTTTTTTAAAATCAGAGATCATGGTCCCTGTCCATTAGCAATGCTGTTCTTCTGGATCACAGGCTAGTTTCACCATTGATCCCAGGAACCTATCCTAGAAGCCAGCAATGTCTGTGACCATTATGAACCCTCCTACCAAGAGCTTCTGGTCCCCACTTGGCCACACGACAGGACTGTAGTTCTCTGTGGCCTGGGAATTATTGTGGTAACTGAAAAGTTCAGTATGTTAGACCTGTTCTTTAATTGCCTCTGGTTCAGAACTGCAGAGTGGACTGGGGAGACAGCATAATGCGTACAAAAAAGACTTTAATGCCTGAGGTCCCAGGTTCAATCCCCAGCCAGAGTTTAGCAGTGCTCTGGTTTCTCTCTCTCTCTTTCTCATTAAAATAAAAAAATATTTTTTAAAAAATGGCAGAGTGATTGCTGTGATGCTGAGGCCAGAGTGAAAATAAATGAGGCCATTGAGACTTTGGGGTTATTTGGAGCAGCATTATAATGTAGCCTAGTTTCTGGAACCAGAGTGGGGAAAGAGGGAAAAGAGCCTATGCCAGGTCTAGAACCAAAGCCTAAGAGCTTTTAAAGACATCCAGTGGCATTTTCTTTCTTTGCACTCTTGCTCTCTAAGCACCAACAGCCTCTGTTCACTAGACAGACTGGTCCCCTCCCCCTGCAGCTTTTTGTTTCCTTTGATTGATTTCCTTTGTGTGTGTCCCCAGATTTTTGCCATGGGCAGCTTCTTGTGATTCGGGTCTCAGGTCAAATGTTACCCCCTGCCACACTGTCTCAGTTCCTCTGGCACCAGGGTCCAGTGAGTTGAGGACAGAGGCATGACTGGCTGGGCTTGACTCCTAGGCTGCAAAACAGAGTCAATTGTTAGTTCTAGCAGGTGAGAGAGCCTGAGTAAGTGCATGTTAGAGACACTATGAATGAATGGATGCTAAGCACCACCAGGATCAGTTTTGCAAGCTTTTCACCATCAAAAGAGCTTCTTCTCAGTAGGAGGCTGGGAGAAGTCAGGAGGAGTCCAGGAGAGGGCTGAACTCAGTAGAGGGAAGGGTGGGGTAGGGTCGCTCCTAGCCTGCCCTGCTCTTGCTCTTGTTCTTTATCCTTCTTAGAACCCACCAGCCCTTCCTGGGCCTTGCTTTTCTCTGGACCTGGAATGCTTATCTCCACATAGGACATGACTTAGTGATCCCAGGTTTCTGTGCTCCTATATTTCTGTCTTCTTCTTCTCCTTCTTTTTTGTATTTATATGTATTTATTTATTTTTAATTAGTAGTTTAATACTGACATACAATTGTAAGATAATGGGGTACAATTCCATATGGTTCCCACCACCAGAGTTCTGTTGTGTCCCCCTGTCCTCCACTGGAAATTGTAGTAGTTCTCCCAAGGTCACTGGTATGAGCTGATTCTATAATTATTTATATCTATATATCTATATCTACCTATGCATATATATGTATATTTACTCCCTATTTTTCAACAGTCCTGCCTTCACTGTCTTTTTAAGTCACCCTTTTACTTATTATTACTTCTGGGTATCTTTTCTTTTTTCCTTTTCTCTCTCAGATAAGAGAAAAAGTACCTGGCTGGCTTCCTGTGGTGTTTTCCAAATTTACTTCCCTTTCAGTGATGGCATATAAACAAGATTCCTGGTGACAAATGTTTTGGGTCTTGGTGGAAAGGGGGGTACAGAGGCCTTTGGTTTACTTCCCCTATCATTTACCCCTCTGAGAATATGGGCCAAAATTCTTTTTTGGGGTGCAGAAGGTGGGAGTTCTGGCTTCTGTAACTGCTTCTCTGCTGGACATGGGTGTTGGCAGTTTGATCCATACCTCCAGCATGTTTCTATCTTTCCCTAGCTGGGTAAGGTTCTGGAGAGGTGAGGCTCTAGGAAGCACTGGTGAGATCACTGCCCAGGGAAGTCAGGATGGAATCCTAGTAGCACCTGCAACTTTTGGTAGATAGAAAGCAGGAAAAAATGTTTAATAAACAGGAACCATAAGGGGTAGGAATAGAACAGATGAAAGTAGGGACCTTAGGTAGAAGGAATTTAGGAAGTTTATTTTAGGTATGTTCTTGAGAGCCTATTTTAGTGATCTTTGTTTGAGTTTGATAGCTAACATGGGGGTGGATTAGAAGTCTTGTCTGGGAAGATGACATCAGAGTTGAGAATAGAATTAGTAAATGCGATTAGGGTAGAGAGTTGCTCACAAACTTGAAGAAAACATATAAATGCAATTAACTATTTACCATATTGATCTAACACAGGGCCCATATCTATTCATATTTAGGGGGCAGGGTGGTGGCACACCTGTTTGAGTGCACATGTTACAATGTGCAAGGACTCAGGTATGAACCCCTGGTTCCCACCTCTAAGGGGAAAGCTTTTCAAGTAGTAAGGCAGTGCTACAGGTGTCTGTCTGTCTCTCTCCCTCTCCATTATCCCCTTCTCTCTTGATTTCTGGTTGTCTCTATTCAATTTATAAATAAATACAATTTTAAAATTCTATCCATATTTAGCACCAGAGCCTGTACAACCTCTCAGTTCTTGTCAGACTGAGCTCACAGTCCATGGTCACAGCTTAGAACATTCTAGGCTGCACTCATTTCAGGACCAGTCTTTCTTGAGTGGCAGAGTTTGATGACCCAGCCTTCCTTTGGAGAGTGAGACAGTCTGTCCCATTTCTACTTTATAGTGAGGTCCTGAAGAAGTCCACAAACAGGCTTATGATGACATTCTCAAATGGATGTGACCAGTGATGGTAAAGAGAGGGCTCTATTAAAGGTCTAGACTTATATTATCTATGGGAAAATCCAAGGGTTCTCTGTCTAGGACCCCAGGTAATGTAATTGCTGGTATTAGTCAAAATGGCTGTTGTTAAGTTAGCCAGTCTCTCGTCCTTATGTTCTGGCTTCCTTTGTAGGCTAATTCTCTTACTCCTCTGAGCCACATCCTCACCTATTTCCTCTCCACTGGTAGGCAGGACCCTGCTCTTGCCTTTAGTCCCTCTCTGCCACTCTGTCAGTCACAACAAGGGCTATGAGTGGAAGGTTTTCAGCTGTGTGGTGGTGTGGTTGTGTGACCTCAGTGGACAGTGCCCAGGCTGACCTATGGGAGATAAAGGCATACAGATGTCAGTGTGACTATCTATGGACTCAATTACCTTGTGGCCATGTCTCATTTCTTTGTGTGATCAGAGCCAGTGCTCCCACCCCCCAAGCCCCTTCCACTCCAGCTCTTGTCAGAACTCTCATGGCACCTGCTCTCTGGATCTGGGAGCTTCCAGGGGACTGAACTGAAGTGCTAGGACCTCAGTGCTTCCCTGGTGACAGAGAACGGAAAGGGTCCAAGCCATGGCAGGCACCCATGAACTAACCTCAGCCACAGCTGGGACTGAGTATCTTTGTCAACATGCTGAAGCATCAGCAGTAGGTGAGGGTGTCCACCCCACAACAGGTGTGAAGACACTTGTTCCACATCCTCTGTGACAACTGTGGCAACCTGGGCAGGTCCTGCCATGCCCTGACCCTGTGCCTTTAGGCTCCACTCTGCTGTGCCCTGGTGGGGCACACTGAGGGAAGAGCAACCCTGTTCTTCTCACAGATTTTAGGATGTCCCTACTGGTAGATGATCTCCAATGTTCTGTACCAGGCTCCAGGTTTTGGGGTGGCTCCAAGGGAAGTAGGAGGAAGGGGCATCCCTACATGGCAGGTGCATGGTACAGAGTGGGGACCCTTTGGCTAAGTGCCTCTTTCTATCTGCCTTAGGCTGCTGCTCTGGATCTAGGGACTCAGGTGTCCTGCCTGTGGCTTTCTCACTGTGCTGTCCCCTGCTGAATCCCTCTGGGTAACTGCTGACCAATCACACACAGCTCTGTTCTTGTTGGTATTGTGAGGCCCGGCCCAGGCTCTCCATCTCAGGCTGCCACCTTTAGTTTATTCTTGTCTCCTTCCCCCTCCAGTCTGGCTTTTCTATTCCTGCCCAGGCCTATCTCTTCCTGCCCTTGTGGCTGCTTCTCAGCATGCTGACAGTCAGGACATGTATGCATGACTTCTCTCCATGTGGTGTCCATCGAGGGCATGTGCAGGGGGAGTCTGCTAAATGAAGCCACAAGTCTCCTTACCCTTTTGATGGCAGGGCCAGTGCTTTTCCACCTGGGGCCAGGCATGTACTCGGATCCAGATGGCATGGGCTGCCCTGTAAGAGGTAGTGTGTGTATGTGTGTGTGTGTGTGTGTGTGTGTGTGTGGTGGTGGTGGTGGTGGTGGTGGTGGTGGTGGCGGCGGCGGTGGAGGAGGGTGTCAGAGGTTCTCTTGCAATGTGGCCCTGGTGTGACCTTGGTGTTCTCAACTGCTGGACAGGGTTAGTGCTGACTCACCTCCCTGGGCACTGGGGTGTGCCAAGCTAAGAAGTGGCTAGGCTGGTTATTGAGCTGGGTGACATGGCCCTGGCAGAGTGGAAGGTGGAGAAGTGTTACTGGACAGAGTGGGGTTCCTGCCCTCTGCCCCTGCAGGTGGGCTGGGCCAGCTTGGAGGCTAGCAATGCTGTGTGCTGAGCCCTGGGTAGGACATGGGTGGCCTGCCCCTCCAGCTTACTCTGGCATCTTTGGTGAGTGGTGATCTATTGCAGGACTGAGCAGAAACCACTCTAGTGAAGCCCAGAGATGCTGGTAGTTCTTGGAAGCTGCCCAAACTCTTGCTCTTTACAGCATGTCCCAGATCAGAAGACACTGCAGAGACACTGGCTAGTACTGCCTCACACCCAGTGATTGGTTGTCCCACACAATTCAGAATGTCTTAATACAATATGCTGTTAGAGTGGCTATGTCTTCTATTCTATGCTGTGCACATGTGTGAGCTCATTTGATTGGTATCTCAGTGCTGCACAGGACCCCTGACTCATGGTCTTCATTTTCTGAAGCTAATTCTCATTCATTCACTACCTGCTCCTAGAATAGATGCTTCATCTCTACCTCCATCAGCACCCAGAGAGAGAGAGAGAGAGAGAGAGAAGGAAAAGGAGAGGGACATATGGAGGTAGCTATGATGTCATAAGTGGCTTAGAGGGGAAGAGAGGATTAAATCAGGAGAAAAAGGGGGCAATTATGTATAAATGTGGACAGATGGTTGTAGAGATGATGACTGGCCCATGTCTACAACCTTAGGGGAACTGTGGTGGATTGCAGTGGGGAGAGTGAAGATTCAGAACTCTGGTCGTAGGAATGGTATGGATTCAAACCCCTGCTGACATGTAATTCATATATATATACTTAATAAGGTTGTGAAACTTGTTGACTGGTGCAGTTCTGGTCTCCAGAACATGCATTTATTTGTTCAATGATGGAATGAAAGAATAAGTGCAGCTTGGATTTCTTGCCAGCCATGCTCCTGAGGAGAGAAATACCTCTGGATGAGATAGCATGATAGGCCCACACTGCTCAGTGGCAGGTGCTTGGGTCAGAACTTATGCCCCCTTCCCCCTTCAATCCAGCCTGTACAGGCCAGGTGGGCCTGGCCTCACCTGCTGTGGTGTGTGCTGTTTGGCCCCGGCACGTGTAAAGGCCATGCGGGAGCTGCAGTCATTTCACTGCACGTGGCATGTCAAGATGGAAAGGCTTTGCAGGAATTTTGATTTATAGGCACATAAAGGCCTTTATTACCCATAATGTGGACGAGGGTCCATAGAGGACTCTACTCTGTTTTGTACCCAGGGGCTTGTTGGAGGCACTGTGGAAGCTAGAGCAGCTAGACCAACTCCCAAAAGGTTGGAGCCTGGGGAGGAAGAAATGCTGGTGGGGAGCAGGGCCTGGGAGGCACCTCAGGGCAGGATGGAGTAGTAGCATCTCTGGGGTGAAGGACAGGTTTCCACTGCCTTGAGTGGAAGATGGGATGTGACATGCTCATCAAATCCTATAGGAGCAAAGAAGAGAGCTGCTTCTAATTCTCAAGATGAAAATGGATAGATGGTAACCTCTAGCCAGGCCGTCTAGGGATGCATCAGGGAAGGGCTTTGGTTGTATGGTCAGGAGTGATCAGAGAGTGTTTGGGACAGTCACATGGCTAACCACAGGAAAAGTCAGGATTGTGAATGAATGGCCTGGGAGTGAGGGTTGTAGGGGGCAGCAGTGGTCTCTGCTAATCCTCATGACTTTGGCCCTTTGGCTGTGAGCTGGAGGAGAAATGGGGCTGAAGCATTTCTGGCCAGAGCTGGGTTTGGTTTGAAAAGTCTTACTGAAGACAGAAGGAGCCTCCTGGTGCCATGGCCAGCCTCCTGGTCTGCAGAGGCCCCATGCAGAGATTGCCCAATGGCACTGACCCTGGACAAGGACAGCACAGGGCTCACTTTTGAGCATTTGTTTGCAAAGCTTATTCTCAAGTGATCTGGTGGAGCTCAGGCACCAGACTGGGCTTGACTCTTCATGGCTGGTGTGGGCCACAGCTGTGATAATTAATGCCAGCCACCTACTGCTACCACTGACATGAAAAGACTGGGAACTCAGGTCTCTTAGGTTGGAAGTCATCCTTGCAAATGTGCCTGCCCACCCTCTGCCACTGTCCAGCTCAAAGGGGTGGGTCATTTAGCTGAGTGTGCAGCGTGCTTGCAGATGACATCCTTGGACTGGGAGAGCAAATGTTCAGCACACACTAAGCACCAGTGCTGAACAGGGAAGTGGATGATAGCACTGTGGGTTATTGCTGCCATTGCTGTTGTTGGATTGGACAGAGAGAAATCAAGAAGGGAAGGGAAGGCAGAGAAGGGGAGAGAAAGATAGATATCTGCAGACCTGCTTCACTGCTTCAGAAGCAACCCCCCTGCAAATGGGGAGCTGGGGGCTCAAACTGGGATCCTTACACTGGTCCTTGCACCTCATGCCATGTGCACTTAACCCACTGTGCTACTGCCCTCATTGCCCTCTTACTAGTAAAGACTCAGAGAGGTGAGGTGACTTGCCCAGGGAGACCTAGCCAGGAGGCTGCGGGATAGAGCTGGAAATATACATACATATATATATATATATATATATATATATATATATATATATATATATATATATATAAACATACCTAAAATAGACTTCCTAAATTCCTTCCACCCTAAGGTCCCTACTTTCATCTGTTCTATTCCTACCCCTTATGGTCTAATGCCTGTCTTCTTTCCTTCCTTCCTTCTCCTACTTTTCCTCCTCCTCTTCCTCTTGTTTTTTTTTTCTTTTCTTTTTTGCCTCTAGGTTTATCTGGGACTTGGTGCTGGCCTACAAAACCACTGCTCTTGTCAGGCACCCCCCCACACATTTTATTGGATAGCACAGAAAGAAATTGATGGGCTGGGTGGTAGAGCACCTGGTTGAGTGCACATGTTACAATGCTCAAAAACCCAGGATCAAGCCCCCAGTCCCTACCTGCAAGGGGAAATCCTCACAAGTGGTGAAGCAGTTGTTGCAGGTATCTCTCTGACTCTTTCCCTTTCTATCTCCCCCTACTATCTTGATTTCTGGCTGTCTCTATCCAGTAAATAAATAAATAAAGATAATTAAAAAAACAAGAAAAAGAAATTGAGAGTGGTGGGGGAGATAGAGAGGGAGAAGGAAAGATAGGCACCTCTACACCTACTTCATGGCTCTTGAAGCAGGGGCTTGAACCTGGATCCTTGAGCGGGTCCTTGGACTTAGTACTATATGCACTTAAACTGAGTGTGATACCACCCAGCCCATCTTCCTTCCTTCTCAACCCTATACTGGCCAGGTTTCTGAACTTCTTCCATCACTCTTTGTGGATGGGGAGTGTCAGAGGTCTTAGCCTCACTCTGTTGGTGAGGGAGTAGAAAGGCTGGTGACTCAGAGGGCTCAGATTCTTCCTGACACTGTCCATGGAGTGCATCTCATCACTGGTTTCAGAGTCCTGGACCCAGTGATTTTTACTGAGACTCTTGCCTGGACATCCCTTGGTTTTTGGGGCTCTGGCTGCCCAGTGTATGGAATTCAATGGGATGTTAGTGGTGTCTGGGCTCACGCCTGTTTCCTTGATGAGGTTTCTCTTTTTTGGGGGGCTTCCCTCCCTGGTGGACCACCCAGGGTGTGGCTGGCAGGGGGCCCTTGGGCCAGTGCACACAGTCACAGACAGAGAGGGCAGTAGGATTGCTGTGTTACACTTATTTCCATGAACCTGCTCTTCCTGCCTGTTTATGTTACATAAAGATCTAACAAGTGGCATGTGTAGACACAGCACATGAGGGACACTCTGGAAAGGAGCAAAAGAGGAAAGGTAACTTGGTATTTCCAGCTCATCAGTCTAGCCCATAGAAGCCTAGGCCTGCCTCCTGGCCCCTGTATAAGCAAGAGTAAGACTAGGTGACATTAAGCAAATGTTGGTGAGTGGCTGGTGGGGTGGGGTCTGCGCATGTGCAGAGGTGCAGGAGGCTCTGGCCAGCCGGCGCGTGCATGTGCCTCTTCCATCTAAGGCTCCTGGTGGAGGAGCAGCCGGCGGGCTCCACCGCTCACGTGCCAGGACCCCGGATGCCGAGGCCGGGGAATGCTGCAGTCTAAACATTTACATTCTGAAAAATGGGAAATCGCCCGCTTTGATATAAATTAGCTGGGGCCTGACGGGTTTATTACATCCTGGAATGCTTTCATGAGGCTCTCAGAGGGTCAGCGCTATAGTCTCAGGGTTCCAGCTATAAGCTTCTCCTACTGGACCCCAATACACGGGCTGGGTGGCTAGTTCTCTCATCCCCTCCAGCCTGGAGCTGGTTCTTCTGTGACCCTCCATCAGTGAGGCACTTTGAGCCAGGAGCATCTCTGAGCTGATGGGGTGAGGTGGGTCAGGCAGGTGGGGCCCATGGGTGCCTTAGCAAGCAGCCAGCATAAAGTGCTGTGTTTGTGTGTGTGTGTGTGTGTGTGTGTGTGTGGGAGTTTCGACAAGTCTTGGTCAGGGCCAGGCTAGGATGTGCACGGACTAAAAAAGCCTGTGGGCACATTCCCATGGGTGTTATATTCAAGGCACAATCCTTATAGGACATGAAGGTTTTTAGGGAGTATCTTGAAAAACACAAGCACATAAGATGCTGACACATTTCCTTTTTATTTTTTAAAGGCTTAAACATTTTATTATTTATTGAGTAGAGACAGAAATTGAGAGAGAAGTGGGGGGAGGAGAGACCTATAGCTCTGCTTTATTGCTTGTGAAGCTTCCTCCCTGCAGGTGGGGCTTGGGGGCTTGCATATGGTAATGTGTGTACTCAACTGGGGCCACCACCACCCTGCCCCTGGAGCTCTTATTTGTTTATTAATTTATTTTGAATAGGGAAATTTAGAGAGTAGGTGGAGATAGAGAGAAAGAGAGACACCTGCAGCATTGTTTCACTGATTCTGAATCTTTCTCCCTGCGGGTGGGGATGGGAGGCTTGAATCTAGGCCCTCCAGCACGGTAATGTGTGTGCACAACTAGCTGTGCCATTATCCAGTCCCCCAGAGTTCCTTTTTAGATGATCTTCACACTTAGATGTCTGTGTGAGGTGTTGGTTTGAGACTTCTGCTGAGTCATCTCTGCCATGGGCTATTCTGTTCCTGGTTTGGGGGAGGAAGACCATTTTGTATGGATGTCTTATTGGGGGAATGCAGGGGTTGGGGGGGATGATCAGAACAGTGGTTCTCCAACCAGTTTGAATCAGATTTTCATGCAGAGCTTGTTAAAACAGATTTCTGGGTTCCACCCACCTGCAGAGTTTCTGATTCATTAGTCTTAGGGTGGATCCTGAATATTTGCATTTCTAGCACATTCTTAGTTTACACGTGATGCTGTGGGTTGAGGTGTTGGAGGGCAGTACACTTGGAGGAGAAAGGATGTAGGGAGAGACACATTTCATTTTCTGTGGGATCAAGGATGCTTTGTAGAACTTCCTTGGATCTGAGAGCTGACCATTCCTGCCTTTGATTAAAAAGGGAATCAGACTCATGGTATCCACAGAGCCATAAAAACGAAGTGTCCTTATTTTTAGAGAGACCAGGAAAGGGGCTGGGTGGTGTCTCACTCATTAGAGCACATACATTACCATGTTCAAGCCCCTGGTCCTACCTAAAAGAGGGAGGCTTCACAAGCAGTAGAGCCCTGCTGCAGTTGCCTCTCCTTCCCTCTGTGTCTCTTCATCACTCTATCAAAAAGAAAGAATAAGAGAAAAATGACCCCAAGGAATGGTGGAGTTGTGCAGGCACTGAGCCCTGGAAAAGAAAGTGGCCAGGACAAGCTTGCTGCCACAGGACAATGACTCTATAGGCATCTACTGGCACAACTCTGTGCCCTGTGCTCAGTGTGCCCTCGGAACCGGAAAAGACCCTTTGACAGCTATTTCCAGCAATTTAATTTCCCAAATGTTGTGGGGGACACTGGCTTGTGCCCAGCTGCATAGGAGCTGGAGGAGAGAGGCTTTAGCATTTAGCAAGGGATTTGGGCTATCTTGTGTCCTCCCTATAGTCCTGGACCCACTTGGTTCCCCAGCCACAGTTCTTCAGGAAGCCAAATGTTTTCCATTAAGTCATAATTCATTCAATTCCCACCCCTAACCCCCCAGTTGGATCTCTTGAGCTTCCAAATAGCAGAGTTCCCCAAACCTGAATGTGTTTGCACCTGACCTTCCACCATGACCACCTTGTAGCCACATTCTGTTGTACCCTAGTCACTCCTCTTGACGACACACCATGTATCATTGTGTCTATTTTGCACTCACTGGCCACCACTTGTCATTGAAGACTGAAGTTACAGCTGGACTGTGGACACCATGAATAGTTCTTACCCCTGGATAATAGGTCTGTCTCAGACCTCACACCAGGCCATGGCAGGGTGGAGCTGAAGGGACACCATCTGGGCCACCTGAGTCTTATTATGTGACATCAGAAAGATCTGTAGAAGTGCCCTGAGTAGAGCAGATGACCCTCTGAGGCTTGGCTGTGTGCATATAATCCTCATGGGGGAGCAGCAAGGGTTGACTCAGTGTTGTGTGGAATTTAGTGACACTCTGAACCCCTAGATTTATAGCTCAACTCACTATCCCTGGGACATAGACCACACTTCTTGTCCAGCACCCCCCAAATCATGTCATGTTTACTATTCAAAAATGACTGGTCTGAAGGTTATAGGATGGAGGCAAATAAAATTTCAAGGAATGTTTACAAGCTTGAGACTGTGAGGACTGAAGAGGTTTTGACTATTCTGGTGCCTGGGTAGTTTTAGTTTAACTTTTATTTTTATCATAGGCATACATAGTTTCAGTCAAGCAGTGGTAAGTTTATAGTGGAAAGCAGCAGTCCTCTGCCTAGGCCCCCCACCTCTGGGTCTTGACTTTTTAAAAAATTTATTTATTTATTTATTTTAAAAAGGAGACATTAACAAAACCATAAGATAGGAGGTGTACAAATCCACACAGTTACCACCACCAGATCTCTGTATCCCATCCCCTCCCCTGATAGCTTTCCCATTCTTTATCCCTCTGGGAGTATGGACCCAAGGTCATTGTGGGATGCAGAAGGTGGAAGGTCTGGCTTCTGTAATTGCTTCCCTGCTGAACATGGGCGTTGACAGGTTGATCCATACTCCCAGCCTGCCTCTCTCTTTCCATAGTAGGGTGGGGCTTTGGGGAAGCAGAGCTCCAGGACATACTGGTGGGGTCCTCTGTCCAGGGAAGTCTGGTTGGCATCCTGCTGGCATCTGGAACCTGGTGGCTGAAAAGAAAGTTAACATACAAAGCCAAACAAATTGTTGAACAATCATGGACCTAAAGGCTGAAATAGTGCAGATGAAGTGTTGAGGGGTACTCACTGCAGAATATTGTGTACTTTTGCTTTCAGGTATATATTTTGCCCTAGTTTGTGGATACATGTAAACATATGTTCTATCTCAGGGGACCTGGTCTATCTATATCTAGGTTTTGGGAATTTGTTAGGAAGTGAACCATTTGGAATGGAATTAGAGAATACTATGAAAGGAAAGATCTCACCCAAGTAATGAAGCTGAAGGGTTGTCATTCCATATCTGAAGTCTCTGGACACAGTCTGAAGTGAAGCATGCTGAGGTGGCACTTGTTGCGTAGGTAACTGCTTTTAATGCCTTTAGTTGTTTCTCCCAGCATTTCCTTTTGCAAATAATATGCTTGTATTTATTAAAGGGTTTTTTTTTTATTTTTCAGGTTTATGTATTTATTTATTTGACAGAAACAGAGAAATGAAGTGAGGAAGGAAAACACCTGCAGCAGTGCTTCACTGCTAGGGAAGCTTTCTCTCTGCAAGTGGGGACCTGAGGCTTGAACCTGGGTCCTTGCTTATGGTGATAAGTGAATTCGTCCAGGTATGCCATTGCCTGGTCTCTAGGTTTAGTTATTTTTTGGCTTTCTGTTGCAGAAAGTAGAGATTGTTTTCTGATAATGAATCTCTTCTGATCAAATGCACATACCTACAGTTCACCTTTTCAGTATGTCCAAACCCAGAAGCTGGGATGATACTGTATCCCTGGAATACTGAAATGTTATGTTTCTATTATTTAATATAGATATTTTAGACAGCATTTTGGGGGTTACTTGGTTAGTACTTTGATTTCAAAAAAGGTTGACTCTATAGATTTATCTTATTTTAGTTGTATGATAAACCCCTTTACTATTTTCTGCAACTATTATTTTTATCATTTAAAATTTTCCATTAATGATTTAATAATGATTGATAAGATTGTGGGAAAATAGGAGTACAATTCCATATAATACCCTCCACCAGAGTTCCACATCCCATCCCCTCCATTGGAAGCTTCCCTGTTTTTTATCCTTCTGGGAGTGTGGACCGAAGATCTTTATGGGGTGCAGAAAGTGGGAGGTCTGGCTTCTGTAATTGTTTCTCTGATGGACATGGGTATTGACAGGCTGATCCATACCCCCAGCCTGTTTCGATCGTTCCTTAGTAGGGCAGGGATCTGGGGAGGTAGGGTTCCAGGACTCATTGGTGAGGTCGTCTGTCCAGGGAAGTCAGGTTGGCATCATGGTAGCTTCTGCAACTTGGTGGCTGAAAAGCATTAAGATATAAAGAAGAACAAATCGTTTAATAATCAGGAACTTAAAGGTAAGAATGTAGCAGATGAGATTTTGGGTCTTTATGTTGGAAGAAGCTAGGAAGTCTACTTTAGGTATATTCCAAACAGTCCATGCTTTACTAATTTTTGCCTGAGCCTGATAATGTGTGGGTGGGTTAAAAGTATTGTCTGGGAGGATTGTATCAGAGTAGGGACTAAGACTAGAAAGCTGCATCAGGGCAGAGAGTAGCTCCCAAATATGGGAAAAGTATGTAAATACAATTAGTTATAAACTTCATCGATCTGACCTAGGGCTCATGTCTATTCATATTTAGCACAGGAGCCTGTGTAACCTCTGCATCCCTGTTGGTCTGAGCTCAAGTTCCATGGTCAGAGCTAGGGACATTCTAGGCTGCACTCATTTCAGGCTCATCTTCCTCGAGCAGCAGAGTATGTTTCCTAGCCTCCCTTTAGAGAGTGGGTTAATTTCTTCCACTGTTGCTCTACATTGAGGGCAATGTCCTGTACAGGCCCACAAAAGGGTTTATGATGTTGTTCCTGTTGGAGATGATCAGTGATGGTGTAGAGAAGGATATGTTAGAGGTCTAGGTCTGTGTGGGAATCTCAGGATCCCCTGACTAGGGCTCCAGATGATGAGGTGGCCTGGTAGTGACTAAAAGGGTCATCATTAGAGTGTGCTGATCTCTTGCCTTTCTCCAGTTTTTGTAGTCCTTACTTTATTTGACAGGGTTGGACTTAGAGTGATTGAGGGAAGTGAAATAGGAAGTAGCTGATGGGGATATCTAGATCTAAGTAGAAAATATTTGATCAATTACTTTATATCATCTTTTCCAGGTCTTTCTACTTGCTTGCTGCACTTATTGAGTCACTATACACTATTGCAAACTTTTACTTTAAGCTATATATTGTCCCCTAACTTATGGATACATGTGCACATGTGCCCTATCTCATGGACCCTCGTCTGTATCTAGGTTCTATAACTCTGTTAGGAGGTGTGCCACCTGAAATGGAACTAAGGTGTCCTATGAGATAAGAAAGGTCTCACCTAATTATTGGAGTAGGAGGGTTGATATCTTAGACCTGGCATCTCTGAATATAGTCCGAAGTGAAACATGTCAAGGTGACACTGGTTGCATTGATTTGGTTGAGATCAGCAGATGTGGTATCAAATGGTATGGATCAAAAGAAGCATTAAGGAAAATGAGCAAAGCCCCAGAGGTTCCATACAAGATATTACCTTGATTTATGTCATTTAATACTATATACAAAGAACTATATCTTATATACTGACAAGACCAGTTGCTTCTGGTCTCCCTGGTTTAAGATTGTAGATGATTTAATATGTATATATTTTTTGCCTCCAGGGTTATTGCTGGGCTCAGTGCCTGCACCATGAATCCACTGCTCCTGGAGGCCATTTTTCCCCCTTTTGAAGCCTTTGTTGTTGTAGCTTTGTTGTGGTTATTATTGTTATTGTTGATATCATTCGTTGTTGGATAGGACAGAGAGAAATGGAGAGAGGAGGAGGGGAAGACAGAGAGGGGGAGAGAAAGATAGACACCTGCCGACCTGCTTCACTGCCTGTGAAGCAACTCCCCTGCAGGTGGGGAGCCAGGGGCTCGAACCGGGATCCATACGCCAGTCCTTGTGTTTTGCTCCACATGTGCTTAACCCACTGCACTACTGCCCAATCCCCTTATTTAATATATATATTTTTAATTTATTTTTTATTTAAGAAAGGATAAATTAACAAAACCATAGGGTAGGAGGGGTACAACTCCACACAATTCCCACCATCCAATCTCCATATCCCATCCCCTCCCCTGATAGCTTTCCCATTCTCTATCCCTCTGGGAGCATGGACCCAGGGTCATTGTGGGTTGCAGAAGGTAGAAGGTCTGGCTTCTGTAATTGCTTCCCTGCTGAACATGGATGTTGACTGGTTGGTCCATACTCCCAGTCTGCCTCTCTCTTTCCCTAGTAGGGTGGGTCTCTGGGGAAGCGGAGCTCCAGGACACATTGGTGGGGTCTTCAGTCTAGGGAAGCCTGGCTGGCATCCTGATGGCATCTGGAACCTGGTGGCTGAAAAGAGAGTTAACATACAAAGCCAAACAAATTGCTGAGCAATCATGGACCCAAAGCTTGGAATAGTGGAGAGGAAGTGTTAGGGGGTACTCACTGCAAACTCTAGTGTACTTCTGCTTTCAGGTATATATTTTGGATACGTGTGAGCATATGCTCTCTCTCACAGAACCTGGTGTATATCTAGGTTTTGGGACTTTGTTAGAAAGTGAACCACCTGGGATGGAATTAGAGAATACTATGAAAGGAAAGGTCTCACCCAAGTAATGAAGCTGACGGGTTGTCATTCCACACCTGAAGTCTCTGGACACAGTCTGAGCTGAAGCATGTTGAGGTGGCAATCGTTGCATTGATTAGGTTGCGATCGGCAGATGCAATATTATTTGATATGGATTGGGAGAGGCATGCGGGAAAGTGGGCCATATCCTAAGGTTCCAGGACTGGGGGAAATATAGCCTCTATAGTAGAGATGTGAGGTTCCTGCTGTCTTAGGGTTCAAAAAGACAATCGATAGTTAATGTATCATCACATTATTTGGTAATTGGGTTAACTTTGAAAACCCTAACTTTTGTTAGGGTTTGCTGTATAGTATCCAGTATCTTGTATATAGCTGTGCCATTGGTTGCTTCTGATCTACCCGGTTTAGGCCTTTGAGAGAGTCCGCATATCAAATACACAGCCTATATATTAAAAAGACTCAGTCTGTGTTTTAAAAACTTCGAGACATACAATTAATTTTCCCCCTCTCATATTAACTAGTGATTTATATGACTACACTTTACTAGGAGTGTACATAAACACCATTCCCACCACCAAAAGACTGTGTCCCATCCCACCCACCCACCCCCCACCGGCCCAGGAAGCCGCATGTCCACCCTCCCCCTCACCACAGGGTTTTTACTTTGGTGCCCTACTTTCAATTTAGTCAGATCCTGCTTTTAGTTTCCCTTTCAGATCTTTTTTCTCAACTTCTGTTGATGAGTGGGATCATCCCGTACTCATCTTTATCTTTCTCACTTAGCTCACTTAACATAATTCCTTCTAGCTCTGTCCAAGATGGGTCAGAGAAGGTGGGTTCATTGTTCTTGATAGCTGCATAGTATTCCATTGTGTATATATACCACAGCTTTCTCAGCCACTCATCTGTTGTTGGGCACCTGGGTTGCTTCCAGGTTTTAGCTATTATGAATTGTGCTGCTATGAACATAGGAGTACACACCTCTTTTTGGTTGGGTGTTATGGAGTCCTTGGGGTATAACCCCAGGAGAGGAAGTACTGGATCATATGGAAGGTCCATGTCTAGCCTTCTGAGAGTTTTCCACACTGCTCTCCACAGAGGCTGGACCAATTTACATTCCTATCAGCAATGCAAAAGTGTTCCTCTGTCCCCACAGCCTCTCCAGCATTTGTTGCTGTTGTCCTTTTTGATGTATGCCATTCTTACAGGAGTGAGGTGGTATCTCAGTGTTGTCTTAATTTGCGTTTCTCTGACAATCAGTGACTTAGAGCAGTTTTTCATATGTTTGTTAGCCTTTTGGATGTCCTCTGAGGTGAATGTTTTGTTCATATCCTCTGCCCATTTTTGGATGGGGTCATTTGCTTTTTCGGTGCTAAGTTTGCTGAGCTCTTTATATATTTTGGTGATTAGTTTCTTGTCTGATGTATGGCATGTGAAGATCTCCCATTCTGTGAGGGGTCTCTTTGTTTGTTTAATAGTTTCTTTGGATGTGCAGAAGCTTTTCAATTTGATGTAGTCCCATTGGTTTGTTTCTGCTTTAGTCTTTCTTGCAACTGGGTTTATTTCATCAAAGATGTCCTTGAGGTGTAGGTGGGAAAGTGTTTTACCAATGTTTTCCTCTAAGTATTTGATTATTTCTGGTCTAACATCCAGGTCTTTGATCCATTTGGAGTTGATTTTTGTTTCTGGTGAGATAAAGTGGTTCAATTTAATTCTTCTGCATGTTATGACCCAGTTTTCCCAGCACCATTTATTGAAGAGAGCCTCCTTCTTCCATTTAATGCTTTGGGCCCCCTTATCAAAGATTAGATGTCCATAGGTGTGGGGATTTATTTCTGGGCTTTCAGTTCTGTTCCACTGGTCTGTGTGCCTATTTTTGTTCCAGTCCCATGCTGTTTTGATGATGATGGATTTATAGTATAGTTTGAGATGTGGGAGTGTGATGCCTCCATTTCTGTTCCTTTTTCTCAAGATGGTTTTGGCAATTCTAGGTGTCTTCAGGTTCCAGATAAATGATTGTAGTGTTTGTTCTATTCTCTTAAAGAAGCTTGGTGGAACTCTGATGGGTATTGCATTAAATTTGTATATGACTCTGGAGAGAACATTCATTTTGATGATATTTATTCTTCCAATCCATGAGCATGGGATATCTTTCCATTCCTTGGTATCAGTTTCTATTTCCTCGAGTAGCGACTCATATTTTTCAGTATACAAGTCTTTCACTTCTTTGGTCAACTTTATTCCTAGGTATTTGATTGATTTTGCTGAAACAGTAAATGGGAGTGATTTCTGGATGTCTTCTTCTTCAGATTTAGTGTTTGCATAAAGAAATGCCACTGATTTTTGTACATTCATTTTATAGCCTGACAACTTGCTATATTGCCTAATAACTTCCAGTAGTTTTCTGCTGGATTCTTTAGGAGAGCTTGACTTCTACCCTTCCAATCTGTATTCCTTTGATTTCTTTCTCTTGCCTGATTGCTATGGCAAGAACTTCCAATACTATGTTGAAGAGTAATGGTGACAGTGGACAGCCCTGTCTAGTCCCCGATCTGAGGGGGAATGCTTTCATTTTCTGTCCATTGAGTATGATGTTGGCTGTAGGTTTGCTACATATAAATTCCACTATCTTAAGGAATTTCCCATCTATTCCCATTTTTTGTAGAGTTTTTGTAGGTTAAAGGAATATATGTTTAGAACTGAAGTGTGTGCTTTAAAAAGCTTGAGACATTCATTTATTTTCCCCTCTTATATATTTTTATCATTTTTAATTTTATTTTATTATTTTTTATTTTATTTTTTATTCCCCCCTATTTTTATTATTTTTAGTGGAGATCTTCTTGAATTGTTTCCTTTATTAAGGTTTCATCTTAATTTTTCATCTTTTTTGGGTTATTTTCTAGAATAGTAATTCTCAAAACCTTTAGTTTCAGGTTCTTTTGTTAGTCTTATTATCTGTTTACCGTGTTAGAGATTATTGCAAATCTCAAAGAGCTTTTGTTTATGTAGATAAACAAAAATAGCCTATAGCTATTCACTGTTTTGGAAATCAAAACAGAAACTTAAAAAGCATTGACTTACTTAAATTAAATAACTATATATTAAAATAATTCATAAAGATATGCTTTTCAAAGCAAAAGTTTGGTGAAAAAAGTTATAGTTTGAGTAATTTTGCATTTCTCTATTGTGTGACATAGTAGTGCTAGATATAATCTTACCCGTTCCTGCAGTCTATCTCTTGTGATTTTTAAAAAATCATTTACATTAAGTAGATGAAGAGAATTTGGCCTCATTCAGATGTGTAGTTGGAGAATAGTAATTTTAATCGCCTTTTCCAGATAACTGTGGATATTCTTTCTGATATCATACTAGAACTCTATAGTACAAATTCTTAAAGGCTAGCATCTATGGAACCTGAACCCTTATTAGTAGTTCTTTTGTTCTCTGTGACATTAAAATCTCTCAGCTTAACTTGTATTTTTAGTGGACTTTTCTATATGTGATTTTGTGACATCATTCATTGTGAACCTGAAAATGTTGGCTTATTGACTGATACAGATCTTTTAAATGTGCAGACCCATTTATTTATAAAGTATCAGAGAGATCTTTAAATATCACCACCAATCTTAACAGAAAAGTATATTCTCAAGCTTATGGTAATTGATAAGCTTTCCCAAATTCTAATTTTGCTTGAAAGCTCAAATTTCAATGTTAATAACAGTTAATCACCAGTTATTTTCCTTGCATTCAAATGCTTTCCATGTCCATCAAGGAAAGATGCCTTAACATTTTTTTTTTCTGTGTGTTTAGTAGTGAAGAATATATTGATGGCTGGAACAGGTTGCTATCCCCACACTAATTTCTGTTCAAGCACCAGGGACTTTACCCACAATTGCTTTTGTATCACCAGTATAAATGACAATGCAGTGACTTTGGAAAACCCTTGAAAGGGGCTTCAGGAATCCTTAAGGATCTGAGGACAACACTTCAGGAGATACTGTTCCAGACTATGTTTACAGTTTTTACTTTAATTTTTTCTTTAAGAGTCAGGCCTCACACATACATGATTTCACTATGCCCCAGCCACATTTACATTCAGATAGATAGCTGGCTAGAAAGGTGGATGGATAGATGGGTAGATAGATGGTTAGATGGATGGATAGATACCACAGCAGTGGAGCTTCCCCTGGTGCCGTAGCACCTCTGTGTGGTTCTGGAGCTTGAATCTGGACTGTGCACATGGCTAGGCTCATGCACTAACCAATGAAATATCTATGAGTTCCTTAATTCTTTTTTAAAAAGATATTTATTTATTTTCTTTTGTTGCCCTTGTTGTTTTATTATTGTAGTTATTATTGTTGTTGTTGTTGATGTCATTGCTATTGGATAAGACAGAGATAAATGGAGAGAGGGGAAGACAGAGAGGGTGAGAGAAAGAAAGACACCTGCAGACCTGCTTCACCACTTGTGAAGCGACCCCCTGCAGGTGGGGAGCCGGGGGCTTGAACTGAGATCCTTCTGTGGGTCCTTGCGCTTTGTGCCATGTGCACTTAACCCTCTGTGCTACTGCCCGACTCTCTGGTCCTTAATTCTTATTTTATTTATTAAACTAGTTTTATATTGGGGGCTAGGCAGCAGCACACCAGGTTAAATACACATAGTATGAAGCTCAAGGACCTGTGCAAAGATCCTGGTTCGAGCCCCCAGTTCCCCACCTGCAGGGGAGACACTTTACAATGGGTGAAGCAGGTCTGCAAGTATCTTTCTCTCTCCCTCTCTAAATTCCCCTCCCCTCTCAATTTCTCTCTGTTATATCCTATAAAAAATAGAAAAAATGGCTTCAAGGAGCAGTGGATTCATAGTGTCAGCACTAAGTCCCAGTGATAAGCCAGGAGGATATATAATTTGATTGGGGCAGAGAGAAACTGAGAGTGGAGCAGGAGACTGAGAGGGAGAGAGACACCTGCCACACTGTTTCACTGCTCATGAAGCTTCCCCCCCTGCAGGTGGGGAGCAGGGGCTTGAACCCAGATCCTTGCACATGGTAATAAGTATGCTCAACTGGGTGTGCCACCTGGTCCCATAATTATTTTGTACCTGCTTTATATTTTCTTATTTTATGGAAGATACTAATAGTATTTTTTTCCTGGAATTTTCCATTGTTCTTTACATGGTATTTTTTTCCTCTGGGTTTCTTTTGTTTTCCCTCAGTTATAGTCTTTTTCTGTTGGTGGCTTTTATCCGTGTCAGTGGTTCTTGGCTTCTGTTTAGGATGAGACAACCACATGCTGGTTGGAAGCCCTCTATAGGCATGGGTGAGATTTCAGACTAAGGTACTTCACTGTGAATAGGAGCTCTTCTGATGGGGAACCTCAAATAAGGGTATGCTCAGCAGGTTCTCATGGCTACTTCCTACTAATGTGCCAACCTCATGCACAGACTTCTTGGAGCCTAGAGGAGAAAGGGCCTGGAGGCTTTTGCTGTTTAGTCTGTCAGCTTTTGTAGAAACCCGTTTTCAGAAAGGGACATCACTATTTTGCTGAGTTTTGCTATGTGTTCCTAATTTGAGAGGACAATCTTAATGTCTTCTGAAAGTTTGGGAGAGAAATTACCTGAATAATAAAGAACAGGGGAAGCATCTAGTAGGATCTAAGTGTTCCTTGTAAAGACTTAAACCTGCCTGTTTGCTATTCCAGTTGCACTTTTGTCTTCAGAAGCACTGCCTGAACTCACCTGAGATTCTGTACAGAAACTTGCTCTTAATGGTTGGGCCTGTGTAGGCTTAGCAACTGTGGAACAGTGAGGCCCAAGTCACTATTATCCATCCATTGACTTGCTGACTTTGCAGAATAGTGTTAGTATTTCTTTTCTATTGTTTTGTTTTTCTTTTCTTTGTTCTTTTGGATTTATGCAATAAAAAATTTCTATACTTGGTATTAGGCAGTATGGGGGATACTATAAGATGGCCCCTAGTCTTCTTTTCCTCCTTTCTTGAGTCTGCTTGTTATTTGTGATTCCTTTGTAGTAACAAAATGTAGCAAAAGTGATGGGTTATCACTTCTATGACACCTTACATAAGATAGAAATATCAGCCTCACTGGAAGACTCATGTGTGTGTGTGTGTGTGTGTGTGTGTGTGTGTGTATGTGCTGAGGGCAGTCTCAGTTTACTGCAAGTCTGGAAGTGAACTGAGGTGGTCTCTGGCTAAAAACTGGCAAAACAAAAAATAAACAATCAAACACCAAACCAAGCAACCAAGCAACAACAACAACAACAAACCCAATCCAGTGGCTACAGTGACAGCTTTTGTAGCTTTGTAGCGTTGTTACACACCAGTTGAAAGCTAGCACAAGCAGTCTGCATTTTGTTGAACTTGAAGTCTAGCCCTTGTGCTATGCCTCATGGGTTAGTAACTTTTGTAGCCATTAGCTTGGGGACTAAGAGCTGCAGGTGAGAATTAGCTTCACTTACATTTCCTGCTGGTGATTACAGAATCAGAAGATACATCAAGAGGGGCCTCTTAGGTTCAGGGGGAGGTTCCTCTTATTGAAGAGTCATTCTTTTTATGTTGTGGGGTAGCTGAGGCTAGAAACTTTTATACCTAGCCATAGAACATGCATTTCCTCTGTCACTTGTGGAAAGGGTCTGCAGTCTAGCTGGCCTGGATAGGAAGGTTTGGAGAATGCTTTGCAAAATCTACTTTGCGCCTGAACTCCATATTTCTCTCCCTCTCTCTCCCCTTCCTGTCCCAATTTCTCTCTGTCATTTCAAATAAAGAAAAAAAGGAGGAGGAGGAGGAAGAAGAAGAATGAGAAAATGGCTACTGGGAGCCATGGATTCACAGTGCCAGCATTAAGTCCCAGTGATAACCATGGTGGCAGTAAAATAACAAAAAAGAAAAAGGAAAAAGGAAATTCAGAGGAGCCAGGCAGTGGTACAACCAGTAAAGTGCATAAATTACTATGTGTGAGGACCTGGGTAAAAGGCAGGGGTAGGGGTGCTTCATGAGGCATGAAGCAGTGCTGCAGGTGTCTCTTTCCCATTCTCTCCTTCTCTCACTCTATTTCTTTTTTTTTTTTTTTTTTGATTTTTCCTCCTCCAGGGTTATTGCTGGGCTCGGTGCCTGCTCCATGCTCCTGGAGGCCATTTTCCCCCCCTTTTGTTGCCCTTGCTGTAGCTTCCTTGTGGTTATTATTATTGCCCTTGTTGATGCAATTCGTTGTTGGATAGGACAGTGAGAAATCGAGAGAGGAGGGGAAGACAGAGAAGGGGAGAGAAAGATAGACACCTGCAGACAAGCTTCACCGCCTGTGAAGCGACTCCCCTGCAGGTGGGGAGCCAGGGGCTTGAACCGGGATCCTTACGCCGGTCCCTGCGCTTTGCGCCACATGCGCTTAACCCACTGCGCCACCGCCCGACCCCCCTCTCACTCTATTTCTGTCTGTATCATAATTTTTTTAAAAGGCGGGTCACTGGGAGCAGTGGATTTGTCATGCAGACACCAAGCCCCAGCAATGAAGAAAGGATGGAAGGAAGGAAAGAGAGAGACAGAGAGAGAGAGAGATACATGCAGACCTGTGATATTGCTCATAAAGCATCCCCCTGCAAGTGGAGAGTTGGGGGCTCAAACTCAGATCCTTGTGCATGGTAATGTATATGCTTAACCAGGTACACCACTACTCAGACCCCCCTCCCCAAAATTTACTTTCTAACTGTGGCTGTGAAAGAATTTCAGAAAGAAATATGAACCTTTTACAATTAATATCATGGGACAAAAGCAAATGACATGAAGTGTGGCTGCACGTTTATCCAGATCCTAAGTTTAGTCGTTCTGCTTTGTTCTCTACTGTTACCTTGCACAACTGAATCACTCTTTCTGTCCACACATTACTATTAATTCATTCAGTTGCTTATCCAGCATTTTTTAAACATTTTATTTTAATGAGAGAGAGCTACAGACAGAAAGCGCAGAGGACTGTTCAGCTCTGGCTTATAGTGGTGCTGGTGACTGGAACCTCAGAGTTTCAGTCATGAAAATCTTGCAGAACCACTATACTGTCTCCCCAGGCTTTCCCAGAATTCCACAAGCATCTGTTATGTGCTAAACCTCGTGGCAGGGGCCCAGACTGTAGAGGTGAGCATGATGTGGTTCTTGCTCTTACGGAGCTTGATCTGAGGTGGAGTTTAGGGATCCCAAAACAGTAAATCCAAGTCAATAGAACTTGACAGTGGGGAAGCGACAGACACCTTTATTTCTCCCAGTATTTTAAATTATTGGGATTAATTTCTGGTATTTAAAAATTATATTTGGATTTCTGACCTCTCCAGGTAGTAGCAAGTTTTGGCAACAGTCACCAGGTACTTCCTTAATTTTACTTATTTACTCTTGCCACCGGGGTTATCACTGGGGCTCAGTAGCTGTACTACAACTCCACTGTACCTGGAAGTAACTTTTCTCTTTTGTGTTTTCTTTTTCTGATAAAGGAAGAAATAGGGAGAGGAGAGAGAGAGAGAGAGAGAGAGAGAGAGAGAGAGAGAGAGAGAGAGAGAGAATATGAGAAGCACACACTGCACCGATCTACCACTTGTGAAATGTCCCCCCAACAGGTGGGGACTAGGGGTTTAACCAGGTCCTTGTGCATGGTAATGTGGGTGCTCTACCAGGTGCAACCCTCCCTGGACCCAGATGATAAAGAGTAGGCTATATGTTCAGGGTCACAGCCCAGCACTCCTTTTTACTTCTTGGGGTTGTTGTGGATATCTTTGCATCCTGTAGCTGGCGGCTCATTCACCTGCCCCCGTTTGAAGGCCAGGTACTGGATCCATAGCTCATACACAGCTCCTTGAAAGTAGAGATTGTGTTTGTGGGTGGCCAGAATGTCATTGAAGAAATGGCTATAGGGTCCAGGTGGCTTGAGTCTTTCTTGACCAAGCCTTCTGGTTAAATACTAGTTCCTTTTGGGACCTGGAATTCTCTTTGTCCTCCACTAGCAAGACTGCTGCCACCTTGTAGCCCCAGGGGCCTCTCATCCTGTTGGGTCTATGGGGACAGCTTCTTCATGGAAGGTCCTGTCAAAGGAGTCTTTTAGGAATGGCACTCTGGTGGGCTTGAACTGAGTGTCCCCACCATAGACCTGCCTAAGGCAACTCTGGGGAGGGCTAGGAAGCTGGGCCACTTATCTCACACCATTAGGCTTATGGCAATGCTGCTAGCAGACAAAGGCTCGAAGGGGATTAGGGGTAATTACCAGGTCAACTCTTTATTCCCTAGGTTTAATGGGCCCAGCCACTGTAATTGTACCTGCTGGTGTCAGGCTGCTTCCTCCCCTCCAAAGGCCGGCTCCAGGGCTGGAGCATAGGTGTTGGAAGGCATGCCCTGTTGCTTGCCCATCTGCCTAACTCTTGCTGGGTAACAGTGAGAGTACCTGGTGGCCTTGGATGAGCTCAGTGTGGCTCAGCAGCCTCAAAGGGACTGACAGTAGAGCTTAGTGTGGGGGAGAAGGAACCTTCCATTGTGTGTAAAGGACTATCCAATGGCGGGGAATGCAAGGGCCTTCCTACCTCCACCTCCCTATAGCTCCAGGGCCTGAGCTGCTCAAGGATATCTGTTCCTCATTGTGGGGGTCATGTTTGTGGCTGATGGGGCTGTGGACACACCCAGAAGTGTAAGATATTCTGAGGGTAGGGAGTCATTGAGAATCTTTCTTATCCTTATGAGGTGGGGCCAGTGTTAGGGATGAGGGAGGCTTGGGCTTGGCACTCGGTGGGTTTGTATGGATGGGCAAGCATTACACCCTGGGTGCTCTTGGGGAGCAAAGGCAGGAATAAAGGCTCAGAGGGCCCAGGATTCTAGTTGATGGCACCCTATTCTCTAGGGAGACCTTGCTTATCCCTCTCCTCCAGGGAAGACTTGTGCAGAAAAGGCAGGCAGGGTTCAGGAGGGCATTTGAAAATTCAAACTATGCATCCCTTTTAATCCTTTCAGGGAGCCTGTAAGGCGATATTGATGGTGATGTTTTTATTTCTTAGAATTATTTTTCCAGTCACTCACGTGAACTCAGAGTGCCATATCAGTTTTCCACCTTAAGTAAGAGGATTAAACACATTGCATAATGCAGGACCTGAGTTAAGTGCTCCAGCCCCAGCGCCTTGTCACTTCATGTAATTGGGAGTAATTGCCAGTGTGGGGCCTGAGAGAGGCGCCTATTGGGGGTGGGGGCACAGCTCATTTGAGCCCTAGCTATGGGAGGGCAGAGGCAGCAGAGGCCTCCTTCCTGTAGCAGGAGGGGCATGTCTTGAGCATCTCTGGAGCTTCTGTGGGGGGTGGGGAAGACCCTTCAGAGATGGGAGGAGTGAGGAGGAGAGATGCTCTGGGACAATAGTTTTGTGACACAGCAAGGACTGTGTCACAGAACTATTGGACTCTGCTACTTTCTGGGGACAGAAGGGTTCAGACCCCAAACCCACTGTCCCTCTGAGTTGATAATGGGGATAACATGCTGTCTCAGAAAAGGGAGTGTAGGAACTGTAATTGGGAGCGTGTGTGTAGAGGACTCACCTTCCTTGGGGTGTCAATCTTCCAAAGTAGTGCCTCCTGATCTCTTTCTTCTCTTCTCTTCTCTTCTCTTCTCTTCTCTTCTCTTCTCTTCTCTTCTCTTCTCTTCTCTTCTCTTCTCTTCTTCTTCTTCTTCTTCTTCTTCTTCTTCTTCTTCTTCTTCTTCTTCTTCTTCTTCTTCTTCTTCTTCTTCTTATCTCTCTCTCTCTCTCTCTCTCTTTCTTTCTCTCTGCCATCAGGGTTATCTTTGGGGCTCAGTGCCTGTATAACTCCATTTCTGGTAGCCACCACTTTTCTACTTTTTCTTTCCTTTGGATAGATAGATAGATAGATAGATAGATAGAGCTGTAGCAATGCTCCACTGCTCATTAAACTTCCTCCTTTAAGTAGGTGTTGGGAGTTTGAACCCAGGTCCTTGCACATGGTAACATGGGCGTTATACTGGATTTGCTACCACTTCACCCTGCATTTCCTGCATCTCAAACCAAACTATGTCTAAATATAGTGCAGTGTAGTTGCATTTACTGCAATGCACAACCCCCTCCCCCTCAAGTTAGAGTATCACTTGTCACCGGGACCCCAAGGTAGAGGGAAAGAGACCCTTAGCCCTTCAGGAAATGACAGAATCCTGGGGTATCAAAGTGTCATGGAGACAGCCTGCTCTGCATCTGTATTATGGCTTTGAACAAGATGCTTCCATGCCAACTCCCTGTGGGGTCACTCCCTAACCCCAGATTCTACTGCTTCCTTCCTGGGGTGGGTGATTTGAGGCCAGATGTGCTCTGTGGGAACTGGCTGGCTAGCAGTAGTGAGGACACACTCCAAAGGCAGAGCCAGCTGGCCTTGTAAGAGGGCTCCAGCCCACTGCAGATGGGCTCCTTGGCCACAGGCCACATACCACATGCCAGTGGGACAGAGGCTGGGCTTACAGCTCCCATGTGGATCTCAGGGGAGGATAGACACCAGGCACTGCTGACTAGGAATCCCTTGAAGAACACTTTTAAGCCATCCTATCTGGACTCACTGATGAGTACAGGCTGACAGAGAGAAGGAGAGGATGCGGGGGGGGGGGGGGGAGGCGATGCGGAAAGTGTAGGTGCTATGTGCAGACTTGTGTCTCCTCTTTAGAGATAGGCTGCCCTCCTGGAATAAATCCCCCTAAAGTGAAGCCTGGGAACTTCATTTTTTTCAATCACTCAAGCTTCCTTCAGTGTGATGGGGCTGGGCTCAGACCTAGGCCCCCCATGTGGCAAAATACCACACTATGCAAGTGAGCTGTTTTTCTGATCCCAAGCTGGGAACTTTGTAAAGTCAAACATTTCAAAGCTGTATTTGGTGATGGGATCCATCTATAAAAATGTCATTAGGTTGTCTTTTTTTAATTTAGATTGTGAATAAGAAAGAGACTTTAGTGAAAATGGTGGAGGTGACCTGAACCCTAGTTCTTGGCTCCTGACATACCACCATACAACCCAGGGCTTTTAGGAGTCTTGTTTCCTGAGTCAGGTGAAGAAGGTGTGATGGTTAGTATCAGTAGCTCTACCTCACTAGATGTTTGAAGTTCCTAGTTTGATCCTCAGCAGTGCTTTGGTGTTTCTGTCACTCTGTCTTTCTCTCATAAATCTATCTCATATGAAATAAATATTTCATACAAAGATACGGGGCTCTAAAATTAGACAGTCTGGCTTTGCTTTCTTCATCTGCTCCTCACTAGAAACTGAAACCTTGCCATATTTCTTTATCTCTCTAAGGCTGCTTTTTAAAAAAAATTTACTTATTTGTTAGGACAGAAAGAAATTGAAAGGAGAGATAGGGAGAGAGACACTTGCAGTACTGCTTCACCACTCATGAAGCTGGAGGCTTGAACCTGGGTGCTTGTACATGGTAATGTGTGTGCTTAACCTAGTGTACCTCTGTCAGACACCATCCCTAAGATTCCTTTCCTCATCAGTAAAATGGACATAATAAGAACACCTACCTCAATGGCTTGCTATTTTTTGTAAGGATTAAATTATTGATAGTCTATCAAGCTTTATTATTTGAACCAAAATGGGAACATTAAGCAAACATCACAGCCCTCACTAATAACATTGTGACTTTGCTGTCGTGTAGAATCCTCCCTTCAAGAAAAAGCTTGTGACTATTTTGTATGGCTTGTCTGGAAACTTCTGTAAATCTTTTAAGTTTTAGTAAAATATGTTTTGTTATTCTAAAAATAATTATTCATAGTCCACATAGAATGTTTTTTAAATTATCTTTAATTATTGGATAGGGACAGCCAGAAATTGAGAGGGAAGGGATGATTGAGAGAGAGAGAGAGAAAGAGAGAGAGAGAGAGAGCTACAGCACTGCTCCACCACTTGCAAAGCTTTCCCCTATGGGTGGATACTGGGGGCTCAAACCCAGGTCCTTGCATATTGTAACATATGCACTCACCCAGGTGCATCACCACCTGGACCCTACATAGAATATTTGAAGCAATGGGTAGCACAGATGCTATAGACATTTATAGTTATTAGCAGAGAACCCTTGAACTTTCAAAAATCTCTAGCACCCTAAGAATTTCATTCTAATGCTGAGAACAAAGCTTTAATGCTGAAGAAAAGATCTTCCTTTTTTAACTCTTGGGGTTACCTCCAGGCCAGACTAGCCCTGGTTGGTCTCGTGGATAGTGATCTTATCTGTAGATGAGTCATGGTGGGACTCAGCTTCTTTACCCCAACTTCTGTTAGCATTGAAGTGCAGCAGGATTAATCCTGATACTGAGCTGTGTCATTCTCTTGTCTTTGCCTGGGGCAGGAGGGATAGCAAACTTTTAGCTTGGATTGAAGCAGAGCTCTGGTGAGAGGAGGAGGGGTGGTGGCTCTACCAGGAGATCTGTTTAGAACAGCTATGAACAGAAAGGGTGCAAGGTTATTCTGAGAACTCTTACTACCCCTACCCTTTGCAGAATGCATTGAACGACTGTGATGGGGGCATCACTTTTTAAAAAAAAAAATTTATTGGGGGATTAACGATTTACAGTTGACAGTAAAATATAATAGGTTGGGATTAGCAAATTGCAGAGGCCAGACCTTCCACCTTCCGCATCCCACAGTGACCTTGGTCTATACTCCCAGAGGGATAAAGAATAGGAAAGCTATCAGGGGAGGGGATGGGATATGGAGTTCTGGTGGTGGGAATTGTGTGGAGTTGTACCCCTCTTATCCTATTTTTTTGTCAGTGTTTCCTTTTTATAAATAAAATAAAATAAATATAATAGTACATGCATAACATTTTTCAGTTTTCCACATAACAATTCAACCCCCACTAGGTCCTCCTCTGACACTGTGTTTCAGAACCTGAGCCCTCTCCCCCACACCAAGAGTCTTTTACTTTGGTGCAATACACCAACTCTAGTGCAAGTTATGTGTTGTGTTTTCCCTTCTGTTCTTGTTTTCCAACTTCTGTCTCTAAGTGAAATCATCCCATGTTCATCCTTCTCTGTCTGACTTATCTCACTTACCATGATTTCTTTAAGCACCATTCAAGATGAAGTGAAAAAAGTGGATTCACCATTTTTAATAGCTCAGTAGTATTCCATGGTATATATATATACAGCTTGCTCAGCCACTCATCTGTTGTTGGACACCTGGGTTGCTTACAGGTTTTGGCTATTACAAATTGTGCTGCTATGAACATAGTAAACACAAATCTTTTTGCATGGGTGTGTTTGGTTCCTTAGGATATATCCCCAGGAAAGGAATTGCAGAGTTATAATGTAGGTCCACTTCTAGCCTTCTGAGAGTTCTCCAGACTGCTCTCCACAGGGGTTGGACTAATTTACATTCCTGCCAGCAGTGCAGGAGGGTTCCTTTGTCCCCACAACCTCTTCAGCATTTGTTGATGCTGTTGTTTCTGTTGTATGACATTCTCATGGGAATGAGGTGATATCTCATTGTTGTCTTTATTTATATTTCTCTGACCATCAATGACTTGGAGCATTTTCATATCTTTGTTGGCCTTTTGGATCTCTTCTATAGAGAATATTCTGCTTATATCCTCTCCCCATTTTTGGATAGGTCATTTGTTTTTGGTTGCTGAGTTTGGTGAGTGAGGGTATTACCTTTGTGACTTAGCTTCCACAGTCCATGCCCCTTGATCTCCATGGGCTCTTGCAGATACAGAGGGCAGCTCCTGCTACTCTGCAGGTGGGAGAGCTGAAGACCAAAGAGTTGAAGCTGCTCACATGGTTGAGTCAAGGTCAGAATCTGACCATGCTCAGGTTCAGCATGTCTTTCTCAGTTTGGGCTAAAAGAATCAAGGCTACGATAGAGAGCAGGATGATGGTGTGTGGTGGGGCCCAGGATGAGATGGCTCCATTTTCCAGGAAGTGGTCTCTGTCTGCCCACCCTGCCCTGTACCTTCCCCTACCCCCAGCTGGAAACTCATGTAGCATCATATCTTCTTTTTGGTGGGCATTCCAGGGGGAGTTTATTGACTACTTGAACAGTACTTGGAGGTACTTTTCAAACTTAAGTGAACTACTCCGTGTCTGTATAATTCACATCATGACTTAAGGTGCAAAACTGGGAGAGTTGTGTGTTCTGTTAATGGGCTATAAGAGGCTGATGATGTGTTTTTTAAATTTTTATTTATTTTCCCTTTTGTTGCCTTTGTTGTTTTTATTGTTATTGTAGTTATTGTTGTTGTTATTGATGTCATCATTGTTAGGACAGAGAGAAATGGAGAGAGGAGGGGAAGACAGAGAGGGGGAGAGAAAGATAGACACCTGCAGACCTGCTTCACCACCTGTGAATCGACTCCCCTGCAGGTGGGGAGCCAGGGGCTTGAACCAGGATCTTCGCATGGGTCCTTGCACTTTGCGCCACCTGCGCTTAACCCGCTGTGCTACCACTTGACTCCCCAGAGGCTGATTTCTAATGATACACACCTGAAACTTATGTGATGCTATTCAACTGAGGAAAGGTTAGGGGCCTGGATGATTGCTCACCCACTCAGTAGAGCATACCATTGGCTATGTGCACTGGAACCTCAGGCACTACATGGGAATGTCATGGACAGCAGCAAAGGATGCTCCATGAATGGTGGAATTGTGCTGTAGTATTTCTCTTTCCAATCTCTGTCTGACATTAAAAAGGATAAAAGAAAGTTTTCTGTAGACCAGTCATGGACCTAAAGCCTGGAATAGTGCAGATGGAAGAGTTGGGGGGTACTCCATTTTGTAGATAGCTAGTAGGCATATTTTAGTTATATTCCAAAGGGCCAGATTTCCCTGGACAGACAACTCCACCAATGTGTCCTGGAGCTCTGATTCCCCAGAGCCCTTCCCCACTAGGAAAAGAGAGAAACAGGCTGGGAGTATGGATAGACCTGTCAGTGCCCAAGTTCAGCGGGGAAGCAATTACAGAAGCCAGACTTTCAACCTTCTGCGTCCCACAATGGCCTTGGGTCCATACTCCCAGAGGGTTAAAGAATAGGAAAGCTATAAAATGAGGGGATGGAATACAGAGTTCTGGTGGTGGGAATTGTGTGGAGTTGTACTCCTCTTAGCCTATGGTTTAGTCAGTGTTTTCTTTTTATAAATAAAAAATTTTTAAAAAGAAAGCTTGCTGTAAACAGATATGTTCCTAAACAAACACCTATGTTCATGGCTGCATTATTCACAATAGCCAAGGAGTAGAAGCAGTCAAAATGCCCATTAACAGATAAATGGACAAAGAAATTATGGGATATATATTCAATTAAACTAAAAGAGATGATACTGTGTTCTTTGGGACAAAATAAATGAAAAGTGGAGATGATACTTAGGAAATTAAATAATTGGAAGATATGAGCTTGTCAAAACAAATAAACAAACAAACAAAAGTAAAAACTGTGTGTCTTAAAACTGTGAGTACTATGGGCCCAGCATGCTTCTGCTGTGAGCAGCTCTGCTATCTAAGACTGTGAGAACTATGGTGGACACATAACATTTGTTAGCGGATGAGGAGCAGAACTATATCCCTGCAATCCACTTGTAAACTACTATTAAATCACCAGTCAAAATTATATTAAAAATTAAAAAAAATACCTCAAAAATTTACTCTTAATATCAAAAAGAAGAAGAACAACAACAAACAAATAATCCACTGGGAGCAGTGGAATCCCCTAAAGGAGCCCCACCCTACCCAATTTCCATAATTTGGAAAATAAAGTCAGTGGAGGTATCACTTTTAATTTTCTGTTATTTAAATACTAATGAGAGAGAGGGAGAAAGAGAAGAGGAGAGAGGGAGGAAGAGAGACAAGTATCACTTTGGCACCTGTGATTATAGGTACAACCTGGGACCTCAGACTTGAGAGTGCAACACTCTATCTACTGTGCCACCACTCGGACCACAGGACGTCACCAAAATTTGGTTTAAAATATCTTTTTTATGAGACAGAGAGACAAGTGCATCACTCCATAATATGCAGTTCTAGAGACTGAACCCAAAGCCCCATACAATATACCTTACCTCCTGAGGCACCTCCCTGACTACTTGGTTTGGACACCTTAAGGTGGCAACTACCTCTGCTCCTTCCAAATAATCTCTCCTGGTTCTAAAAGATCTCCACCTGTCTCATATTTCATTTCTTGCTCCCTCTGACCTGGGGAAGAAGTCCTGACTTAGACTGCCTTCTAGAATGTTCTTTTTTTAAATGATTTTTAAAATATTTATTTATTTATTTTCCCTTTTGTTGCCCTTGATTTTTTAAAATTATTGTTGTAGTTATTATTGTTGTTGTTATTGATGTCATTGTTGTTGGATAGGACAGAGAGAAATGGAAAGAGGAGGGGAAGACAGAGAGGGGGAGAGAAAGATAGACACCAGCAGACCTGCTTCACCACCTGTGAAGCAACTCCCCTACAGGTGGGGATCCAGGACCTCAAACCAGGATCCTTACATTAGTCCTTGTGCTTTGTGCCATGTGAGCTTAACCGTCTGTGCGGAGGAGAGAGAGAGGAGATCTGGAGCGGAGAGGGAACACAATTCTTTATTTGCGTGGGCACCTCAGAGTTGGGTGAGAACGCAGCAGTTCGGGCCACATGGAGCTAGCAAAAATGGCCACCTCCCACTACGCACACCACCCTTCCCTGCGTCCATTCACCAAGGTGAAAAGTGGACAAGAGAGAGAGAGACGGAAGCAGGAGGGCTTTACGGGGCAAAAACCAGGAGTGACGAGTCGGGACAGGACTGGTTGGGAAAGGTACTGTGAGAATATCATATTAACTCTCCTGGGAATTGGCAATAATCTGAGGGGACAACATGGCGGCTGTGACTGCATCTGCACAATTTCTCAGCACTTCACTGCCACTGTTGTCTTCTTCTGAGCATGAATCTTGGTGTCAGCCTGGTATTTCAAGGTGTGATGGTTCTGTGTGGAGGATGTGCCTACTGAAAGACCATTTACATCAGAGGCTGGTAGCCTTAGCTCTGTAGTTGACCACATGCACCTTTTGTGCTTAGCTGTGACACCTGTTCCCTTAAGGAAAAAAAAATGCTTGAGCTTTTGGGGACCTTAGACAACCCCCCCCCCAACCTTCATAGACTTGTTCTATGTGTGTAGACTAGGCTACAGTAGAGCAAAGGTTACCAATTTGATAAACACTTACATCTTCCCTAGAAATGCTAGAACTCCTCGGAGGAAACCCTGGACTGACTTCACTTGGTAGGTAAACTGAGGCACCAGACATGAAATGGCTTCTAGAATCACATCAAGACTGCAGGAGCAGCATGTACTTGTATATACTGTGTGCCAGATACAAGGCTTCTCTTTCCTTGGGATTCCCAGTGATCCATCACTGGACATGCAGCCCATCTTTCACTACTCTGTGTGTGTGTGTGTGTGTGTGTGTGTGTGTGTGTGTGTGTGTGCGCGCACAATGCTTCTTCCATCTAGCCTCGTCGGTCATACCATACAGTCTGCCTCCTTCTGGCAGTGATTCCAGAGCAGAGCCCCACACTGTGCCAGTTCCCATTGGGTTGACAGGCCAGAGAGCCAGCCCCCAAAGTCACAGGCACAGGAAAGACTGCTCACCACATCCTGTGCAAAGGCTCAAGGTGTTAACTCCTCAAAGCCAGATTCAGTTTTATCTGGAACATATTTCAAAATTGCATGAGATTTCAAAATTATTATTTCACAGAGGTTTCAAAATTAGAAGACCTGGAACTCTACTGCCAGACCAATCCTATCCTGGCCTGGTCCTGGTTGGGACACCTCTCTCCTGTCTCCTCCCTACCCTCTTGCTACAGCTCTTTGGAACTGGGCTCCAGGGATGAGAGCTTGTTTGATCTTGGGGAAAGATCATTGGTGGAGCAGAACAGCCACTGTTCTGGCCACCGTGGGCCTATTGGTGCAGCACCTCTGTGGCGATGGGGATGCAGGCCTCATTTTAAGAGCCATGGAGTGGGGCAGGGGTAGATAGCATAGTAGTTATGTAAACAGACTGTCATGCCTGAGGCTTTGAAGTCCCAGGTTCAACCCCTCTGCACCACTGTAAACCAGAGCTGATTAGTGCTCTGGAAAAAAAAAAAAAAGAACCATAGAGTGACCTTGCAGTCTTTGCCTGGCTGACTGACCTTAAGAAGTTCTTGTCCCTTGCAGGCCTCGATCTCTCTGAACAGTAGTGGTTTATGTCAGGAGCCCTCTGCCAGTCTGAGGGGTTCTATGTTGGGTGATCCTCAAAGCCATGTGCTCATCTGTGCTCACTTTCTCATTTCTTAGGCCAGTTCCTTCCTTCTTGAATCCATCTGGCTGAGCTGCAGAGAATTCAGCTTCACTGGGAAGCTGCCTGTCTGGCTCACTCCTGTACACTGTGCCTCTTTTTTGGGGGGGAGGGAGTTCCCGCTAACCCACTCATTCACTGTGCGTGAGAAAGAGAGGCAGAGAGAAAGAAAGGCAGAGAGAAAGAGATGGAGAGAGACAAAGAGAGAGATGGAGATAGATAGATAGATAGATAGATAGATAGATAGATAGATAGATAGATAGATAGATAGGAGTGAGGATAAGGCACAAATTGTAGTCTCAATTTAGGGAGCTCACTGGGACTAGAACCCAACTATTGCTTTTCCTCCTCCTTTCTCTCCCATTGCTTGTCATGGTTGGTGGAATTTTACCATCATGAGTAAGACAAACGACAAAGTTCACTGGGTGGTCTATAGAGTGGGTTAGCCCATGGGTCATACATATTTTTCTTTGAGTATGTTATTTATTTATCTGTTTATATATAGAGAGACACCACAGCACCAAAGCTTCTCTCAATATGGCGGGGCCGGACTTGAACCTGAGTCATAACACATGACAAAGCAATAAACTCTCCAGCTGGCCCTTTTGAATTTTATCAGTGTCCCTGGGGACCCAGCATTTAGTGGATTTCAAGAATCTCCACACACCAGCAGTTGTGTAGTTTGTTTCCGCCTATGAATTATCATGATGCAGCCATTCACTGCTTCATCCCATTACTGCCCCCTACCTCCAGTCTTTCCTGGTGACAAGTTTGAGGTGAATGTGAAGGGTGCTGAGGACATTCTAGCCAATGCTATGGTGTCCACTGGGCTCATACATAAGCAGGTTATGGCGATGTGGCCCCTTCCTCTCTTCCTGGCTGGGGGCCCCAGGAAGCCAGGCCTCCCAAGCTGGGAGGGCAGGAGGAAGCCTGTGTTGCCGCAGATACTGTGAAGTCTGCAGGTTTCACTCAGTTGGGATTTGTCATCTGGCAAACAGTCAAGTATCTGCCATGCCTGTCCGTGTCAGCTGCAGCCTCCACGGCCAATCCTCGTGATGATGTATCCAGTCAAGTTTTGGCAATTCCAAAGGTGTGGCAATCTTGGTTCTTGTCAGGGGCCAGTGGGGAGTGTTGCAACAGAGGCCCCTATGCCGGGCCTGTGGGACGCTCTGGGAGGAGGGAGATGGAGGGGGGAGGGCACCCTTGACAGTTGACATCTGTGTCAACAGTGCCCAGTGACACACCGGGGGAGGACGAGCCTGCTCTTGGCAGCCCAACAAAAGACTTATTGACGAAATGAACTTTCCCCTCCAAAGCCCTGCCACTGCTAGGGGTGTCAGGACTGACATCCACCGCCACCAAAGGGGCTCCTCTGGCAGACTCAGAGCAGGGGACCCAGGTGGCGATTGGTCCTCAGTGGGGTCATGGCCTGCCTAGGATTTCCTGGGAGCCCGCTGAGGGGTGAGGGATGGACTGGCAGCTCCCTGGCATGCAGGAACAAAGACCTGGCCGCCTGGGGGTGACGTGCACTCTGTGGGTGGGAGTGGCTGGGCTCAGGGTGGGTGATGGAGCCACAGTCCTGTCTGCCTAGTGAAGGAAGGGAGGAGCTTCATGAAGCACTGGGGAGGCCTGTTAATTCTCTCAGGGATCACACTCTACTGTGTGTGGGCTGCTGCCTGTACCCCTGAGACTATCGCTGCACCATGCTTCTAAGCTCAGTTCAGCATCCAGAATGGAAACCTGGGTCTGTCCTGTTCCCCCCCTCCTCCTTCCCCCATACATGCTGCCCTGCCTGCTCAGGCCATGGGATCTGTGTCCTCTGAAGGCTCATATTGTTTGAGTTCGTGGCTTGGGGGATACTTCTTCACATGTGGGAACTGGGGCCTAGCAGACTCATGCAATGGGGACCTCTAGGGACTGTACCATAGAGGAATCCCCACCAATTGCATTTTCTGTGCTGTATCCTCAAAGGAAATGAGACCAAACACACACATATAAGTCACTTACCAGGTCCCTCAATATAGACCTCTGTCTGCCTGTCTCAAGGTCAGCCCAGCCACCAGGAGGGAACTGAAGCAGGGGAGGCTTCTTTACAATGTGGGTATATGAACTCCTCACAGAACTGAGTGAGAGGTTGGGATGATCTTCCAGTACCCAGCTTTATCCACTTCAGTTCTATTTAAAATCTTTCAAGGTTTGGGTCTGGGAGTGGGGGTTATGGGTTCAATCCCTGCAAATGTATAAAATGATGGAGCCGTGCTCTGATCAGTCTCTCTCTCATATATATATATATATATATATATATATATATATATATATATATATATATATATATATATAAGTTTACATGACATTGTATCATAATAGATGAAGGAGAACTACCAGATCATTTTGCTCACATGTATAATGTAGATGACTAAAACAAATATTACAGAAATAATGGCAACCAAGTTGTCTTCTAGATTGTGAGAACTATGATGGTAATATGGGAAGCTGAAGACTTTGGTGGAGAATATGGTGACTGATACACACTGTGAATGGGTGTGAAATGATAACCCTGAAATCTTAAATTTTTCTTAAGCTCTTGTTAAATCACCAAGAAAAGAGAGAGAGAGAGAGAGAGAGATATGATGATGATGATGTTGATGATGTTGTTGATGATGATGATGATGATGAGCTTGGTTAAAGTCCTTTATGGTAACTTTCAGTTATTCTCAGCATCAGAATACTTATCTGAATTAGACCTCTGCTTGTCTCCACTCTTTAACATTATGCAATGGCCCTGCCCTTGTGTTTTGCCTTTTAGCTGGGCCAGCCTCTTTCCACAACATCTGATTTTGTGGAGGGATAGAAAATGGAAACCACTAACCCTGTTCCACCCCTAGCACCCACCCTTTCTACCAGCTTAGCTCCTGTCAGTTTTATAAGTCCTTAAGCATCTGTTCTGGTAGAGATGTCCCATCTTGGTTTTTGATTATTTTACATATTGTAAACAGAATTATTTTGTAGATTATAAGAGGATTCTGTTATATGAAGCTTTTGTGAATCCATTTCAGTTATCTGCTTCATGGGGTCTTATTTCCTTTTAATACCTGGCTACATTTGACTGTGTGCTATGCATCAGTTTTTGTTTGTTTAGCAAGCTTAGATGTCATGCTGTGTTATGCCATTTAATTTTTTTTTTTTTACTAGTGATTTAATGGTGGTTTACAAGATTATAAGATTACATGGGTATAGTTACACATCACACCTAGCACCAAAGTCTGGGCTTCCCCTGGCCTTTCCCACTTTCACTCTCATAGTAACCATCATAGTTCTTACAAAGTATTTAAAAGTATTTTTTTTTAATGAAAGGGAGATATACAGAGAAAAATGGAGGTTGGGGGTGGAGGGAGAGACCAGAGCACTGATCAACTCTGGCTTATGGTTGTGCTGGGGACTGAACCTGGGATTCTTAAGCCTCAGACAGAAAACTCTTTGCATCACCATTATTCTTTCTGTCCCACCCCCATTTTTTTTTAGTAGAGGTAGAGATAGAGTGAAAGAGACAATAGCACCAAAACTTCCTTTAATGCAGTAAAGACCACCCTTGAACCTGAGGCACATGCATAGCAGGGCAGCACACTATACAAGTGAGCTATTTTGCCCTCTCCTTACAAAGCCTTATTGCACATCAATTTGAAAATCACTTTAGGAACAAGTCTTTCAGAGATTTTTGTTTATGACTGGGGACCTTTGAGACCACTCACTTAATTCAAATCTGAGATTCCCTGATATCCCAGAGTTTTTGAATCAAGAGCTACAAGACCACAAATAGGGCTAGTTCATTTCTGGTTCACCCACAGAGTGACCTTCCTAATATTTACCTATCTATCTATCTATCTATCTACCTATCTATCTATCTATCCATCCATCCATCCATCCATCCATCCATCCATCCATCCATCCATCCATCTATCTATCTATCTATCTATCTATCTATCTATCTATCTATCTATCTATCTATCTATGGACTTATGGAGTTGCTGAGGATTGAACTTGGGATCTCAGAGCCTCAGGCATGAAAGTTTCTTTATATTACCATTATGCTATCTCCCTAGTTCTAAAAGTGAATTCTGAACTTACTGTTCAGTGACTGTAGGGGGTTCAGTTCCCCACCATGGCTTTGGTTTTTGTCCCTCTCCTCCTAGAAGGATACCACAGAGGGAGTTCAACTTTGTACTTGTTTCTTCTGCATCAGAAAGTGACCTCAGGGCAAAAGTATTGTTGAATTCTTGGCTTATATTTACTAATTTTTGTGTGTGTGGTACTGGGGGCTTGTACATGTGTGATTTCATGGCTACTGAATCAACTTTTTAAATTCTTTTTATTTTAGCTTATATATAAGAGTTGGGGTAGGGAAGGGGAGAGAGAGAAGCACAGCATTACTCTTTGGAGATTTTTTTTTTCTGTTCCTTTGGTTTGTCTCTGTGTTTGTGATCTTTGTGTCTGGTGAGGTGAGTGCTTTACTTGGTGAGCTATCTCCTGGCCCTTTGACTTGTATATGTCCTAACTTTTTGTAAACTCTGGCCTAGTAATTCTTCACTATCTTGTTTGTGTTTTGATTCTTTTGAAAAGATTAAACTATTTCACCCAGGCCTGTTAAGATGTCCTCTGCAAGAGGTTAGTTAAAATTAATTAGTTCATCTTCTTTAAAAAATATGTATTTTGTTTTATTTTAATGAGAGAGAGAGAGAGAGAGAGAGAGAGAGAGAGAGAGAAACCTAGACCAGAGCACTGCTCCACTCTGACTTATGGAGGTGTTGAGGATTAAACCTGGGACCTCAGAGCCTCAGGCATGAGAGTCTTAGAAGAACCACCACAGCAATATCTCTCTCACCTTAAAATTAACTAGTTCATCGTTTGAAAGCAGAAACGCCATGGTATATTTTAACTCCCCATGGAAGCCTTCTTTGACTTGCAGCTTGAGTCTGGGTTCTGAGTATACTGTTTGCTGGCACACTGAGCCTTTGTCCACACTAGTTCTCACAGTGGTTGCCCATATGAATTCATTTGTGTGTGTTTTGACTGACAGCTCTTTCCACCTCCAGTCTTTAAGTTCATTCAGGCAGAGTCAGGACCCCAATCTCTTGGTTACCACTGTTTCACAGTACCTAGAGACTGATCTGTTCTCTGGATTCAAGGACTGCTTGTGGTTCTGAGCACACTGACTTTTATTTATTTTTTTAACTTGCTCTCTCTCTCTCTATATATATATATATATGTTTTTTTTTCCTGTTCAGCATTTAGCCATTAATTTAAACACACAGCTTGGTTATTCTCTATAAGGGTAACTTTACCTTTCAGATCCCTTGAGGACCAGGATGACCCTATTATGTAAGTAGGACCTGAGGACATGAGCTTTACATGCAGAGATCCTGAGTTGTATCCCTGTTTCTTCCAAATTATATGATCTTATATGAGTCCATAGTCTCATCTGAAAACTGGAACTGAAGTGTGTGTGTGTGTGTGTGTGTGTGTGTGTGGTGTGTGTGTGTGTGTGTGTGTGTGTGTGTGTGTGTGTGTTTTGTTACCAGAGTTATTGCTGGGTCTCAGTGCTTGCAGGATGAATACACTGGCCTTGGTGGCTGCTCTTTCTTTCTTCCTCTCTTTCTTTCTTTCTTTCTTTCTTTCTTTCTTTCTTTCTTCCTTTCTTTCTTTCTCTTTTTTTCCTATTATGACAGAGGCAGAGAAATAGGGTGAGAGAAGGGGAGAGGGAAAGAAGGATAACTATAGCCTACTTCACTGTTTGTGAAGCATCCCCCCTGCAGGTGGAGACAGGGACTCAAACCTGATGCTTACACATGGGAACTCATATATTTATTGGTTGTGTTAACCTCCTGGCCTTCATTTTTGTCTTTTTCACTGGGTTGTCTTGAGGGCTAAATGAAATGATACTTATTACAATGGGTGACTGTAGAGAATAAAGTGGATTGGCACCAGGGTGCCAATTCCAGCCTCCTCTGAGTGTAATTTCCTGTATATGAATATTGTTAAGACAGAATACATGTCTTAGAATCTCTTGTAGCTGGTCTAGAAGCAGATAGACCCTTCCAGTTAGATGCAGTATTTGGAAGTCAGGAGGGATGTGGAGACTCTCTCTACTGCCTTGACAACAAGCTTGGCAGCAGCAAACATGGTAATGGAGTGAACTTTTCATGCCATGAGGCCAGTGTCTGGTCACTAGTTTGATGGATGTTAAGAGGCAGTTATAGCAGTGACAGTTATTAGTTTATGTATGTATATATGTTTGTTTTTAATGAGAGAGATACAGAGAGAAAGACACACAGAGAAAGACTAGAGCACTACTCCACTCTTGTTGGGAATTGCATCTGGGACTTCAGAGCCTCAGGCATGAGAGTCTTTTGTAGAACCATTACGCTCTCTCTCCAGCTCAGTGACAGTATATTTTTACACCTGGATCAAAGCAATTGTGGTACTCATTTAAATTTTATAATTTTGTTACTACCTTTATTTATTTATTGGATAGACAGTCATAAATTGAGAGGGAAGGGGAAGATTGAGAGAAAGAGAGACAGAGAGACACCTACAGCACTGCCTCACCACTTGCAAAGCTTTCCCCCTGCAGGTGGGGACTGGGGCTTGAAACTGGGTCCTTGTATACTGTAACGTGCATTCGATCAGGTGTGCCACCACCCAGCCCCTTACTGGCAACTTCTTGAAACCTGAGATATCTGTGAAGCTCTGGGTAGATTTTATCCTGAGTCACAATTCCAAATTCAATGAACAGGGGTTTTCTTCAAAACTTACATAGGCAGAACAAACATAGGCTAATAGTACAGATATTTATGTTGAAGAGAGGGAGAGAAAAAAATTTAAGAAAGATTGAAATTTCCAAGCAGTCTTTGGCCAAACTATATTTATTTTCAAGGCATCTAACTGTGATTTTTAGCTCTTCCTCTGGGCTCAAGACTCATCTCTTGGCAAGACATATACTGTTAGAGGTGACCTGCATTTGTATCAGAGATATTACCAGCCTGCTTCTCACCTGGAGAATTAGTAGGCTCTGAAGCTTTCATCTTTTTTTTTTTTTTCCTCCAGGGTTATTGCTGGGCTTGGTGCCTGCACCATGAATCCACCGCTCCTGGAGACCATTCCCTCCCCCTTTTGTCGCCCTTGTTGTTGTAGCCTCGTTGTGGTTATTATTATTACCATTGTTGATGTTGTTCGTTGTTGGATAGGACAGAGAGAAATGGAGAGTGGAGGGGAAGACAGAGAGGGGGAGAGAAAGATAGACACTTGCAGACCTGCTTCACCGCCTGTGAAGCGACTCCCCTTCAGGTGGGGAGCCGGGGGCTCGAACCGGGATCCTTACGCAGGTCCTTGTGCTTTGCGCCACATGCTCTTAACCTGTTGTGCCACCACCCGAACCCCCATCCATACCTTTCATCTTTATCTTCTCCTTCCCCATTTATGCAAGTCAGGAGTGTAGCTGCTGGTATCATAGTCTCAAGAACCCTATGGATCTCCTCCTCCTCCTCCTCCTTTCCTAGATTCTCTCATCACTGTTTTGGATTCTGCTGAGGAGAATCACTCTTAACTTTTTTTTCAAAGAGTCTTTTGTGCAATGAGGTACTCTGGCCATTCACTCTTGCGGAGAATTAGCACAAGATTGTCCAGTCAGTCCAAGTTTGCAGTCCAGACCACATTTTCTTGACAGGAAATTTCTTTTTTTCAGTATCCTCTGCCATCTGGAGAGGCCAAGGACTCCCTAGATTGAGTCTCAGCTCTTCTCCTCATTCACTAGTTTCTCCTACACTTTATCCCTTCCCTTTTGCCTTTCATAAGCAGCAAAAACAACCCTGCCACCACTTCTAACACCCTTCTTGGAATGGTGCTCTCAGGCCCACTGGGTTCTCTATCACTCTAACAAGAATCCTCTCTCCACTAATACTTCCTCATTTCCAACAGCTCTCCCTGGCAGCACCTTTCACATTAATGCTTCTTTGAGGGGTCTGTTCACAATAATTTAAGTCTTCTCTGTGGTGACTTCCTCCCTCCCTCCCTCCCTCCCTTCCTCTCTCTCTCCCTTCCTTCCTTCCTTCCTTCCTTCCTTCCTTCCTTCCTTCCTTCCTACCTTCCTTCTTCCCTTCCTCCCTCCCTTCCTTCCTTCCTTCCTTCCTTCCTTCCTTTTTCCTTCCTATTTCTTTATTCCTCTCTTTTTTCCTTCCTTCCTTCCCTCCCTCCCTCCCTCCTTCCCTTTCCCTTCCTTCCTTCCTTCCTTCCTTCCTTCCTTCCTTCCTTTTCTCTTTCTACCTTTCAACCAGAGCACTCCTCTTCTCTGGCTTCTGGTGGTGCTGGGAACTGAGCCTGGGACTGTAGAGCCTCAGTTGTGAAAGTCTTGCATTATCATTATGCTATTTCCCCATCTTTACTTGCCATATTCTTCTTTTCATCTGAATCCTTACTTGGTAGAGCTGTTAAAATCCATATTTCTAATCAGTCTGTTCAAGGAAATTACAGTTTTTTTCCCCATCATCTTCTCAAATTTCTTCCACTCTCTACAGAAGCCCATGTGTCAAATCACACCCACTCTGTTAGGTGTTTGTTTTAGCAGAAACACAGTCTCTCCTACCTCCATGCCTGCCAATTCTGGTATCAAAATATGTATTAGTTTTCCATGACTGGTATAATAAACTAATACAACACAAATTTATTATTTGGTAGTTCTGGAGTTGGTAAATCTGAAATGGGTCCCACCCAGTAGGCTAACACTGAGGCGTCAAAGAGTTTTTATTTCTTTCTGTAGAGGAGAATCCATATTCTTGTTCTTCTAGATACTGGTGCTACTCACATTCCTTGGCTCATGTGCTCATCTATCTTTAAAGCCATGAAGAAGTGACTGTGTTTTTCTCATGTCATAACACTCTGGTACTACCTTTTCTGTCCCCATTTAAAGGTCTCCGTTGTTACATTGGGCCCACCCAGATAATCCAGACTCTTTTCCCTTCCTCAAAGTCAGCATTCAAGCTCAGTTTCATCTATGGTCTAATTCCATAAAATATAAATCAGTTCTCCATTTTAAAATGTGACCCTATATCCAAAGGACATGAAAACATGAATTCAGAAGGACATAAGTACCCTTGTGTTCATAGCTGCATTACTTGCAATAGTCAAGGAGTGGAAGTAGCCTAAATGACCATTAATGGATGACTGGATAAAGAAATCATGGGTTATATACTCAATGGAATGCTTCTCTAAAAAAAAAAAAAAAGATGCCATTGCACACTTCAGGACAAAATGGATAGGTCTGGACATGATTATGTTTGATGATGTAAGTAAGGAGGTGAAAGACAACTACTGGACTTGGTTTGGCTCATATGCAGAATATAAGAGAACTGAAGCACATGAACTTGCAAAAGTTATGTAACCAAATTATCACTAAGACTTTATGAGACCTATGGTTGGGACGGAGGCATGGAACGTTGGTGGTGGATACAGTGTGGAATTATACTTCTGTAACCATATAATCTTGTAAACCATTATTAAACCACTAATAAAAATCACATTAAATTTTAAAACAAAGGAAACTAAAACTAAAAAAAATAAAAAATAAATGCAGCTCTTTGGGAGGCCATTGCTTTACCAGCCACACTCCCTTTAGATTGGTAGATCTGCTCTGTGGAGCTCAGGGGCCTCCCCCAGAGGCCAGCCTGCTTTTTTTTTTTTTTCCTACGATCTCTCAGTGCTTTTGTAACTATCCAATTTCTTGATTACAAGTAAAAATTTCTTTCACTTTAGGGTTTCATTTCTCTCCTGTAAAGTGGGGTGAGAGCACAAAAGTTGTGAAGTGGCAGTGGGGAGCTAAAAGGATGTAGGTCCTTGTCCAACCCTGAGGGAGTACAGTTGGGCGGTAGAGGTGACTGAGCCCCATGCCCCCAAGAAGGCTTCAAGGAGGCTGCAGGAGCAGGTTCTAGGAATGACTACACCTGTGGAAAGGGGGAAGGGCATTGGACCCCTAGTCAGTGTGAGGCACTTGGCTGTTTCCTCATAACAATTATACCAGCTTCGTCTCCAGTGAAGCAAATGTTTTCTTCCATGCAGTCCAATGTGGCAGCCACTAGACCTGTGTGGCAACAGAGCACTTTACATGTGGCTAATGTGACTGAAAAACAAATGCTTATTTATTTATTTATTCCCTTTTGTTTCCCTTGTTCTATTTTTGTAGTTATTATTGATGTCGTTGTTAATGGATAGGACAGAGAGAAATTGTGAGAGGAGGGGAAGACAGAGGGGGGAGAGAAAGAAAGACACCTGAGACCTGTTTCACCACCTGTGAAGCGACTCCCCTGCAGGTGGGGAGCTGTGGGCTCGAACTGAGATCCTTATGCTGGTTCTTATGCTTTGCGCCACATGCACTTAACCCGCTGCACTACTACTCGACTCCCAAAATGCTTAATTTTAAGTAGCACACATTTGAATTAAAAGAACTGTGTGTGACACATACCTTCATGGGGCAGCCCAGTTTTGCCAATGGGCCATGGGTCTGGGCTTTTAGAGTGGGGGGAGGGAGTCTTGGAGCTAGGCAATCTTAGCTCATCATGCTTTCTTTCTGATGCTTCTTTTTAAATATTGTCACCAGTGTTATTGTTGGTACTTAGTGCAAACACTATGAATCCACCACTTTTTCCTTCCTTCCTACCTTTTTCTTTTTTTCTATTGTATTTGCTAAGACAGAAATTGAAGGGAGGGGAGATAGAGAAAGGAAGAAAGACCTGATTCACTGCTTGTGAAGCTTACTCCTTGCAGGTAGGGAGTGGCGGCTTGAACCCAGGTGCTTGCATATGGTAACCTGTGCACTCACCCTGACACACAAGTATTAGGTCCCTTCATTGAACTTTCTGTGACTTGCCTTTGTGACTTCTTCTCAGTGACCTCAGAGATAACCTTGATCCTTTCAGCTTCTACTCTCTGAGTTCCCTATACCCAACACCTGCTTGTAGTGTTGCAAATAATAATGTACCAGAATTGGCTATTGTGAATAATGTACCTATGAACATAGTGGGTCATATGCCCCTTTGAATTGCTATATTCATGTCCTTTGCATGGATACTCACATGTCAGACCTCAGAACAGATTGGGACCTGTCTACTTACAGAAAAGCCAGACTTCTATGTTCCTCCTCAGCCAAACACCTATCCCTAGGGTTGCAGATTTCTATCTCTTCTACCTTCAGTTTATGATATATTTTAAAAATTAAGGGTTTGGTTTTGCCACTAGGTTTATCTCTGGGGCTCTGTGTCTGCTTGATTAATCCACTGCTCCTGGAAGCCACCCTTTTTTCTTTTTATTATTTATATATAAAAAGGAAACACTGACAAAACCATAAGATAAAAGGGGTACAACTCCATACAATTCCCACCACCAGAACTCCGTATCCCATCCCCTCCCTTGATAGCTTTCCTATTCTTTAACCCTCTAGGAGTATGGACCCAAGGTCATTGGGGTTCAAGCCCCAATTACTACCTGTGGGGGCATGGGGAAGGAGGGAAAGTTTCATGAGCAATGCTGAATGTTTCTCTCCTCTTATTCTTTCTCTTCCTCTATCTCTCTCTGTTTCTCACCCTCGATTAGAAAGAAAGCAAAATGGCCACCAAGAGCAGTGGAGCTGTGCAGGTACTGAGCCCTTGCAACAAGCCAGACATATAAGCTACATTTCAGCTAAAATTTAACAAAAGTGAAAAAAAAAAGGCATAATTTTTTGCCTCTAAGTTCAGACTTGCCATGAACTCTACCCATGAACCCTGTGTGGTCAAAAGAAACTAGACTCAAGGCCCAATACTACATGGGATGCAGCCCTGCCCCATTCCTCTCTGCTGTGACTGTGTCACTCTTGCTCTCCCTCTAATGCATCAGGTACATTCTTGCCTTAGGGTCTCTGTGATGGCTGTTCTCCCAGTCTGGATAACACTTGTGCCTGTCTACATGAAGAACTTCTTCACTGCACTGAAGTTAGTTTAGATCCCACCTTCTCCTCTCCTGAGATCCTACCCTCTCTACCTCCACACTTTTCAAATCTCTAATCCTGCTCTGTTTTGTACCTATGTCTGAAGAACTTATTACCTTCAAACACAGCTCATCATTCACTGATTTATTATAGCTGCAAACTACCCCCACCCCCACTCATCCTCCCTCTCCATTTATTTCCTAAGACATACACTCCTTAAAGACAGGACATTTGTCTGTTCTGTTCTGTGACACATTTACAGCTCCTAGAATAATGCCTGGAAGATAACTGGAACTAGAGCATTTGTTGGATAAAAAGTGAATCCACAGAATAAATGAGCAAACAGTCTCACCAGCAGTCTCACTCTAATACTTCCTTTCTCTCAATTAGACACCTCTCAAAGGCTTTCAAGAATTCTCCATTGCCTCTGAACCAGATAAAGTTTGGCTTCCACATGTGTGTCCCTGCCCACCTCCACCCTCCATCCTGAGTGCCCCCATTTCTATGTCCCCATCTTTCTTTTTCTTTTATCATTTCTATAGCCCCTCTCTCTCTCTCTCTCTCTCCCTCTCTCTCTCTCTCTCTCTCTCTCTCTCTCTCTCTCTCTCTCTTTCTTTCTCATCTGGGAGACCCCAGCCAGGTCAGCTCACCTTCCTGTTCCTGGTCCCCACTTGCCAGCCCAGTCTCCAGGGACTGTTGGGTGAGTGAAGGGACACATGTGTAAGCTAGTGGACGGACTAGGAGCAGAAGCCAGCCTACCTGGCACACAGGTGGCAGGCTCTCTATCACCCAGCGCACGCCCAAGTGGGGCCTGTCACCCTGGATCCTGGTTGAGAGTCTCACATGGGACCCACAGAGGCTGGTTCTCAGTTTGAAGAGATAATCCAGCTAATAACAGGATTAGTTCAGGCACATCCCCTAAACCATACGCTTGAAACCTCCACCTGGGCAAGTGTTTAGCTGGCCTCTGCCAGGATCCCAACCACAGGGCCTTCCCCAGCAGACACAGCTCCTGTACTCTGCCAAGTCAGCCATGGGGGCAGGAGTGGGGCCCAGGGAATGAACTGGCTGCTTCAGGAGTCCCTACTGCATGGTCCTGTCAGCCTCCACTCCTTTGATGCCACCTGCTCGCCCCTATGCCAAGAAAGCTGATTAGGCAGGCATGGCAGGAGCCCCCCAAGAGGGCAGACACTAATGACTCTAAACTAACAAGTGACACACAGTGGCACCTGAGGAAGATGCTCCAGGGCTGAGCCAAGCCCGCATGAGACAGAGGTGACAGCACCCAGAGGCTGAGTCCACGAGACTTCCTCCTTATACATCTCCATCTCTCACCAATACCTGTAACATCATGAATGGACAGAGCTGGGAAGTGATGTCCCACGCACAAACACTACCATGCATAAGAATCTCTGTTCAAGCCCCCAGGCCCTGCCTGCAGGAAGGAAGCTTCATGAGCAGTGAAGCAGGACTGTAGATATCTCTCATTCTCTCTCCCTCTCTATATCCCCTCACTTCCTCTCTCAATCTCTCAGTCTCTATAAAAATCTGCATATCAGGTTTCAGGCTCAGAAGAAAAAAAAACTAGTATAGCCACAGGCCCTTTGGAATATAACAAAAATATGCCTAATAGCTATCTACAGAAAGGAGACCTGCCCCCCTCCACCGACTCTTCATCTGCACTACTCCAGCCTTTAGGTTCATGATTAGTCAACAACTTGTTTGGCCTTATATGTTAACTCTCTTTTCAGTCACCAGGTTCTAGATGCTAGCAGGATGCCAAACAGACTTCCCTGGACAGAGGACTCCACCAATGTGTCCTGGAGCTCTGATTCTCCAAAACCCCACCCCACTAGGGAAAAAGAGAGGTGGCTGGCAGTATGGATCGACCTGTCAACACCCATGTTCAGCAGGGAAGCAATTACAGAAGCTAAACCTTCCACCTTCCTCCTCATGTATGATAAATGTATGTGCTCTACCAGGTGCTTCATCATCTATCCCTTAACATAAATTTTAATTGTTACTATAAGCCAGCCCCCCCCATAGTAGGAGAGTCATCTATGACTTTATTAGCAATGCAAATTGCAGATGGTTTTATTATACATCAAAAACCTTCCAGATTCCTTGACATGATTTTGCTCATGATTTGAAATGACAGTGGCTACCAAATGTTACGATTTTATGCATACATATTGCTCTGTCACAAATTTGATAGACTGTTTCAAGTAGTAGATTTTATTTTCAATGCTATACAATTATTATGATTAGGATTTGTTGGTGGAGTTTTATCACCCCAGGTCCACTGTTTCAGTGGATTTGTAGTGCTGGCACCAAGCTCCCGTGATAACCCTGGAGGAATTATTTATTTTTATGGAGAAGGGAAATCATCCCACTTGGTTCTGGTTTATGGTGGTCCTGGGGATTGAATCTGGGACCTCTGAATCTGCAGCCATGTAAATCCTGTGCTCTAACATGCTGAACTGCCTCCCAGCCCTTGAATAATATTCTAAAAGGAGGTGTGGGAACAGAGCATTTGTGTAACTATGTGTGAAGGTCTGAGTTTGAACCTTGGCACTATAAGGGGGCACCATGGATGGTGGAGCAGTATTGTGGTATCTCTACTATTCCTTCTTTCTTTCTCACTCATTAAATTAACACAAAAACAAAAACAAAAAAACAAGAAAGAAAAGGCTGACTCTGGCTGCCCTGTGTGCCAAGACTGGTGAGGCTTTGAGTGGAGGCTGCTGCAATGATTTGGGTTAGAGATAGTAGGGCCTCAGAATTCACTGTGGTGAGTCAGGATGTATTTTGAAAAGATGGATGGCATGAATTACACTTGGATTTGTTGGGAGGACCAAATCCAAAGACCATCAAGGAGGACTGTCTGCCCAGTGACACAGTGTGGGATTCATGAAGGAGGTAACATTGAAGCTGGGCTTACTTGGTGGTGGTTGGTTGCCCTGTTGGCATGGGTGCCACTGTGCCTACACTCTCCCGCTATGGAAGCCTAGGCAGTGTGTCCCTGATCCAGAGTGATGGTATGATGGTCCATGGAGCTTCCTGGCTTAGGTATCAGGAGGGATGGCTTTGCTACGATGGAGATTCCATATGTAGTGGTGATCAGCAGGTAGAAGGTATTTGAAAGCCATCAGCCTCCACCAACTGAGCAGGAGGCTTGCTAACTTAGCTCCTCATTTCTGTTTGGCTGGGGTGAGTGATGGATGGTGGGGGATTTAATAACTTAGTAAGCCAGGGCTCCTCTAAGCAGGGTGAATTTGGTCAAGATGTAAATATTTTATATCAAGAGTATTAAATGCTTATTAAAAGTGTATTGAGATTTACATGTGATGTGGATATAATTATAGACATCACAGAGAGGTCATATGTTTGCTGGAAATATTTCCAGAGCTGTTAATCCGGAAATGTGTGTCCTGTGGTCAGCTGGCCTCTAGGTAGAGCATTTTCCTTGTCTTATTAAGCAATAATGAAACTCAGGTTTAAGTGACGCTAAACAGGCAATTCCATTTTCTAGACCAGTGGCTCCACCATGCTTTGGCTCCACTTCCTCTGAGGGAGTTCTGGGGTTGCCAAGCCTTCATGGCTTGTGATGATGGGACTGATGGGAAAAATTGGGACTGTGTCTTTCTGTCTAAGGCCAGGGACTGACTGCCCAGGTTTGTGAGAGACAGAGGCTGAGTAAATTCATCACATCCATCCATCCATCCATCCATCCATCCATCCATCCATCCATCCATCCATCCATCGTATTGAGTGCAAGATACTGGGGATGTTATAGTGAGTGAAATAAAAACTCTTGCCTGCATGCTGCTAATACCCTACAAGGGAAGTCACATGTCAGATAAACATTTACTGAATCCAGAGACCAGACTGCAAACAAGAGGAGTTTGATCAACCAATCTCAAGTCATCCCTACATCCTTCCTTACTGTTTGTTTTTATTTTTGTTACTGGTTTCAAAATAGATACAGGTGTAGAAACATGTCTCAGGATGACCCTAAATACCTTAGCGGACTTTTATGAAAAATGGGCAGCCCCTGGCTGTCTGGATAGCTCACAGTCTTCTTTTATATTTCACTGTGTTCCAGATTTCTTGATTCAGGAGGGAAGAGAGCACGCAGTCTGCTTTCCTGGTAACTCCAGGCGACCTGCTTTTTCTTGGATGTCTTCTAGGAATGCCCTCTCAAAGTGGAGTCCACTGTTTGCCCTCTGCTAAGTTGTCACAGGGACTCTAGCTTTATTTTTTTCCTTTCCTTTCTTTCTTTTAGAATATTCTATTTATTTTAATGAGAACTATAGGAGGAAGGCAATAAAGAAAGGAAGAAAGAAAGAAAAAGAAAGATAAACGGAAATTAAGAAAGAATAGAACACTGTTCAGCTCTTATGGTGATGCTAGGAACTGAACTTGCGACCTCATAGTCTCAGGCATGAAAGTATGAAAGTAATCATTATGCTGTTTCTTTTCTTTTTTCTCTTTTTTTCTTTCATCACATCCATGTAAAGAGTTCAGGGATGTCTCTTCATAGAGTGGTGGCTTGAGGACATTGTCTGTAATTACACTGGGGAGATGGGATATTGGGTAGGGAATAGAGGGTTTCGGAGAGCCCTTAGGGCCACCAGCTACTTCCAGATGTGCTACCATTCTTGACCACATAGAAGGACCCACCTACTGTGAGGGGTCCCTGTGTGCAGGGTCTTCCCAAGGTCTTAGTATCCTAGGGCCCCTAAACTTTCTAATATAGCAAATACCAGTCATATGAGGCTTCTGGATATTAACTTGTAACTTAGGAGATAAGGAGCTGAAATTTCCATTACATCTTTTAAAACACTAATTGTAATTAGATTTTAAAGCTTGTATATCCTGACAGTGGAGGAGAAAGAAAACTATGAAAAGCAAGTACAAGGACTCAAAAAGTTATTGGAAAACTTTTTTATTGGAAAACATTTTGTAAGTGTATTTAGAATAATTTGAGTATATGAATTTGCTTTGGCTCTACTGTATATTCTGGAGAAAAGTCTATCATCTGAATTGGCATGTACTTTCAGTGTAAAACAACCAGAGTTCAGATAAAGTGTGAAAAAATAATGCAAAATAACTGACTGAATTTTTTTTCTTTTTTTAAATTTATTTAAGAAAGGAGACATTAACAGAATCATAGGATGGGGGGGTACAACTCCACACAATTTCACCACCCAATCTCCATATCCCATCCCCTCCCCAATAGCTTTCCCATTCTCTATCCCTCTGGGAGCATGGACCCAGGGTCCTTGTGGGTTGCAGAAGGTGGGAGGTCTGGCTTCTATAATTGCTTCCCCGCTGAACATGAGTGTTGACTGGTTGGTCCATACTCCCAGTCTGCCTCTCTCTTTCCCTAGTAGAGTGGGTCTCTGGGGAAGCAGAGCTCCAGGACACATTGGTGGGGTCTTCAGTCCAGGGAAGCCTAGCTGGCATCCTGATGGCATCTGGAATCTGGTGGCTGAAAAGAGAGTTAACATACAAAGCCAAACAAATTGTTGAAGAATCATGGACCCAAAGGTTGGAATAGTGGAGATGAAGTGTTGGGGGTTACTCACTGCAAACTCTAGTGTACTACTGCTTTCAGGTGTATATTTGCCCTAGTTTATGGATACATACATGTGAGCATATGCTCTATCTCCTGGAATCTGGTCTATATCTAGGTTTTGGGACTTTGTTAGGAAGTGAACCACCTGGGATGGAATTAGAGAATACTATGAAAGGAAAGGTCTCACCCAAGTGATGAAGCTGAAGGGTTGTTATTCCATACCTGAAGTCTCTGGACACAGTCTGAAGTGAAGCATGTTGAGGTGGCACTCGTTGCATTGATTAGGTTGCAATCAGCGGATGCAATACTATTTGTTAAGAATTGGGAGAAGCATACAGGAAAGTGGGCCCTACCCTAGGGTCCCAGGACTGGGGGAAGTTTAGGCTCTATAGTGGAAATGTGAGGTTCCTGCTGTCTTAGGGTTCAAGAAGACAATGGATAGTTACTGTTATCACATTATTTGGTAATTGGGTTAACTTTGAAAAGTCCCTTTGTTAGACATACAATCAATTTCCCCCCCTCATATTAATTAAATAGTAATTTATATGACTACAATTTAATAGGTGTGTACATAAATGCCATTCCCATCACCAAAAGATTGTGTCCCATCCCACCCACCCCCCCCCACCCACCCCCCACCGGCCCAGGAAGCCGCATGTCCACCCTCCCCCTCACCACAGGGTTTTTACTTTGGTGCCCTACTTTCAATTTAGTCAGATCCTGCTTTTAGTTTCCCTTTCTGATTTTCTTTCTCAACTTCTGTTGATGAGTGGGATCATCCCATACTTATGTTTATATTTCTGACTTAGCTCACTTAACATAATTCCTTCTAGCTCTGACCAAGATGGGTCAGAGAAGTTGAGTTCATTGTTCTTAGTAGCTGCATACTGACTGAATTTTAAAAAAGATTTTATTTATTTATTAATGAGAAAGATAGGAGGAGAGAGAGAGAGAGAGAAGGAACAAGACAACACTCTGGTACATGTGCTGCCGGGAATTGAACTCAGGACCTCATGCTTGAGAGTACAGTGCTTTATCCACTGCAACACCTCCCAGACCACACTTATATTCATTATATACTGAACTGTTATGTTGGACTAAAAAAAGTATATATTTATCTTTAAAGTAGTTATTTTAGTTTATTTTAGGCAAACTTGGTTTATAAATCTATAAAATAGAATTTCTCACCTCCTCAAAATGCATTACTCCCCACCTGCCACTAGCACACTAATATCCTTCCATCAAAGTCCATTGGGTCCTCTCCTTCTCTGCAGCACACCCATGCCCTTTGTTAATTTCAGCTCTACTGTTCAAGTTCACAGTCTTTGTTGCACTTTACTTGTTTTCCTTGTTGATCCCCTGGCACCATGGTTGAGGTCATTCTATATTTTAATTTTGTCTGTGTCCTTTTAGATATGCCCTCTTATAGGTCTAGTAGTAATGAATTCTTCCATATATTATTTGTCTTAAACACTCTTTGTGCCTCCTTCAAACCTGCCTGAAAACCTTATAAGATAAAATATTCCTGGGTAGAGTTTTTTTCCCATTAAAATTTTCCCTTATAGATGACTATTTCTCTCTAGGAACTTTCAGGATTTTCTTTTTGATCTTTGCTATTTTAGTCATTATATGCCTTGGTGGATTTAGGTTTGGATTCATTTTTCTTAGGGCTCAAGCCTCCTGGACCTGGTGGGAAATTAAGTTATGAAGTCTGTCCTTTGACCGTTCCTCCTTTTTGTACTTCTTGGTGTGATTGTTTCTTTTGATGTTGTTCTAAAACTATCCGATATTATTTTCATTTGTTTTAGTGCTTTTTCTTTTCTCTTTCTTTCTTTCTTTCTTTCTTTCTTTCTTTTTCTTTTTCTTTTTTTTGGAGGAAGGGGGGTGACTTTCTCTCCAATTCAACTTCTAGTTCTCAGAAAATACATGGGAAGTAGTACAGTGGCTAAAGTGTTGGACTCTCAAGTATGAGGTTCTGAGTTTGATTCCTGGAATTGCCTGGGCTAGAGGGATATGTTTGGTTTTTTTCTTTATTTAATAAATCTCTAAAAGTTAGTTCTGCCTTTTTCTGTTTACCTTTTTTTAAACAAGGCTTCTAGAAAACTAAATGATGGAGGTGGGTGATGGCGCACCCAGTTTAGTGCAATTATTACAGTGCACAGGGACCTGGTTTCGAGTCCCTTGTCCCACCTGCAGGTGGAAAGCTTTGTGAATGGGGAATCAGGGCTGCAGGTGTCTCTCTGACTTTCTGCCTCTCTATCTCTCCCCTCACTTTCAATTTCTGACTGTGTCTATCCAATCAATAAGGATAAAAAACACGTTTTTTAAAAAAGAAAATAAAAAAGATAGATATGGCTTACCTTTACATTTATTTTTTAAATTTTTTTATTTTCTTTTGTTGCCTTTGTTGTAGTTGTCATTGATGTCATCGTTGTTGGATAGGACAGAGAAAAATGGAGAGAGGAGGGTAAGACAGAGAGGAGGAGAGAAAGACAGACACCTGAAGGTCTGTCTGTAAAGCGACTCCTCTGCAGGTGGGGAGCCGGGGCTTGAACTGGGATCCTTATGCTGGTCCTTGCACTTTGCGCTACATGCGCTTAACCCACTGCGCTACCGCCTGGCTACCCACCTTTACATTTCTTATTTATTTATTTATTTATTTATTTATTTATTTTATTTAAGAAAGGATTAATTAACAAAACCATAGGGTAGGAGGGGTACAACTCCACACAATTCCCACCACCCAGTCTCCATAACCCACCCCCTCCCCTGATAGCTTTCCCATTCTCTATCTCTCTGGGAGCATGGACCCAGGGACATTGAGGGTTGCAGAAGGTAGAAGGTCTGGCTTCTGTAATTGCTTCCCTACTGAACATGGGCATTGACTGGTCGGTCCATACTCCCAGTCTGCCTCTCTCTTTCCCTAGTAGGGTGTGTCTCTGGGGAAGCTGAGCTCCAGGACACATTGGTGGGGTCTTCGATCCAGGGAAGCCTGGCCAGCATCCTGGTGGCATCTGGAACCTGGTGATTGAAAAGAGAATTAACATACGAAGCCAAACAAATTGTTGAGCAATCATGGACCCAAAGCTTGGAATAGTGGAGAGGAAGTGTTAGGGAGGTACTCACTGCAAACTCTAGTGTACTTCTGCTTTCAGGTATATATTTTGCAGTAGTTTATGGATACGTGTGAACATAAGCTCTCTCTCACAGAAACTGGTGTATATCTAGGTTATGGGACTTTGTTAGAAAGTGAACCACCTGAGATGAAATTAGAGTGTACTATAAAAGGAAAGGTCTCACCCGAGTAATGAAGCTGAAGGGTTGTCATTCCACACGTGAAGTCTCTGGACACAGTCTGAGGTGAAGCATGTTGAGGTGGCAATCGTTGCGTTGATTAGGTTGTGATCGGCGGATGCAATATTATTTGATATGGATTGGGAGAGGCATACGGGAAAGTGGGCCCTATCCAAGGGTTCCAGGACTGGGGGAAGTAGGGCCTCTGTAGTGGAGATGTGAGGTTCCTGCTGTCTTAGGGTTCAAAAAGACAGTCGATAGTTAATGTTATCATCACATTATTTGGTAATTGGGTTAACTTTGAAAAGTCCTTTTGTTATGGTTTGCTGTACAGTATCCAGTATCTTGTATATAGCTGTGCTATTGGATGCTTCTAATCTACTTGGTCTAGGCTTTTGAGAGAGTCCACATATCAACTACATAGCCTATATATTAAAAAGATTCAGTTTGTGTTTTGAAAAACTTTGAGACATACAATTGATTTTCCCCCTCTCATATTAATTAACTACTGATTTATATGTCTACATTTTGCTAGGAGTGTACATAAACACCATTCCCACCACCAAAAGACTGTGACCCATCCCTCCCACCCACTCCCACCCACTCCCACCCCCCACTGTCCCAGGAAGCTGCATGTCTACCCCTCACCATAGGGTTTTTACTTTGGTGCCATACTTAAATTTGGTCAGGTCCTGCTTTTAGTTTCCCTTTCAGATCTTCTTACTCAACTTCTGTTGATGAGTGGGATCATCCCATACTCATCTTTATCTTTCTGACTTAGCTCACTTAACATAATTCCTTCTAGCTCTGTCCAAGATGGGTCAGAGAAGGTGGGTTCATTGTTCTTGATAGCTGCATAGTATTCCATTGTGTATATATACCACAGCTTTCTCAGCCACTCATCTGTTGTTGGGCACCTGGGTTGCTTCCAGGTTTTAGCTATTATGAATTGTGCTGCTATGAACATAGGAGTACACACCTCTTTTTGGTTGGGTGTTATGGAGTCCTTGGGGTATAACCCCAGGAGAGGAAGTACTGGATCATATGGAAGGTCCATGTCTAGCCTTCTGAGAGTTTTCCACACTGCTCTCCACAGAGGCTGGACCAAATTACATTCCCACCAGCAATGTAAAAGGGTTCCTCTGTCCCCACATCCTCTCCAGTATTTGTTGCTGCTGTCCTTTTTGATGTATGCCATTCTTACAGGAGTGAGGTGGTATCTTAGTGTTGTTGTAATTTGCATTTCTCTGACAATCAGTGACCTAGAGCAGTTTTTCATATGTTTGTTAGCCTTTTGGATGTCCTCTGAGGTGAATGTTTTGTTCATATCCTCTGCCCATTTTTGGATGGGGTCATTTGCTTTTTCGGTGCTAAGTTTGCTGAGCTCTTTATATATTTTGGTGATTAGTTTCTTGTCTGATGTATGGCATGTGAAGATCTTCTCCCATTCTGTGAGAGGTCTCTCTGTTTGTTTAATAGTTTCTTTGGATGTGCAGAAGCTTTTCAATTTGATGTAGTCCCATTGGTTTGTTTCTGCTTTAGTCTTCCTTGCAATTGGGTTTGATTCATCAAAGATGTCCTTGAGGTGTAGGTGGGAAAGTGTTTTACCAATGTTTTCCTCTAAGTATTTGATTGTTTCTGGTCTGACATCTAGGTCTTTGATCCATTTGGAGTTGATTTTTGTTTCTGGTGAGATAAAGTGGTTCAATTTCATTCTTCTGCATGTTATGACCCAGTTTTACCAGCACCATTTATTGAAGAGAGCCTCCTTTTTCCATTTAATCCTTTGGGCCCCCTTATCAAAGATTGGATGTCCATAGGTGTGGGGATTTATTTCTGGGCTTTCAATTCTGTTCCACTGGTCTGTGTGCCTATTTTTGTTCCAGTAGCATGCTGTTTTGATGATGATGGCTTTATAATATAGTTTAAGGTCTGAGAGTGTGATGCCTCTATTTCTGTTTCTTTTACTCAAGATGGTTTTGGCAATTCTAGGTGTTTTCAGGCTCCAGATAAATGATTGTATTGTTTGTTCTATTCTCTTAAAGGAGCTTGGTGGAACTTTGATGGGTATTGCATTAAATTTGTATATGGCTCTGGGGAGAATATTCATTTTGATGATAGTTATTCTTCCAATCCATGAGCATGTGATATCTTTCCATTTCTTGGTATCAGTTTCTATTTCCTTGAGTAGCGACTCATAGTTTTCAGTATATAAGTCTTTCACTTCTTTGGTCAACTTTATTCCTACGTATTTGATTGATTTTGCTGAGACAGTAAATGGGAGTCATTTCTGGATGTCTTCTTCTTCAGATTTAGTGTTTGCATAAAGAAATGCCACTGATTTTTGTAATTGATTTTATAGCCTGATACCTTGCTATATTGCCTATATACCTTGCTATATATAATATTTACATCAATGACCTCCCAGAAACTTCTTCAAGGAAGTTCATCTACGCCGATGACATCTGCTGTGCAACTCAGGCATCAAAGTTTGACATCCTCGAGGAAACACTCACGAAAGACATGTCTCTGATATCTGATTACTGTAAAAAATGGAGACTAATCCCTAGCACTGCAAAACGGTATCATCTGTTTTCCATCTACACCATGCCTCTGCCTCGTGTGAGTTTAATGTGCAGCTTGGCGTTACGAGAATCCGGCATGAAGCCCAGCCAGTCTATCTTGGCGTTACTCTCGATCGCACTCTGTCATTTCACAAACATCTCATAAAAACTGCAGCAAAGGTGGGCGCGAGGAATAACATCACTGCAAGACTGGCCAGCTCCTCATGGGGCGCGAGCGCTTCCACACTACGATCATCATCTCTGACATTATGCTATTCCACTGCAGAATACTGTGCCCCAGTATGGTTCCGTAGCCCCCATGTCCACTTGGTCAATTCGAAATTATATTCCTCCATGAGGATAATTTCTGGAACCATCTGTTCCACCCGGTTCCATGGCTGCCAATTCTTAGCAACATCGCCCCGCCAGATATTCGTAGGGATGCGGCATCATCTAAGTTCATTTCCCACATCTACGCTCGACCGGACCTGCCAATATACGCGGATATCTTCGCCTACCCTGTTCAACGCTTGACGTCTCGTCACCCAATCTGGTCCCCTACGCCTACACTGAACAGAATTCTCTGTTCCAGACTCTTGGAAACAGAGTTGGCAGTCATCTGAGGTAAAGAACAAACACCTCATCACAGACCCCTGCAAGCGTCAACCCGGCTTTGACCTAGCACGTTATGACTGGGCTCTCCTCAATCGCTATCGAACAGGCCATGGCCAGTGAGCCGCTATGTTCCATTGCTGGGGAGCCAGAGACGACCTGAACTGCCCCTGCGGCTACAGACAGACTATGACCCACATAGTCAACGACTGCCACCTCTCCAGATTCAAAGGAGGTCTCGAAACTTTACATCAGGCTCAACCTGATGCTGTTGACTGGCTACGGAAGAAGGGCAAACGCTAGAAGAATTGCCTAATAACTTACAGTAATTTTCTGCTGGATTTTTTAGGTCTTTCTATGTATACTATCATATCATCTGCAAATAGTGAGAGCTTGACTTCTTCCCTTCCAATCTGTATTCCTTTGATTTCTTTCTCTTGCCTGATTGCTATGGCAAGAACTTCTAATACTATGTTGAAGAGTAACGGTGACAGTGGACAGCCCTGTCTAGTCCCCGATCTGAGGGGGAATGAGTTCAACTTCTGTCCATTGAGTATGATGTTGGCTGTAGGTTTGCTATATACAGACTCCACTATCTTGAGGAATTTCCCATCTATTCCCATTTTTTGTAGAGTTTTGAGCATGAATGGGTGTTGGATCTTGTCAAAGGCTTTCTCTGCATCTATTGAGATAATCATGTGGTTTTTGGCTTTGCTTTTATTGATGTGGTGAATGACATTGATTGACTTACGGATGTTGAACCAGCCTTGCATTCCTGGGATGAATCCCACTTGGTCGTGATGAACAATCTTTTTGATATATTGCTATATCTGGTTGGCCCCTCCTTTACATTTCTAATGGACAGCACTGATACATATTTTTCTCTGACACTTGTTCAGGTTTGAGGCTCTTGCATAATTTGAGTTTGAAAATACCATTTATTGGACAGTTCCATGTGTCAGACTTCATGTAAGACTTCATGTATTTTCAGTTTTCCCACGAGGCAGATGCTATTCTCTCCAGTTAAAATAGGATGAAATAGAACTCAAGTGGGAGAAGTAACTTGTTAAAGGTCATACAGCACATCTGGAGCAGACCTGGTCCTAAAAATGGACCCGCCTGGGGTTAAGTCTCCTTTATGATCATGTGCTACATCACCTCATTCCAACTTTGAACCCTTCTTGGGATTTGTTATCACAAAATGGGGTCAACAAGTAGCCTCAAAGGACCGCAGACATCCCTGGGGACTATGCTCTTGGGTTTTCTGTCTGTATACCTGCCCTTCTCCCTGGGGCTTCACTTCAGAGAAGAAGTGATCTGTAAAGATTCCTGGGGGAAAGCCCCCCAACTCTGCAGCTGACTAGAGGCTACACCCCAGTTTTGACTTTGTCAGAAGAATCTTTGCACCTACATCAAGAGCCATCAAGATCAACAGGCTTGTCACCTCCACTTTGTAGATGAGCAAGCAGATCCTCAGACATTGATGGCTTCCGTCAGGTCACAAAAGCTAGAAGTAGGAACTAGAGTTTCAGACTCACACGGTCAGTTCCTTCCACCAGCTACATTTGATGCCGGGATAGCCTGAGGGTACTTCTTCCCGAGCTAGTGCTCTCTGGCTTGGAGAGAACTCAACTGGAGCCGATCTAGGCTGCTGCGTGGGAGAGGGATCAGGAACTCGTGCCGCACTAATTTCCGCAGGAGATACACTCTGGAACTCTCGGAGCCGGAAAGCAATTTCCAAGTGTCTTTAATCAGAAGAGCACCTGTTTTTATACTCTCCAAGTAGGGTGGAAACAGGATGTGATATAGAGAGGGTGGAGAGAAAAGTGACTGGTGAAAATCAGAGTGTGACAAGGAGGGGGCGGAACAGGCGAGAATCCTATCACTGAACCACCAATGCCCTGGAGGGAGTGCTTTATGTAAATGTAAAAGTGATTTATGTAAATAGACCAAAGCTTTGGATCAGTAAATCCCTATATAGGCATATGGTTAAGCAGAAGCCAGGGGGAGGTGGCATACTACCCAACATCTCCCCCTTTCTTTTTAACTATTTGCCATAGTATCAGGAGTGCGGGGCACTTTGTGAGGCAGGGAGACTGATAAGAGGCACACCTTTTTTGGGGTTCTACTGTCCCTCCTTGCTCAACCTCTCCGTGGAGAGAGAGACTAACAGGATTGACACACCCCTCAGGCTCAAGCCCTTCCAAGCTCAACCATATCCTCACAATTCCCCAACATCTTCCTCTTACTTAATGGCCATATATAACTGGGTCAGTGTCTGTAAAAGGCTTCATCTCTGTCAGGGGAATAGCAGTGTAGGGGTGAACAGAAACCTGTTGGGAAGAAAGCAGAATGACAGTGTGTAAGTGTCTTCAAAAAGAACTAGCACAAGACAGGGAGGGATAAGTAAGAGTAGCAAGAGACAGAATGAGCCTGATGGGTGGAGGAGTGGGGGCCTGATAAGCTGAGGGGCTAGAGGGGTGATCTGGCATTGCAAAATCCCGAGTCAGCTGGCAGAAAGTTCTATGAACTGCTACAGTCATTCTTCAAGAAGTCCAGCAGTATAAAAGGAGTGTCCAGCAAGTTCTATAGAAGCATCAGTCCAATGTCAACGGCCAGGAAATAAATTCCACACGTCTATCTTGATGGAGGAGGACGGCCACTGGAACTTTTCTTCTCTGTAGAGAGTGACCTGGAACCGCCAAAACATGGTGGGCAAAACAGAAGCAGGAAGAGCAGACACCGATGGTTGAGAGAAAGGCAGTAGGAAAGTCTTGTCCTTTGGAGTCTGTGAATCAGGTTCTCCAGATCATGTCAGGTCACATCATGGGTTTCGGGGGATGGCTGTAATTGTGGGTGATGTCAGAGGTCAGGGGATCAAGATGGATTTCTGGGGATTCTATATGAGCAGATGCTTCTTTATGTGAAGGCTTGTCATAGCTGTAGTCAATTACTTATGAAAAAACTTTGTAACAAATTAGAAGTTTACTACAATTGATAACTCAATGATTATAATTGGTTTAGGTATCTTTATAATTTCGTGTAAAGGTCATCTTATGTGACCTCATGTAGCAGTCTTTATATAGCAAAATTTTCATATCAAATTTAAGTCACATATATTGATTCTTAACTATTTTACATTGGGTTTTTAAGCAAACTCAGGTTACTAGAGTTAACACATTTTAGTGACAATTTTTTTTTTTGGTACATTTACAATATCGGATTGATGCCAAATTTGTTGTGGATTAATTTCCACAAGATAGCTTACAGGACATTTTTGGGGGCCCTCCAAAAATGTCCTGTATAGAGGATTTGTATTTTAACTTAGGAGATGATGAATTGTCACATTGAATATTTAGAGTTTTACCTTAAACACTCAGTTACTTAAATGAATTGATTTTACCTCTTCTTGTAAAAATGTAGCTTCGAAGTTACAATTTAACTGTTAAGTTAATGTTTACCAAACTTGAAACATGCATATTAAACATATAGTTTATAACACACAGGAGAAGAAAGACTTGTAAATAAGACATATCATTTCAAATGTGAATTTAGATCTACTGTCATAGTTGAACCATCTTTACTCACACAGTTTAAGACTAAACATTTCATATTGATATCAAGACTTAAAAAAGAAATCAAAAGGGGAAATGAACAATTTTTGGACTATTTCTGGACGTCTCCAGAAACCATGGCTGCGTCCAGCCATTTTATATAAAGTCAGTTAACTTTCAGAGTACTCTGAGCACAATGGGTCATACAAAAATTTTGGTCACTCAACTCACTCAATTTTTTTTTTCACTCACTCACAAAATACAACTGGCCAGTCATAGCATAAGACATTCATTCGGGGGGGGGGGAAAGAGTTCTGTGAATCAGATTTTTTTTTTGATTCTGCCATGCTGTATTATGGATCCTGGGGTGCATCCTGTAGCCAGTCCTCTTGCAGCCAGTCTTCTTGCAGTGTTTCTTGTTCTTCAGGGATATCAGCGCCATCATGTGGGTATTGCTGGACATGGCGGGCAGGAACCCAAACAGGCTTGGAGTAATTTTGTGGAAAAATACATGCGAAACCCCTCCCCATAGTCAACAGGGGGTCAGGTCCTTTCCAAATTTTATCAAGTGGGTCTTTCCATTTGACTTTAATATCTGGGAGGGTGGGTGGTGTTTGCCAATGAAGAATTATAGGAGGTTGGTCTGAGTTTTTGTAAATATTAAAGAGATTTAATGTAGTTAAGGCTTTTGCCAGCTGGATATTAGGGGGGTACATTTCCCCTTTTTCTTTATTTAATTGAGCCTTAAGAGTTTGATGGGTCCTCTCAACAATGCCTTGTCCCTGTGGATTATACGGAATGCCTGTAGTATGAGTAATGTTCCAGAGGGAACAAAAATCTTTAAATTGTTTGCTGGTAAAAGCAGGTCCATTATCCGTTTTAAGTTGAAGAGGTAAGCCCATTACAACAAAACAGGAGAGCATATGGCTTATAAGTTTTTTTGAGTTTTCTCCAGTCTGAGCTGTAGCCCATATAAACTTAGAGAAGGTATCAATTGAGACGAACACATATTTTTGTTTGCCTAAGTTAGGTATGTGGGTAACATCAATTTGCCAAAGAGCGTTGGCTTTTAAACCTCGAGGATTAACCCCCAGAGTCTGAATAGCAGGTGTTTTGATTAAACCTGCACAGGAGGAACATGTAGCAAGAATACGTTTTAACTGTGGCAGAGGAATATCAGGAAATCAAGCTCGAAGACCTTTAAGATTAACATGGGTTAGGGAATGAAAGTCAGCAGGATTAGAGACAGAGGCTAGGCGAATTCCTGTGGAGGCAAGGTGGTCGGCTGCAGCATTCCCTTCGGACAGGGGACCAGGAAGAGGGCTGTGGGAACGTAGGTGCTGAACATACAGTGGATGGGTTCGAGAACAGAGCATAGAGGCAATTTGAATTAAAAGAGGAGACAGTGGGTTGTCATCAATTCTTACATAAGATCGAGCAAGCCATGGAAGTAAGTTGACAGTATACACACTGTCAGAAAAAAGGTTGAAGGATTCTGGTACAGCTTTTAATGCAAGGAAAACAGCATAAAGTTCTTTGTACTGAGGGGAATTATCAGGAAGTTCAGTAAAGAGAGTTTTGGGGTATTGCTGGTCTGGATAATATATAAGGGCAGCAGCTCCCTTTTTTCCACCATCAGTGAACACTGTAGGAGCAGAGGGGATGGGACCTAGAGAGAAAAGTTTAGGTACTAGTAGAGGCAACAGAGGTAAAGAAGCTATCAAATTATTAGAGCGAAAATGATTATCTAATTGTCCTGGAAAACCCATTAAACTTATGGCAAAACGAGAATGGTGGCGTATGAGCCATTCTGTATCTGTGAGAGAAAAGGGAAGAATGATTGAATCTGGTTCCCTTCCTAAGATCTGAACCGATCTATTTCTTCCTTGGCGAACCATAAATGCTAAGGCATCAATCTCGGTAAGGAGTCTTGGAGCTCCGCCTACTGGCGTATGAAGCCATTCGAGAATGCCATGTTTCTGCCACAGTGCCCCCACTACCGTGGGGGTGGAGTTAAAGATTAGAAGATTTACTGGAGAGGAGGGGGAGAACCGAATGAGGTGCATGTCCTGGAGAACCTGGTTAACTTTTTCCAGAGCCAAGGATGCTTCGGGGGTTAACATACGCTTTGAGGAGGGCTGTTTGTTTCCTTTTAACAGATCGAACAATGGTTGCAGGCAGCTCGTAGGCAGATAAAGATGCTGCCTAAGCCAATTCAAATTTCCAAGAAAACTATGTAAAGAAGCAAGAGTGAGATTAGAAGGAAAAGTAACACAAGGTTTTAAAGGATGAATCTGCGTTAGGGAAATCTCTGAGCCTAAGAAAGATATTGGAGGGATTAGCTGTATCTTCTCAGGAGCTACATTGAGTCCACTTCTCTTTAAGGCAGGGATTAGAAAATCACGTAGGACGGAGAGATCTGTATCTAATTCTCCCCATATTAACACGTCATCCATATAATGAAAAACCTTAAGGCCCTTATGAATATATGGAAAAAGGGCAGATTTAACAACCTCTTGACAAATAGTAGGACTATTAGCCATGCCCTGGGGCAGTATCACCCATTCAAATCTATCGGCAGGGCTGGCATTATTAATAGAAGGAACAGAGAAAGCAAAACGTTTACAATCTTGTGGGTGTAAGGTAATAGAGAAAAAACAATCCTGTATATCAATAGCTATGATTGGAATTCCTGTGGGAATTGCGGAAGCAAGAGGAAAACCCCTTTGGGGGGAGCCCCAAACCTGCATGGTTTTATTAACTGCATGAAGATCTTGGAGGAGGTGCCATTTTCCTGAGCGCTTTTTAATCACAAAGACTGGAGTATTCCATGGGCTCCGAGAATGACGAATGTGTCCCAAAGATAACTGCTCTTGGACGAGTTCTTTTAAAATTTCTAGCTTCTCCCTAGGCAAAGGCCACTGTTCCACCCAGACAGGCTCATTAGAAAGCCAATCTAAGCGGGGAGTTCTGTTACGAACAGTGGCAGTTAGTATTGGGGGTGCTGGTTGGGTCTAGCACTCTCACAGGAGTGAGTGTGGTGTCCTGCAGAGGTGTCTGAGGATATCACTACATCTAAAGATTCCAGCAAGTCTCTTCCCAATAAATTGGTGCTTATATCAGCTATTAAAGGCTGAAAGCGTCCGGTAGTCCCTTCTGGATCTTCCCACACAAGGGAATCTCGTGTGCGGAATGCCTGAGTCAATCCTCCAACACCATGTAAGCGTGGTCCTGGGAGGAGTTCCCAACTCTGGGGAACCTCTGCTTGTCTTAATATTGTCTTATCTGCTCCCATGTCAATCAAACATTTAAAAGGAATATTACCAATCTTTACTGTCATAGTTGGGTGACCCCTTTCTAAAACAGGGGTGGTCCATAAAATCTCAGGCTCCGAATTCGAGCTGTTCTCTTGCTCCAGCCGGTTATTTCTATGCTGGAAGTTCCCACATACCGCGGGTTCCTCCTTCTGCTCACCCTCTGTTATTGTTACTTGGCGTGGTGGGTGTAGCGATGGATTGGGTCCCAAGCTGGGCTTCTGTTTGTGGAAGAAGGGCACAGCACCAAGCGGGCGACCTGCTTCATTTCCTCTTGGGGGCGGGGCTAAGGGAAGCCCCACACCTAGTTTAAATCCCTGTTTACATTTGGCAGAGGCGTGCCGTTCCTATGGAACCTTGACCAACAATCTCTCCTCCAGTGAAATCCTTTCTGGCATCTGGGACAAGGCATTCGTGGTTTCTGGTTCCCTGTCTGGAGGCGGGGTTGCCCTGACTGGAGGTGGGGTCGCTCTGACTGGAGGCGGGGTCGCGGTCTATTTTCTGGACATTGGTTACGCCAATGCCCTTGGTGACCGCACTGAAAGCAAGCCCCTTTTTGCTTATGTAAGGTAGCTGCATAGGCCTGTAACATAGGTCCTTGAAAAGAGCTTGATCTGAGATCCTGTGTAGCTAGAATCCAAGTATCTGGGTGTTCGTTTTTAAGAGTGATACAGGCCTGTCGAAAATGCGGAAGCATTCCATCCCAGACTATGGATCGCAGGAGGAGAAAACGAGTGTCAGGATTATAAATCTTCCTTTCCAAACTTGACTGGACCCTGGCAATGAATTTAGCGAGGGATTAATCAGGTTCTTGTTGCAGGGAGAGAATGGGGGCTGAGGCTGCTCCCATGGGTGGTGTTAATCGCTCCCATGCTTTTAATGCACACAGGCGTACTTGATCAAAATACCCTGGTGGAAACTTGGCTTCCGCCTGTTGAATCCCTGTTTCTAATTGGCCTGTTCCAAACAATGCATCAAAATTACCCTCTGGCTGATTTTGAATATTTTTCCGCAATTGTTGTAAACATTCGTCGCGAAAGAATGCCTCCCATTGCAGGAAGAGGGGGCCTGGGAGCATAGCACGAGTCACATCCCTCCAATCTTGGGGGGTATTAAGGTTCTGAAGCAGGCCTTGTAAAATGGACCTGGTCCATGGGGCATGAACACCGTCATCCTTGATAGCCTGGCGTAGTTCCTTCAGGTCTGTGGTGGAATATGGATACCAGGCCTGAGATTTTTGTCTATTGGGGGCAACATTGACCGGAAATGTGTGGACTTGCTCTGATAAGTGTGTAGCGGTAGGAGGAGTCACCGAAGTGGAAGCTTCTGGACAAGTGGCCGAAGAAGTGGTTTTGGAGGCTACAGGAGAATTCGGACATGTGTCTGTCAAAACAGGGGTGGGCAAAGAAGCAGCCATGGAGGCAGCAGGAGGTTCCAGACACGTGTCTGCCAAAATGGGGGTGGCCGAAGAAGTGGCTGTGGAGTCCAAAGGAGAATTCGGACACGTGTCTGCCAAAATAGGGGCCTCAGGGCAAGATGCCAAAATAGGGGCCTCAGGGCAAGATGCAGAGGAATTAGGGTGGGTCAAGATCACGACAGGCCTTTGCTTCTTCTTGTTTTTAAGGTGCTGGTTAAGTTCTATGATCACTTCCTTTATCTCTTGGACCTCAGCCTCTAGGTCCTTAAGCCTTTTGAGAGGTTGCCCTATATATCCCTTAAAAGCTGCTATGATGATCAACAGGATATAAGGTGAAGCCCCGAGAAAAATGTCCCATATATATAAAAATTGTATACTGGAAAAAGAATGCAGAATTTGGAAAAGATTTTCCATGGTGGAGAGATCTCAGGAAAACAATAAGAAAGAAAAAAAAATCACAGTGCCTTAACACAATATTGCAGATACCCAAAAGGTGTGTACTTATCTAAGATGTCTTCTTGTAAATCTGCTGCTTACGTGTCCCTGTTCGGGCGCCAGATGCCGGGATAGCCTGAGGGTACTTCTTCCCGAGCTAGTGCTCTCTGGCTTGGAGAGAACTCAACTGGAGCCGATCTAGGCTGCTGCGTGGGAGAGGGATCAGGAACTCGTGCCGCACTAACTTCCGCAGGAGATACACTCTGGAACTCTCGGAGCTGGAAAGCAATTTCCAAGTGTCTTTAATCAGAAGAGCACCTGTTTTTATACTCTCCAAGTAGGGTGGAAACAGGATGTGATATAGAGAGGGTGGAGAGAAAAGTGACTGGTGAAAATCAGAGTGTGACAAGGAGGGGGCAGAACAGGTGAGAATCCTATCACTGAACCACCAATGCCCTGGAGGGAGTGCTTTATGTAAATGTAAAAGTGATTTATGTAAATAGACCAAAGCTTTGGATCAGTAAATCCCTATATAGGCATATGGTTAAGCAGAAGCCAGGGGGAGGTGGCATACTACCCAACAACATTTGCCTCCAGACAAAAGGAAAGCAAAAGAGCTCATAGGGCTTACTTTCTTACTTGGGGCCAAGCCCTGGAATGTCACCTTCAGGAGGCCTGAAGTTGTGGCCTGCTATGGTACCAGAAAAACTCCTATTAGGACATCATTTCTTTAGGATGAATCAGCTCCTGAGATAACTGGTGTCTTTGATTTTCTGAAGGGGTGAAGGGCAATGGTGAGGTGACAGGTGGGTAAGATGGGGGTGGTTCAATACAGACAGGGATGAAGGAGGGAAGGGGGGGCACCCAGAGACCCAAGTTTGGCTCTTAGATTGCCATCCTGAGGCTGAAGCCCTCTTTCCTGGGGCCTCTGGTTTTGTCAGGAAGCCTGAGGACAGACAGCTGCCAGGTAGCTGCTCTTGCAGAAAGCAGGTTGTGCCTGTGCTTGCTTGGATTGTCGCTCTAGGCTCGCATGAACCTTGGAGTCCCAGGCTTTGTCCTGACACCCTCATTTAGTCCCTCTGTGATCTGGGGCATTTTCACCTCACCCAAGCTTAGGACTGTCATCTGTAAAATAGGCTTTTACTTTGCAGAGTGAGGATTAGCACAGAGGATGTGAGACACCCTAGCACTGATTGTGAAATAAATGCTGAGGTTCATTTGCCACCTATTGTTCTTTAGGACCTTAGGAAGGTGGACACCATAGAAATATAGCCTGGGGTGGCATGGGGAGAGGGGTGAGCCTGGAGGCCTGTGAGCAGATATGTCAGAGTCCTCTCTGTTGCAGAGCATGTGCCCTGCAAAGGTGCTGTGCTTTCCTTGCTCCCAGGTCCAGTAATTCTGTCAAGTCTGATGGGTCAAGGCCATAGCCAGGTTGTAAAAATCCCAAGGCCTCAAAGATTGCTTCTATTGAGCCAGAGGGAAAAACCTCCCCTGGGAAAATGCTTGCTAGTGTTGCCTTCCTGAAAAATTAGTTTCTCAGTGGACTGGTGAGCTGCACCAGATGGGCCAAAGGATAATTGCTTCCCTTTCCATCCATTCTGGTTCCTAGACAACCTCGTGTCCCAGAGGTCACAAGTCTGCACTGGGCAGCATCCCTAGACAGCATGCATTGGGGAGGAGAGCCTGGGTGCAGTCAGAGAAGGCTCTAGAACTAATGCCCGCAGCTGTGGGTGGCTCAGCCTTGCAGGAAGAGGCAGGGAAGCCATCCCAGCCTGTGTCAGCTTGGTGAGGAGTCCAGTCCTATAGAGCCCCTGTCTTCTTTTGCCTGCTTGATCCAGGCCACCAGGCATTGAAGGCTTTTTCCTGGCAGAGCCCAAGAGTAAACTTCTGCAAGAGGCACCTCTAGGCCCAGTTGTACCCCCATCCACCCTCCCTCAGACTACTGCTGCTGCCACATCATGTTAGGACCCATCTTGAGGGTGAAGCTGCACCCAACACTCAAGCAGGAGGGCCCTTCTCCTCCTCCTCTGGGGCCCCATGAGGAGGGGGGCAGGGCGGGTAAAGGCCCTAGCTTCTTTAAGGAGCACCTCACCTTCCAGAAGTGGGGGTGCAGACAGCTCCTGGACTTAGCTGATGTCACTGGGTGATAAGCAGACTGCCTGGCCCCTCCCGCCTTTGAACTCAGCCCAGTCTTTCTCCTGCCTGTCAGTTCGCAGGGATTAGATGCATGTTTAGGCTGGATGAACTCATGAATGAAAATATTTTTGCTTCGTGGTTTCAGCAGTGGAGCTCTGCATGGTGGAGCCCCCTCTCTGCTCCTCTCCCCTCACCCAGCCACACCCGTCCAGACCCACCCCAATAGCAGAGGGGAGGCCCTTCCTGAGCAACTCCAGGATAGCTGGGATGAAGCTGGGTGATCTACAGCCTCAGGCAGGTGAGTGCTTTCTTGATATATTTTTCCTGATCCAAGTACCATCTGCAGTTGGGCTTGGTCTGCAATGGCAGGACTAGGAGGGAAAGGGGGCACTGGGTTACTGCATGTTACTCTGCAGTGGTTCCAGGGTTGTAGGTTCCTTGGACTTTGAGGTGTGTGGATTACATGTTTGGGAAACAGAACAAAGTGTAATATCAGGAAGAGGCAGGAGGCTCAGAGGTCAGATGCTAGCTCTGTCTCTTAGCTATGGGACCTTGAGGAAGTCACGTGACTGCTGTACACCCACCACCCACAGGTGGGGACTCTGCAAGTCTCCACCTCTCCTTGTTGAGCTGCTTTTTCTGGTGTGGAATCTGTTTGTATGACTGCCACTTTCTGCTGGGACTTGGCCTGGCCCACAGTCAGGTCAGCAATGACCCTGTGACCCCTCTCCCATACTCGGAGCATGAGGAGAACCCCAGGGGGTGCTTCAGGCCTAGTGTGAGGCACAGAGTCTCTAGCTCGTAAGACAATGAATGCTGTGATCCATAGATGCATGTAACTTCTCGCTGGGCTCTGCCTAGGCTGCTTCTGCCGTGTCTATTGTCATGTGTTTCTGGCACTCCCTGGGCAGAGGACTGCTGCTCCATCCCCATGCCCTCAGCACCATCTGCCAGGGGGACTTCTGGTTGTTTTTTTTCATTATTATTATTACTAGTGTTTTACTATTGATTTGCAAAATTACAAGATGACAGGGGTATAATTCTGCACTGTTCCCACCACCAGAGTTCTGAATCCCCAATCCCTCCATTGTGAGCTACAGTAGTTCTCTTAAGGTTACAGATGCGGGTTAACTATGATTTCTACAACTATCTTTATATATATATCACCCTCCCCCCTTTTTTCCCTCTGGTACCATCTTTATTCCTTTCCAAGTCATACATACACCTATTAATACATCCAAATGTCCCTCCCCTTTTCTTCCTCTCTCTCCAGGTTCTGATGGAATTGGAGTTCAGTGACCCCTGGTAATCTCCCTATAGTTTCTCCCCCCACTGGGAGTATGGGCAAAAATTCTTATGGGGCAAAGAAGTGGGAGTTCTGGCTTCTGTAATTGCTTCTCTGCAATTACATGGGCATTGGCAGGTCGATCTATACCTCAGGAGGACTTCTGTAAAGATCTAGACTGACAACTATTGGGGATCTGCTGCAAAGGGGTATAGCACTTAGTGGACAGACTGAGGTGGAAGGGGAAGGCAAGCCTTGCATTGGTTAGTTAGCCTACTTGGGAGTATGGAGTGCAAGAGTATGCAGACACCTGTTCTATGTGTGCTGGGGGGGAGGGGATGGGTATTAATGGGCTTTTTCCATCTGGATTCTGTTTGTTGTTGTTGTTTTAGGTAAGTAGATAGATAGGCAGACAAGTAGGAATAAAGAATAAGAGAGATCATACCACTGATGCTTCCTTCAATGAGGTAGGGTCTGGATTTGAACCTGGATCATGCACATGGCAAAGTAGAACACTATCCATGTGAGTTATTTTTTGCTAGAACCCTCATCTGGACCCTTGATCAGTGGATTTGTATTCTGTACAACTACTATATACTAAATTTCAGAAAAACTGAAAGAAATAGAGATAACCCCAGTTGCAGTTTCGAGTTTGTTAGTCTTTCCCTCAGTGCTTTTTTTTTTTCTTTAAAAATCAGTATGCTCCATTGTTGCAACTTGCTCTGATTTAGCAACCTTTCATGGTGTATATGTATGTATTCTGTTGTATCATATTCAGCTTTCCTTCTCTAAGCCATCATTTATGATGACTGCATGGCAATTGATGATATGATTATACTATAGCTTTCAAAATGACTTTAAAAATGTATTTATTTATTATTGAATAGAGTCAGAGGTAAATGGAGAGGGGATGGGGAGATAGAGAGGGAGAGAGAGAAGAAGAGGAGAGAGATACAGAGAGAGACCTGCAGCCCTGCTTCACCACTCACAAAGATTTCCCCCTGCAGGTGGGGACCAGGGGCTTAAACATGGGTCCTTGCTCACTGTTATGAGTGCACTTAACTAGGTGCACAAATATAACTCTTAAAGCTCTTTTTTAAAAAGTTTTTTTTTTCTCTTCCTCTTATACTTAGTAGGAGAAAGAGAAACTGAGAGGTGAGGGGGGAGATAGGAAGAGAGAGAGGGAGAGAAAGAGAGAGAGACAGAGAGAGAGAGATGGAGAGACAGAGAGAGACAGAGAGAGATGGAGAGAGAGAGACAGAGAGAGACAGAGAGAGAGATGGAGAGAGAGAGACAGAGAGAGAGAGGGATAGAGGGAGAGAGAGGGAGAGAGAGAGAGAGAGAGGGAGAGAGAGAGACAGACAGACAGAGAGAGAGCTGACAGCCTGCTTCACTGTTCATGAAGCTTTCCTCCTGTGAGTGGGGACCAGGTGCTTGAACCTAGATCCTTGCACATGGGAATGTGTGTACTCAACCAGGTGCTCCACCACCCAGTCCCCTCTTATAGCTCTTACAGAGATTACTTCTGAATGTTAGATCTCCTCCTGGTGGCCATTTTCTCTTGCTTTTATTGATAGAGGGTGAGAGGCAGAGAGAGTGAAAGGGGGACACCAGTGGCACTGTTCTACTGCTTGTGAAGCATCCCCCCTACAAGTGAGACCCTGGGACTTGAACCTGGGTCATAATGTGTGGTAACGTGCACTTTACCAGGTGAACCATCCCTTATCCCCTAAGAAGGTGCTTATTTTTTTAGGATTCTGATTCTTCTGCTAAGCTGCCTTCTAAGAAGTTTATGTGAATTTACATCTCTATGAATAGGGCTTGTTTTCCTTTACCCTCTCCACATCCGGTGTCTGCTATTTGTGCTATTTGACTCTCATGTTGATTACTTGATAAGCTACATATATTTTTGTGTAGTTATTGGCCACTTACAGTTATTGTCTGAATTAGCTGAGTTGACACTTTTCATCATCAAATTATTTTCCTATTAATGCTTTACATGAGCTCTTTATATATTATGTGCATCATCTGTTTTTACTCAGCTTACCATCTGAATGTTCAAACATTTACCAAAAATCTGCTTATGTATTCATTCATATATTCATGCAGTCACTTAGAACTGCTTAAAATGCCTGGACTCTGTTGCAGATGGGTTGGTACTACAGAGTTAGTTAGCCATAGTGGTCTCTCTTTGGGGAGGATGACTCATGGAATGTTTCACTCTGGCTCTTACTAGGACAGTTGTTCACTGTACTGATGAGAAGTTAGGGTAAATTGGTATTGGAGGTGACATTAGCTCTTTCATGAAAGAGAGGGAAGTTTCAGATGAAGGACAGGGATTCTCCTACAGGGATTGTAGGAGAGAGAGGGGGTTAGGGAGAATAGTAGAAACAGGAACATGTGTTTGAGCAGAACTCACTCTGGGACTGGGTTTGTAAATAACATATAGGTGTATCCAATTAGTTATAGAGTCAGCTAGTCCTCTTTGTGAGAGGCTGACCAGCTCAAAGGATCTGGGGGAGGGGTGGGGGGGCTGGATTTCCTTATTACTATGTTATTTTGATCAAGATTTTTTGTTGTATTTTTTTCTAAGACTTTTTATTTCATATGAGGTAAAGAGAGATTTTCACATGAGACACAGAGAGAGCAAAGCACTGCTCCAATACATATGTTACCAGGGATTGAACCAGGGGGCTCAGCCTCTTTTTTTTCATTCATTCCATCCTTCCTTCCTTCCTTCCTTCCTTCCTTCCTTCCTTCCTTCCTTCCTTCCTTTTCTGTCTCTCTTTCATTCTTTCTTGCCTCCAGGGCTATCTCTAGGGCTTGGTGCCTGGAGGCCACCCCCTCATTTTTTATTGGATAGGACAGAGAGAAATTGAGAGCGGAGGGAGCAATAGAAAGGGAGAGAGATAGATAACTTCAGACCTTTGCTGCTTGTTAAGTGTACCCCCTGCAGGTGGGGAGCTGGAGCTCAAACCCTGATCCTTGTGCAGGTCTTTGTGCTTAATATTATCTGCACTTAGCCAGCTGTACCACTGCCGGGCCCCTGAATCTTGGTTTTCTCAGCTGTTTAATGGAGACAAAATGAGGCTTCATGGGGATCTGTGAGCACTCAAAAAGGAGACAGTTGTGTGAGTTGCTCACATCCCCAGACAACATGTGATGCTCTCTGCAGGATCCACTCTTGTGACTAGAAATAGCTGCAGGGATATCCCTTGACTAGCATTTGCAGAGGAGTTGCAGGCGGGGGTGTTGCAGGTCCTGTGCTCCAGCAGTATACCTGGACCCAGGTGCCCCGCTGATGTTATCCCTATATACCTGACTTCTTTTCTTCTTCCCACTGTGGGCTCCCACCCTGGCTTGTCAGTATTTAAATGTCCCTCTCCAGCATTGTCCTTTCTCTGTCCAGCCCTGTCTGTCTTCCATGTAGGCGTGCTCAGTGGATGTGAGGTTCCCAGCTACCTGCTTCACACTGGGTATTGTGTTAGGTGTATCTTCTGGAAAACCTCTTTGCACAGGTGCTGGGAACTCCACTTGACAGATCAGAAAACTGAAACCCAGAGCACACAGGTTGACTGAGTTGTGTTTCTTTTGAGTCTGGAACATTCACCACCCTTGTGGGTGGTAGTGAAGTGCTAGTTGCCAGCTGCGTGCCACCCTGTGGGATGGTGATGGGGGTGAGCCCCTCACAGTTCTCCTCTGGTACCTGGGTCTTCTAGGGAGAGTGTGTGGATGAGGAGAGAGCAGGGTGGAGGCAGGTGACAGGCAGATCCTAAATGTGCAGGATTAAATATTTACACTAGGCAAAGATGAGGGTTAAGTGTCTCAGAGGCAGGCAAGGAGAGAGGAGGAGTCCTTCCCCCCACCCCCAGTACTTCTGGAGAGTGGTAGGCTAGGGGACTAGATCTTGGGGGCTCAGCAAAACTGAGTGGAGGGGGCTGGGGCACGAGCAGGAGAGCTGTGTCTCCTGGGAGCCCTGTGTGAGTGTGCAGTGGCCCAGGAATGTGGGGGCCACATACTTGTGTGTAATTAGGTTGGCTCTTCTGCAGCAGCTGCAATTAGCTACAGGCAGGAGACAGGACTTCCTGCAGCCAAGGTCACTTCTGCACCTGGGGCGGCTTACCTGGGCTCCCGCTGTCCCAGGCCGAGGCCCAGTGTGTTTCCGGAGGGGCCCACAGAAGCAAGTGGGGCTGTTGTGACTGGGTCAGAGCTCCCACCTCCCAGCAGGGGGAGGTGTCAGCACCCTCCTCCTGCTTCTCAGACTTATTTATATCTTCTCTGAAGCCCAGCTTGGTGGTGGTGGTAGGAGGGTGGTGGGAGTTTGCTCCTTCTTCTCACCTTTAAGGGGGCTGCTGCTGAGCTTTCATCCCCCTCACTGTCTGCCTGGAAGACTGTCAGTGGCTAGTCAGTGAATGCCTTGTATACCTCCTTCCACAGGGAGCTCAGTGGTAGGAATATTCTGAGATGTTTGCATCTCCTTTGAAAAGAGGTCAATTCATCCTGCAAGAGTGACAAATGTGAGAACTAGGATGACTGACATTGCTCCTGTTTCTTATTCTTTTTTTTTTTTTGATGCGTTGATGACACTATGTTTTTTTTATCTATATCAGCAATGAGAACTGTCACTGCTCTTGTGCTCTTCGTCATTCCTGCTTCTTCTATCCTAATGTGCAGATGTGGACATTGGGTGGCAGGAGAGTGATTGGTTGCATCTTGCTTTACTGATGGTTGGAGAAGGGAGCCAGCTGGTCAGGGCCATCTGGGGAGCTGACAGTGGCCCAGGGTCATCTACATGTCAAGTGGATGCTGTACTAGAAAGGTTAGGTTGCCCTGTGAGTCCCTCTGCCCTGACAGGCAGGGTTAGAGAGGTGTCTGAGTGGTTGTCACACAGGTGGGCTGGGGCTTGCTGAAGGGACATGGCTTGGGGACAGTCCAGCTTCCCTGTCAGGCCCTTATTTCAGGGCTTTCCTGGTTCCCTGGTCCTCTCACCTTTGCCTGTGCACCCAGAGCTAGAAAAGGGCTAACTGTGCATAGAGCACTGGCCTTTTTAGAGGCTCAGGACAGTGAGCATGTTAACTACTCATAGCACATGGGATTCCAAACCTGAGTTTTTACAGGGGACTAGGGGGCTATTTGAAGCACCATGGGATACATGTCAAATCTTTTTTTAAAAAAAATTTTTATTAGATAGAGACATAAATTGAGAGGGAAGGGAGAGCTAGAGAGGGAGAGAGACACTTTTAGCCCTCCTTCATCACTTGTGAAGCTTCCTTCATGCAGGTGGGTACCAGGGGCTTGAACCTAGGTCTTTGAGCTCTGTAATGTGTGCGCTTAACTAGGAGTGCTAGCACCTGTCCCCTTGTGTCAAATCTTCTTATAAAATATTATTTATTTATTTATTTTAGAAGTAGAAGTTGAGCAGGAAGATGGAGGTAAGGAGAAAGAGAGAGAGAGAGAGAAAGAGAGAGAGATTGAGACCTGAAGCACTGTTTAACCACTCATGAAGTTTCCCCCCTTCAAGTAGGGGCCAGAGGCTTGAACCTGGTCCTTGTGCACTCTAATGCGTGTATTCAACCAGGTGAGCCAATGCATGGTCCCTGTGTCAAGTTTTTAAGAGTGTGCCTGGCTCCCAGCAGGTCTCCCATGTGTTTGGCGGCTGTTGTATTAAAGGACTAGTCAGGGTTCTGTGCAGTGAGCACCAGGATCTGACCTGACAGAGCAGGTCAGAGTACAGAGCACTGTATGCAGAGGGATGGTGTCAGTTACTGGCCCCAAGACCTTAGCCTTGTGTCCTCTGCCACCTCCAACAAGAATGACACTCGAGTCAGTCCTCCCGATTACCAACAGATTCTCTTCTATAAAGTTCCTGCTAGCTATGAATTAAGAATTGCTGAACTGTAGCTACTGGAGGGGGTTGTAGGGGAGGATACAGGGCTTGGTTCCCTGAGCCTCTGGTCCTAACACAGTCATCAGCAATATGTAACTGTGTATATTTCTGTGTAAAGACATCTTGTTTTATATGCAGTGGAACAATACATGGCTTCAGGGTGCTGACTTCTGGGCTGATAGTTTTATTAGATACAAAGAGAGAGACAGTGAGGCAGCGGGAAAAACACCATAATACTGAAGCTTCTCTGGGTTTACTGGAGGTTGGAGTCAAATCTGGCTTTCATGCATGGCAAAACAGGCCCCCTCCCATGTGTGGGTATAACTTTTTAAATGTGTTGCAGTACTGGATTGATTTATCATAAACTTCCTTTTCATCAGTTGACAAGAAAGTTTGCATGGGGCTGGGGAGACAGAATAATGCTTATGCAAATGATTTCCGTGCCTGAGGCTCTGAGGTACTAGGTTCAATCCCTATCTATCTATCTATCTATCTATCTATCTATCTATCTATCTATCTATCTATCTTTTTCTGTGTGTGTGTGTGTGTGTGTGTGTGTGTGTGTGTGTGTGTGTGTGTGTGTTATAGCTGAGACACCTCTCCATCCCCAATTTTCAACCTTTTTATCTTGGGAAGACAGAGAGGCATAGAAGTATCACACTTCTACCCAAAGAGCTCCCCATGTCCCTGCCTTAGAGCTGTAGGGTGATGACATGGACTGAGCTCTGGGCCTCAAGCTGGAAGGTGCATGCTCCCAGGAAGGCTTCTTCCCTTCTCAGGCTCTGTGTGTAACTTTTGGCACCCTTCTTCCCCAAACTTGACTAATAGTGAATGTTGATCTAATGGTCACATAAGGGTGAAATAGCTCACTTGGAGAGTACACTGCTTTGGTATGTGACCCAGGTCAAGCCCAGCCCTCACAACATTGAAAGGAGCTTTAGTGCTGTGGTGTTTCTCTCTCTGCCTCAATCTTAAAACAAAATCAAATAAGAAATAAGGAACACACATTTATTAAGACATGCATTTTATACTACATTCTTACACTTAACTAAGCATGTCAACAGTAGTATAAATTCAATCCATTCCCACCACCAGGGTTCTGAATCTTCAGTTGCCCCACTGCAAGCCACCTTAGTTCCCCTAAGATTGTAGACATGGGCTAACCATTATGTTTACAACTATCTGTCCAAATTGATACATAACTGCCACATTTTCCTTCCTGATTCAACCCTCTCTTCCCCTCCAAGCCACTCATGACAACATTACTACCTCCATATGTTCCTCTCCTTTTCCTTCTCTCTCTGGGTGTTGGTGGAGTTAGAGTTTAAAGCCCTCTTATCTTCTTCCTTCTATTACTTCTCCACTGGGAGTATGGATAAAAATTTTTTTTGAGTGCAGAAGTAGGGGTTCTGGCTTCTGTAATTGCTTCTCAATTGAATGTGGGTGTTGGCAGTTCAATCCATACCCCCAGCCTGTTTCTATCCTTCTTGAGTGGGCCAGAGCTCTGGAGAGATGAGGTTCCAGGACACACTGGTGAGGTCATCTGCCCATAGAGATCAGGATGGCAACATGGTGGCATATGCAACTTGGTGGCATTTGCAACTTGATGTCCGGAATCTAGCAGGACATAAATTGAGATAAAATGGTTAATGAGCAGGAACCAAAAAGTAGAGATAAAGCAGATGAGATTAGGGATCTTAGGGTAGAAGAAAGCTAGAAAGTTTATGTTAGGCATGTTCCTGGGGGCATACACCTATGGTAGTTTTGCTTGAGTTTGATAGCTAGCCTGAAGTGAGATATAAATATTGTCTGAGAAAATGGTGTCAGAGTAGAGATAAGGGACAGAAAGTTGGATTAGGGCAGTGGATTAGTTGGATTAGTAGCTTTCATTCTTGGAAAAAAAATTGTGTGGATATAATTAACTATTTACCTCCATCCACCCAACCTAGGGCATATATATACTTATATTTAGCACCAGGGCCCGTGTAATCTTGGAGTCCTTATTGGTCTGAGCTTACAACTCATGGTCACATCTGAGGAACATTGCAGGCTGCACTCATTTCAGGACCAGTTTTCCTCAAGTGGCAGGACAGGATACCCCAATCTCCCTTCAGAGACTGGGCTATCCCTACTGTCACTGCTTTATGGTGAGGGTAAGGTCCTGGGAGGGTCCACAAGAGGGCTTATGATGATGTTCCTCATGTAAGTGACCAGTGGTGATGGAGAGAGGGATCCATTAGAGGTCTAGGCCCATCATATTTGTGTGGGAGTCCAAGGAGGGAACTTGGACTTTGTATCAGACTGCCTGCTTGTGGAGACCTGGGAGAGAGGTGGTAGAATGGATAAAGCACTGGGCTCTCAGACACAAGGCTCTGAGTTCAATCCCTGGCATTGAATTTGCCAGAGCTATGCTCTCATTCTCTGTCTCTCCTCTCTCTCATAATTAAGTAAGTAAGTAAGTAAGTAATAATAATAATAATAATAATTCTGGGCTTGGTCCCTGGCTGTCTGTCTGACTTAAGGCAAATAACTTCTCTTGTGCCTCAGTTTGTTTGCTTAAAAATGGCAATAATAATAGTACTTATTACTCAAGGAAAATCATATTATTTATTAATAATAAGGAGAGAGAGTGTATGAAGATGGGACAGATGCGAGTTCCTACTGTAAAAAGCTGGCGTGATGAATCAGCACCATGATAATGAGTTTGAAAGGCTTTGTGCAGAGTCAGTTTCTGAACATGGCTTCTGTAACTGGTATTAGCATTAATTGGGTCCCTTCCCTGCACTCAACTGCCATCTCCTGTCCTGAATCAGATGAGAGGAAGGGATAGCAAACACAAAAGAGGGCAGGCAGGAAGGGAGAGGGTGGGGCTGCTGAGGCTGGCAGGCAGAGGAGGCCAGCAGTGGCTTTGCTGCCACCCACCCAGACCCTGTGCTTGGCTGGGTGGATAGACCTCTGGGAAGAAGTGCAGAGCTATCTTGAGAGTCACATTCGACAGGGGCCTGCTCCGGGCAGCATAGGCTTGTTGGCAAGGTCTCCTGCCGAGGCTTTTGTTTTTTCAGGGTGGTCCCTCCACCTGCCCTGGCATCTGGGTAAATGTGTGGCCACAGGTACTGGCTGGCAGGAGATGCTGGTGCCTACAGCAAGCTCCCTCCTGCAGTCCCCCTGGAAACTGCAGGATCCACTCTTCACAGGAAGCATCCGCACAATTTTCTAATCAAGTTGAAGTCCGTGGCCCATAGTTAAAAACAATAAATGCGGTGCAATTTGAGCCGGCACTTTGCCTGCGTTTCTGTTTCTGGAAGTGGGTGTGGGTGAGAAACTGGTCTTTCTGAGGGAGGAACTTGACCCCTCCCGACCCTGACCATTTAGCCCCTCTCCCCACCATAAGCTCACAGGGGTGGGACCCCAGGACTTTATTTTAGGTAATCATTCCAAATCCTGATTTTGAGCTGTCAGGTCAAAGTCCACACTTCTCTGTAAATCAATGCTCACTCTTTCGCTGCCTCTTTGTTTTTTCTTCTTCCAGCTCCTTCTACCTACCATGCTTAGAGTTTAGTCTTGGAGATCATTGTTTAATCAATATTAAACCATTCACGTAGTCTAAGTGTTTACTTATGTGCTTTGAATCATAGCTTGTAGTAAGAACAAGTGATGCCCCTAATCTGCCTTCACTACACTCCCCAATACCCTAATTATGTAATTTAGAAAAGAACATTTCCTGACAGCAGTTTCTCAGTGCACAGCAACAAATGCCGACTGGGGACAGGACCAAACAACCTGGTAATAGCTAGCACATGGAGCCTGCTGCCTTGGCCCAGGCAGCTCTGGCTCGGGGCAGACGCCCATCCGTTTGGGTTAAGGCTTTCAAATGATGGCGTATTAGTGCCAGTAGAAGTAATTCCACATGAAAAGAGCTGTAGCTAATAGCCCATCTCCAGTCTCTCTGAGTTTGCAGAATAGGCCCTCACAGCAAATTGTTACTGACTCCAATGGTCAGGAAGAGCTATCTCACCCAGCCAGAGACTGAAACAGCCAAAGACATGTCCCAAAGGCCAAGGTTTAGGCTGAGCTGGCCATGTCCTTGCCAACACCCACATCTGTGGGCTTCTGATAGTTCTTTGCTGTTTTTTTGGGGGGACCTGGGGGTGGAGGGAGCCTGGAAACTGATACCCCTGTTCATTCCTGCTAAGAAGGTGTTTGAAGCGCTCTGGGTGTTAGGTTGTGTGGCTGGCAGGATACACAGTTTGGGGGTACATCTATACTATACTATCATCCAGTTAATGTGGCTGTTTTGGCCAGAGGATCCCTTGCCAAGACTGCCAGTGCCAGCTACTGAGTATGCCAAACCTACCCCCCCCCCCTTGTGAGTAGAGCCCAGCTGGGTCTTTTCTGATCCCTGGAGGCCCAAGGTCTCACTGACCCAATGGCGTCCATAACAGGAATGGAAAACTACTTCCCTGCTCCCCTGTCCCTGTGGAGACTTTGGCCCAATAATGGTTCTGTTGCTATAGAAGCCCAGGGGATAGGGGGCTCACCTGTCTCAACATTTGGGGCACCAGTGTGTAGCCAGTCCTCAGAGGCTGGTCTTCAGTGGAGGGCTGTGTTGCTGTGTGTACCCTGCCATCTGGGACCCTGCTCTTGAAAGCCCCCGTGGGAGGGTTAGGGGAAGATCGAGGAGCAAATTGAACCACGAAAACTGTGATTTGGCTGTGAGTCCCACACCAAAGTGTTAGCCTCTCTAGAAGCGCCAGTTGCTATGGTGACAGAAGCAGTGCCAATTCCAAGAGCTGTTTTTGTGGTTAAAGGTGCCTGTCTTAGACAAAGAGAGTGAGGCCATGCCTACAGCCTTAGTCCTCCCTCCTTTTGTAGGATTGGATATTGTCAAGCCCTGACCCTTGGGTGACCATTAACCTTCAGATTACTATTCTGGATTTGGGGGTGGGGTCCCCATGGCTCAGCCACACCAATCACCTCACATTCTGAGAGAGAGCATGTAGGTGGGTTTACCAACCGAGAGAGGCGTCACTTGGCCTTGGCAGAAATCTGAATTAAAAAATTTCTCTCATGGGACAAACTCAGAATAGTGTGTTCTTTATGGAATCTTCTGCCATCCAGAGCCTGGTTGTGGTCCCGCAGGGCTCTTCTTCTTTGGGCCATGCTTGGGTTTGGGCCTCAAGTACTGGCTTCTCTGAAAGTTTTCCTAAGTGACAGAATGGAGGCCTTTTCTATACCTGGGAGTGCTTGTGTAGCTCGTTAACTCTCAAAGTGTTTTACAAATATTTATCCACCTTAGGTCATTTGCAAACCTAACTCCTGTCATCTCAGCTCAAGGCTTGTCCCCTTCAGCCTGGTTGTCCAAAATGAAGTCAAAAGCTTTGGACTGGGAATTCATGTGGCAGGTTTGGAAAAGTGGCTCGAGTGGTGTGTTTATTTCTCTAGTCTTGCCCTTCTTAAAGTTCTACAATGTGTCAGGACTCCCCAGTCCAGACATGCAAAGCCTGTTGCCCTCTTGCCAGCGGTGAGAGTATTTTATGTATGAATTCATCTGAAATCACTTTCTAAAATCACTGTAAATCAATTTAATGCTCTTTCTCAAAGATTATGTCAAAGCATCAAAATAAAGATGGCATCGGCTAGGAGTGAGGTAACCACTCCTGCAACCAGTTTGGCACCGGCAACCAGTTTCCTTCGATACTCTTCCTGCTGGCACGAATGAGCAGAGCAAGCCTTCTGCGTTTTGCTCTCTGAGAGCCCTCAAGTGTCTCTATTTCCTTGTCAAGAGGAAGGGCCCTGGGATTTGGAAGCCTGGGTCCTCCCCAGGGGTGACTGTGTGCTGAATGTCAGTGATATTTCCCCCAAGACCCACCCAGGCTATTCCTGGGTTTCTGCCCCTCCCCGCCTTCCCAGCAACCCATGGATGGCCCTGCCAGAGTTGCATCAGGGCTGCTGGCCTCAAAGTGGCCAAACCTGAATTTGTCCCAGCCATGGCCTCAGAACTCCTGAGTAATGAAGGCTGACCCCTGGTGAATTTTCAGAAGCCAGGACTTGCCCACACCAAGCCTCTTTTGCTGATAAGATAGGCTTTTGTGTATAGCAGGCAGGAGGGTAGCAGCTTCAGTAAGGCCATATCAAGGTGTTACTAATCCTTAGGCTGGCTAATGTTTGCCAAATAAATAGCCTCATTAGGAAGTGCTATAAAAGTCCGATAAGATTCTTCTAATTATCCCCCAAAGCACAAATACTTAGTATTTCAGTTTAGCATAGCCAGAAATCCCAGAGAATAGAGGGGAATATTCACACGTGAATGAATGAATATTTTTTCCATCAGTGGCTTCTCCCCCTCTCCAGTCTGCACACAGACACTTAGGGCATTTCAGATTTTGCTTTTGTAAAAGCAACAAGTTGTTGAACAGAAGGGGAAAAAAGACAATGACATATTTTAGGTTACTATTTCACCTCTGCAAATCAATATACAAGCCATTAAAACTACATTTTTCCATGAATGATAAGTGTAATTACCTCTCTCTTGCCATAAAAACTTGTCCTTATTAAATGTAAATATTTAAAAATGATTGAAATATATTTGAAGGGCACTTTATAGCTTGATTTTATATGCTGACATCTGGGTTGCCTTTCCTAAAACACTCTATTTCTTGGAGAGTTATTAAATTAGTATTTTGAAAGGACTAACACTAGACTTGTTCTCGTTTCAATTTTAATTTCATACATATTTAGATTTACTGGGAACCCAGAAAGGGTTCATATTTAGCTAGTACGTTGTTAGAGTGCGTGGCTTGTATGCATAGAAGCCGTGATATTATTTGCAGAGGGAATCTTTAAATAGTTTGTAATTCCAGCCCCACATTTATTTTGTACCGTTGCAAAGTATAAGAGTAGGAGAATTGAGATTCCAAGATTCCTGGCTGTAAATGTTTAAGTTTCTAATTCTTCTTCTGAGCAGGAAGATCACTTTAAATATTTACTTAACTTTTAATTGTACATCACTTCGGATAGCAAATACCCAATCAGTTTTTTTTGTACATTTCTCAGATGTTATTTAGTTTAATCACAAGAAAGATACACAGTGTGACCTTTTTTTTTTTTTCTTTCTTCCTTTTCTTCAGTTTCATTCTTTGGAAGGGATTTCTTTTCCTTTCAAAATTTTCTTTCCTTGTCTTACTCCATCTCTATTTTTGGAAAAGAGAGATTGTTCAGTTCCATGCTTGAAAGCATGTCAGAGAACAAGAGAAAAATCTAATATTTAAAAACACAAGCTTCACTACCATAGCTAATTCTCAATGGTGAAAAGACCTTGCCCCTAAGATGCAAGTGAATTCAATATTTGGTGGCTCAAATATTTTTTCATGATAAACAAATATTTCTGGGATAGATATATTCCTGAGCTTTGCATAGGAGAGCAGCCATCCATGCAAGCCGTGCTGGGCTGCCCTTCAAGCCCTCTTTACTCTTTTCCTTTCACTATATTAAATCCTTGAGATGTGTAAAGATGTTATGATAGGCAGTGGGTCAAGTAATCTGCACATGTAGCTTTTTGTAAATTTTTTCTTTGCAAAGGAAAATTTTTCTTCAAATAAAGTCACCCAAATAAATGGTTTGTAAAAACAAAAGTCTATTTGTTTTGAAACTGCACACAAGAAACCGTGTTATAACAATATCTTTATGTGAGTTCCGCCCAAGAAAAGAAGTTTTACCTATAGTCAGCAATTTCCCTCATGATAAGCCTTTGAAAAATAAAGTTGTCTCTTGGGAGAAAATAAACATCAGTGAAGTATAGGTATTTGTAATGAGGTGGCATTTATTCACTTGTCCAGTGGACTTCTTTAACCTTTGTTTTCTTATTTCCCCCTCACTTTGTGTCCTTTTATTTTTTTTTCTCCTTCTGTCTTTATAGTTCCATTCGTGCAAATTCCTGAACCATAAGCATTTTAGACATTTGTTGCTTTTAATTCCATAGATATTTCTTGACAGGAACAAATGTCCCACTATTTTCCCTCAATGGAGTAGAAATTTTAGAGAAGTTTTGAAATTCTTCTCCCCCTTCCCCCCCCCCTTTTCTGTCCTTCTGAAACTCTTGGTAAAATATCTAAGGTTTTAGGCTGAACCGGCATTTTCAGTTCTACTCAAGGTGAGCAAGTGAACAGGGGCTCATGAGGCAAGCACTACTCAGTGACCTGGGGATTTTTCAGGAGGCATTATTTTCTTAGGGTAATGCCTTTGTAGATTCCATCCCCGTTCAGACATCAAAGAACATGCAATTAATAATGAGCATCTGGAGAGTCGATCACATGCTTCCGATGTTAAAGTGGTGAACGGCAGGAAAATCAGCTGTGGTCAGGTATTAGCTGGAATCATTTCTAAACAACAGCGAGGAAAGCTTTTCTTTTGTGCCCTTGGCTCTCAGAAATGAAAAGTTCACATCCAAAAAGGTCCCCACAGATACTTTCTCTACCTTCTGATGGATGAGTGAGTAATACATAATTTGTAGACCTGCATCATCAGTATGGATTCAGATCACATTATTATTATTTTCAATGAACACAAACCTAATTTTTTGTGGACTGTCCTGGGGCCCAACATGGTTGCAGGCAGCAGACAGCTGGCCGCATTATTTGAGCGTTTAATCCCTGCAAGTTTGCCCTTTTATTTAGTTGCTTTTTTCCTTCTTCTTTTGAAGCAAACAAATGTTTTCTAGGACTAGGTTAATAATAACTTTTCTACTTGCTGCAACTGAAGGTGTTCTGATTAGTTAATGTATTTCCTCTCTTTTTATGGGAGCCTGTTTATCTTTTCCAAAGTGGTATGTTACCCAACCCCAAGTAATGTAAGATAGGTGGGTAAGACTATTTTAGCGCAACAAAAATGTTCCAGAGAAATATGGTGCTTTGGCTAAACATGCAAGCAGATATAAAAAATATGCAACTCCTTAACAATCATTCTCATTTGAGTAGATCACAGATAATAAAGGAGTGCTTGTTTCTGGGAAATTAAAAAAAATGACATGGGGAAAATATTTATTTGCTCTGTACATTGGTCAAATGACTGGTGGATATTAAAACCTGTAAACAGACAGATGCAACCAATTCTCTTTCATTTACAATATTTACAATAAAGTAAATGCATTTTAAAAATCTACACTTCTGAGACTCTGGAATTGTCAGAGCCTAAGCCTGCTTTAAATGTTGGGTGATTTTTTTTTTAAATTTCACTGATATTCTAGTCAGTTTAGGGGGGGAAAATGGTTTCTTGTAAATCTTGAAAGAACCAACTTGAATTTTAAAAGCTCACTTGGCTGTGCAGGTAAGCAAAAGCACCCCACCAGCTTTGTGTACATTTCTGTACACTTGCCCCTGGACTAAATCTACCCAAGTCGCCAGTTTTGTTTTCCTTCTGAGCACAAGTCTATCGGCAGCACCTTCTAAAGTTAATTTGAAGCAGGGTCTACATTGCCGTCATCAAACATGTTCTAAGTGTATTATTTAATAGCAATTCCTGGGCAAGGCCATCATCTCCTTCCTAAATCCGAATATAAAAGCTGAAATCGTATTTGTTAAAACTGTCATTTTGAATTTGTGGCCCAGATTGTTTTCTAAATGTGCTGGGTCAGAGGCCCCCCCACGATCCCCCCAGCTGCAGGTCCCAGGAGCCCCAGCAGAGCTCCTGGAGTTGGGTGGTTGAAGGGCTCCCAGCTGCCCCAGCGGCCCCCACCCAGCTCCAGTCCAGCCCATGCATGGCATAGCTTTTCCACATTATAAAATCATTTGATTTATTTGGTTGGTTTGGCTTTTTTTTTTTTCTTTAAGAAGCCCTGCAAATATTATTTTCTACTGGCCGTGTTACACTATATTAGTTTCACATCATTAGTTGAGGGTTCTCAGACTTAAAATTGTAAAGCATTCAGGAGGCTCCTGGAGCCCTCCATTTCGACTGGAGCAGAACCAATTAAACCTGATGGATTCCTTTCACTGTCTATAACGTGTGAGGCCGCACTGGGCCTTGTGTTGTTGGCTGGGCTGCCGGGCTGCCCTCAGTTCCCTTTGGAATTTAGGAAATTCTAGTTTGCAAAACAACAGTGTGCCCGTGTTACTATTTTACTAACTAAAATAAAAGAAAAATAAAAGAAAGAGAGGAAGAGAAAGAAAAGCAAGTTTATCGTTACCATTTTGTAGTTTGACGCCAAGAACGGGTGCAGGATGACAGCCGTGCCCCCCCCATCTCTGGTCTCTGTGCTGTCTCACTTCTATCATCAACCACTTTCCTGCTCTTGCTCTTTAGAAGTGGGTCAAAACCCGCCTGCCAATAGAGGACCGGCTTGAGCTGCCAGGGCAATGCTAGACTTGGGGGGGGGGGTTGGGGGAGAGGGGGTGATGGGGGAAGGTGCACCCCCTGGGGCAGGGCTTTCTAGGCCCAGATTGTGCATCCCCACACTCTAAACGGGGTCAGTGAAGAGCTGGGAGGTGTCAGGCTGTTTTCCGCCCTCCCACCACGCCCCGCTGCCTAGGTGCAGGGTAGGAAAGAAGAGGCCAGTGCCCCCCACTGCCCCTGTGCTTCCTTGCTGGAGGTTGGAAAAGAGCTTGGTGGTGGAGGAGGCTCAGCCGCAGGTGAGCGCTCCCCAAAGCTCTCCTGCCACCTATTGGCCAGTGTTGGTGGTGAAGCCCCTGCTAGCCTGGCTACTAACCCCCAGTCCAGGATTGTGAGTGACAGACCTGGGATTCCTCAGGCTGCCCCCTCCCTATACCCCTACATTTTCTGCCACCCCCTACCCCATCTGACCAGGCTTGGACAAATGAACCGGCTTGTCTTGGACTGTCTCCCATCCTGCCCTGCTCTCAGGTATCCATGTGACGAGAGGGGTGATAGGGTCATTGGGTTACTGTGGTGGCAGCCCAGTGTGAGAGAGTTTGGTGTGTACTGTGAGTGCACTTGGTGTGTGTGTGTGTGTGTGTGTGTGTGTTGTGTGTGTGTGAATGCAGGAAGATCCAGTGTCCCTGATGTATATCCCACTCTGCACCCTGCCCTACCACGGGGCAGTGGAGCAAAGGCAGCACTGACCAGGCTCCCTGACTTAGGCTGTTCTGCCGGTGGCAGTGGGCTCTGCTCAGACTTCTCTCTTTCCTCCAGCAGATGGGAGTTCCTAGGTTCCTAGGGCATGATGGGCTGTTAGTACAGGGCACAGCAGGGTCAGTGAGCAAGGTATTACCTCTTCAGGGAGTCACAGAGCTGTCCTTGCACAACCAGCCACCCCCAGTTCTGTTTCCAGAAGGGGGATTCCTTGGGTCCTCCCACAAGCACGTTTGCCTATGCAGATGCTGTGCCCAGCCCTCTCTAACCAAAGCGGGGAAGGGCTGTTGAGGGGTCTTTCATTCCAAAACAGTGCAAAGATCACATTTGGGAATGATCTTGGAGCCAAAGAACACTGCCTCCAGGTCTTGTGTGGACTGAGTCTTGAGGATGGATCTGTCCAGGTGTTGAGAGTGTCACATGCTGCTCAGAGGGCACGTGTGGTGGGGATGCTGTGGATTCTGGTTCTGGAGAGGTTGGGTGGGGGCTCAAGCCACAGCCTCCCTCTTCTTCCCCAGCCCTGTTGGAGGCCCAGCTGCTGTTGGCCCACAGGCTAGCCCTTGGCCCAGTCAGAGAGGCGATGTTATTTCATTCCATGGCCATTTTATACACAAAGGCTGCGTCACTGACCACCCCACCCGCCTGCAGCCTGCACGAGCACTGAACAGCTTCTTAGGTCCATCCTGTGTCTGTGCAGGAGGTAGTAAAGCTGGGCCCTGAGGCTTTGCCAACACAGGTCAGACTGTTTATGTCTGTCACCTTCTCTCCCCACAATACAGGGTTGTCAGTGAAAGCCAAAGGTGATTTTGCTTTTAAGCCAAAAGTAGCCAGGATGGTCAGTATGTTCTTCCCTCCTGGTGTCTGCAATCACAGAGAATGGACTCTGGTATCTGGCCAAATGGCTGCTGAGAAGCCAGCCCTGGAAAGCTGTTTTCTTTGTCTATGGCTCATGTGAGCCTTGGACTGGAGGCTTGTGTTTTTTCAGCTCACCTCATAACTTAATGGAGGAGAAGCTCTTTGGCCCATGTCTGCCTTTCTAGCAGTGCCATTCCCAGGAATGCGCCCACTTTGGAGTTTTCTCATTAGACCAGGCCTAGACTCTAAGGATGGCTCCCCACCACCACAGGCTCACCAGCCACAGAGGGAAAGAGCTCCTCCTCTGCCAGTACTTCCATTTTTATGGAGAAGAAAGAATGTGAGTGAAGTCAGTAAACTCCTGGTTATTCCAAACATGAAGAGGAGGAGAAAAGATCCCAGGTGGCTGGCTATTTACCCCGCACACAAAGGCAACCTTCCTTTCATTCCCAGCTGCTCTAGCCAAGCTCATGACTGGCTGCACACAGCTCCCCACAGCACTGTCCATCACACAGTATACTGGGGACCAAAGGTGAGGTGCACTTCAGACACGTGGCACTCCTGCAGCCCCTTTGTGCTTGAAATGGCCACCAGCCAGCTGGCTGTCTGGTCTCCCATTCACATGATCTGCAGAGGAATTCAGAGGCACCGACTGCTTTTTGTGGCCACCTGGAATTCTAGAATCTGGCTACCCAGCTGTCCAGGGAAAGAGCTGGGACAACCTTCTGGTCAGCTGCCTTATGAGGCACTAAATACTTGGAACTGCTCAGCCAGGAGACTGATCTGGGGGACGACTCTCTGTGGTTCTTTCTTTTCTGCTTTCAGCAACACAAACAGCACAGGCCCCAGTGCCTGCTAACAGAGGTACTGCTTCCTGAGTCCCTTGTGGGTGTCTTGAGAAGGGGGCATTGTCTGAACCATGGGCTGTCCCGCCTGTTTTATGCATCTAGAACCACACATCTTTCCCCAGGGAAAAGGGAGAAAGTGCTTTACTGGCAGGAATTCCCTCTTGCTGCTACACTGTTCTACATCACCCCTGGCCACTTTCAGGTCAACTTAGCTTTGTCCCTTTTTTATATCTGGGAGGAAAGTGGCTCCATCTGGGCCAACCATGGTGTCTCCTTAGTCAGCCCATCGTCCTTCCCAGCTGCTCCAAGTTCATGGGGCTGAACTCCCATTTCTGCTGCTGAGATAACATCTTCAGAGGCTGGTGAACAGAAAGCATGGTGTGTGGAAGCCTTGCAAGTGGAAACTCTGCTGGTTGTGAGATTGAGTTATTCCAAAAACAGTGATAATGTTTCGGCCCTGTCCCCCAAAGCCAAGGGCTGAGGAGGATCCTGTGTCCTGTGGTTGTGGGTGGGACTAAAGACTGACTGTGTGTGTGTGTGTGTGTGTGTGTGTGTGTGTGTGTGTGTGTGTGTGTGACTGGAATCCTCTGTGATGCTCAGCTTGGGAAATTCATGTGTTTATCTGGAGGAGGAGAAGATGAAATGGGCTTTTAGACCCTCAGTTGGGCCACTTATTGTCAAGCAATCATTTAGAGAGCATTTGCTCTGGCCAGTGAGTGTCACTGCTATCAGCCACTTGGTCCTATTCAGAGGCCAGGCTCTGGATGACCCCCATCCCAGAGATAAAACCCCTCCATGCTTTTCTTCTCTGTGTAATCTTGGCACAGGCTACTGAGCACTGCTTTGACTGCACTAACCAGGCCTCTACCACCAAAGCCCTCCTTATTAGCTTGAACCCAGATTGCATCTTGACCTCGGATAAGAGCCAAGAGTAGAGGAATAGATACTTTAGGAAGACATAAAGGGTATGGCAAAACTTTTGTCTCTGATGTCAGCCTTCATGCCCTGAATTTCCATGCTTCCTCCTCCTCCTCCTCTAAAACAGTGTTAAATCACTCATAATAGAAAACAAACAAAAAAAAATAAGTGAAAGTGAAAAATATGAAGTAGCTCTTCAACCTATTTTTTTTCTTTTTGTTCCCCCCCTTCTTCTACTATTCTACTACTACTACTGCTTAGAGTTAAGACTAATGTTTAGTTGAACAGGTTGTTCTTAAGTTCTGGATTTGTTGGGTGCTTTCTGACAGTTGGATTCTCTCCCTTATGTGTTACCTCCCATCATAATCACTTGCATTCCCTTGGCTATGGGAGAGAGAATATTGTGAAATTCTGGAATTGTTGCAGCGACTTGAAGACATGGAAAATGAAAACTCTTTGCTTGGTCCGTCCTGTCTTCTTCTTGTACATTCAGTCAGAGCTGTGGGTGTACTGATGCCAAATATAATCCAGCTCAATGAATCTCTAAGAACATACAATAAAAGCACTCTTGCATTTCCCTTTTGTTTTCTGCACAAAAGCCATTCTTGGTACATGAGTGGTGTTAGATGCAATAATCCAGAATAAATCTCCAGGAAGAAAAGCTCATCTAAACACGAACAATCACTCATGGTCTTACACCCCCCCTGTTTCTTATAGAGGATGAGTCAGGGGGTGGTTGTTTATACCTTCTGTAGTCCTATCAGGATTGGAGGAGATGGGGCTTGCCAAGACCTGGGTATGCACATAGGTCATTGAGCTCCCACTAGAGAACTTTTGGAGATTTTTGCTTTTGGAACCAAGTCCATTATGGCTAGGGGAGTGGGGGTATACAAATGACACCCTCTGATCTCAGGCTTTCATAATGGCTAAGACTTCTCTGTGAGGTCCTGTGGGCATGTCCCACCATAGGCTTCCAGGAGATCTGTGGTCCTGCTTTCTCTGGGCTGGGTCAAGTGGATGAGCCTGAGACCTCTCTTTTTAGAATACCTTAATGCTATGTTAATGCTTTCTCACTGATGAAGGTGATGTGGCTATGGGGAGGAACAGGTCAGGGGCAACTAGGGGCGAGGTCAAAATTTCAAAAGTCTCCTTTAGTACTGGGAGCCCTGTTGAACAGTAGTTCACATATCACTGCACTTTTTTTAAAAAAATTCTACTCTATAGTCAACATTTAAACCTCTCTGGCTCATGATCACATATTGCATTTAGTTGTCAGGTTTCTTTAAATAATCTGGAGCTTTCACCAAACTATCTCTCAGACTGTGAAAACAATGGTGATAATGGTGTGTGTGTGTGTGTGTGTGTGTGTGTGTGTGTGTGTGTGCCACAATCACACAAGCTTTGATGGAGGGTGTGTTGAGTTGTACACACACAAGATGGAAGTGTGAAATTATACCTTTAAATCTTATAATTCTATAAACAAAAAAGTGAAAATGAATAATCTGGAATACCTCTTCAAGATTATTTTTTCCCTCTCTTCTTCCTTCTCTTCCTTTTCCTACTCCCCCCACATTCTTGTAATTCATGACCCTGATGTTATGTTGAACAAGTTGTTCAGTTTGGGGGTTGTTGGGTTCTTTCTGACAGCTGGATTCAGATGATACACTTGCAGCTGGAGTGTTGTGTCCATTCTGTCTGCCACATCTGAGACTCATGCTCTCTAGCTCTGACTTTAAGCTATTGTACCTTTCTAACTATTAAGTGGTCATTGGAGAGACTCTATGGCTGCAAAGATCCTGCTTCTCATCCAAGTTTATCACCTGCTCCTCAAATGCATCAGTGCTGCCGATGGTTATTGTTCCAACCAGTCTTCATTGTATTGATCACAGAATGGTGATTTTCCAGTTCCACTCCTTTGTCTACATTTAGCTGCATTCTCCATTGATGAAGGCACCCTTCTTTCTTCCTTCCTCTCTGTCCTTGCCCCATTCTCCCTTCCCTTCCCTTCTTCTATTGCCTCATCAGTACAGTTTCAGAGATTCCTCTTTTTTTTTTTTTTTTAAATTCTCTGGCTTATGTTACACTGTATCATTATCTGTTTTGGTTTCAAGTTGTCCTGAATGGATGTAGTCAAGTGAGATTCCCCTTACTCTTATCCCTTCTCATTCTAACATGACACCTACCTTATATGGGGTATACATGTGCCACTTTGTCCTCTTTCTGGCACTCAGAAGTTGCTTTAGATCCACCTCTACTTGCCCTGCCCTATTATTGGGATCTAGAATTTTGCTCAGGAAACCTGGCTCCTTTTAGTGGAGAATTCTATTAAAAGCCAGGGTCAAGGGACTAGATAAATCCAAAACTTCCTAAGTGCTTATGTACCTATGTGTCTAGACCCCTTAAAATCTAAGAGATATATGTATACTTAGTACCTAGATTTTGGTCTAAATAAGTTTATCTCTTTTATAGTCACTAGAGTTTGACGACTCCAGCCTGAATTCTAGGGGGAGGAGAGAGAGAGGAGAGAGAACAAAATGCTGAAGCTTCCCTCAGTGTCACTCTATTCCTATGTAGTGTCTGAAGAGTTTGAACCTAGATTGCATGCATGACAAAGCGGATACCCTTCCAGGTACACTATCTCACTGACTCCCTGTATGTATATTAAATAAAATATGCATTATGTATTAATCCAAACTTTGATATATAAATGTATTACATTATATATATATCTACACACACTCTAAAATTATACATGCATACTTATAAAATCAATACTGGGTTGGGGGAGAATGGGAGGTGGCTCATCCAGGAGAGAGAATGCTTAACTCTACAGGACTTGGGGGCACCTGCACAGGACATCTTTGGTGGAGCAGTGTCACCTTCTTTCCCTCCTTCTTTGTCTCTACCTATATCACCATGAAAGACAAGCCTAGCTAAAGAGTGTGTGGTTAGCTTGCCAGTCTCTTCCCTTTTGGACTGAGAATGTTTAGCCAGTGGTCCTTGTTTAAAAAAAAATGCTTGGGCAAGTTCTTATTTCTTGATCTTTTCAGATTTGAGTTTGTCAGATGTTTTCTCATGATTATATTTATATGCTACTGCTCTCAATTGTATTGATTTATTTAAAAATATGTATTATGAATGAAGGGGGAAGAAAGAGAAAGGAAGAGAGAGAGAGAGGAAGGACAGAGCACCACTCAGCTTTGTTCTTTGGGGTCTTAGACATGAAAATTCTGTGCTCTAATAGGCTGAACTGTCTCTTTGGCTCTATTTTTGTTTCTGATCAATACTGACATATTTTCTGAAGGCAAAGGTATACAGAAATGATGCTCAAAGAAGTATTCTTTGTCCCCTTTTCTCTATCTCTTCCCCTAACCTCTTAGATATAACTGGTTTTATTTTTCTTCTGGCCTTTTGACTTAACACAATCTAGAAATGATCAATTCATAAGGTATATTTCCCATTTTTATAGCAGTATACTACTCCATTGTATGTACACAACATTCTTATTATATTTTTTTAGTGAGAGCACTGCTCATCTCTGGCTTACGGTGGTACAGGGGATTAAATTTAGGATTTTGGAGCCTCAGGCATGAGAGTCCCTTTACATAACCATTATGCTATCTACTCTGCCACACAATATTTTTTTCCAACCAGGTTCCTATGTTAGATAATCTATAAAGTTTCTAATATTATGATGCAATGAATACACTTTGTATATTTTTATTGTTAGAGATCTACATATAGTATCTACTTAGATGTAGGTCTGATACTTATAGTATCAAGGTGAAAAAAAA